>NC_140581.1:172728866-173353866 GCF_964204655.1 Triturus cristatus | reverse complement strand
CTCAAGCAACTGGTGACCACCCCCACCCACTACGCGGGACACACACTCGACGCCATCTTCTCATCCAGCAAGGACATCTCCTTCAGCCACGCCACCGGACTCCACTGGACGGACCACAGCTGCGTCCACTTCAGCTTCAGAAGGACCACGATCCACCACCACCAGCAACAGGTTGCACGCCGCAGCTGGAACAAGATCACAGCCGACCAGCTCGCAACCTCCCTGAGCAAGAACCCACCCACCAGCGCAACGAACCCCAGCCAAGCGGCCACCAACCTCACGAAGTGGATCAGCGACTGCGCAGACGACCTCGCCCCTCTGAGGACCCCGCCTAGCAGACCCGGCAGCAAGAAAGCCCCATGGTTCACCGACGAACTCAAGAGCTCCAAGAAGAACTGCCGTGCCCTCGAGAGAGACTGGCGCAGAGACCCAACACCTGACAACATGACGGCCCTGAAGCTCGCCACCCGAAAACACCACCAACTGATCCACGCGACCAAGAAGACAGCATTCAAGGAACGACTGGACAACAACGCACACAACAGCAAGGAACTCTTCAACATCGTTAAAGAGCTCTCCAACCCCAACGCCGGAAACAACGACATCACCCCTTCGCAAGACCTCTGTAACTCCCTCGCCTCCTACTTCCACAACAAGATCGCGGACATACACAACAGCTTCAGCACTCTACAGTCGCACGCCACGTCCGAACCACCGCCCCCCACCACCACCCTCCGCGCCTGGACCCCGATCAGCTCCGAAGACACCGTCCGCACGATGAACACCATCCACTCCGGGTCTCCGACCGACCCCTGCCCCCACCATGTCTTCAACAAGGCCGACGCTGTCATCGCACCCCACCTGCGAGACATCATCAACACCTCCTTCGACACCGCTACCTTCCCGGAGAGCTGGAAGCACGCCGAACTCAGCGCTCTACTAAAGAAGCCATCAGCCGACCCCACCGACCTCAAGAACTACCGCCCCATCTCGCTGCTCCAGTTTCCAGCAAAAGTTATCGAGAAGACCGCCAACAAGCAGCTGTCCGCCTTCCTCGAGACGAATGGATCCCTCGACCTCTCGCAGTCTGGCTTCCGAGCCAACCACAGCACCGAGACAGCCCTGATCGCAGCCACCGATGACATCCGAACCCTGCTCGACAATGGAGAAACAGCGGCCCTCATCCTCCTAGACCTCTCCGCAGCCTTCGACACGGTCTGCCACTGTACCATAGTGCAGCGCCTCAACAACGTCGGAATCCAGGAGAAGGCACTGGAGTGGATCATCTCCTTCCTCACCGGAAGGACACAGAGTCCGCCTACCCCCGTTCAGATCTGAAGCCACCGAAGTCATCTGCGGCGTTCCTCAAGGCTCCTCGCTTAGCCCAACCCTCTTCAACGTCTACATGAGCCCCCTCGCAGCCATCGCACGCCAGCACAACCTCAACATCATCTCTTACGCCGACGACACCCAGCTGATCCTCTCCCTCACCAACGACCCCGACACCGCCAGAGCCAACCTACACGAAGGGATGAAAGAGGTAGCCGAATGGATGAAGAACAGCCACCTGAAACTGAACTCGGACAAGACGGAAGTCCTCATCCTGGGTTCCTCACCCTCCGCCTGGGACGACTCCTGGTGGCCCACCGCCCTAGGCAACGCACCCAAACCAACAGACCATGCTCGCAACCTGGGCTTCATCCTGGACGCCTCCCTCTCCATGACCAGACAAGTCAACGCCGTCTCCTCGGCGTGCTTCAACATCCTGCGCATGCTACGTAAGATCTTCCGGTGGATCCCCACCGAGACCAGGAAAACGGTCACCCAGGCCCTCGTCACCAGCCGTCTGGACTACGGCAACTCCCTCTACGCCGGAACCACCGCCAAACTCCAGAAGAGACTCCAGCGGATCCAGAACGCCTCTGCACGTCTCATCCTGGACATCCCCCGCCGCAACCTCATCTCCGGACACCTGAGAGACCTGCACTGGCTCCCGGTCAACAAGAGAATCACCTTCCGTCTCCTCACCCACGCACACAAAGCCCTACACAACCAAGGCCCAGGATACCTCAACAGCCGCCTCAACTTCTACGCTCCCAAACGCCAGCTTCGATCGACCAGCCACGCCCTCGCCGCCGTCCCCCGCATCCGAAGAGCCACCACAGGAGGAAGGTCCTTCTCCTACCTCGCCGCCAAGACCTGGAACTCCCTCACGACCCACCTCCGCCTTACCCAGGACCACCTCGCCTTCAGGAAGCAGCTCAAGACCTGGCTGTTCGAGCAGTAGCGGACCCCCTCCCCTAGCGCCTTGAGACCCTCCGGGTGAGTAGTGCGCTATACAAATGCTTTGATTGATTGAATGGCGTGTCTGAGTTATCTTTTCAGGGCTACTCACATGGATGGCATAATCAGTGCTGCAGGCCCATTAGTAGCATTTGATTCACAGGCCCTGGCACACTCAGTGCACTTTACTAGGGACTAACAAGTAAATTAAATATCCAATCATGGAAACGCCACTCTATAACAAAATTTACCACAGGAGCACTTGCACTTTACCACTGATCAGCACTGAGAAAAGTGCATAGAAACACTACGCCAGCAAAAACAGTCAAAACCAGGAGGTCAGGAAGCAAAAACTCAGGGGAAACACGCCTAAAGATGCAAGTCTAACAGTGCTTATGTGAGGAAGAGCCAATTCTTGAGTAGTTTTCTGAAGATAAGGTGGTTGCCGGTGGATCTTATGTTGGAGGCGTAAAGAGTTCCATTGTTTGGCTGCTTGAACAGAGAAGGATGTGCCACCCATGTTCTTTTTCTTTTATCTAGGGATTTTTGAGGCGAGATGCCTCTTTAGAGCGGAGGTTGCTTTGTTGAATGTGTTTGGTGATTTTATTCCTGATTAAGAGTGGTCCCATTCCATGTATTGCTTCGTGGGTGATACAAAGTAGCTTGAACGTGGATCTTCTGGCAACTGGTAACCGATGAAGGGCTTTCAAGGCAGGTGAGATGTGGTCTCGCGGTTTGATATGCAAGATATGTAATCTAGTTTGGACAAAACAAGGGAGATGGTAGCTTGAACCTTGTGTGGAAATCCCAAATGAGGAAAAATTTGTTGCAGCGTTTTTATAGCGACAAGGCTTGATCTTGCTAGTTTGTCCACTTGGTCATTCGACAGCTTGGTCATTCCAAGGTTTCTTACTTCCTTCAATACTTTAGGCGGTGATCCCAGTTCATCAGGCCAGGCGACAAGCGGGTCATAATGTTTCCAATTGCCACACGCGAGTATTTCCGTTTTGGAAATCTTAGCTTTTGCAGAACAAGTCTTAATACATTTACCTATCCACAGGTACATTTCATTTTTAGAAATTGGGTTTCCAATGTGTGGCGGTGAGAATTAAATCAAGAATTGCTTCGTTTTTCTAAATGCTTTAGTTCTGTCAATATAATACATTAAGGCTCTTTTGAAGTCTAATTTATGTAGAGCTCTTTCTGCCACAGAATCAGGTCACGGAAAGACGACAGGTAATTCTATGGATTAATATGAAAGGGAGAGATTATTTTGGGGAGAAACTTTGTCCCTATGAAGTTGGAAGAATGGTTCTTCTAGGGTTAGTGCTTAGACCTCACCGACACGTCTTAGTGAGGTGATATCTATTAAGAAAGCTATTTTCCAAGATAAGTATTGTAGTTGGCATGAATGTAGTGCTTCAAATGGAGGCCCCATAAGTATTGTTAAAACAATGTTTAAATTCCATGTCGGGCTGGTGGGGGCATAGGGGGAATGACTTAAGTCCTTCCATGAAAGCTTTAATGACTGGTATTTCGAATAAAGATGAACATCTATTTTGTAGATATGCTGCAACAGCAACAAGGTGTAGACGTATTGAAGTGTATACTTGGCCTGATGTTTGAAGATGCAAGAGATAAAAAATGTTTGAACATTTGCTTGTAAAGGGTTAACGTTTAGCTTGTTGCAATAGAACACAGATCTTTTCCATTTAGCTGAGTAAACTTTTCTAATTTTAGGTTTACAAGCTTCTTTAAGAATATCCATACACTGCTGTGGAAGGTTTAGATATCGAAATTCTATGACTTCAGGAGCCATATGGCGAGGTTCATCATCATGGTATTGGGAGATGCCGGATTTTGCCATGGTACTACATGAAAAGGTCCTGGTTGAGGGAAAGTTTCTGTGAGGAACTTGCAAGAGTTCTAGTAATGTGGTAAACCATGGTTGGGGAGTCCAGGTTGGGGATATGAGAATTAAGGTTGAGAGATGTTTGCCTGAGCTTTCTGACCACAAACTTAAGTAGTGGGAGAGGGGGAAAAGCATACAAAAATATCCTTGACCCGTTCATCTATAGAGCATTGCATTTGGATAGTGGGTGTGGGAACCTGGAGGCAAAGATTGGACATTTCTTTTGTTTTCTGGGGTTGGAAAAGTCTATTTGTGGAAACCCCCATTTGCGGAATTATGGTTGCAGTATTTGGGAGGTAGATTACCCACTCATGTACTTGTTGCTGCGTCCTGCTGAGGAGGTCTGCAACTAAACTGCTTGTCCCTGGTACATGGTTCCGCTAGGTGACAAATGTTGTGATGTATTGCTAAGCACCAGATTTTGTTGTGCTAGGTGCGATAACTGCAGAGTGTGGGCCCTCTCCCACTTGGGTGGAGTTGGAGAAGTAGGGATAGTCATATGTAGAGGGCTTGTGGCAATGTCCTGTTTGCCTTCTTTGGAGGCAAAATAGGATCAGTAATGGCTTCCTCAAAAGGCAGGTGTATTTTAGATTTTGGAGGTGTTGTTGACTAAATTTGCAATGTTTTATTGTCTCAGATCAAGCCGTTCCTGCATTGTTTCGAGAATTGACTGGGTTTTTTTTTTGTTCCAAAGTTGTAACATTTCGGTGCCGATGACTTCCACTTTCGGTGCCGGAGTGGTCGGAGCTGAAGAGCTGTGGACTGTGACCAATTTTATCAATTCGAGTCAATTTTTGGGGCTTCGGATAGGGGCTAATTGTACTTGGGTCCGATATCTTCTGAGGACTGCCTATTAACTGGAACTTGCTTGGTGTCCGACTGGAAATCCCAGTCTTGCATGCAAACTGACTCCACTGCTGCTGAGGACCTTTCTTCCTCCTTTTCGGACTGGCCGAAGATATCTGGAGTGTAGTCTCTGCACTACATTTCTAGACATCTCGCACATCAGTCCTGAGGTGTCTTTTTAGACTGAAATGACCTGCGGACCCTCACAGGTGTCTTCTCAATAGGGGTATTTTGGGTGGCAGTTCGAGCAAAAACCGAACACAGGACATTACATTAGCAGCTCATTTTCAGGTAGAGCTGAATGGTAGAAAAGAGAGACAGTCTGGCGTGGCCCGAGGGCGGCTAAGGCGAATCAATAAATTTGATGCAACGGATTGTTTCCAAGCTTGAGATGGAAGAAAATCTACACGATCTAGACAATAACATTGAATAAGATGAACTAACGGTGAACCAAAGGAAACCCAAGACTATCTCGAACTGGAGCGTGAGAGTACATCCGAACCAGTCCGCAGAAAAAGCAATCCAACACTGAAGTCGATACTTATGCGCTGTATCACCAAGAGGAGAAGTCAGACATCCTTGTGACTTGAAAACATTCTTTGAAGAAAAACATCTTGCAATCATCCGAGCCCAACAATAGAAGTTACTTACCTTCGGTAATGCGTTATCTGGTAGAGACTATCTAGCTGCAGATTCCTTACCTTTGAATTTCCCCAGGAGTCAGGCTGGACCCAGAAACTTTTGCTGAGCAATACCCCTTGCGCATAACGTTGGGTGGCTCCATTCGGCTCAGCATGATTTAGTCGGCATCTGTTATGGCGTTGCGGTGTCTACATAGGCGCCACTCAGGCGTGCGGACGTCAGTACTTTTCGTTTTTCCACACCAGAAGCGCAGAGTCACGATGCGACCAACGTAAACTTGTGCAAAACTAGGGCCCTGAAAGGGGAGAAACCCTAGACCTACTAAATCAGTTTGCATAACAGGGAGGCATAAGTGGGACTGTAAGGAATCTGCAGCTAGATAGAGTCTCTACCAGATAATGTGTTACCGAAGGTAAGTAACTTGTTCATCTGATAGAGACTTCTAGCTGCAGATACCTTACCTGTGAATCAGATACCCGAGCCATACCATCCCGGAGGTGGCTTGCGGACTCATGAACTAGACTAAAAAGTCTTGCAAGACTGAGCGGGCAAGGTGCCCTTCCCTGCGCACTTGACCATCAAGGCAATAATGTTTTGCGAACGTGTGCAACGATGCCCACGTCGCTGCCTGACAGAGGTCTTGGACTGGGACACCCCGTGCCAAGTCTGTAGTTATAGCCTTTCCCCTGGTGGAATGGGCCCTTAATCCCTCAGGAGGCTGCTTCTTCGCCAAGTCATAACAGATTTTAATGCAGAGAACAACCCAGCGAGAGATGGTTCTTTTCTGCACTGCCTTTCCCTTCTTTGCTTCCACATACCCCACAAAGAGTTGATCATCCACCAGAACTCAATTGTGCGGTCAAGGTATAACGACAACGCTCTTTTTGGGTCCAGTCGGTGGAGACGCTCCTTTTCCTTAGAGGGATGTGGAGGAGCAAAGAAGGTGGGCAAAGTAATGGATTGGCCCAGATGAAATGGAGTCACAACCTTTGGTAAGAATGATGCACCACCTTGCCCGGAAAGGACACAAGATAAGGAGGCAAGCTGGATAACGCCTGCAATTCACTCACCCTCTGGGCCGATGTAATCGCCACTAAGAAGGCTGTTTTGATGATGAACAGACAGAGGGGACAATTGTGCAAAGGCTCGAAAGGAGCGCACATTAGATAACGGAGAACCAAATTTAGGTCTCATTGTGGCCTAACAAAGGGTGTAGTTGGAAATAAATGAACCAACCCTTTCAGAAATCTTTTTACAATATGAGATTTAAAGAGAGCAGGCTGGTCTGGCAGCTGCAAAAAAAGCAGACAGAACAGAAAGGTAACCCTTGAGTGTTCCCAAAGCAGAGCTCTGCTGGGCAAGAGTAGAAATGAACAAAAGGACAGTAGAAAAAGGGTCAATAGACCTTTCTGTACAGTATAATACAATTTCTGCCAAAGGCAGGTGTATAACAACTTAGTGGAGGGCCACCTGGCCGCCAGAACAACATTACACACTTCGGGAGGAAGGTCAAAAGCCATCAACTGCTGCCGCTCAATCTCCACGCATGGAGGCGCAGAATTGACAGGTTCGGGTGGAGAACCCTCCCCTGCTGCTGCGACAGAAGATCCGCCCGAAGAGGCAGCCTGATCGAAGGATCGACACTCATGCTCAGAAGCTCTGGTTACCAGACTCTCCTTGCCCAGTCCGGCGCCACAAGGATGACTTGGGCTTGGTCGCTCCTGATCTTCTTCAGAACCCTGGGCAGGAGTGGTATGGGCGGAAAGGAGTACAAGCTCCAGATGTGACGAAACGTGTCGCCCTGCAATAGCCGCCTTGGAAACTCCAGCACGCAGTACTGCTGACATTGCGCGTTCTCTTCAGAGGCGAACAAATCTAACCAAGGTTCTCCCTACTGCTGAAAGAGACCTTGCACCACCTACGCCTGGAGACGCCATTCGTGATCCTGAAGGCATCAACGGCTGAGATCATCCACCCTGGTGTTCACAGAACTTGCCAGATGTTGAACCACCAGGGTTATGCCCCGCTGTTCCAGCCATGCCCAAAGACGCATGGCCTCTCGACAAAGGGTCCACGACCCCACCCCGCCTTGCTTGTTGCAGTACCACATGGTGATGGTGTTGTCCGTGAACACCTGCACTAACTTCCCCTTGACAGAGGGAAGAAATGCTTTCAATGCCAACTGAATCGCTCGAAGTTCCAACAAGTTTATATGGAGCCCCGGAGACCAGTAACCCCTGATCTCAGTCTCTCCCATGTGGCTGCCCCAACCCAGAAGTGACGCATCCATCACAACTATGAAATCTGGTTGGGGAAGGGAGAGGTCTGCCATTGACCCAATCGCAGTCCGTTAACCACCACTGCGGATGCTTCGCAGTTCCTTCCCAGATCTGAACAACGTCGGTGAGACTCCCCGATACTGTGCCCATTGGAACTTCAAGTCGCACTGCAGAGCCCACATATGCCACCTGGAGTGTCTTACCAACAGGATGCAGGAGGCCATGAGACCCAACAGCCTCCGCGTCAGGCTCACCGAAATCCAGGATAGAGGCTGGAATATTTGAATCATAACCTGAATATCCTGGACTCGCTGCTCAGGAGTATAAGCCTGAAACTGCACTGTGTCCAGAGCTGCACCGATGAAAGGGAGCGTCTGAGGAGTCAGGTGTGACTTTGGCACGTTTATAGAGAACCCCAGCGAATGCAGGAGGTACACCGTAATCTGAAGGTGGGAGACGAGTACCTGGGGCGAGGAAGCCTTCAACAGCCAGTCGTCTAGGTAGGGGAAGACTGAAAACCCTAACCTGCGCAGATGAACTGCAACCACTGCCATCACCTTGGTTAACACCCGAGGGGCACTGGTAAGGCCGAAGGGGAGCATGGTAAACTGAAAGTGATCGTGGCCTACCTTGAACCGCAGGCAACGACTGTGGCCTGGCAGAATGGGAATGTGAAAATATGCATACTGCTGGTCCAACACCACCACCCAGTCTCCTTGGTCTAGGGCAGACAAGACCTGAGCCAATGTGAGCATTTTGAATTTCTCCTTTTTGAGGCTGAGGTTTAAGGTCCGAAGATCCAAAATGGGCCAAAGCCCTTGTTCTTCGGAATCAGAAGGTAGCGGGAATAACAGCTACCACCTACTTCTGAAGCTGGGACTCTTTCTATAGCTCTCTTGGCCAAAAGAGCTGTAACTTCCTCTTGGAGCAACTTCAAAGGATCCTCCGCCAGCCATTCCAGAGTTGGCAGTATAGTAGGAGGAAAAGAAAGGAAAGGAAGAGAATAGCCCTCTTGGATGATCTGCAAAACCCTCTTTTCTGTTGTTATAGATCTCCAGAGGGGGAGATGATGACGCATTCTCCCACCCACTAGAGTAGTGTGGTGTGGTCCTGCAGAATCAGCCTAGGAGTGCTTGGAGGCTGCGGCTGCAGGCGGCAGTATGGCTGACAACTTCTGGCGCCCATTCTGAGGCCGGAATGAACCGCGTCCACGTACTGCTTGGGTAGCCTGAGCGGGACGGTGGCTAGGATAGGGCTGATGCAGCTGGAAAGGGGCTAAAGTAACACTGGCCACGAGGAAAAAAGCAGGTTCCATCAAAGGGCATGTCCATCAAATTGGACTGGACATCCCCTGAGAGGCCAGTTGTACGAAGCCAGGCATGGCGCCTCAAGGCCACCGTCGTTGAAATTGATCTGCACAGCGAATTGGTCGTATCCAAACCACACCGTACAGTGAATTTTGCTGCATTTCTCCCATCCATGACAGCTTGGGAGAGCACAGCCTCCTTTAAGACTTGTGACCGCAACTGCACAACCGTCTCCCAAAGAGAATGGTAGAAACAGCCCAATAAGCATGTGGTATTCACCGACCACAATGCCCGACTGGAGGAAGAAAACTTTTTTTCTAAATGAGTCCAGTCTCTTGGATTCCCTATCCTGAGGGCCAGAAGGGAATGCACCCTGGGAAGTAGAGGCCTGCACCACCAAACTTTCCGGGGTGGGGTGTTGGTTGAGGAACTTTGGGTCGCCCGGAGCTGGACGATGGCAGCGTGCAATCGTCCTATTCAAAGGAGCCCCTGTGCTAGGCTTAGACCATGTTCCTAGAAAGACGTCTGTAAGTGCCTCATTAAAGGGCAAAAGGGGTGCAGAGGTGGAAGCCCCAGGTTGAAGCACTTTGGTCAGGAGATTAGTCCTAACCTGCACTGAGGGCAGCTCCAGTCCAAGGACCTCAGCTGCCCTCTCAACCACCATGGCATAGGACGCTCCCTCCTTGGTAGCCACTGTAGGTGGAGAGAGCATGCCAGTGTCTGGGGAAGTATTCAGACCACTGGCTTCCCCAAGTTCCCCATACCAGTCCAAAGTCTCCTCAGAGACATCCTGGTTCTTTAATGGGTCTCCAGACTCCTCCCATTCCTCTCCTAAGCCCAGGACGTCCACAAAGTGTTCAGGCGACAACATAGAACCCCTGGGTTCTGTCGACGTCAGAATCTGTGTCACTAGACCCCGTGTCGTCGGGGATGAGGATGGGGCATGTGCTGACTTCGGGTTCGACACCGGGGAAGGTCACGCATGCATGATTGGCATCGAACCGGATCCGAGATCGAATCCCTGAGGCCCCACCGGTGTTGTGGCCGAAGCCGACGAACCCGATAGGGCCCCACCCGATCCCGCGGGGCCCGAGGGCTCACTAACGGGATTGTTCCGCTCAAACATGCAGCGCATGGCCACGTAAAAATCTTTAATTTGAGCGGGAGCCGCGTTTTTGTACACTCTGTGTAGCACCGAGTATCTTAACAATGGACTGGCTACAAGAACTACAGTTTTAAAAACATACCTTTTCCGCAAGAATCCGCACAAGGCGACTAAAACAAAAGTAAGGGGGAGAGGTAATAACTGGAGTAAAATGGGGATACGTTTGCAGAAGGGGTGATTTGAAACGTTAAGAGCAGAACAAGTGACTGAGGGTAATGGAAGTTGTAACAAAATAAGTGGCAAAGATTCACTTAAAATTGGGAAACTCGACAGTATGTGAAATTTGGTCTGGAAAGGAAAAGTCTAAGCCTAAAATACATTCTAGAAGGTGCAGCAGTCAGACCTTTATTCCATTGGTGAAACCCCGTCTACAAAAAGCTGCAGGCCATCCTAAGTGTGTGAACACAGGGTTCACTTCTGCATACTGTAGGTTACAAGCCTTCACAGACACCCGTTAACCCAAGTGTGGAAATGTATTGGCTGAGCGCCATATTGGTTGTACAGACAATGAACGCGGCCGGTTTGGTTCTGAACATTCCAAAAAGAAACTCATTGTGGAAGTGACTAGGAGCTCTTCATTGGCTACCAATTGGCCACAGAGTAAAATGTAAAGCACTTATGATCACTCATAGGGTGGTAACAACAGATGGGCCCTGCTTATGTTCAGGATAAGATCAGAAAGTATTGACCCTTTAGAACCCTGCGATCGGCGAACTAAAATCTTTTTTGTATCCCTAGGGTTCACAAAGCAAGAGCAGGTGGTTGATCCTTCATTTTGCAAGCTCCCAATGTGTGGAATTCCCTTCCTGAACATCTTCGGTGTACCTCTTCAGAGTCCGCTTTTAAGGGTCTCTTGAAGATACATCTCTTTAAAGGCATACGACTCAGGATCTCTTTTCTTCCTTGAGACCCTACTGTCCTGATAGGGCAGTTAGACTCCTGCTCTTCATTTAACCTAGCTTCGGGTGCTCCAGGTGGAGCAGTGTTGCGCTTCCTTAACCTATTTAAATCATTCATTCATTCAACACAAACCTGACAGATGTTAGAGCTTCATGTGTAAAGCTTATCCTAGCATGTCACCGAGATACGGGCTACAGATATGGAAAGAGAAAATGGCCTATTGTTAGCACTATCTCCCCACTCACCTGATGAATAGTGGGAAGAAGTGAAGAACCAGGTAAAGGCCTGTTAGCGCAACTGACTCTTGAGAACATACCTGCATGGTGAATAGAGTTTATATTTTTCAAGATGGGCGGCCAAAATTACAGATGGCTACATTGACAGCACGCCATAACGTACTGTGTGCACAGTTATAAAAATTAAAAAAAAAAAAAAAAAAAACAGAAGCATTTAAAAAACATACATAGACCATTTCACTATCAGAAGTTCGAGTATCACACACCTCAATCAATCAGGGAATTGTAAAGCGCGCTACTTACCTGTGAGGTTCTCAAGGCGCTGGGGTGGGAGAGGGGGAGTAAGCACCTCCGTTCAGTTGAAGAGCCATGCCTCTTGAGGGTATTGGTGAAGATATTCAGAGGGGACTCGTCTGATGTCTAACTCATTCCAGGTCTTGGCCGCGATGTAGGAGAAGGCTCGTCTGCCTGTTCTGGCTCTGCAGATACGCTGGGTTTCGGCAAGGGCAGCGGATCGGAGGTTTTTCTTGGGTACATGGAATTAGATTCTCTTGTTGAGTTACTGGGGTCCGGTGTTGTGGAGGCATTTGAAGGAGTGGGTGTGTATCTTGCATGTTACTCTCTTCTCGACAGGGAGCCAGTGGAGGGTGATGTGTTCTTGTCGAGGGATGCCGAGGACGAGTCTAGCTGCGGCGTTCTGTATGGTCTGGAATTTGCGAAGCAGAGATTTGCTGATTCCGGCATAGAGTGCATTTCCATAGTCCATTCTGCTGGTTATGAGTGTGTGGGTGACTTTTTCTTGATTCGGGGGGATACTTTAAGTTTGGTTGTGAAAGCTTGGTGCAGACACTATGTAGTTGTTGCCTGTGACCTATTACAGAAGTTAAATCTTGAGCGACAGCAGTCTAGATTTAAAAACTGAGAAACAATTTATTTTTACTGTAGCCATAACCTCTCTGAAAATATGACTTTGGATAAAAGAGGAGAAAGTTTAAATTATTGCATTCAAAAATTGTACACGCATTCAAAATCTCAGAGAATTTTCTTTAGTTTATCAAACCCTTAATTATGAGATAGTAAGACAGGTGGTTACTCCATCTGCCTGCAGATTTCTCACCTTATATAGATAACCAGGGTCCAGATTTAATCCTATAACCGTTTACAAGCAAGAGATCTCAGCATCACCAGGAGGCACAAGAGGACTCCACTCAAGGGTCCAATGGCCTTGGACATGATGAGATCCAACTACATACAGTGCCTCCTCGCTTGTGCCAGATCCTACATTTGTTTTTTTCCTGGCGGCCACAAAAGCCTCTGAAGCAGGAAACTAGACAGATGTATCAACCCGAAACTACAGTGGAACCTTTCTAGTACTGGGCAAACCTCAGAAGGAGAGAAGGGGGGGGGGGGATTAATAATCTGCAGAAGATAGATTATACACCATAAAAAGTTATCTGGCACAGCGGTTATTTCTTCCCCAGACACCTAATCTTAAGAAACTGTCACAAAGCAGTACCCAACAGGTGGCACTAAGAAGTGCCAATCAGACAAGAAAATCATGCAAAACTGCCGAGGCAAACAGTTTTCCTTGGCAAACACATGAAGCAAAAACCAGGTAGCCACATAACAAACGTCAGTTACTGAAAAAAACACTGGATAGCATCCTGGATATTTTCTTGGCCCTACTAGAGTGGGCCCTAAAACATCCAGGCTGTTACCTCTTCACCACGGCATGTTCAAATTCATACAGAGTGACCTCACAAGAAAAAGTGCAGTTTGTCACAGCTGGACCCTTAATCTAAGCAAAGTCAGGGAAAAGATAATCATCCATCTTTGTCCAAGCAAGAAGAAATAATAAGAGACCAGTAACAGATTGACAGATATGGGTTGTGGACAGCACAATGGGCAAGAAGGGTAAAATGTTGTGTTAGATGGCTGGATCACCAGAGCCTATCACTATTGCCCCTGTAAGACAATGTAATGCCCATCAAAAAATTAGTCTCCAAGGTCAACAGTCACAAAAAGCAACTGTGAAGAGGCTCAAATAGTAATACGGTAAGGAATATCACAACACACTTCAGTCCCACTATCAAATAATAAAATTAGTGTGAGGCAATTTGTATAATAAACCCTTAAGAAACCTGACCAACCTAAAGTGAGAGGGGTGGTCAGGAAGACACAAGAAATGAGACCGCATGGCCAAGTAGCAATTAACAGTAGATACAGCAGACCCTACTGGGCCAGAGAAAATGCAAAGTTAAAAAATACATCAGAAAGGAGAGTCCTGAAGGAATCAAGGCTCTCCCATGACACTAAGAAATGAATTTGCCTCCGGCATCATAAATTGATTTGATTGACTAACATCAAAGACAATATCTGCAACATCTGAAGAAGATTAAATGCATTCAATTGGCACCACTCAACCTTCACACATGAAGTCAGAGCGTTTGAGGGCCGGTGGGGAGGACCAGACCAGCTTTTGAAGCACACGAACATTGAGTTCTAAAAGATCATGAAGAAACTGTAGACACTGAACAAGAGATATCAACTGGAGAGGACAAATTTATATAGCTCAATTAACAGGAGCCCCAACTATGAAAAGGAAACAATCTTAAAGTCAGAAAGAACCCATTTGTGGTCTTCCACAGACCTGTTTAAAGCATTCACCAGTGCATTCAGTTTCCATGCCAGGTGTGCTGCCACCAGTAAGGCTCCATGGACAACTACCACAGATGTAAGGCCTCCAAACAGATGTTCCTGTACCCTATTGTCCAATGATTGTCTAGCTATTGGACTGCTGTGGTATTGCCACCTGACCCTTAACAGGAGGGGCAAAGGCATTCAAGACAAGGTGGATCGTCTTCAGTTGCAGAAAGTTCATGTCCATGCAGTGTTCCCCTGGCAACCAAATGTCACAAACTCATGACCCTCAAATGGGCGCTTCAGCATAGGTGGGAGCATCTGTCACATGGTCGTCTACGTCAAAGAAAGTGGGGGTTGTCAAAACGGCAGACAGGCCAAATCGACCATTGCAGGTTTGGGGACACCATGGCACATATTCTCAAAGCAGCAGAAATGGGATACTCATCCTGTAAAATTGAAAAAGAGGATACACAAAGCCATAAGGCCCATAGGTAGAGCATTTAAAAGAGGACGATTCATCAAAGTCCTAAACATAAAGACCATATCTTAAATGTCCAGGACCCTCCAAAGGAGGAGATTGTTACAATGAAAAGCAAGAACAGAGTTGGAGAGAAGTAGGAATTGTGATGATTTACAGAGAATCCCAGAGTGTGTGCCACATAGTGAAAGATTAATGGGGTGAATTCACATTCAACATCCTGTCATCTAAGTACGTAAATACGTGAATGTAAGACTCAACTTCCATCATTGCTTTGGTCAAATCTGAGGAGTCATCTTGAGGCCAAAGGGCAGCACTGTAAACTGTCAATGCGGGAAACCCACTTTGAAGTGGAGATAGTGCCTATGAAACTGAAAGACTGGGACATAAAAGTACGCACTTGTTTGTCCAGTTCTTCTATTGGTCCACAAAAGAAGAGATACTCTGTCCGACCAGAAACTTGTGGGCGGGGAAGGACAGATTAAATTTATTGCACTGACTAAGGCTATCGCTATCTTGATGGCAGAGTTCTTGCAGCAATATTGTTTGAGAAATCATCTTGCATGTGATGTCAGCAACAAGGAGCGCACAGTGTTCAACCTACTTTGAAGTGCTCCATGGAAAAGTTTGCCTTTTCCATAAAAAGTGTTTCCAAGTCAAAGGGCAGGACTACGAGGGTCATCTGGTTATTTATGGAAAAGCCATAGAGTGCATTCAGGAATGCCTAAGTACCACCATGCCCATGAACATAAAATGTGCCTATGGTGTCAGACAACTCCAAACTGCACTTCAGATTCTGCTTGTCGGAACCAAGTTCATTAAAAAAAAAATCAAACAGGGTCCTTCTAATTAGATAGGAAGGCTGATGATAGCCACTTTGACCATCTCTCAAAGTGTGTGGACATATCACCTCAACAGTCATGTGGGATTTAAAGAAGGCAGGACAAGGCTTAATAACACAAAGATCTCCCATGCCATAGCATCAAGACACTTTGATTCAAGGTCAGGAGTGAGGTAAGCATTAGAGTTGCTTTGCCAAGGACAAAGAAAATACCAGGCTTTCCGGTGCAGGGTGGGCAGAAAGAAATTTAGGACCAATTAGGGCAGAAAGTATCTTTTGATCAACTGCCAAGAACAACAAGCACTGGCATAGCCAATAGGTCTCGCTTTTGGGACCTTGTAAGTGTTTAGCCATGCAACAGTTGCATAACTAAACACAAAGTCCCAAAAGCGAGACCTATTGGCTATGCCAATGCTGGTTTTAACTGGTGCAATCTATTGAAGCCTCACGGAGAAAAGTGATCGCGATCAAACATCAAAGCGGCCGTGCGGCAGCAAAAGTGAAAGTAATCTCGGTAAAGCGGGACGCGCGCGCCCGCGCACATGCACTGTAGGGTTAGGCTGGTAGCACTTTTTGGAGCCCTCACAAAATGTCTCACCAGACCAGCGCATGCGCTGGGTCAGGCGAGACCTACAAAGGGTGTTGGGTGTCTCCTGAAGCAGCAAGCTTGGGCTTAGATGCAGGTAGCGGGAGTTTACTGGTAGCATCAAAGGGAGGAGTACCTCCTAATTTACGCCACCCCTTCCAACTATTGCAATATGCCCCTTATGTATGGCTGTGATCGGGGTACTTAGACCTTGATTTAGAGAAAGCATTTGATACTATTGAATGGGCTTATCATTTTGAGGTCCTTTCACGATATGGCATTGTGCCCAGATACATCCGCATGATGAAACTTCTCTATGCTAAACCGATCTTAAGGGTTTTAACATGAAGTCTTGTCTCTGTACCAATAAGGGTTTGTAGAGTCACCAGTCAGGGCTGCCCCTATTTCTCACCTCTTTTTCTCATTAGCCATAGAGCCTCTAGCTCTTGCCATTCATGCTTCGTCAGGGTCATGGGGTATACAAGTACAAGCTATATAATTGGGACGAGGATGTTGCCTAAGGGCTAGGGTAGTCTATCTCAAATCTGGAGAACCGGGTTCAAGTCTCGGCAAGGACGCTCAACATCCTGTGATTCTGGGCAAATCACTTAATCTCCCTGTGCCTAAAAAATGAATGTGTCCTTGTGTAACGCAACAGTTGCTCATGTAAAGTGCTCGGATACCTTCGGGTCAAGTTTGCCATATATAAAACTCCGAATACCATATATATATATCATTATATGCAGATGATCTGCTGCTGTACGCTAGAGAGATCTGCTCTGTCCCGGGTGTCATACCTGACCTCTCTCAATTCGCACATGTATCTGGGCTGCATGTCAATTGGGGAAAGTCCTGTTTGTTCCTCTTCATTCCCAGTCAACCTGACCTGGAGATCTCAAATAATGGACCTCCTGTAACTTGACAACCATCTATGTTCCGTTATATGGGCATCTGGATTTACCATGCTGATTGGGACCTGCTCGACGGTAATTGAAGAAGGGCAATCATTTCCTTAACGTCGCAGATGTCTTTCTGGAAGACACTTGCTCTGTCAGTTGCCGGTAGAGTTTACCCTCACAAAAATGGTGGTGCTCCCGCATCTCCTTTATTATTTCACTAATCTGCTACTATATCTCCCCCGATCCTTCTTTCGCTCCCTTGAACGTATGCTTTGTGACCCTACATGGAATACATCCCGTTGTATAGTGGCACTTTCGAAACTGTACCTACCATCGACCCAGAGTGGATTGACTGTATCTAACCGGGAGCATTTTTACTTAGCGTCACAGATGCAGTGGGTGGCTCGTTGGATGGCGGGACTACACCTCTCGGACACTGCAGCAAATGGTCCTCCCTTTGACTTGGACGTTCTCCATCCATGCTAAGGACAACCTGACCTCAACCTATAATACTTCAAGTGGCCTATTGTTGCTTCTGTCGCTGCTTATTCCTCAAACATATTACACCTTGCGCCCCTGCAACTTCATTATTAGGTATGCCCAGAGGTAACAAGATGACACTGTTGGCTGAATTTTCAGCTTGGCATGCAGCAGGCCTGCATGCACTAGGAGACTTGCAACATGATGGTGTACTCATGACATGAAAGACTAAAAGGAAGAGGAGCTGAATGCTATTTTCTAGGTAACTTAAAACATGTAGGTTATGATTTACAAAAATAGAGCAGATTCACTAGGTACACTGATGCGAATATGGTCATGTCGACCAATAGCCTTGATAGTAGCCACCAGGTAGCACAGAAATGAGTACAAGACAAAGGGGAGAGGAGTTGGCCTAACGGCTAGAGCAGTCGACCTCGAATCTGGGTTCGAGTCTCTGCAATGACGCTGAACATCCTGTGATTATGAGCAATTCACTTAATCTCCCCGTGCCTTTCAAAAATGAATGTGTTCTCATGTAATGCAACTGTTGCTATGTAAAGCGCTCCGATACACGATTCGGGTCAAGTTCGCGCTATAAAAAATGAAAAATAAAGTTGGATTATAAGATTGCTTAACCTGTGGTAACCAAAATGTAGGAAAGCGGGGAGGAGAATGGTTTGGAACAGAGCAAACTCATATGGTGCAGAATATACTAATGGCCACAACAGTTTTCAACTTGCTTTGTACTGGTGAACTCTGAGAATCTAGATAGACCAACGTGGTGAGGAAAATCTCTTTGCATTAATTATATTTAGTTTCTCCATAACAAAGCACAAATTTGTTGACGTCGTACCTTGCATGTTCTTGTACTCCTACAATCTCTACTTCACTGTCTGACGTGGCTATCTTTATCTCCTCATTGGCTTGTGCAGTTCCAGAACTCAATTTCCCGCTTGTTAGAAATCCTGTGTCCAAATGACCTAGAATATGAAAACAAATGTAGTTATGGAATAAATGGTTTGCATTTGACCGCTCATACTGCATCAAATATATCAACAATGCACATAAAAAGAGTCACAAAACAATAGCTACTCAGACTACCATTCTCTGGATGGTGTTAATCAATTATGAACACAATTCATTGCAACCAGTCAACTGATTTTCATGCATTTTCACCGTGTAGCTAAATGGATTCGTAGGTGCTTATTGGGGAATATGAGCCAAGAGATGCCCATTGGATAGGAACTCTCGGAGGTGGAGGATGACAAACACTTCCAGCAAGGGGGCAAGATGCAGTAAAGAATCGAATATATGAGAAATGTAATGTACCATTGATCAGGAGAGAGGAGAGGTACAAATGAACATTAGCAGGGAGGGTTTAGAGGGACATGCTCTTCCACATGGCATAAAAAGACACCAGTTTAAAGGGTAGTCACTAACATTCTGTATGAGGCCAAAATAGAACAAGCATTTGCAATGCAATAGGTCTCGCATTTGCGAGGGTTTGAGCAATTGGCATTGTAAATGACAATGACTTATTTATGAGTTGTTTTTCATGACTGATAAATGAAAGGAATTGTCATTTACAATGCCAATTGCTTAAAGTCTTGCAAATGCGAAACCTATTGAATTGTAAATGCTTGCTAATATATGGTAGCTTTTTTACAACCATCCGTGCAGCCCTTTATAAATAAATTTCTGAGGACGCTGTCAATCCTGCATGATGGGATTAACTGCGTGCTCTTCAAGTGGTGCACTGTAGAACCAGGGAACACAAGTACAAGCACACCCTGGAGTCCCACCTTTAGGCTTTGAAGTTTTACTCAATTCATCAAACACGCACTGTGGTTTACCACATACTTAACGCCGGCACCCTCCTCTTTCCCGCCTGTGCATGCCTGCTCTCTTTAATCCAAGCCTTGTGTCTGTCTGTAATGCAACTGGTGCTGACGTAAAGCGATCCGATACCTTCAGGTAAAGTTTGCGCTATATAAAAGTACAAACAAATAAATAAATAAATTAAATAAAGCCTACCTGTAACATGTCCGTTTTTATTCTGCAAAGCCACTTGCCTTCAGGTCCCTGTACTGCATAACTGCACCAGGGTTTGGGTGACCTCAGTGGCAGGAACAATGGGTTGCGGGTCAGATACGGGTAAGGTAGCCATTGTCCTGTGGCTGCACCACAGGGTAACATTGCGAGGGCAGTCCCATGGCAGTGTAGTCCTCCGTGCAGGCTGGGCATGGGGGTTGCTGTTGGCCGACGGGAAGTGATGAGGAGGTGCCGGTTCGGTGTGCAAGCTTCCTGATACACTGATCTTAGGCAGGCTAAGGCAATTAAAAAAAACACACCAAAAAGGGTGCCTGGCTAAAGCATGCCTATTAAAGTTAAAACAAATATTGAATATGCTACTTACCAGTATGCATCTGTTCTTGGCATGTAGGGCTGCTGACATTCATATCTGTGCATAGATCGCCGCCTAGTGTTGGGTCCGGATGATTGCACATTGTTGTCCTGGAAGAGTCTTCGAAGTATCACGAGATAGGTGACTCCTCCCCTGGACCACAGTGCGCATGGGCATCCTCTCCATCCTTAGATTGTTTTTCGCCATTGTGGCAGTGATGGAGTAGATACAGTAAGTGATGACCATGCTATATAGCAATTCTGAGTGCTGCAGCCGCTACAGGCGCCGGGGAGGAGGGTGGGCAATATGAATGTCAGCAGCCCTACATGCCAAGAACAGATGCATACAGGTAAGTAGCATATTCAGTTCGAGGCATGTGGGCTGCTGAATTCATATCTGTGCATAGAATACATAGCAGTTCCTCCATTAGCGGCGGCTACCCGTGCCAGCTGCAGCAGTCTGAAAAAGAGTTTTGAGAACAGCCTGTCCTACAGCTGCCTGCTGTTTTGAGTCTACATCTACACAGTAGTGTTTGGTAAATGTATGTATAGTGGACCATGTGGCTGCTCTACATATTTCCTGCAAAGGAATGTTTCCTAGGAAAGCCATAGACGCCCCTAACTTTCGTGTTGAGTGGGCTCGTGGGGGAATCGTTAATGTGCGTTTAGCTTTTTGATAGCAAATTTGAATACATTTAACGATCCATCTGGCTATTCCTGCTTTGGAAATGGCGTTGCCCTTGTGTTGTGGCGAAAAGGCAACGAAAAGTTGTTTTGTTTTCCTAAAATCCTTAGTTCTGTCTATATAGTACATGAGGGCCCTCTTTACATCTAGTGTATGGAGCATTCTCTCTGCGACTTTTTGTGGATTTTGAAAGAAAACATGCAGTTCAATAGTTTGATTCATATGGAACTGCGATATCACTTTGGGCATGAATTTGGGGTTGGTACGTAGTACAACCCTGTTTGCGTGAACCTGTATGAATGGCTCTTGAATGGTTAGTGCCTGGAGTTCACTAACTCTTCTTAACGAAGTGATTGCCACTAAGAAAACAAGTTACTTACCTGTAACTGTAGTTCTCCAGTATTGGACCTTTCATAGATTCACATGCCTGAATCATTCCCCGTCGTCGAGACGGGAGTCTCCGGTACATAAAAAAGCTTTGCTTAGTATCATAGCAAACAGAAAAAAGGCCTAGGCCCATTTTCCTTTGCAACCCATAACCTTCGTTATGTAAAAAAGGACTAAACCAGTCCCTGAGCCAATCAGAGCCTCTCACCCTCTAGAACACTCCTGAGAGAACCTTCTGCCCTCAGATTTTCGTGCACTTGTGCAATAACACTCTTTGTGCTAAATCCGAGGTGAGCCTCTCAGGGGAGGAGGGTGGGTTGCATGTGAATCTATGAAAGGTCCAATACTGGAGAACTACAGTTACAGGTAAGTAACTTGTTTTCTTACTCCAGTATTGGAGCCTTTCATAGATTCACATGCCTGAATCAGAATAGCGAGCAGTAAATAAATGCACATTTTTTGTTACCTAGAAAGTGAATCCAGGAAACATATACAGTGTGATAAAAATGGTATCTGTAAACCAAATTCCACCTCTCAAAATTTCTTTGCAAATGGTAATACAATAAACAACCATAAAATGTGCCAACGTACATAACAAAGGAAGGAGGGATGGTAAAGAAGGCTCACCGTTACTGGATAAGGTTCCTCAGCACCGCTTCTCCCACTGCCACATCTCTCTCTGTGGCTGCATCCAAGCAGTAATGCCTGGTGAAGGTGTGTGTACTCGTCCAGGTCGCCGCTCTGCAGATATCCTGGATCGGTACTCCTGCAAATAGAGCAGTAGAGGTGGAGACTGCTCTTGTAGAATGAGCACGGACTCGTGCATTCAAAGGTCGGCCAGCTGCCTGATGACAATACCCTATGGCACTTGATATCCATCTGGCAATTCCTCTCTTTGACAAAGGGAAACCCTTTCTGGGTGCGCTGTAGGCCACAAAAAGCTGTGAAGACTTGCGGAAAGGCTTAGTTTTCAGCAAATAGAATTTCAAACAACGCTGGACATCCAGCGAGTGGAGAGCTCTTTCCGCCGCTGTTGATGGTTGTGGAAAAAATCTTTTGAGAATTAAAGGTTCGTTCAAATGAAAGTCAGTTGGAACCTTAGGGATGAATCTTGGATTAGTCCTGAGTATTATCCTGTCCTCCTTGAACTGCAAGAACGGCTCTTGGATCGTGAGAGCCTGAATTTCTCCCACTCTCCTGGCTGAAGTGAGTGCAATGAGAAGCGCAACTTTCCAGGAAAGAAATTTCAGTTCCGCCCTGTGAATTGGTTCAAAGGGCTGTTTCATCAACTGGGAAAGAACGACATTCAATTGCCAGAGAGGTGGTGGTGGTTTTATTGGAGGAAAAACTCGGAACAGACCTTTCATAAACTGCTTGATGACTCTAGCAGACCACAGAGATGGACCAGAGGCCGTTCTTCTAAAGCGTGAAATTGCAGCTAGATGTACTTTTATAGACGCATGCGCCAAACCAGACTTAGCCAAAAGCAAGAGGTATGGAATAATCTCGTGAGCTTCTGAAAGCAGCGGATGAATGTTAGACCTTTTGCACCATAAACAGAACCTTTTCCATTTCATCCGATATGTCTTGTTTGTACTATCCGCTCTAGCTCTAGATAGAATCTCTCTGCACTCCGTAGGGATATTCAGATGTTGAAATTCACGGTATTCAGGAGCCAGGCTGCTAACTGCAGAGATTTCGGATCCGGATGCAGCACTTCCCCCTGGAACATTGTCAGCAGAGACGGTATCGGCTGCAGGCAAATCGGGCGCTCCTCTGACAGTAGAAGAAGCTCTGCAAACCAATGCTGTCTGGGCCACCACGGAGCTATCAGGATTAACCTGCATGGTTCTTTCTTGATCTTCATAAGAACCCGCGGCAGGAGGGGAATTGGAGGAAAGGCGTAGGCAAAGATGCCTGACCATGCCATCAAAAAAGCATTCCCCCAAGATCCCCGTTGGGGAAGCCAGCTTGCGAAGAACCGGCATTTTCTGTTCTCCCTTGTCGCAAAAAGATCTACTATTGGAGTTCCCCATTTCTGGAAGATGTTGTCCAAAATCCCGTTGTCGATTTCCCAATCGTGACAGACAGACTTTAGTCTGCTTAGAGTATCCGCTTTGGTGTTCTGGTCCCCTGGAAGATGTTCCGCTGTAATGGATACTTCGTGTCGTAGAGCCCATTCCCATATCCACTGGGCTTCCCGAGACAGGGAGAGAGATCTTGTGCCTCCCTGTTTGTTCAAATAGTGCATTGCTGTTGTGTTGTCTGTTCTTACCAACACGGCTGCACCTTGAATCCTTGGCAGGAACGCTAACAATGCTAAGCGGACGGCTCTGAGCTCCAAAAGGTTGATATGCAATTGTTGTTCGTCCGCTTTCCAACGACCGCTGACCTGCAGATCCTGAAGGAATGCTCCCCATCCTTCCAAGGATGCATCTGTTGTAATGACCAACGGAGCTGGCTGAGTCAGGAAAGAAAGACCCTGTGAGATGTTTCGTTTTCGGGTCCACCATGTCGCCGCGTGGACCATGATCGGCGTCACTTTGATTATATCCTCGAAGGATCCTGTCGCTTGATGCCACTGAAGATCCAATTGCTCTTGTAACGGACGCATCCGTAGTCTGCAGCAAGGTACGAGGGGAATGCAAGATGACATCGTTCCCAGCAAAGACTTGTACCTGCGTACTGAAAGAGACTTTCTTTTTATAAACGCCTGGGATAGAGATATTATTCCGCGCTGTCTCTCCTCGGAGGGGAACGCTCTGTTTACCTCCGTATCCAGGATCGCTCCCAAGAAAGTTATATTTCTTGAAGGTTGTAGAGTCGACTTCCCCTCGTTTAGAGTGAGGCCTAAACTGGCAAATAGTTCTATGCAAGCCTCTGTTGACAACTGGGCTGACGCTTTCGATGGAGCCTTGACTAGCCAGTCGTCGAGGTAAGGAAACACTTGGTGTTTCTGTCTCCTTAGTACCGCTGCCACTGGAGCCAGACATTTTGTAAAAATCCTCGGGGCCGATTTCAGACCAAAAGGAAGCACCCTGAATTGGTAATGATCTTCGGCCACCACGAACCGAAGGTACTGCCTGTGTGAAGGATGGATTGGAATATGGAAATATGCATCCCGTAAATCCAGTTTGGTCATATAATCCTCTGGGTTTAACAGCAGCAGAATATCCTGGAGGGAAATCATTCTGAAGGTCTGATCCTTGAGGTAAGTATTTAGGGATCTGAGATCCAAAATGGGGCGCCATTGAAGAATGTTTTTCTTGATCAGAAAAAACCGGGAATAAAATCCCCTTCCTTTCTGGGAATTCGGTACCGGTTCTATTGCTCCCTTTCGGAGCATTGTCCGAATTTCTTGACGCATCTGATGCAAATACTCGACCTCTTGAAATCTTGGAGGTGAACAAGGGGGGCTTTCCAGAAATTCTAGAGTATGACCGAATTGAATTATCTGGAGGACCCATTGGTCCGTCGTTATCTGCTGCCAATTTTGATGATGATAGGAAATTCTTCCACCCAGGGGAATATGTGACATATGAGGAGTAAGTGTCACCAGAATGTCATTGTCTTCGGGTGGTGTCTTTCCCTTGACGACCTCCTCGACCTCTAGGAGTAGATTTTGTGAAACCTCCTCTTTGTGAATATTGTTGTTGACGATATGGTTGAGATGATGTGGAGTAGGAAGAATAACGGCCTTGTTGATAACCCCCTCTATAAGAGGGCTGGCCCCTACCACGTGAGCCACGAAAAGGAACTTTCCTATACTGCAATGTTCCCAGAGATTTCGCTGTTTCCGTATCCTTTTTTATACTCTGTAAGGCCTCATCCACATGTTTTCCGAACAGATCTTCCCCATTGAACGGAAGATCCAAGATCTTATTCTGGACTTCAGGCCTAAAAGATGTTGCTCTCAACCATCCTTGTCTGCGCAAAACCGCCGCTCCTCCCAGAGATCTGAAGGCCGTGGTCGCAATGTCCATTGCACAATCTATGACTTCAGCCGAAGTCCTTTCACCCTCCTGGAGGATTTTTCTAGCCTCTTGTCTGTCCGCTTCAGGTATGCCATCAATGTATGGTGATAGGTCGCACCACATCTGCCTATCATACCTGCCCAGGATGGCTAGTGCATTTGCTGCCTTAACCAGAAGAGCAGACATGGACGAAAACCTTTTTCCTGCATTATCCAAGCGCCTACCCTCTCTATCCGGTGGCGTGGAAATTGGAGCAGAGGGATTCCTCGACTTTTGCTGCGCCGCTTGAGTTATAACCGAGTCCGGTTTGGGGTGACCTAATAAACAAGCCGGAGCATCGGAAGGCGCTTTGTATTTTTTGTCCAGCCTAGCCAGCACTGGAGTAACCGTTGCCGGCGTCTCCATTACTTTGAGACCTTCCTCCCATAGATGACTCACAATTGGAAGAGATCTAACAGTCTTGCGAAACGGTTCTTTAAAATCATATAAAAAGCATTCTGCTTTATCTGATGACATACTGAGCGCAAATCTCTGCGCGGCTCTTTCCATCAGATTATGGAACCCTCCAATGTCCTCCGGAGGGGAATCCACAGGTCTTGGTGACGGAGATGAAGGGGACGGAATCAAATACTCATCCCATTCCTTACTAGGATCTGTTATCTCCCCTTCCTCCTGCTCTTCATCCTCAGAAGTGTCCAGAGCCGGCTGCGGCAAAGGTGTTAGTGGCCGCGGAACCGGTATCTCCTGTCTTCGCAGTGGTGTACATGGCACAGAGTGCGCCGGAGCCACTGGCATCCTTTGGGTAGACTGAGGCAAAGTATGCCTCTTCTTGTAATCATCCAACATGAACTGCAAATCCGTCAGAAGAGAAGCTGGAACACTCACCATCTCTTCCTGTTCATGTTGTCGGGGGGGGTCCTGATAACCCCCATACTCATCCTCCCAGTCATCCTCCTGACATTTAACGTGCAACTGAGAGGGGCTACTTGCATAGCCAAACGGGCCCTCATTATCCTCTTCCTGCGAATCTTCTTCTTCCAATAAATGGGATGGAACCAGAGGCGTTACCTTACTAGGAGACGTAATATCCGGGGTAATCCTTCTTTTCCTGTCAAAACCCCGCTTTTCCGGGGTTTTTTCCCTCGTCGACGAGCCCGTCGACGAGATTGCCATTTTAACCGCCGTCGACATCGTCGTCGTCGATGCCGTCGTCGACGCTGTAGACATAGTCGTCGTTGCCGCCGTCGACGATGTAGTTGTCACCGTCGTCGACGGTGCCGTCGACGATGTAGTTGTTGTCGTCGTCGTCATTGCCGTCGCCGTCGGCGCTCTCGTCGTCGACACTGCCGTCGACGATGCCATCGTCGACGAGAGTATAGGCTTAATAATGACTTTTACTTCACTCTTCGTCGTCGACGACGCTACCTTCTTCGTCGACGATCCCGTCGACGATGTAGATTTTCCTAATTTCTCCTCAGGTGAAGTAGACGCTGGCTTTTTAAGCGCATGTTTAATTTTAAGGGGTGATTTTGAAGGCTCAGAACTTGTTTTCTTTGGCTGTTCCACCCCTGAAGCATGACCCTTGCTCTCCTTTTCTTTAGTTTTAGGAGATTTTGAGGGACTGCGCTCTGAAGACCCAGCAGTGGTCTTTTTAAGAGCCTTCTCAGGTTTCTCCCCTGAGGTATGAGCCTGAGGAGATCTGCCTCTCTTCTGAGATCTCCTTGAAACATTTGACGCCTCCTCACTGTCACTAGACACGACGTCCTTCCTGGTTTTAAGTTTTTGGAGCCAAATTAGCAGTCTGCCTTCACGATCCCTTAAAGTCTTATTAGAAAAGGTGCGACATACCTTACACTCCTTCGCCTGGTGGTGTGGGTAAAGGCAGTATATACAGTCCTTATGAGGATCATCAGTATATAATCTCTTCTTTGAGCAGGTGGCACAGGCCCTAAACAAGCCTTTCTTTTCTTTATCAGCCATTCTCCTAGATGATGTAGAAATTTCAGTAGAAAAAATCACCTCAATCTAAAACCAACTGTAGAATTTGAGCAGAGCTCAAAGGAGACTCCCTAGCACAACGTGCGGTAGAAAATCTGAGGGCAGAAGGTTCTCTCAGGAGTGTTCTAGAGGGTGAGAGGCTCTGATTGGCTCAGGGACTGGTTTAGTCCTTTTTTACATAACGAAGGTTATGGGTTGCAAAGGAAAATGGGCCTAGGCCTTTTTTCTGTTTGCTATGATACTAAGCAAAGCTTTTTTATGTACCGGAGACTCCCGTCTCGACGACGGGGAATGATTCAGGCATGTGAATCTATGAAAGGCTCCAATACTGGAGTAAGAAAGCTACTTTCCAGGTGAGGAATTGAATCTCACATGAATGGAGAGGTTCAAACGGTGGACCCATTAGTCTGGTGAGGACTAAATTGAGGTTCCACACCGGTGCCGGTGGGTGTCTTGGGGGAATTAGAGTCCCTCCAAGAAGGCTTTGATGGCAGGCACTCTGAATAAAGAGAGGTGCTGCCTGTTTTGGAGATAGGCTGCTATCGCGGTTAAATGGATACGTATTGAGTTGTATGCCAGATTGCATCGGTATAAGTGTAAGAGATAACAGATGATGTTTTGAATGGATGCGTCCAGCGGGTTAATGTCATTGTTGTTGCAGTAAATGACAAACCTTTTCCATTTAGCCGCATAGCAAGCTCTGGTAGTGGGTCTCCTGGCCTCCTTGATGATATCCATACAGTCAGGTGGCAGGTTTAGGTAGCCAAACTCAGGACTTCAGGAGCCAGATTGCCAGGTTCAGCTGTTGCGGATCTGGGTGCTGAATCTCGCCATGGTTCTGCGTTAAAAGTGCGGGTTTGATCCGCAGCCTTTGATGCGGCACCACGGAAAGTTCTAGAAAGGTGGTGTACCATGGTTGGCGCGCCCATGTGGGAGCAACCAGGATGAGTGTCAGTGAGTGTTGTTGCAGTTTGCGGGCCACTAGAGGTATTAATGGCGCTGGGGGGAAAGCGTACGCAAATCTGCCGGACCAGTTCATCCATATCGCATTGCCCTGTGACTGTGGATGTGGGAACCTGGCGGCAAAGCTTTGGCATTTTGCGTTTTCGTTTGTGGCGACTAGGTCTATCTCTGGATGACCCCACTGTTGGAAGTACAGTTGGAGAACTGACGGATGTAGCTCCCACTCGTGCATCTGGTGGCTGTGTCTGCTGAGCAGATCCGCCATCTGGTTGTCCTTGCCAGGGAGGTGTTCCGCCATGAGGAATATGTTCCTCTGAATGGCCCACTTCCACATGCTCTGAGACAGATGAGACAACTGTGGAGAGTGTGTTCCTCTCTGCTTCTGTATATAGTACATGGCAGTCATGTTGTCCGTCCGGATCAACACGACTTTGTTGCACAAGTGTACTTTGAATGCCTTCATGGCTAGGAAGATTGCCATCAGTTCCAGAACGTTGATGTGCATCTTCTTTTGTTGCGTTGTCCATAGTCCCTGCACTGTGTAAGTGAGTACATGAGCTCCCCAACCCTGGAGAGAGGCGTCCGCTGTCAGTATAATTTGTGGAACAGGCTCTTGGAACGGTCGGCCCTTGCAAAGGTTTTGTGGATTCCACCAATGCAGAGAGATGTATGCCCGACCGCTCACCAACACTAGGTCTTTTAATTGGCCGTGAGCTTGATTCCATTGACGTGCTAAGCACTCCTGAAGCGGGCGCATATGTAGTCTCGCGTGCGGGACTATGAAAATGCAGGAGGCCATCATGCCTATCAACTGCATGAACACTCGCGCAGGAAGAGAGTGTTGAGGTTTGAACTTTGAGATCAGCAGTTGTATGCTGTTGATCCTCACTAAATTTGGCTGAGCTGTGGCTGCCAGAGTGTTTATGGTCGCGCCCAGGTACTGTCGTACGTGTGCGGGTTGGAGATGTGATTTTGGGTAATTTAGTGAGAATCCAAGACTGTGAAGAAGGTGAATGGTGAGGGACATGTGGCTGGCACACTGCTGGGCCGACTTTGCCTGCACAAGCCAGTCGTCCAGGTAAGGGAAGACGTGAATGTGTTGTCTCTGTAGATGTGCCGCCACTGTTGCTAGGCACTTGGTAAAGACCCGGGGTGCTGTTGTTACTCCGAAGGGGAGAACTTTGAACTGATAGTGATGGTTTTGAATAGTGAACCTGAGATTTCCTGTGTGAAGGGTGTATGGGGATGTGGAAATACGCATCTTTTAGGTCTAGTGTGGCTAGGAAGTCTCCCTGACTGAGTAGCGGGAGAACCTGCTGTAGGGTGAGCATATGGAAATGCTCTGAGAGAATGTATTGGTTGAGGGGTCTCAGGTCTAGTATAGGTCTGAGCGACCCGTCCTTTTTTGGGATTAAGAAGTACAGAGAGTACACCCCTGTCCCCTGCTGGTTGATGGGCACGACCTCTATTGCACCTTTCTGTAGCATACTTAGCACTTCCTGCTGCAATAATGCCAAGTGTTCTACGGACATAGGACGGTGCTTTGGCGGGATGTTGGGTGGAGTGGACGTTAATTCGAGACAGTAACCGTGTTGGATAATGTCCCTGACCCACCTCTCTGTGGTGATGTTCTTCCACGCTGACAGGAACTGTTGGGAGTCTCCCCCCGAGAGGTGTTATGTGGTCGGGGGGCAGGGAGAGGGCGTCACTTTGTTTTTGGGGGAGGACCTGGTGTTGCCGTAACCACGTCCTCTGCCCTTGGTGCTGGAGCCACGATATCCACCTCTGTTGGTTTTATCGTAGGTACTTTGCGTGCCCCCTTTAGTGTACTGCTGCTGTGACCCCTGACCTCTAGCTGCTCCTCTATTCCCGGGGCGACGAAAGGAGCCACTACGAAACTGCTGCATCTGCAGAGCCCCCATTGATTTCGCAGTGTCAGTGTCTTTTTTAATTCTCGAGGGTAGTGTCAACTTCAGGGCCAAATAAATAGTCTGGGTTGACCGGTTGATTCAGGATATTGTTCTGAATCTCTGGCTTGAAGCCTGAGATTCTCATCCATGCATGCCGTCTTAACATGACGCTTGTGTTGATTGCCCTCGCCGCTGTGTCGGCCGCATCTAGTGCGCACTTGAGGGATGCGTTGGTAAGGAGTTGTCCCTCTCTAATGAGGATCTCCGCTGCCTCCTTATATTCATCTGGCAAATGTTGGAGTAGGGATTCGAGTGTGTCGTAGTGGGACCTATCATACCGGGCCAGGAGTGCCTGTGTGTTTGCAATGCGCAAGATGTTCGCTGCTTGCGCTGCAATACGTTTGCCTGATGTCTCCAGCACTTTGGACTCCTTGTCTGGGGGAGGAGCATCACCTGTTTGTGAGTGGGCTCTTTTGCGAGCATTAGCAACCACCATGGAGTCTAAAGGTAACTGACCCCTAATGTACATAGGGTCTCCGGGTGCAGGCTTGTACTTTTTTTCCAATCCGGGGGTTTAGCACCCGTGCCCTGGTTGTTGCCTTAAAAATGTCTTTGGCAGGTTTGAGGACCCCTTTCAACATGGGCAGAGTCTTGACAGTTCTTTCGGAAGAGGCAAAAGTGTCCACCAAGAAGTCTTCTTCGACAGTGTCAGAATGGAGTTCCACTCCATGATTGGCAGCAGCCCATTCAATGAGGGCATTAAAGGCAGCAGTGTCCTCTGTGGGAGAGGTCTTGAGGTTATAAAGCTGCGTATCATGGGTATCTGGTGCGGTACCCTGGTCTGTGGGGTCATCCCATGCCTGATCTGGGTCTTGTAGGTGATCATCAGGATCGATATCCCCAGGGTAGGTGGTATCATCCCCTACATAGTCCTCTACTGCGTCTGCCTCTGAAGGCGTTGGAGAAAAGGACGGTGGATCCTGATGGAAGGGTTGAAGGTGTTCATGGAGCACTGGCTCTGACCCTGCGGGCAACTTGTGTTTGAGAGGAATTTTATAGGAGCCCAAACTTCTCTCTGGCGTGAGTTTCCTCTTGCGGAGCATCAACCTGCCAGTGTTGGCGTCGATAAATTGTGGCTGTGAAGGCTCGAGATCTGTTTGTCTAGTGGCTGGGGACTGTGCCCGGAGGACACGTGTCCGAATCTCGAAGAGTTTCGGCACCGTGGGCGGCGGCAACCCAAACGTAATGTTGGTCGGCGCCGAGGGGGCTTTGGAAGCCTTGTGCGTGTCGGGGCCCGACGTAGAGTGGAGGGCTGCCCGTTCTCTGATGCGTTGCAACGATGCCGAGACCTGTTGCACGGTGAACGCAGACGGCTCTTTGGAACCGATCTGCACCTTGGAGGTAGGCGTCGAAGCGCCCCCCGACTTCTCTGCAGTCAAGGGGTCATCGATCCGAAGGGAGGTATCTACGCTCGTTGGAGTCGATGACTTGGCAAGGGCCGCCGTCTTAGACGTCGACGTAGACGGGGTGGTCACCTTGACTTTGGTGGTTGGGCCAGACGTCTTCGGTGCCAGAGGCCGAGGCGCCTTGTGGGGTCCGAGGGCCTTCCTCTTTGGTTCGGCGACCGTATCCGCTGCGGTGAGCTCGGCACCGAAATCCCTTTTTGCGCGGTCGGAGCAGATGACCTTTGCCGGCGCCGAAGGATTGGAGGGCTTCGAGGCCTTCGGGCCGATCACAACCAGTTTCACTTTCGGTTTCGATGGAACTGGTGCGATGGATGGTTTCGGTTTCGCTGAAGGGAACCCAGTCGTCTTCGACAATAATGGCTCTTGCGAAATGTTCGAGGCCGGGCTTGAAGGCGGGGCCGAAGAACCGTGAGATTGATCTCGGGTAAGGCCCGAAGGCGATCCCTCGACCTGAGCCTCATGACGACGTATTTTGTCGGCCTCCGTATCGACGGGTTGGCCTAGCTCTTCGCTGGAGCTATCTTCCTCGGCCCCAAAGGCCTCATCGTAGTCTCCTACCTCGTCGACGACTTCTTCTCTCTGGAAGATCACCTCATCGTCGTCTTCCGATCGGGAATCGTGTTCGGAAGCGGGGCTGGAGTCTACTTCTTCCACGCTCTCGGCGTCCTCGTCTTCGGTGCTAAAGATGTTGGCCGGGGCGGGCGCCGATTGCTGGGCCTCCAATCTCACTGCCCGTTGATTCCGGAGAGTCTTCTTCGAGCGGAATCGGGCACAGGCCATACATTTCGACTCATCGTGATCCGGTGAGAGACATTTGTTGCATACCGGGTGGACGTCGATGTGTGGGTATTTCGCGTGGCACAAAGGACACCTTTTGAACGGAGTCCTCGATTCCATCGTCGATCGAAGTTCGATGTTCGGACCCAGCGGATTCGAAAAGCTGGAAGAAGGTGCTAAAGCACTAACAAAACTATTCGATACCGAACGGGAACAGTACCGACGAGAACTAAAGGCCTTTTGGCCTTAAACTGAAATTTCCTAACTTGAGCTAAGATAAGCACATCCGAACCCAATGGCGGAAAAAAACAATCTAAGGATGGAGAGGATGCCCATGCGCACTGTGGTCCATGGGAGGAGTCGCCTATCTCGTGATACTTCGAAGACTCTTCCAGGACAACAATGTGCAATCATCCAGACCCAACACTATATGAATTCAGCAGCTCACATGCCTCGAACATATATATATGGGCACTCTGCTAAAACATAAAATGCGGCGCCCTAAAACACTGATCTTGGGCAGGCGCTGGTAGGCAAAGCGCTGGGGCCCTGTGGCTCATATTGATGTAGGGCAGTACCGTCGGCAGGCAGAATGTGGCAGGGGGAATCCAGTGTCATGCTGCAAAAGGGTCTGGATCCGTGCACGAAGATGAAGCCACTGCCGTCGCTGAGGGAGCTGCTAGATGACAGGCTGGCAGCACTGGCGGCGGCAGGGAGATAGCAATGGCAGGCCACAGAAAAAAAAAATTCACACAAAAAAGGGCACGGGCTAAAACATGAGGCGCGGCGCACATTCACGGTAAAGTTACAAATAAAATTCACATATTAGGGCGCCATGCTAAAACATGAAGCGTGCCGCCCTTGCATATTAAAGTAAAAAAAAAAAAGTTACAAATAGAATTCACATATTAGGGCGCCGTGCTAAAACATGAAGCGTGGCGCCCTTGCATATTAAAGTTGAAAAAAAACTTACAAAATAGGGCACCCTGCTAAAACAAATAGCGCGGTGCCCTAGAACAACAAGCATGCGCTCCGCGCGAGTGGTGCGCGCGACGGCAAAAGTAGGCTGGCGAGTGGTCAGCGACGCGGTGCGTGCAGGCAAAGGAAAGCCATGGGGCTGAAAGCTGGCGGATGCTCGAGTTAACGCAAGCTTGTCGCCAACCAGCAGCACTTTGAAAAGTTACCTACTAAATGTTTCTCCGAGCAGCGCATGCGCGCTGACTCAGCGAGACCTAAAAAGGGTGAGAATGACACCATCATTCAGTGAATGATAAGTTTGATTTCGAGCTTTTAAGACTAAGACTTCTGCATGAGAGATAGATTTCAATGTTCAGCAGCAATGTGCAATTTCTGGGGTCCAATGAGTCAACCAGCCTATGAAACTACCTCGGGCAGCTCTCTTCCCCAATTGCAAATTCTAGCAGTATTACCAGTCTGCCTTCACTTGAACAGATTGTAATACAGAACCTTTGTTTACACATACCATTATAAATCCTGTGCATATTTGAGTTAAATCTTCGAGTATTTGTTTTTCAAAACATCTGTTTGTCAATTGTTATGAATTTCAAAATCTGCCATGAGTAATGGATAAAAACAGTTTGCATTTCAAGAACCACCCTGGATTACCAGGAATACCATTCTCCCACAAGGAATTAACATTGGACTCCAATTTAGCTAATATTACAAGAAGGAGTGAGTGAGAAGTGATGCAGGGTCGCTCACCTTCACCAAACATCTAACCATACAAAAACAACAGGAGGGAACCTCTACCGTGCTTTAACTCTCACTCCATACCAGCCCAAAGGGATCACCCTATGGTAGTAAAAGGACTCTCACCCACTAGGATTGCAAGTGGGATCCCCTGCAAGTCAAAGCCTAATAAAAAGGGGGTATTTTCCAGAGCAATGGCAATACTTGTCACCGCACAACAACCTTCCAATTCAGCATCCCACCGTCAAAACAAGTGTGTTATGATAGTAGGCAGACAGGATGATGATGAAACTGGTGCTCATGGTAACTGCATGCTCATCTTTGAAAGTCCGGTAAGACAGCAACCCCTCTCCCAGCTGTGCAGCTTAGAATTCTCAATTATCAGACTTCCAAACATGTGCATTGTACTTATCACAAAGGCGACTTAGCTACATACCAAGTATACATGACCTACTTCATATTTGTACATTTAAATCACAACCACCTTTACTCACATACACAACACAAACATGCCATACCATGAACACCAACAAGAAGGCTTACAAACTACAGTCAGACGATCACAATAAAAACGTTTCTAATTTCTATTTACCCCACTCTAACAACAGAACAGGGGAAACATTCTACGCCAGCTCTGCTTAAGGAAGTCAAAGTGTCATGACAGTGACGCGTTGCTAAATTAGCTCTTTACGTCAACGCTATCCAGAGAATCAAGCAGGAGTGTAATGAGGCTACTACTTTCGTCTGGGAAATAAGAAGAGACCCAAAAGCTGTGTTCCAATGTGCTATCCTCTCAGTAGAGGCATCTGGGAAAACATGTAAGCAATAAATCCCTCTACTCATACTTAGCAAAGCAGCATGGTTATTCTGACATGTTTTGGGGGAATATATATATATATATATATATATATATATATATATATATATATATATATATATATATATACATATACAGCCCACCTGTGAAATGACCATCAGTAAGGAATCAAACAGGAAGCTCATTGTGCTGCTGAACAGGAGGACGCTGTTCGATCACCTAGATTCTGGTCTTCAGTTCCAAGGATGCTTACTGCAAGAGATGCCACATGTGGGATTCCAAGCCTTCTCGGTGGCCTCTGGATGTCTTCAAGGCGAGGCGTTATGGTGTTAGCATACCCTAAATACGATTGAACATGGTTTCTCTACTTCTTTTTCGGAGGTCTTTTTGTCTAGCAACTACGATAATTACGTGGAGCTGAGCAGGGTCAATTCCGAGGCACCTGACTACTCTCAGCCACTCACGTGGGCGGACATATTCATACTAACGTGAGCAAAGGTTGAAATCATGTTATTGGTAGAGGTAGATCTTGTCAGTTGTTTATTGGCTAGAGGACATCAAAGAGATGATATGTGAAGTCGCCTAGGATTGGCTATCCAGGCTTATGACGGCTGTTTATTGGCCGTGGAGTCCTAAAGCATGCTCTGCCGCTGTTCTCTGTGATAGCCTGATAGGATGTACATATTGCACGTCGAGCAACGAGGATCCAGGTCAGTGTATAGTCCGCAAGAAAGGCTGTAAACAGCCAGCTCGTGTGAGTGAACCACTGCCCAGATTTGAGCTCAGCTGGTAAATGCTAGTCATTCGTGTGCATAGGATTAATTATATGAGCAAATCCGTACCCATAGTAGGGTAACATCTCGGTGACTTCAGTAGTGCCACCCTCCGCTCAAGAGCCACTCGGTCAGTACATCGTCATCTCCTGCCCTGTGTCTTTCAACTCACAATTTCCGCCTGACCTCTTAAGTTCATGGCTGTGCCAGTAAAACGTTCCTTGACTGTGTATAACAAGCCCGGCTTCTAAAGCGAGCGCCTGCCGCGCGAAAGTGAAAGCAAATTTGACACGCGGCGGAGCGTGGCGCACGCGCTTGGCGGGGGAGCGCATTCCAGACCCTTTGAAGTATGATGCCGAGGGCGCCAGTGGGCTGAAGCGCTTCCCCAAACGGATTGCATGGCAGCACGATGCACGTGATTGTGCGCGTGCTCGCCATGCAATCCACTTTTGGGAGCACTTTGAAATGCCCCTCTTACTAGAGTCTCGCATAGCGATTGCGTAAACGCAATAGCTAGGCGAGACCTAAAAACGAAAAGATAGGGGGATAGCCATCTCCTCAGCGTGATGAGATGCATGACAATGAAAATATCTCCTTTTTGGGCAATGTCCTAACCACTTCCTTTACAAAACTATGTCCTTTATGTTATTCATGTGCTATTGAAAGGAAACACGTATTTACCTGTGACAAACGTTTTGTGGCTGAAATAAGGTATGCTCGGCACACTGCTGCCATCTATTGGTTGGACAAAAAGTGCATTTAATTTAGCATAACATTTTTCCATCATCAACGTCGATAATGGGGGCGCCCGTGCAGCTAGCCCAGTCGTTCTGTTTCTCTCCTCTAAATATGACTAACTGCCTTCAAGAAGATCAATGCAGAGTGGGAACCAACAGCCTTATATTGAATGCCAGCAAAAAGGATTATTTACATTTGTGTGTCTTGCCCGAGTTGGTTGCCCCGTTAGCCTTTATTTCCCGTCTAGCCTGCTGATTTTAGTTTTGCCCAGGCAGCCTTTATTTTGTCATAAGCCATTGTGTTACCTTGCCTGTATTTCCCGCCGCCTCGCCGGGCACGTCCCGACATCACCCTTCAGCTCAGAACCCAAGCGCTTCAACTGCGGTGAACCCCAAGACTCAACCCTCAGCCCCACCCTGTTCAACATGACACCCCTCGCTGACATCATCAGAACCCACAGACTCAACATTATATCCTACGCAGACACCCAACTCATCCTCTCGCTCACCGAAGACCCCTTCACCACCAGAACGAATGTTCGCAACGCCATGACCAGTGTCGCAGACTAGATGTGAACTGCCTTGTCAACACTGAAAGACGATCTTCGGGAAGAACACCTCATGGCAAAACACCTGGTGGCCCCATGAGCTCAGACCCACACCAACAGACCAAGATTGCAACTTCGGCATCATCCTGGACAGAAAACTCACCATGAAGCTCCAAATCAACACAGTTGCCTCCTCCTGCTTCTAGGCACTCTACATGCTACGAAAAATCTTCAAATGGATCCCTGTCAACACCAGAAAGCCGCAACTCAGACCCTCCACACCAACCGGCTAGATTAAGGTAAATGCACTCTACACAAGCATCACTACCCAACTAAAAGTAAATGTAAATCCAGTATTTGTAAAGCGCACAGCTACTCGCAGGCATCCCGGCGCTGGGGGCCGTTGGGAAGATTAAGCGAGCTATTTCCCAGATTCACATGGTGCTCGGCTGACCTGCCGCCAGTGCCGGGGATCGAACCGTGATTCCCAGCATTCAGCGTCAGTCGCCCTGGCCGCTGCGCCACATCTCTTCTCCTCAAGAGACTTCAGACCATACAGAATCATCAATCTCATCCTCAACTTACCCAAAAGGACCTGCGTCATCCCCCCTCCCCCTCCGGAACCTCCATTGGCACCCCGCCCAGAAACATGCCAGTTCAATATCCTGACCTGACCAGAGACCAGCATACATCAACCACTGCCTGAACTTCCACCAACCCACCAGGTACTTGTGCGCACCCTCCCTGGCCCTCGCAACCCTCCACCCCCCCCCCCGCATTCACCGAAGCCATAGCCAAGGTCGCCTAATCTCCTACCTCGCCACAAGGCCTGGAACAACCTACCGCTCCACCTACGAACATCCCCCTCCCAGGCAGAATTAAGAGGAGGACTCAAAGACTTGGCTCTTCGACTCAGACCAGCGAAACGTCAGCGGCCCAATATACACAGGGGTGAAGAACAGTGCTTTATAAATGATTGACTGGCAACAACAGAATCAATTGGATTCCTACTACTTGACCCAGTTCGATGAGTGAAGCTCTGGCTTCTGCTAAGGGAGTCAAATCCTCAGGAGACATTTTAGGCTCCAGCCTCAGTTCTCTTATGCGAATCAATAATTTTCTAATTGCTGCTATTATTTGAAGCTATTAAATAATTATTTTATTCGAAACACTCGAAGTGACAGGATTTTCATTGATGGCCGTGTGAAAAGGCTTGCGACTGAGCGTGCTACACTCCATGCACCCTGGTCCTTGAAGGAGAAAGCTATGACAGATCTTCATAGATCGAATATTTCTCAGGATCCGCGTCTGAAATATTTAAGAAAGTGCCGACTGACTTGGGCTAATACCTGTTGGAATCTCCCCCCCCCCACCCTTTTCTGGACTGTGTGGACCACTTACCTTGCCCTGAAGAAGCTCGCTTGGGTGACACGCGTTGGGCTGTTGTGTTTTAAATATTGAATAAAAGAATCTACAACACCACCAATGTGAAAGAATTACTATTTCTGTCATTGCAGTCATCTTTCTGCTGTGGGATTTAAACCCTATAAATGTTTGCCTTGGTTGCAATGCCTCTCATCTTTTGTGTTCATGTGCTGTATTTGAAACCATTTTGGGTGGTTGGGTTCGGGAGGTGGGCATTGAATATTAGCAAACTATACGCAGTATTTTCAAATTCATTGTGTTTTACCTAGAAACAAACACTGGTAGTTGATGCAGCAAGACATACCTCGCCACAGTGCCTGTATGTAGTAGACTATTAAATAAGGTCTTTCCCTTTCCCCCCACATGGAAATGATACTCAACTGGCCACTGTCTGTATTATGTCAACAACTGATTACTGTAACATACAGATTACATGATTAACAGTCTGCAAATAATTCAAAAGTAGTCTGTAAAATAACAAAATCTGCCTCTGTGAGCAGAGTCAGAAATACGTTGGCTTCCAGTGAAAGTGTGTATTCAATTTAAGACACTATGCTTTATATGCACAGGGTCTATTTCAATGTAGAAAAAGCTCAGCTCTTATTTCATCCCCTATACCACCGGAAGACAGCTTCAATCAAATACTCAAATGCTCTTTTTGACTTAAAGTTTCAACGTTCAAGAATTGGAGGCCGAGCCTTACCATGTCTTGGTCCAAGACTTTGGAACAAACTGCCCCGTCAAATCAAATGCATCTCTTGCTTCCCAACTGAAGTTTAGGAAAGCTGTACAAACCAACCTCTTCTGTTAGAATTTTGACCATCTCCCTTAGTTTTTAGGTCTCGCCTAGCGTTGCTGCGCACATGCGCAGCTCGGTAGGTGAGATTTATTGTCAAGGAGGACTTTGAGAGAAGGGCTTGAAGCCCGCCCCTTATTTCCATTGGCTTGCGTCAGTCGTTTATGGTAAACGGTGGTCTGCCATTGGAAATAAGCTTTCTGGGGTGCCTCCTTTTCGCTTTTTTGTCCAGCCCATCCGGACTGCATCACCTGCTTCACGGCTGTCGTGAAGCAGTTTCTTATTGCAAGAAGGCATGTTACGTAAAAACAAGCCGTGCGTTCCAGTCCGGATGGGCCGTCCCAAAAGGAAACATGGCGCTGCGTGTTTATTTTTGCATCTCGCTTTCACGTTAAAGTGAAAGCACGATGCAAAAATAAACAGCGGCTGCCTGGCGAGCGCTTGTTTTCTTTCCCCCGCTCGCTGCACCCTAACAGCTCCCCCGCTCGTCCTCTCATCTCACCCTCCACAAAAGCTTTATTTTGGACTATTCCCCAGCGAGGCTCCACCCGGACACGGGCACAGAGCGGCAAGAGAATACAGCGCACCATTAGGTATTAAGAGGTGTCAACTACACCTCCTAATATCCATGGACAATATTATATATGTCCTTTATAAAGTGCATTCAAGATGTCAGAATTCACTTTCTGCTCTTTAAATGTGATTTCATCTGCCACAAATCTGCTGGCAGTCTGTTATTAGCTCCGGCTGCTGCTTTTTCAATGTATGCAAATCCTAAACTTCGCTCTAGCAAGCATGCCGTGAGGCGGAGGAAAGGGGGCGGGGTGTATCTGTGATAAGAATAAGACATTAAATCCCAGCAGTGGACCCCGCCCCATGAATAATTACACCACAGCACCTCTCGGTTCCTGGGAAAGATCCGGTGAGCTGTCACCGCGGAGGGCCCGGTCTGCAGTGCAGCCTGAGGGATTACATGTCACTTCCAGCTGGACCATCTGCTGGTCACAGACCCCCCCCCCCCCCCAACTCTCCCCCCCCCCCCCCTCAAGGACGCTGCACGCGAGTCAGAACAGGGGCTCCGAGGCGGGGAACAGTGAACACATGTAATGCTGGAAAAATGGGTTAGAGAGCAGGGCACATATCCGCACTGTAATTTCTTGAGGGGGGGGGGGGGGGGCGGGGGTTGTCGAAGCTAATAGTGAACATGTCCCCGCTGTAATGTGGAATTCGGGCTTGTGAGCACAACACCTTTCTTCCCTGTATTCAAGGACGAGGACCCGGGGAGGGGGCTCCGGTGAAGTGATCAGTTCACATATCCCCGCTGTGATCTGGTTTAGGGACGCGGAGCGGGCCGGGGTTTGCCTGTAATCCCGGATAGGCATTGGATGAGAGAAACGGGCACACATCCGTGCTGTAATTATGGATAGGGACTGTGTTGGGAGCAGGGCACACATCCGCACTGAAATTATGGATTGGGACTCAGTGTTGGGAGAAGGGCACACGGATGCACTGTAATCGTGGACTGGGACTCTGTGTTGGGAACAGGGCGCACATCCGCACTGTAGCTGGTATAGGGGCCCACGAAGTGGAGTTGTGAGTGTACACCTCCTGTAATCCTGAATGGCGGCAGCCGGAGGGCAGAAGTGATAATATCCTTGCTGTAATCCGGGATAGGGCTCATGGAAGTTCATTAGTGTCCACATACCCGTGTAATCCTGAACAGGGCGTACAAGGTGGGCAGCAGGTCACGTGGGGGCAGGTAGCAGGGCAGATCTCCTAGCCAGAGTCCTGTATAAGGGATTTGAGGTGGGACACAAGACGCATACATGCACTGTAATCCTGGATTGAGTCTCTGTGGGGAGCAGGGCACATAGATGCGCTGTTATCATAGACTGGGACTCTGTGGGGAGCAGGGCACACACCCGCGATGTAGCCGGTATAGGGGGCTGCGAAGCCGAGCAGTGATTGCACAACCCTGGATAAGGGCCAGCAGAGGGCAGCAGTGAAATTATCCTTGCAATATTCTGGGATAGGGGTTCCTGTCACATTCCCTTGTAATCTGGGACAGATTATATGAGGTGTGTGGTTGGTCACATACCCTGTCTGTAAACTGGGAATGGAACGTGGGGCAGGTAGCAGGGCAGAGGTCCTGCATAAGGACCCGAAGTTTGGAAGCAAGGCACGTATATGCGCAGTGTTTATGAATAGGGACCCAGAACTGGGGGGCAGAGCACATGACCAGCTATAATCCAGGATTAGAAATCCATAAAAAGGGAACACTGAACGCATCTCTGCTGTAATCCAGGATAGGGGCCCTAGGAGAGCGGAGTCAACATATCTGTGCTGTAATCCGGCATTAGGTCACCGGGTGGGGAGCTAGGTGCACATTTTAGTAGTCATCAAGCTCAGCCCCCTACTGGGTGGATGAAGGCCCCTCACCATCGACTTGATGCGGGATAGGTGTCCCTGAAGGGGCCAGTGTAAAGAGGTGCAATCCAAGACAGGCATCTAGAGTGGGGGGCAGGCAACAACCCCCGCTGTGAACTGATCCTGCTTCCTCTGGGTGGGTTAAGGACACAGACTCCACGCAGTCAGGGGTGGTGTGGGTGGGACCAATGTGCCCATCTTTATGGTAATGCAGGATAGAGGCTGAGAACAGTGAGCCATAGACCGTCGCTGTATGCCAGCAACGGGCCCTGGGGTATACAGAACTGCAGGTAAGAAGTGCAACTGCAATTAGAGCAGCGGGTGCAGTGATACCAAGGCCCTTGGGATACGAGGGATCCGCTGCACTCCAATTATATCTTTTTCCCCCCAACAAAACTTTAGATTACAAGGAATTTTCCTTGCTCAACTTCGGGTTTATGGAGCCTTTGCTGCGCCTCTGGCACGCGCTGGTCTATTAGCGCGTTTGACTTCATAACCCCTTCACACCCCAATGACCAGCAACTGGTCTGCATCGATAAATGCAAATGGGTGTCCGATAAGACTCTGTTGTGGCAGTGGTGGGTTTTTGTGCATCTTTTATATAGCGCAAACTCGACCCGAAGGTATTGGAGCGCTGTATATGAGCACCGTATTTACATTACATATTCAGGCACGGGAGATGAAGTGATTTGCCCAGAATCACAGGATGTGGACGCGACCCTGAGGCTCGAACCCTGGTTTCCAGCACCAAAGTCGGCAGTCTAGCCGACGGACCACATCCTCTCCCCCAAGTAGTGGGGGTGGAGGGAATGCTCGGCTGGATTCTGCAAGTCACACTTGACAGCAGGGACTAATACTTCAGAGACTGCCCTGTGTATCGGAGTATATGGCTGGGGGTTGGATGGGGAGAGAACTCAGAGAGGAGGCAGCGTGTTCCGAGGGTCTTAAGGATTCACCGACACAGTCTTGTCCTGAAGGATTAGCCAAGCTCCTTAATCCTTTTACAGCCTTGCCGCTTCGGGGTCATTTCCTCCCCGATTAGGGGCTGGTAGAAGCCGTTCTGGGGTGCCTGTGCGTGCCCCCGCCCCTCCATCCCTGGGCTCACTAGACACCGGCACAAAGACTGAGGGTGCAAACTTCGCAATATAAAAGGAGGGTTTCATCCCTCGCTTGGGGGGTGCTTCCTGCATAGATGGGGACGGTAAAGCTGCAGGCAGGAGTCCCCCAGCCGAAGCTCGCGGGCCCTGACTGCCGAAGGTCAGGTCGGCAATGAGGCGGTGGGTTCAGCTTTCCCGTCAGAGGACACGTCCGTGGCTGAGCCGGGGAGAGGTGGACTGCGGCAGTTCACCAGGCCGCCGTCAATGCACCCTGAAAGGAGGCTGCGCTGGGCGCCAGGAGGACATTTTATGGGTCAACAGAAAACACGACCTGAGCACAAACGGCAAAGCCGCGCTGATCGCAATACAATAAATACAGTGGTGCCTTCCCAATGAACCGAACACTAACACAGACGTACACAGGTGCGGAAACGGAACACATACACGAGCACAAACAAGCAGAGAGAAACTTGGACACTTCCATCCACATAAAAGCACACACACGCTCGTCATATGTTATAAAACCGACACAAATACGCTAAACGCATAAAGAGGCACGGCCACCTTTAGACAGACGCACTCACCGAAACACAAACCCGCACTAAGACACAAACATACCGAGGTGCACACAGACACGCAAACGGCACAGAACAAATATCCGCTCCACGCATGCAGCCGTACGTTCGAACGTATGTACGTACAACACCTACATTGGCATGAAGACACACAAGCATTTGCAATGCAATAGGTCTCGCAGTTGCGCGAGTTTAAGCTATTGGCATTGTAAATTACAATGCCTTTTATTTATGTTTTTAAAAAGAAAACAAAAATAAAAGGCATTGTTATTTGCAATGCCAATAGCTCAAACTCGCGTCAATGCGAGACCTATTGCATTGTAAATGCTGGTTTATTTTATTGTAGATTTATATAGCGCGAATTCGACCCGAAGGTATTGGAGCGCTTTACATGAGCACCGGTTACGTTAGACACGTACACACTCCCTTACCCCGTTCCTTGAGCCAAGATGCCTCTTTTTCTGAACATACACATTACATACATAGAAATAGTGTTAACTAATAACCGCACGCATGACAAATTAGGACAGTCTTTTTTAAACACCAGTTTGCAAATCCATAATGTCCTCGACCTGCAAAGAATTTTACAAAGAAGCAACCGTTCTTTTGCAGCATAAATGGTTATAGAGCCCCAATGCTCAACATATAGAGACAGTGTATGTTTGCGTTGGAAACAGTAAAACAAAATACTACTGGTCAGTCCTCTGCATCCCAACTTGCATCTGTGCCATTACATAAATATTTTATGAATGTGTGCACAAAACTCAGTTTGTCTTACATGCATCTTTCTTACAGATGGATATTGTACATACATTCTATAATTGTTCCTTGAGCTCTAGGGAAGTGTGCTGTTATGTCCCATCTGCAGTGCCCGCATGCATGAAACAATTCTGGCCGTGCGTTTCTCTTGCCCTGCATTCATTTATTCCTGTTTCCGTATAATCGGCCATTAGAATTATGCAGCAACGCTAAATAAAGTTATGCAGGCTCGTTAGTTTGCTATTGTAACAGTGCAACAAAAAAAACCACTGGGAATAAAAATAAAATTCTTTAGAAAGTAATATTAAAAACGATACTGATATAAAAGAAGATAAATTGTTATTGAAGCATTAAGACAACACTTTATTAACTGGCCTTTCTACCGACCAAAGTTGCTCCTATAGCGCCTCCAAGCCTATTCGTGCAATGCCTGTGTATCGAAGCCTATACGACAACGAGGCTGTTTTCATTTTAGGATTTAAAGCTATTTTTATTAATTGTACAGACACACCATACACATCACTCCGCTTACATCAAACGGCCGGTGACGTTTCAAGCATTAAGTAGGTGCCCTTCATCATACAACAATAGAGAGAACGGAAAATGGAAGAGAGAATATAGAAAGGGTCAAACCTGGGTGGGGTCGGGGGTAGGTGTGGGGGCGCAGGTCCGGAGTCTAGGCCTGCGAAAGGGCACCCATGCAGTAGTGGTCCGCAGCTGGCATTATTGATGTCAGGCTTAAGATCCGTAAGTATTGGGGACAGAACAGCTCACGAAATTCATCAGACAGGTACTGTATGCAGGGTTGCCTCATTTTATCAAAGCGGGGGTAGTAGTTGTGAGGCCACTGCGGTTAGTTTCTCCATCCCCAGTCGGTCCCAAATTTTATGAAGCCAGTCCGAATGGGAGGGCACTATGTCTGTACCTCATTTGGAGAGGAGAATCTGTTTTGCTGCCCCCAACGCTAGTGTGATAGCTCTACCTGTGTGATCGCAGCTGGTAGGTAAGTGGGTTAAGTAGAACTAAAAGTATATAACTCAGGAATTTGGGTATGTCTGTTTGAAACATAGCAATGACTGCTTCCAAAACCCGAGCCCAAAATGAAGCCAATTTAGGGCAGCTAAATAAATACTAGATTTTGGGGCGTTTGCAGGGGAGTGATAGGTAGGGACCAATGGGTCTCTCACCTGGGGTATCTGAAATCACTATTATGCCACCCTCCTCTGGGAGGGAGGCACTGTCCTAGCCCCGATTGGATATGTCCCACCATCTTCACCTCCAGCACCTGAGGGGTGGAGTTGGCGAAGGGGGGCACACCTTTTCTCAATACGTTTTCCCGCCAAATGTGGGGTTTGAACAAGGGCTGCCATCTGCTGCTAGCAGCAGAGGCTGGGGTCGCATTACAAACACGGCAAAGCCTTTGAAGCTTTCCTATCAAGCACTGTGCTCATCCTGGGGGTGAGGTGTGACCTCTGGCCAGGATGGGCTTTGTTTCTGGTCTGAGAGAGCAGGGGCTCTCGACCCAGGGGTCCAGAAACAGGTCTGGTGGTGGCAGGCTGCCTAAAGCCAGTCAGAGACCACACCAGTGTTGGTAGGTTTTCAGGGGGCACCCCTGAGGTGCCCTCTTGGTACATGTTTCAATAAATCCAACAATGGCATCAGTGTGGGTTTGAGAGGAGTTGTTTGGTACCAAACACTCCTGGGTTCAGTGAAGACATCATGGTGCTGGGGAACTTGTGTTGTCGAGTTTCCAGCCCATGTACTCTCTATGCCTTCACTGGCACATACAACATTAAGAAAAGACTTAAATACTGTAGGAGCATATCAACTCATGCAGATATGCCCACACCGGAGATATAGTGCACCCTGCCTTAGGGCTCGTAAGACCTGCTAGAAAGGCGACTTTCCTATACCTTAGGCAGTGCTGCTCAGCATGGCCCATGTTGAGTTAGTTGTTTTTCTCTGCACCAAGACATGCAGCCTGCAGTGACAGTTAGCATGGCCTAGGTGAGGGGTCCCTATGGGAACCTCTTCAGCCCCAATGCCCAAGGTACCATGGTCCATTTACTAGGGACTTACAGGGGGGTGTGAAGTGGTGCCAATCGTGGAACAGTTTTTAGGGAAATACCACTGGTAACGGGAAATTGGACAGCAGGGACCCAGTATTCTACTGTCAAAGATGCATCAAAAGTCAGGCAAAAAGTGGGGGGTACTGCAACAGAAACTCACTTTCCTACACTGACTTAGTGATGTAGGAGAATAAGGTGGACATTGATCAACTGGCAAAAGGGTTGACACCAGGGATAGACAGGCTACCCCCCAGAATTCTATGCCTATTATTGTTCCCAATTGGTAACCTGCTTGCATACTGTGTATGCTGGTGGACTGCATAAGGGGCTGTTCCCTGACTCTACCAGGGAAGCCACCACTGTGGTTCTGCCCATTCAGGGGTAAAACCCACTCAATATCCAATCATATAGACTACCCTCCCTTTAAACCACAGAATATAAAATACGAGGGAATATTATAGCGAACAGATTGCTCCCTTATTTAGTGGGACTGATGCACCCGGATCAAGGTGGATCTGTTGTGGGCCGCAACGCGTTAACATCCACTGACTACTGCATATTATGGACCTAATCGAGGACCAGCCAGAGGGCCCCCCCCTCACCCCATCAGTGGTTTCGCTCGGTATTCAAAGGGCCTTCAATACTCTACTGTAGGCATATATATATATTCTAAGTGCGGAGAACCACAGGGATGAGGGTTAACCTCTTCAAGTGGATATGCCTCTTATACACTGAACCCTTGGCTACGCACTGGAGAAGTATTCTCGGACAGGTGACCGCTGTACAGGGGCATCTGATAGGATGCCCCCTCTCTCTCCTACAGATTGTTCTGAGCCTCGAACCCTTGGCGTGCTTTCTGCGTGCAAGAGGCCCAATGTGGGAATAAAAATACAAGATCAATACCATACAGCGGTATAATACATAGATGATGCGTTGCTGTTTGAGACATCCAGGGAATGCTCCATTTCAACTGGAACACGTACTGACTGAATTAAAGGGTAGTGTCAGGGCTCAAGGTTAAATGGAAGAAATATGGTTTGCTCCTGCTTAAGAACATGCAGCCAGTGAACGCTTAACATGTCTCAAAGACTCCTCGAGATGAGAACCTACTACGTTTAGATAAATTGGAGTCCAAAATTATCACACGGATCAAGACCTAAGAAAGGGCAATCTAAAACACGACGGTCCTTTTCTCTTCTTGGACGAGTGGCTATTATAACAACAATCGTTCTACCTCATCTCCTATACCTTTTTATGGCCCTACTCCTGATCTTGCTGAAATCCTTTAAGGGCGGAGATCAATATTCTCCAAATTGAAATAGGGAACCTAGCGTAGACACCTAGCGATGGATAAGGCAATGCATCAGTTGGATTGGCAGCAAGGGGATGCCTAACCCAGAGCCCTACTATATATCCGCCCAATTAATATGGATGGTGAGGTGCCTCGTGGTAGAGACAGACTCTCAAAGGAGAGATATCGGACACATTCTAGGCAACCAGGAATCTTCTGCAGGTGTTATAATCTAGAGGCAGGCTCAGATACCCCTATCCAGGGCATTGCAGGTCAATTGTTGGGACAATTAATCTAGGAGACAGGGAACGGCTAGCTAGTGCTCCCCAGACCTGTCTCTGTGGATGACACCTAGCCAAGTGACTGTGGCTGATAATCACAATACTTGAGGGTCAGGTCAGTATTACCACAATAGACTACTTATACGAAGAAAGTAAGCTTCTCACGTTCAACACTATAGTAGAGGACTTTTGGCTACACAAAGGCCAATTCTTAACAGACCAAGAGCTGAAAGAAGCAATAAATGATGCATAGGGAAAGAGTGCCAGGGAACCAACAAAGATAAAGGTTCTGAGGCTGCATTACTAAAACATGGGGTGTAACGCTAGGCAGTGACCTGTATGCATCATACGTGGCCCCAGATACTATGCAAACATGAATGCTCGAAAGGACAAATGGGAACAAAAGATAAGAGAACATTTCTAACTAAGATTTTTTGCTAAACAAATTTTTATTCATTTTAATAAAAGGAATGCACCAGCCATATCACATTATACTTCAACGATCAGGAATAACAGTCACAGAATCCCCATCCTCAGCATACAGATAATCAATCAATCAATCAATCAATCAGTGACACTTATAGAGCGCGCTACATACCCGTAGGGTCTCAAGGCGCTGGGGAGGGGTGGTGCCGCTACTGCTCGAACAGCCAGGTCTTCAGCTTCTTCCTGAAGGAGAGGTGGTCTTGGGTCAGGCGCAGGTCGGACGGGAGGGAGTTCCAGGTCTTGGCGGCCAGGTAGGAGAAGGATCTTCCTCCTGTAGTCGCTCTTCGGATGCGGGGGACAGCGGCGAGGGCGTGGTTAGCTGATCGGAGGTGGCGTTTGGGAGCGTAGAAGTTGACTCGGCTGTTGAGGTAGCTCGGGCCTTGGTCGTGTAGGGCTTTGTGTGCGTGGGTGAGGAGGCGGAATGTGATTCTCTTGTTGACGGGGAGCCAGTGAAGGCCTCTCAGATGTCCGGAGATGTGGCTGGATCGTGGGATGTCGAGGATGAGTCTGGCTGAGGCGTTTTGGATCCGCTGGAGTCTCTTCTGGAGCTTGGCGGTGGTCCCGGCGTAGAGGGCGTTGCCGTAGTCCAGTCGGCTGGTGACGAGGGCCTGGGTGACGGTCTTCCTGGTCTCTGTGGGGATCCACCAGAAGATCTTCCGTAGCATGCGTAGGATGTTGAAGCACGCCGAGGAGACGCTGTTGACTTGTCTGGTCATGGAGAGGGAGGAGTCCAGGATGAAGCCCAGGTTTCGTGCATGGTCAGTTGGTTTGGGTGCGGTGCCCAGGGCGGGGGGCCACCAGGAGTCGTCCCAGGCGGAGGGTGAAGGGCCCAGGATGAGGACTTCCGTCTTGTCCGAGTTCAGTTTCAGGCGGCTGGTCGTCATCCACTCGGCTGCCTCTTTCATCCCTTCGTGCAGGTTGGCTCTGGCGGCGGCGGGGTCGTTGGTCAGGGAGAGGATCAGCTGTGTGTCGTCGGCGTAGGAGATGATGCTGAGGTGGTGTTTGCGTACGATGGCCGCGAGGGGGCTCATGTAGACGTTGAAGAGGGTGGGGCTCAGGGATGATCCTTGGGGGACGCCGCAGATGACTTCGGAGGCCTCTGACTTGTACGGTGGTAGGCGGACTCGCTGTGTTCTTCCGTTGAGGAAGGAGATGATCCATTCCAGCGCCTTGTCCTGGATTCCGATGTTGCTGAGGCGCCGTATTAGGGTGCGGTGGCAGACCGTGTCGAATGCCGCGGAGAGGTCTAGGAGGATGAGGGCCGCTGTTTCTCCGTTGTCCATCAGGGCTCGGATGTCATCTGTGGCGGCGATGAGGGCGGTCTCGGTGCTGTGTTTGGCTCGGAAGCCGGACTGTGAGGGGTCGAGGGATCCGTTCGTCTCGAGGAAGGCGGCCATCTGCTTGTTGACGGTCTTCTCGATGACTTTGGCTGGAAACGGGAGAAGCGAGATGGGGCGGTAGTTCTTGAGGTCGGTGGGGTCCGCTGTTGGTTTCTTGAGTAGAGCGCTGAGTTCGGCGTGTTTCCAGCTTTCAGGGAAGATGGCGGTGTCGAAGGATGTGTTGATGATGTCTCTCAGGTGGGGTGCGATGACAGCGTCGGCCTTGTTGAAGACGTGGTGAGGGCAGGGGTCGGTTGGTGATCCGGAGTGGATGGAGTTCATCGTGCGGATGGTGTCTTCTGTGCTGATCGGGGTCCAGGCGTGGAGGGTGGTGGTGGGGGGGGGTGGCTGGTCGGCCGTGGTGTGCGTTGGTTGGTTGTTGAAACTGCTGTGTATGTCCGTGATCTTGTTGTGGAAGTATGAGGCGAGGGAGTTGCAGAGGTCTTGTGATGGGGTGATGTCGTTGTTTCCTGCGTTGGGGTTGGAGAGCTCTTTCACGATGTTGAAGAGTTCCTTGCTGTTGTGTGCGTTGTTGTCCAGCCGGTCCTTGAATGCTGTTCTTTTGGCGGCGCGGATCAGCTGGTGGTGTTTCCGGGTGGCCAGTTTGTAGGAGGTCCTGTTGTCCGGTGTCGGGTCCCTTTTCCAGACTTTCTCGAGGGCTCGGCAGTTCTTCTTGGAGCTCTTGAGTTCGTCGGTGAACCATGGGGCCTTCTTGCTGCCGGGTCTGTTGGGCGGGGTCCTCAGCGGGGCGAGCTCGTCCGCGCAGTTGCTGATCCACTTCGTGATGTTATCGGCGGCCTGGCTGGGGTTCGCTGAGCTGGCCGGAGGGTGTTGGCTCAGGGAGGTTGCGAGCTGGTCTGCTGTGATCTTGTTCCAGCTTCTGCGGGCGGTGTGTTGCTGGTGTTGGTGGGTCGTCGTTCTCTTGAAGGTGAAGTGGACGCAGCTGTGGTCCGTCCAATGAAGCTCTGTGGCGTGGCTGAAGTCGATGTCTGTGCTGGATGAGAAGACGGCGTCGAGTGTGTGTCCGGCGAGGTGGGTGGGGGTGGACACCAGTTGCTTGAGTCCCAGGTTGGCGAGGTTGTCGAGCAGGGCGCTGGTGTTGTGGTCGTTGTTGTTCTCCAGATGGAAGTTGAGGTCTCCCAGGAGGATGTAGTCAGCGGAGGGGAGGGCATGCGGGCTGACGAAGTCGGCGATGTCCTCGCTGAATTGCGTGCGTGGTCCAGGGGGTCGGTAGATCAGGGTGCCTCTGAGGGTGGTCTTCGGGTCGGTGTGGATCTGGAAATGCAGGTGTTCGGCGGTGGTCAGGGTGTTGTCGGTGCTGGTCGTGAGACGGATGGTGTTCCTGTGGATGATGGCGATGCCTCCTCCCATCTGGTTGGCGTTTCGGTCCCTCCGGACGATCTTGTAGCCCTCTGGGATAGCGATGGCGATGTCGGGAGCTGAAGAGGCGTTCATCCAGGTCTCCGTGAGGAAGGCAACGTCAGGGGCTGTGGCGTCTAGGAGGTTCCAGAGTTCGATGGCGTGTCTGTGGACGGAGCGGGTGTTGAGCAGGATGCACTTGAGGTGGGTGCTGCTGGTATTCGACTTGGCGGGTGCTGGTACGGGGCTGGTCCGGATGCTGGAGAACTTGCAGGCGTGGCAGCTGAAGGGTCCGTGGGTGCGTTTTGGAGTGGCTTGGTGGCAATCAGGGAGTCGGCCGGTGTTGAGTGCGGTGAGGGTGGCGGCGGAGTACGTCAGGCGGGTCGGTCGGGGTCCTCGTGGGCCAGGGGTCCTGGCGCTGGTCGCGATCCGGTCGCGGACGGGCGCAGACGGGCTTACCTTTGGCGCGCCTACGGCGCACAATCGGCGCGCCCGCTGCGCGTGACCGCTGCGCGTTCGCACGGTCGCCATTTGAGGCGAAGTGCGCGGGTGGGCGGAGCAGCTGGGAGGCGGGAGCGGGGAGGGTACAGAATACAAGAAAGGGCGGGGAAAAGCGGCGTTTGGCGGGAAGGGAGGGCGGAGGGCGGCGGGCAACCAGGGAAGGAGGCAAAACACGGGGAAACGGAATACAGCGAAACAGGCACAAAGATTGGTCAAAACAAGGGAAAAAACGGGTTAAAGACAATCAGGCACAAATTCGCGTTAAACAAAGGTCAAAACAACCGCAGCGGCGGCAGTCCGGAACGAGGCAGCAGCGAGGCACAAGGAAGCAAGGGGCACACGCAGCAGCAGGTGGCCGTGCGGCGCGGGGGTGTCCCACAAGTGGGTCACACTCACCTGCGTCGCGCGGTCGCCTTTTGAGGCCAAGTGCGCGGGTGGGCGGAGCAGCTGGGAGGCGGGAGCGGGGAGGGTACAGAATACAAGAAAGGGCGGGGAAAAGCGGCGTTTGGCGGGAAGGGAGGGCGGAGGGCGGCGGGCAACCAGGGAAGGAGGCAAAACACGGGGAAACGGAATACAGCGAAACAGGCACAAAGATTGGACAAAACAAGGGAAAAAACGGGTTAAAGACAATCAGGCACAAATTCGCGTTAAACAAAGGTCAAAACAACCGCAGCGGCGGCAGTCCGGAACGAGGCAGCAGCGAGGCACAAGGAAGCAAGGGGCACACGCAGCAGCAGGTGGCCGTGCGGCGCGGGGGTGTCCCACAAGTGGGTCACACTCACCTGCGTCGCACGGTCGCCTTTTGAGGCCAAGTGCGCGGGTGGGCGGAGCAGCTGGGAGGCGGGAGCGGGGAGGGTACAGAATACAAGAAAGGGCGGGGAAAAGCGGCGTTTGGCGGGAAGGGAGGGCGGAGGGCGGCGGGCAACCAGGGAAGGAGGCAAAACACGGGGAAACGGAATACAGCGAAACAGGCACAAAGATTGGTCAAAACAAGGGAAAAAACGGGTTAAAGACAATCAGGCACAAATTCGCGTTAAACAAAGGTCAAAACAACCGCAGCGGCGGCAGTCCGGAACGAGGCAGCAGCGAGGCACAAGGAAGCAAGGGGCACACGCAGCAGCAGGTGGCCGTGCGGCGCGGGGGTGTCCCACAAGTGGGTCACACTCACCTGCGTCGCGCGGTCGCCTTTTGAGGCCAAGTGCGCGGGTGGGCGGAGCAGCTGGGAGGCGGGAGCGGGGAGGGTACAGAATACAAGAAAGGGCGGGGAAAAGCGGCGTTTGGCGGGAAGGGAGGGCGGAGGGCGGCGGGCAACCAGGGAAGGAGGCAAAACACGGGGAAACGGAATACAGCGAAACAGGCACAAAGATTGGTCAAAACAAGGGAAAAAACGGGTTAAAGACAATCAGGCACAAATTCGCGTTAAACAAAGGTCAAAACAACCGCAGCGGCGGCAGTCCGGAACGAGGCAGCAGCGAGGCACAAGGAAGCAAGGGGCACACGCAGCAGCAGGTGGCCGTGCGGCGCGGGGGTGTCCCACAAGTCCCATAATGAGACAAAGAAACGATGGAGCCAACCAGGCCCCCCTGATTAGACCATCCTCCCCAACCACTTCCCCCAAATTCTACGATAACTCTTAGGGCAGCCACATGCTGCGTACATAATTTTCTCCTGTGTGGCACACCAGTCCACCCCACTCTGCCAACGTCCCACGGTGGGGGGATCCAGACACTTCCACAAGGTAGCAATGTCTCTCTTAGCATCCGCCATGGCCGTATTAAAGAACAGTTTGTCACTTCGTGATCCATCCAGCCCATCGTGATGCCCAGGATCGTGTGCTTAGGGTCAAGGGGGACCCCCCCACCCCAGAACCTCCGAAAGCTCGACCTCAATGCCCTCCCAAAATCCCGCTAGGAGGGGACAGGTCCACACCATGTGCAGGAAGTCTGCGGGATCATGGCCACACCTGGTACAGGCTGAAGACGGGCTAAGCCCTGCACAGTGAAGACGTACAGGGGTGAGATACGCGGCGTGCAGATAGTAGAGTTGCACCAAGCGCAGCCGGGCAGAGGCAGTGACCAATCTAGGGGCCATAAGGGCATCTCGCTAGTCCTCTTCCTCTAAGGGGTCTACCCAGACCTCCCATTGCACCCGCAGTCTGTCCAAGGAAGTCGGTGTTAATAATCAATGTACGATAAATACGTGAAATGCCACCCTTCCCCAGGTCCCCCAACATAATCTGTGCTTCAGGTGGGCTATGCTCAGGCAATCGTGTGCCCGTCCTTAGGTGTGAGTGGAGGGCATATCGCAGCTGGAGGTAGCGAAAGAATTGTGAGGGATGCAGCGAGTATCGGGCCTGGAGATCTTCAAAGGAGCGCATGTGATTCCCCCCACCCCCCCAAACATCCCACAGCTGGGAAATGCCTATGCGGTCCCAGGCCTCGTAGCCCGGACACCTCCCTGAGCCAGGTCCCGCGCCACAAGGGCATACAGGGGGTCATTGTGTGCGTCCAGCCGGTGTGCCGCAGTGTGGCTCGCCAGGACAGTAGCACGGAACGGGTCACCTCCGGAAGACGGGATGGAATCTGGGTCCCATAGAGCAAGGAGTGTAGTCTGTCCAGGCCTAGATCCCCCAGCTCAAGCCTGTAGGCCGGGTCGGACCAACCCCCATTAAACCAGTCATGTATGGAAAGGAGTCGGGTGGCCAGATGGTAGAGGCGAGTCATCCCCAAACCCCAGTCAAACGAAGGGATCCTGCAGGTACTCAGCGCCAATCTGGACCTACTTTTCCCCCATAGGAACTTGGTGATGAAGCCATCCAGCGTACGGAACCAGGCCCTGGGAAAACACACAGGGGTATTCTGAAGCATGTAAAGGAAGCGGGGTAGCACCGTCATTTTGAAGAGTGCCCCTCAACCCCATGGGGAGGGTGGCTATGGCTGCCACCGCTGGAGATCTGCCTTGGCTCGTTTTACCAGAGCAGTGACATTGAGGGCCCAGCTGAGTTCGGGCAGTAGGGTAACCCAAATCTCCAGGTATTTAAGTGATTGACGGCACAGAGGTATGGTGGACTGCCAGTCAAAGCATTCCCGAGAGAGGTGCAAGGGGGCCAGGACCGATTTATCGGGGTTCAAACGGAGGCCAGAGGCCTGTTCGAAGGAACACAAGATACGAAGACAATGGGGACCCGACTTCGCAGGATCTGCCAAGTAGATGAGAACGTCGTCTGCATAAAGGGCAATATTGTCTGGCTCGACGCTGGGCCATTCCCATCGCCGCATCCAGGCACAGGACCGTATCAAGGACACCAGAGGCTCCATCACTAAAGCAAAAAGCAGGGGGGGAAAGGGGCAACCCTGCCTTGTTCCCTGGCAGACCGGGAAGGGCTCTGACAGGACCCCGTTGACTAGGAAAAGAGCCCGCGGGACGACGTACATGACCTTGACCATGGCCCGCAAGCGGGTGCCAAGTCCCATCGCCTCAATAACATCTTGAAGGAAGCCCCAATCCATAGAATCGAAGGCCTTCTCGAAGTCCACCAGGAGTAGTGCGAGGTAAGGAGTGAGGAGCTGGCGGCGAGCCAAGGCGGAATGAAGCCTACGGAGATGTCGGGCGCCACGGGAAGGCATAAACCCACACTGATCGGGGTGGACCAACATAGGCAGATGGGGCCTGAGTCGCTGGGCAAGCAGGGTGGCAAACAGTTTGACCTCAGTATTGATGAGGGAGATAGGACGATAATCTGTGCACTGCAGCGAAGGGGGCTGGGACTTCGGAATGACCACAATGGTGGCGATATCTGTTTCTTGGGGAAAGGAGCCCTTCTCCACAGCCTCCTGAAACAACGCTTCTAAATGAGGGAGAAGAACGTCCCGGTAGTGGGCGTAATACTCCTGGGGGAGGCCGTCAGGGCCCGGAGTTTTGCCAGAGGAGACCAGAGCGATAGCGTCTCCAATTTCCTTGCGGGAAATGGGACGGTCCAGGTCAGTTTGGACGGTGGCGTCTAGCCGCGGAAGGCGGCCGCCCTCACCGTCCATCAGATCCGCAAGGGAGAGGGCCGGGGCCCGGGCATCGTAGAGCCTGCGGTAGGAGGTAGCAAAGGCCTGCGCCATCTCCAGTGGGGCACGGCGACCCCTCTGGTGTCACTATCTCAAGGATGATACGATTCGCTCTGGGATACGTTGCCAGACTGTGAAGAAGCACGCCATTCTTGTCGCCCCGTCCATATACTCTGGCCACAGAGGAGCGCCAAAGGAGTTTAGCCGCATCCAGCGACAGCTGTTTAAATCTCTGTCCGAAGCCGGGCCAGAAGTCTCACGTCGGACCCATCCAGGGATCGGGTCGCAATTCGTTCGAGGCGCAGGGCCTGCGCCTCCCGTAAGGTAATCTGCTCCAGCTGGGGTTGGTGCTGGAGCTTGAGGCGGCCCTTACCGAACCCCTAATCGTGGCCTTGCCCGCCTCCCACAGAGTACCTGGAGAGGACACAGAGCCTTCATTGGAGAGAAAGTATTGCTTGAGCTCCACCCCCACCGCCACCTGAAAGTCTTTGTCATGAAGAAACCAGGCATTTAACCTCCATGTTTGTCGGGCAAAGGCGGGAGGGGGCCCCGCACGAATCAGCACCGGCGCGTGGTCGGAGATACCTTGCGGAAGAAGCGAGACATCCTGAATCAGAAGACAGTCCGTCGACGGAACGAAGATGGCGTCAATGCGTGCCAAATAGCGGCGCATACTGGAATACACAAAAACAGTAAACCAAAACCCTGCTTCAAAAATACACAACTCAATTATTTACACTACACCTATATGTCGCTAGCACTACTCGCCATTATCTATTCAGGGCTCCTGTTGGAAAGTCCCAGATGTCAGACTACAACTGGTGGATTTCTTTCACGTGTTCTGGAACTGCCCCCATATAAACAGCTACTGGACATCCCTCTTTGGCTTGTTGACAGAATGAACAAGACTCCCACTATGGTAGTGTGTTTACTGGTGTGATTCTTAAGGCCAGTGAAAGCCAAACATATCCAAATTCATAGATATGGCCCTGCTCCCGGGGAAATATAGCCATGCACAGGAAGGCACATGCACACACCTCCCGCAGCCCGCTGGCTTCGAGATCTGATTGAATGGACCACCACGGAAATCAGTTAGGACATGAATATATAGACAGACAAGGCAATTGTCAACTACTACTGAGTAGGGTACTTTGCCACTAGTGCTCATAGCTTAAACAGACGAGATGCCCCGATGGAGACCAACAGTCTAACCAACACTCACACCTGAGTACAGCAAGGGTGCTAGGATGCACGCTACATGTTGTGGTCCAGGACCTATCCTGGACATAGTCACAAATATGCTACTACAATTGATAGAAGCGACTGATGGGAGATGGATTCATGAGACCAACGTGATCAAAGTGGCAGATTGATCTGTGTCTGTAGGTTACTTAGGCAACTGAATATGAGTAAATAAGTGCAGGATGCTGTTGAGTAATCAGAGGATTGTATGCCACTAGCCCAGACTGGTGAAAACTAAGGAGAATAGGAGTATTGCAGTTCACATATTACCACAATAATGTTACACTGTATTAAAGCTCATGATCAGTATAAGCATAGACAACAAATGCATGTGTTTTACGAACAACTAGGCTCATCACAATATTTGGGACTGTAACTGAAAACAATGTCTACAAAGATAAAAAAAAATAAAGAGCTACTTAAAAAAAAAAAAAGTACCAGCAAGCACAGTGTGTTAAGGTTTGAAAAGAATGCTATTGGCCTAGTTGTTTCACAAATGCAGTGCTCTGAACTTCGCTTTTGATCTAACAATGGAAAGCCCTACTCTAGAAGGAAAGCCGTGTAAAATCAGCACTTTTATACCAGGCCCTGTGACAGCTTTAGGTGTCGCGTGAGACTCGTGTGGAAAACAAATAATGCATACTAAAAATACAAACATATGTGAATAAATAAATTCATACATAAATACAGGGGCTTCTGACCAGCCCTCTTGATCCACTGATCTGTTCATGTTTCACTCGCATTCCACTCGCATTCTGCTTTCACCCATCCATAGCATAGGGCAATGGTCCAGTTTAATTCAGCCATCCGTTGTCTTATACTTCAACTTACTGCCAGTGGCATGTTTATATGTGCACAACAGCCTGAAAAGGACACGCTTCAGTGCCATGTCTGGGGTGCCTAGGCTACCAGGCCACTGCTTTGTTTTTACATTATTTATGTTGGATATTATTTGCTTCTTGCTTTTGGTTGCCACCCCTCTCAACCCCCCCCCCCCCAAAAACAACAACAAGCCTGCCAAAATCAACCTGACTACCGTTGCTAGTACTGGTTTCCAATTGGAACCTATCATGCCAGGATCACATTACCAAGGTGATAAATCAATGCAGTTACTTGAGGAACTTTGACATTTTTTTATTAAATCACCAAAGCATACTGGTCTCGACTAACTACAGAGCTACATGGACAGCTCAGAATTCACACTGGAAATCCACTATTAGCACGAATATTTATCAACTGGGACTCAGATGGTACAAAACAGGGCTTCCTTAAGTTGATCTTTATCTAGAGACCATTTAATTTTTTGGGTGAGATAGCACGGCTAAGGCTACAGCAAAAGAAACCAACTAACAAGAGGTCTCAGTATGAGCAATTCAATGGCAAGCATGATTTAATCTACAACTACAATTACCGTTACTTCTAAACAGGGGGATTAAACAGTCAACTGAAAAGTGCCACTGCCTGGGAAGCCAACATGGAGGATGTGCCTCTAATGCTTCGACCATAGCTCGAATATCCTTTAATATCCTATTCTTTGGAGACCACCACAGTGCTGGATTCGCTTACAGAGGGTCACTCACCCCTCTATAGTATTTCCTAGGTAAATCCATGACCCGGAGTGGCAGAAGTCTAAATGGAGGATTACTGAGCTGGTGCCGTGCCAAAAGATGGCGACAGCCGCATCCCTCTGAAAGACTTGATGGCCTCATCTTTTACTGCCAGTGTTGGTACTGTGATTGCCATATTCGAAGGTGGCACACTGAAAAGTGCTGCAGTTTGAGGCACTACGTTGCAGGAGGAAATACGAGTGACTGTGCAGGAGTCCCAAGCCATCCACAAAAGCCTCAAACCCAGAAGGTATGCATCTCAGCGCAAACTCCTCTTGGCTTGCGAAGGAGCAGAATAAGCATTGGAGAACCTCAGCTGTTCGCGCTAACCAACAGCAAACATCCTTCCATGGGGTAAGCAGGTCCTGTGGGGGTGGTCTTGATTCTGCAGCTAGCTGGGGGGGGTGGGGCGGGATGTCTTCCTTCCTTTCGCTCCAGGACCAACCGCCACAAGTGAAGCAGGGGGGGTCTCTTATTTGCCTGCCCTATAATTGTAAGTCGCATTCTTGGTGCTGCGGGCATGGTAGAGCCTGGGGTGCAGACCTCAGCACAAGAGATCGCTATTGTTATTTACCCTGGACTTGTGCCACTACAGACTTGATAAACGTGGCATTCTTCTAACCCTTATTACACTATACTGGTATGACATGGGGCTCCATGGGCCGCCATAGGTACTAGTCTAAAAGCTGGAGTTTCTGGGGCATTATAAACAATATAGGTAGCTTGGAGGCGCTCTATATAGTATTAAGCAGCAAAGCAGCCTTGCTATGGGCCTAAACACCAATATTATGCTCAGGATTACATAAAGTGTGAGAGACCAGCACACTGATGTAGGAACCTTTATATTCAGGTCAGTGGATGCACCTTTTTTCAAATTGTGTAGCCATGCTGGAAGCGCGTCTAGCGTTTGAGCGTGTTGGACAATGAACAGCGGAAATTACTGAGGCTTGTCGACGTGATGCCTACCAGCAAGGACATGTCAGATTAGTCGCAAAAACAAGGCAAGATAGACAAATAGACTAGGCTGTTTCTTGGCAAACAGACTGTTTAAGACTCCATACTGGCGCAATATGGACAGAGGACCATTCCCTGACATCCAGGCATCACCATCCCTAATTCTTCAAACAATACACAACTCTTAACAGCTCTTGAAACAAAAAACAGGGAAGATGGCTCGGGCATAGCTCTACTCAGGCAAGATCTTTGCAATGCAGTAGATAAGAATCACTGAAGTTGAGGGGTGAATATCGGAGCTAGATGACCGTTAAAGAGCTAAACTCTGTTGCCCAGCTGGCCACCTAAACTAAGGAACTGACTAAGCGAGCAGAAGATGCAAGAGTCATTCACAAAGAAACAACCTGAGTGAGTGGACAGAGGGTAACTACCTGGGATGCTTTCTGAAAGCTTGGCTATTGACAATCAATCCAAAGGAAGAACTCTTGCCATGGTTTGTAAATGAGCAAACAGAGGGCCCTGGCGCGAAGCCCGCCAGTAGCTTCTTTTTCAACTCCCCGGATCAGGCATGGACATCGATGGAAGAAAGATCTACTCTCAAAGAAGAATCAACGATTAGGTGAAGAAACTGTTACCAGGGTCCCTAACAGCAGATGCTCCTGTACTGCAGAAAGCTAAAGTATCAGTGCAATAACAAGGAAGGCCTAACAAAAGAACAGATCATGATGTGAGGACATCTGTACAGACTGATTCGGACATTGAAAGATTAACAATGATAACCACCAGACAGGAATTACAATACACATCTATGAAAGCAAGCCCGGGGGGAGGTGGTGGTTGCAGGGCAAGACTTGACGTGGGGAGTACGATAGCCAACTATCCATTATAATCCACACTCAACTGGGGTCAACTAAGAATGTCAGATAGGACAGGACTCGAGTAGCTATCCATTAATTTGCAAGTAGATATATAATTTTACTTGAAGGAGAAGGATGGGGTTTTAGTTAGAGTGTTCTAGGGAGCATAGTCTTTACCTAGCGGTTTTGAGCATAGCGGACGTGTTGACCTAGTTTTCCTTTCTATAGATAATTTGTGTGTGACGCATGGAGAGAGAGCTGGGGTTGTTTGCAGATTGTTTATTCTTTTAAACCCTGTTGTACATAATTGCTTGCCCTGTTCATACAAGACATTTGCTACACCGCCATCAGAGACATATATGGCCACCTATATAGGCTATTCTAAAGAACTGCTATGTCTTTCATGGACTGTTAATGGTGTCCTGAACAAGAAAAAAAGGGTGGTTGTTCTTAAGAAGGCTGATATTGCTTACTGCAATATACATTTTCAAAATCATATCATGCCGGACTCCACAGGGGGTCCAGAGGTGTGGTACTTCTTATTAGTTGAAAACTACCTTTGGTGATCAAAAGCAGAACAGGGACGATATATCGTATTAACAGTGTCTCTATATAGTCCCCATCAAAATTCTCTCAGTGTATTCACAACTTCCACAATTTGACGCATTTCTGTCCCACCTTAGCACTACTGAACTAAATGCCTCACTGGTCTTTACAATTATTGCCAGAGACGTTAATGGTCTTGTAACTGTGGACCTAGATCGAGCAGGAACCCTGTTGTCAACATTAGCTACCTCATATCCACGTGTATCCTTTGCAACAGCCAAGAGGTTAAGTGATATCTGGCACCAATATGTCTCCGAGGTACACCTTTATTTCAGGAGAGCAAAGATCTCTCTCATGCATCAGCTACTTTTTTTTGTATTTCTGCAGTGCTACACCCGATAGTTATCATGCGCATTCATGCACATGGACTTTCAGACAACGTACAGTTTGAGATTCATACACAATGTGCTAGGCAACGGCCTTGCTCATTGTGGAAACTGGGCTTGTGGTGGCAACTAAACAGGACTTTCTAGGTGGCCTCCAAGAGGTATCCACACAATATTCCCAAACTAAAACACTGGACTAACTGGGAGTTGTCTGGGATACCAGCAAGGTGGTCAACAAAAAGGAGGATTAGATCCTCAGCAACATCTCAAGAAAGAACAGATTGACTCATCTTCGACCTGCAAAACAGACAGCAGGGAAAAATAAAAAAAAAGAGGTATTATGCTTGAGAGGCATATCTACATTTAGTCATGAAGAGTAAATAAGAATTCCAAGAAATACAGCTCGATGAAGCCAAGAAATTCTGGAAGGCTTCCAAACGCTGCTTACATAAAGCAATAAAACTGGTAAACTACTGCACTAACTTAGTGAAAGAGAGAAAGCAAGTAGACATATAACAAGCATTGGGGGAATACAGATGGCTACTCAGAATTACATGGCCAATGCCTTTTCACAATACTACAGCTGCTCTAATCCAACTCCCAATTGTCAGGGCCTACACAAATAAGTGGCCAATATCCATGTCTCACACTTTACAGCTGGCCAGCAGAGCATGCTGGATGAACCACTTATTGCTCATGAGAATGCAGATGCCAGTTCCCAGCTGTTTTACAAATGACAAGATCATAGATATCATTTCCCGGGTTTTGACAGCCCCAAAAGGCTCGCACCACTGATTGATCTCAACTTAAATGCCTTCGATTCAGGGAGTCTCCAGAGGGGCCTTGAATAGTCACACATAATGTTCAATGGAAACCGAATAAACCTAACCTTTCTGCCTCGTATAGGTGTATTTTCTTAATAAACAACAAAACCAAGATTTCAGCCAAAATATTAGCCACTCAACTAGCTGAAATGACAGATCTGGTACATATTGATCAGAGCGGCTTCATGCAACATCGATCACCCAAGCAGAATAGGAGGCTATATAACACCTTACAATAGCTCAGAGACTGTAGGGACCTTTGGCCATAATGTATATTGATTCTGACAGTGTTTCATGGCAGTCATGTCATTGTCGCCCCTGCCCCTTTCCCTGGCTGTCGAACCCTAGGGCAATGTGGTGGGTCATATGGACGGAGAGACTGGGTGGGGGCTGCGCGGATCTGACATACCCTTCACCCCCACCTTTTTATTTATTTAGAAAGTTTTGTGAGGTGTGAACATGACCCTAGAGTGTATCGGAGAGCTTTACAGAGGGATGCAACACATATGAGGGGGGGCAATCGTGGCAGAATTATAGCAACAGACAACTTTGTTAATATACGTTTTTTGCACTTTGTGGACAATGCATCAAGACTTGTGAACCTCAGTGAGACTTGTGGGTTTGCAAACCCTTCTCCAAGCAAAGTCTCTAGGACCCTCTATGGTTTACTCTCATAGATTTTAGGATCAGAGACCAGGTTAACGAACACTGTGGGGATACACAAGGCCCTAAAGTTTCACAAACCCACATTAACCCCTTTGCTGTTGGGCCTTTCATCACCCACCCCCTGCTATGCCTTTATTTTGCCTATTTGGGGTAGTTCGCGCTTAGGCCCCTGTAACTTTGTTCACATAAGGTATCCACGTCAAATGTGCGTCCTTTTTTCCAACACCCTGAGGATTCTAAAGGTACCCATGGTTTGTGAATTAGCCTGGAGGGGACCCAGAAATTAGCCAATATACAGCTACATTTGTATATGGGAAAAAAGTGCTGTAGAAGAAAAAGTGTGATATTTTTTTCCTGTATATGGTATCAACAAAGTGATTGTGGTGCTGAAATCACCATCTTCTCGGCTTTCGACAGGCAGACTTTTGTAAGAAAACTAAAGCTTTCTACACAGTTTTGGCATTTTACTGGGACATTGTCCATTTTTTTTATTTTCTGTGCTTGCAACGTCCTTCCAGTTAGTGATAGTAATGGGTGTGAAATCAATAAAAGGATCCTGGAAAGCTATACATTTCTGAAAAGTAGACAAAATACTGAATTTAGCTAGGGGTCATTTGTGTAGATCCTTTAAGGTTGTTTTTTGGTTTTTTTTTTAACAGAAACTAACAGTTGAAAATAAAAAATATTGAAATTGAGTTGAAAAAACAGCCAGTCGTGCCAACGTTTTCACCTGTAACTTCTTCTAAGTAGGACAGATTGATAGCAATATCCCATTACATACGCTGGACTCTTCTGGTTGCAGGGATATATAGGACTTGTAGGTTCACCAAAACCCCGAGGAACCCAGAGCCAATAACTGAGCTGCGTCTTGAAATGGTTTTTCATTGAGTATCGGATATATAGCAATTCATTTGGTAAAATATAAAGAGTGAAAAATAGGGATGAGACCTATACATTTCCGAAATGGGAACAAAATATAGAGTTTAGAAGCAGTGGTTATTTGCACATCTTCAAAATAGTGGGTACCCAACAATATTTTAAATATATAGTGCTTGGAGTTCTCAGTGCTATCCCCACAGTCCCTTTGTATTTGGCCCTTCCCAGTCACAGGCCCTTGGCCCACACACACAACTGAGGTATCATTTTACTCGGGAGACAGAGGGGAACGCTGAGTGGTAGGATATTTGTGCCACTACATGTCGTCCCAAACTGAAATGTGAGGACAATTATTCTTCGGCTAAATGGAGATTTGCATAGGATTCTGGGTAGGTAAACATTGGGGGGGGGGGGGGGGGGGTGGGGGGATCCACGCAAGCCATACCTCCCTGGTAGGTTTCCCTAGGTGGCCACCGCGCCCAGGAACTGAAAAACACAGGTGACCCCCTTGGAAAACCAGGACGTTTTGTGATGTTTAATGTTGGTGTTTCCACAATATGTTTTGGACCCTTCTCTGCTGCGGGTAGTTGACCCACCCACACAAGTGATGTAACATTTTTACCCGGAGACCTATGGGAACACTGGGTGGTAGGAAATTTGTGTCAGCCCGGTGATGCCACAACTTTCGCACACAGAAATGTGAGGAAAACTTTATTTTGTTCAGCTAAATTTGTGGTTTGCAGGGGCTATTGCCCCCATCTGCCTCCTGAGGGGGCAGAAAGACTGGAATTTGTTTTGGGTGAGTGGGGGGGCATTAGCATGCCCTTTCTGGGCAGCCCTCACCGCTATGTATAAAAAACTAAAACCTGGTGCCTAGTGGATTTTCTGCCCCCCTCCCCCCCTGGGCGAGGGCAGAAAGACTCAGTGCGCCCATTTGGAATGGGGGAGCAAAGGCCCTTGCCCAGGGGGCTGCTCCGCCCTCCCTGGTGTCTAGTGGGTAGATCGCTGCTTGGAGATCGCACTCCTGCGGCAATCCCCAATCAGGGATCCACTAGGGAGGGGTATCATTGAAAAGGGGACATTCTTCTCCTTTCCAGTGATACATCTCCAGTGTGTTTCGGTGCTCGGGGAGCTGAGATAGCACCGAAACAGTTAAACAGAAACAACGTTTTTTCATTTTCAATGTAATGACGTTAGCGTGCCTTGCACGCTATCGTCATCACATTGATCATAAAAAATATGCCTCGGAATGTTGGGGAAGCTCTTCCCATCTCTAAGGCTGTGTATATGCATACAAGCACCAGTGCTCAATACAAAACCATTCAGTCATGCGCACCGTAGGGGTTAAGACTCACAAATGACCCAAACACATTAAAAGAAAATATTAATAAAAAAAATAGTCAACACATGTATACATATAGTAAATATACAAATAGTACATCAGGACCACCGAATGGGAAAACCTGAATCGATTTTTGATGTAGTAGAACATAAAAAAAAAAAATCATTAAAAAAAACTAAAGTTAAAAAAAAAAAAGCAGATAAGCGCAAGAATTAAAACTGAAAAACTGAAATCCTCCAGATACGGTTAGCTCCACAATCCATACATGGCGAAACAGCCATGCACATCAGAACTCTCAGACCAAATGCAATCAGCACATATTCAAATTAATAAATACTACACTCACAGTCAATTTATGGACAGGGTTAGTGGCAATGTGATATGTAATTAGAACTGATCATTTCTAACATTTGTAATTTCATCGATTACATCAAGGGTGAGGTCATGAGCACTGCATTTAAGTTATGGTTTGCATAGACTCCCCATCAAACGGCATGTTGAGAATACAGCTCTGAAACCTCATGTGGAAAGATGTAAATCAAACCCAATCCAGACACAAAGGACGACACACCCAGCAATGTTTTCGAACACAATATTAGAAGCGTCCGTCAAAGTGTTGATGATAGCAGTTGATGCAATTTCATTTTACAAAGAACTGCTCTAGCACAATTTTCAATTCAACACTTTATTTTGGTCAACGACCATAAAAGTATTAATCAATCACTTTAATACATACAAAATTTATAAAACATTAAAAAGCATAATTGAAAAGAATGTAATTTATTACAAAGAAAAGTGAACATCAGTCCACACTAATATAAAAAACTAATATTAAAGCTGTAGGCTTTTAGGGAAGACTTGATTTTACACCGGATGGGCCAGATACTCAAGATATTTGGCCATGGAAAAACTACCACAGAAGAGGTATCTGCCCAACAAATCTTTGGGTGGGGTGGAGTTCGGGTCTCTCTCGTCCATAAATGTCTCAAAGGAGGCGGAAAGGCTTGAATTCTAGCAAACATTCTGTCAAATGGCCCAGACCAGCACACAGACATTTTTGCCTCCCCAAGCTCCCAGTAGATGGACATCAATCAATTTGATTAGAGCAGAGGATGTAATGGTGTTTGGATCAAGTCAGTATTCTTGTAAGCCCAGGGAATAGAGGGATTGTTTAACCTGTTTCAACCATGGTAGCATCACCGCACCCTGCTGGCTGTCCATAACATCTTTAAAGGCCTACCCTATAATGCAATGGGGTTTGCCAAATTCATAACCAATATGAAATTGGTTTAAGGCAAATTAAAGTGGCTTGGAGCGAATACCCAGATCTTGTTTAAAAACTTGAGGGAGGGGCGTGGCCAAGATGTTGGTCAGGTGAAATGTGCTCCAGATTCTCTCCGACCCGCCACATTTTAGCATCACTAAACACCTTCCCGTAAAGTCCCCGTGTACCGGAGTCGCTGCGAAAACGGTGGAGAACCCCCCCCCACACCCCTCCCGAGGAGCAGGAGGGACCAAGCTCCTGGGGCTCGAGACGTAGCCGGGTCTCTCCAGGCTGTTTGCAGAGATGGAGCTGAGGAGAGCCTCGGCAGTCGTTGATCGGATGTGGCGGTGAGGGGGCAGTGGGGCGCTTACGGTCTAGCAGCCTATACTGACTGCAGCGGAGGGAGGTGAGTAGTGGGTGAGGCCGGGGCCCCCTCCCTCCACAACAATCTGCAGCAAACGGGACACAGCGGTGCGTGCTGGAGGGGCCGCCTACACCGGGGTGGTCGAGGCAGATGCCCTGATGCGGAGATCGTGGATCTCATAGACGCCTGGCAGAGGCGGGACTGCATGGCAGCTAGTGGGCAGCACGACAGCAAGCGGGGGTATGAGAAGCAGAAAATGCCCAAAATGGCACGGTACGAACCAGAAAAGAGGAACCTGGCTTCGGGCCCAGCAATGCCTGGCTTGCTGTGATGCTGAAGGAGCGCAGCGACCAGCAGTCTGTTGAAGAGCACCAGAGCAAAGGCCCCAGGAAACCAACAAAATAAATTTATCCTGATTGAGGCCTACCCGCCCCCGAAGGCCCTAAGGTCTAGGAGTGGCCTGAGAAGCTCTACATGGCCCAGGACATCATTGCATCACAGAGCTCCGATTCTTAAAGCGAGTAGCTAGACAATCAAGAGTGGACCCCGCTAGAAGCGCTGACTGGTGACAGAGAGAGGCTAAGTTGTCCCGGTGGCACTGCCTTACCCCATCATGGGGGGGGGATCAGGACTACGTGGTTTGTGCGCTCCAAGAAGGACCACTCTCTGAAGGACATGCACAAGAAACAACCCAGTTGGGGGGACGGGGGAGCACCGTCTAGGTCCGCGCACAACGATGCTGAACATCAGGCGGGGACAGAGGGCACAGATGGCCCAGCTACAAAGACATTCATGGCCTCGCTTTTCTCCTCCCTCCGTAAGGATCCACAGACAATGCAGGCGCAGCTCTTGGTAGACCTGAAGGACAGCCAAAGGGATCTGGAGGAGTTAGGATATCGCATCGCAGCATTGGAAGATCGTGAATCTGGTAACGAGGACGAAATAAAACTAATGCAGCAGGAGATCAACCGTCTACAGGAGCAAAACAGAGCTACAAGCAGAGGACTTGAAAAAACCATTCCCGAAGAAATAACATAGGAATCCGAGGAATACCCGCTCAGACGGCGGGAGATGATCTGAGGGGATATGTCCTCGCATTGTTTTGGCACATCCTGGAATTTGACAACACAAACATACAAATTGACTGTGTACACCGCGATCTATTCACGTGTGCGCATGGCTTTCAAATGAAAGAATAACTTATCCGCCAAACAAGGGAGACACATCCAGTCCAGTTTTGTGGTCAGACACCAACGCTCTACCAAGACCTGTTGATGACCACTCTACATAAGCAGAGGGAATTTCAACCTAACACAAAGCATCTCAGGGAGAAAGGGAGAAAATATTAGTGGGGGCACCCCTTCCACATCATATTCCGCAGTGACGGAAAGCTGCTTCAACTGAGGTCACTGAAAGAAGCATACGAGGTTCTAGGCATCCAGGAGGAAACTAACGGAAGTGGGACCTGAATCCCCAGAGAACACTCTCCGCAAACAACAATGCTGGCATAAAGTAGGGAAGTCCTCCATGAAGCATAAACCTGACACAGCGACTATGGTCAAGGAGCGACAGGCAGTACTCACTATGCTCTCAGGCTCGCCGGGTCCGCACGATTTCTCCCTCAGCAGTTAAGATAGCTCCGAGGGCAAGTCTTCGGAGTGGCGGAGTTGGGGAGAGGTCTTTCATTAACAGTCCCTTCACTGTATTTACTTTTTGAGACACGGTTCTTGAAGTGAGGGAGCTGAAGATATGTTGTGACCCCCAAGTGGTAGACGTCCCACTCAAGATCTCCCACTCTCCCAAACTGATGTTCTTCTTTGTTTTGAGAGTTGTTCATTCTGGGGTACAAGGTTTTTTTATCCCTCTTTTTTCTTTGTTTCTTCCTCTGCACCAGTAGTGTATATAGCGCCACAGCAGCAGCGCGCATATTGGCGCAGCTGCGCGACTAGCTCAAGTCTGCACTACATACAAGCTAGTTGCGCTTAGCATCTGCTTTGGCATTGCCCCAACTATCGCGAGTTTGGGAACAAGTTTTAGATGACATTGATGCAGCATTTGATACCTCCATCCCGCACTTCACGGTATACACCATCTTAGGTCTCCCAAATCCCCAGACTTTCCCACTGCGTTCGCTTCGTGGACGACAGATGGCCCTGACACTGGTTGCTGTCCGGCAAGTGATCCTGGCTCTATGGAGTACTATGACTGTCCCTGATCACACGCTGTGGTTGCACAAACCTTGGTTGACACTGGCAATGGAGCGTATGTCCCTTGTAGCAGAGAATAAGGGGACCGCTTATGCAGGATTATAGGCTCCTTTCATAGGCATGCTCTCAATGGAGTTCCGGGAGGTCACTTGCCCCAAATATCTGCAGATCTTACACTTGTCACACGCATGCGGTGTAGAATCGCTGCTATCTCCTTCTAGAATCCCTTAACACCCGTAAGATACATAGGTGAGCGTACACTACTTAAAGTCAAATGCAAATAGGTCTATGGTGTGGACGAAGGGGTGGAGGGTGTGGGTAGAGGGTAGTTATGTTTTGGTAAAGTTCTCGTTTAACTGTTATACCAGTTCTCTAAACGATCCCTTTATCGCTGCCAGCCTTCATGTTGTAGGCACATAGCTGTGCATCTTTCCCATAAATGACACTTGCTGCCAGCCAGTGGTTGTAGCCAATGAGCTGTGTTTACTACCTTAAGGATCGATGATAATGTTAATAAACAGAATTGATCCATAAAAACTAGAGGGGAGCTTTGGGTGAGTTTAAGCGCCGCTCTTAAATTATTTTCTGCTGCTTCCAGTGCACTTATATTACTAAAGCCCCATAATTCAGCTCCGTATGTAGCTGCTGCTACCGTTTGAGCTCTCCTCATCTCAAGGAGAGGAGATACTGGGTGGAAATTGGTCTTACTGGCACATTTTAGAAGAGCTGCAGCCCTATTATTCAGCATAAGGGTACTTTTAGTGGCATGGTTAACCCAGGTATTGGCACAAGAGATGAATTCAAAGATAAAAGAAATCTTGCACTCATTCTAGTTCTACCCCATCGAGGTGGATTGTTACTCCAAAGTCTTTAAGGGGGTGAATAGCCACACACTTATTTTTTTCACCATTAACTACCAGGCCATGGCCCTAACAGAATAAGTTGAGTTTCCAGGCTTTTAGGGTTTTAAGACACTAACTGGGTATTGTTCAGCATACAGCAAGGCCAGGATCTTAGTGTTGCCCAAGTATATGAGAATTGTTGTCTCAGTCCAATAAACAATCTATAAAGCCATTTATGAACAGCAAAAACATGGGGGCAAGTACACACCCTTGCCTGATGCCCCTGCCAACCCTCAAAGGAGCAGTGGCTTCTCCACCCATTCCCCATCTGATCTGCACAAAGTTATCACAATGTAACCCGATGATAACCTCGAGGAGGGGACCTGGAAGCCCAAATACTCTAAGAACGTTCCATAGTTTATCTCTGGGGACCATATCAAAAGCCGCCTTCAAATCCACAAAAGCGACATGGCGGCAACTCCTCTTTATGTCAACTTCTTTTCATATAATTAGTTGAATCGGAAATACCTGGTCCACTGTACTAGTCTCAAGGCAGAAACCAGCCTGGAACGGAGTCAGTATTTTTGTAAATTCAGGCCATTAAAAGATCTAAGATCAGCTTGCAAAATACTTTCTGGCTAGAATCTATCAGACTAATAGGCCAATAGTTTGCTGATTTAAGTTAGATCCTTTTTAGGTCGAACCTAGCGCAGTGCGCATGCGCTGCTCTTGGAATCTCCGTGGACGTTTCACACACTCATGCGTGTTTTTTGTGTGTGCATTTTTTCTATTGGGCTTTGTGTGCGTCTTTGTAAAAATACAGCACGCAATTGGGCAAATGCGGGTGCATGTCCCACCTTTCCCAGGAAATGTATCCGCCCACGGCTTGCGGTTACGAGCCGCGGCACGCAGTGTGCCATCTGTTATGTGTCAGATTTCACAGGAGCGCATGCGCAGCACTCATGGGTTTGTTTGTCCAGGTCTTTAAACGTTTCTGCCATCTGTTGTGGATCGTGTTACACTCTTCCGTTACACTAGCAAGCAGTGAGACCGTGACACACATTTACTAGTTAGCTCCACTCATCCGCAGTGTGTACTAGTGGTAGCCTTTGAAAGCTATAAAGGGCGCTGTTAGGTGTATTTATACGGTATTTTGGACCAAACAGGCCACGCGCTCTGGGGGGCACTTTTCTGGCTGGCAACCTTCGGGCTTGTCCTTGTGCACACCCAGTTCCCCTGGGCATGCATGACTTTGGAATCGCTGGTGTCCAAGCAGTGCTGCCTGTCGCTGGGGCCACAGCCTTCCAACGTGTGCGGTTCTCTGCAGAGCCGGGGCAGGTGCGCGTGGACAAGAGGCTGTGGAGTGGCCCCTATAACCTGCGTAACATGGACGACCGGGAGAGGTGGCCGATTAAGTTCTTCAAACAGACTTGCCAGTGTACAGGTAAGAGGCGCGCAAAGAGCAGACGACTTTCAACCTGAGGCACAGCATGCTTTACTTAATTCTGTATTTGTACAGGTCTTTCAAGCTTCCCAGGTCCATGTGAGTAACTCGTCCGCTCAGCTTCCTTGCTTTTCATTCTGAGACTTCTAGGTCTGATCATGCAATTAATCCGGACTACAAGTCTCAAAATTCCGCAAAATGGATTGCTTGGGCTAATCACTGGACGCTTGAGAGCCTGGTTATTTTTCACACTCCTATTTCAACATTTAGATAGTTTACTACAACTACGTGTGGGGCTGACTGAGCGCGTGCCTGCATGGATAGCACGCTACCATCAAAAGTCCGGTAACGCTAGATATATGCCCCCGGTTTGATTTGGCATAAAGTGGGATTGGCGTGAACATTGGGATATGATAGTCACCCCAAATGAGTATTCATATACCCATCCTCCAAAGTACCACAAAGAATATAAGCAACCAGCACAAATCAATCTCCTTTGCTAGTGCCATCTTGGAGTGCGAGAGGTCTCATGGTATATCTTGGAGGAAGAGAGTTATTCAGTGAGACTACTCACTCAAGAACTGGCTCTTCCACTGAACCTCAGCAGCACCCAGTAGGACCTGCAGCACCCAAGCGCCTTGAGGCCGTAGCGGGTGCATACTCCTGCTTAACAAATACTTAGCGATTGACCCCCTTGTATCAGGAGTGTCGGCAGGCTTTACTTTGGTCGATGCGATCAATGCGGTTTTGTTTTACTGGGCATGCTGCTGGGGAAACACTTCTAAGTATTCCCAAAATGTTTAAAGACTCGGAAAGTGAGTCGAGGGATGCACATGTTCTGTACAGGATCACAGAAATTGATATAATGGGGAAGCTGTGATTAAAACCGTGGTCCGCCGTCCTGACATGTTCAGTTCTACCACTAAACCAATCTCCACCAAGTAATTCCCAAAACATCCCAAAGAATTACTAATACCAAACAAGAGACTTGAACTGTTAATGTACCAATCGGAAACCTTTCAGAATTTAACAGACGGGTGCTGTTATATTTTGGTTTGTTGGGCCTGGCTTCTAATACTTAAATTCTGAAAAACATTGGCAATTCCTGAGTGGCAATGTTTAATTACATAATTAAACTCTAACCATATTTCGAACACCAATTGCAAACCCGTTTCTTGTATACATGGTCAGTGTTTATTGATAGTTGAGCAATGTCTGGCAGTCCCGCCCCAGACATGTGAGAGGGAGCATTCAACGCTTTTAAACATGGATTGTACTTTTACCTGCGCTTTTTTAAGGCGCTTGTATCTAGTTGTTATAGCAATCAAAAATTTGTTTTTGCCAACATATCCAGGCGCTCGTTTATTAAAATTCGAAGTCAATTAAAATGTGTTTTTCATTAAAAATGGGTGTGTGCAACAAGTGGACAAAGCTCCATAATTGAGTTTTATACTTTTTTTTTAGCACCAATCACGCAGTAATTATGACGAAGAAACGCGAATAGCATTAGCATTTTTCCTATTTATACCCTGCCCGCTGTTTTGCTAAAATAGTTCCTTTATACTTAAAATTGGTTAATGTGCGGTGAAATAAATGATCTTGTAAACACAGTTTCACCGCATATTATCCTCTTCCCAGCTATTTATGGAAGCTTGAATGTCTTGTGTGTTAGCCAGACACCACGCTGGCGGTTTATACTGGAAACTTTAAATTTGTGTGTGCCATCCACCTTTGATTCGACTCTGTTAACACTGATAGTGACATAAAAAGAGCGATGATCAGTGGTTCATGAGTTAGCGTCCTGGCACGACGATTCAGTCTTTCTTCAGCAGAAGTACATATATTTAATTAAGATTCAGTTCCGGGTTCCAAAGGGAAAAAATATAGGCATACCCGCGAGGCAGCTCCTCGAAGTAAAGAATCAGTTATTCCTCCTTCCACAAGCTTTTCAAAAGAACAAAAAAATGCATTGACATAGCCAATAGGTCTCGCTTTTGGGACCTTATAAGTATTTAGTTATGCAGCACATTATCCTTGGTGCAACAACATCAACTGTTGCATGGCTAAACACTTACAAGGTCCCAAAGGCGAGAACTATTGGCTATGCCAATGCTTATTTAAGGATAGGGATCACTTTGGCCACTTTCCAGTATTTGAGTATTTCTGCTTCTACCATTATAGTGTTAGCCACACAGGAAAGGTAAGGGGCCCAAATGGCCGGTTCAGAAATAAAAAGGTCTGCTGAAATGTGGTCTGGGCCTGGGGCCTTTCCTGGCTTCTGGGACTTGATAGTTTGGTTTCTGCCACTGAAAAAATACCCAGTAGACTTGGGAACATCAATGTCATAAGCTGGCAAAATAGCTGTACAAGCTGGCGGTATACCAGGCTTCATAATCTTAGACTGGGCATGCAATCAAAGACTACAGTACAATGACTCAAAGTGGTTAACCCAATCTTGAGGAGCGATTCGGTTTCATCCTGGATGTTTTGGCACCATGGCATATCACCTACCAAAAGGTTGCCTGGTTCCTTGCCCATACGACAGCCAAACTATCACTCCAGGCGTTGGTATCTCAGGTGGATTTTGCACGATTTACTGCTAGTTTAAGAGGCTCTAGCATATTGAACTTCTTGCCACGATCTACCTTTCAGGGTGTTGATAATGTGGCTTTTGGCAAGCCGGCATTCCCTGTTATACCACGTATGGTCCTTTTTTGGGAGGAGCTCTTTTGCGATGGAGGTTTGGTAAAAAAAGAAAACGTCAACAAAAAACACGTTTTCATTTCTGCAAACCACTTTATATGAGCATGCACAATGGAGCAAGATAACTCTGCAAACAATGACAACACAGGAGTCAAACCCAGATATAAATTAGCACATTCTTACTGATCTTTTACAATCCTCTCAATTTTGATCTTTTTAGAATTATTACTGACAGGTAGCCACAGGGTAATTGTTGCGTCCTGTGTGCCCTTGCATGGCTGCCATGAAAAGCAAGGAGCAAAGGAAAGGGATCACTCTCAAATCTGGCGAGAATGTCCACGTCTATGATCTTATCCCATGAACAGACATCAATTAGGATGTAATAAATACAACTCCGATAAGCATTTCTTCTGAAAGTCGGGCGTCTCTATATCCAACTTAGTTCTGCCATTACAGGCTCTCTGATGGCAGCACAGACAGACGCTACCCTGGAGAGATTTGTCAGACTACACCCAGAGATTTGGTGAATACCCCAATATTGGTCCACTTCACTTGCAACTACCTTCAGGAGTGCAGAGGGTTCAAAACGGGCATTTAAGTCCCCAGCTACAATCACTATTCCCCCCCTTAGATTTTGCTGTAACTATATCACTCAAAAGATGTAAAATTGGGGGCTCTGCTGTCTTCGGGACACCCCAATTGAAAACGTTAAATACACATAAGCTTACATTTCCACTTAGGGTTATCTCAAGACCTAACAAGTCAGGGGAGTCGATAGTCGTCTAACATGGCAGTCCAACGAAATTTTGCTTTAGCTTTTTCAGTTTTATCTTTGGAAAACAATTCCATAGAGGGAGTTGTGTTGCTCTATATCGCCAAGTAGTCTGTCGAACAGAAGACTGTATCGATGAGTCTCACCTCTAAAGATTTCATCTATTGAGAGAAGGCTTACATTAGGCTGCTTTGATCTTTTGGTCTATCTTTAGAGGAATTGTTCCAGGAGGCTCTCTAAGACTTAAATAGTTAGTTGAAAAATATGTATAAAAAAAAAAAGGAGCATAGCTTCGTGCTGCTTCAACTACTACTTTGGCAGCTATGGGACGGCTACTTAGACAGGAGTGTTACCTAGAGGCTCTTGATTTTGACTATGGACATTGCAACGTAACTGGGGCAAAAGCCAGTGTCCGCATTAATTTCTTCCCTCTCAATGAGATGTGATCTACTATGAAGTGCGCTATGGACGTCCTTTTGTGAGGATCTCTAAAATCATCCTGTTGCATTGCCAGAAGAAGGTTTACTCTCTTAGGCACTGCCTTGATGAAGGAATTAAATTAATCTATATTGACTGCATTAGGACCGGTCTGAGGTGGCAGAGGCACAGAGACTCAAAGTTGAGGTGGTGCTGAAGCTTTTTATAGCGGAGGTATTGATGGTGGCAAAGCCAGGATTGTGCAAGAGGCTACTGTGGTTGCAGAACCAAGGAGTGCTGATCAGATGAAAACCTTGTATAATAGTTGATCAAGGACTGCAAGTTGCATAGCCAGTCAACCAGAACCTGCATTATAGGTTGCTCATGTTTACTAGCCATGAACATATCTTTAATTGTTGTAGTATTGATTGTAATATATACAGCAGAGCAGATCTCACCAACAATGATGTTACTCTTCACAGTGATGACACAAACGTGCACAGTTGAGATATCTGGATCACTGACATCCTGGAATTTTACATACAAGTCAGTCGAGTAGTAAGCTGGTCCAAAGGAACCATGAGCTCCAAAATGTTATTTCAAACCCGCTTCCAAATCAGCATCCAGTTTTATGAGGAAATGATTAAGTACCGCTCCAGGTCAGGCACATCATGCAATAGGGCTGTTAGTATGTCGGCAACAGCCGGAGGGTCAGGCAAAGCATGAAACATGTCACACAGTCAATAAGGTTGTCAAAGGGATGGTCGAAGAGACGGCTGATAATGAGGATGCTGCTGAGTCATCATAGACATACATGTTGCCAGGTCAGACTTTTAGTAGGCGTGTCAGTAAGTGGGGTGCATCGAAGAAGTCATTAGAGACAGGGCCTTCCCCTCTGACAGGAGGAGAGCAGATGTCTTCTTAGAAGATGACACCAGAGAAGAGGTTTACCCCAATAAAGGCTTCATAGACTGAGAGAAGGCTTACCTTAGGCTGCTTTGATCTTTTGGTCTCTACCTTTAGAGGAATTGTTCCAGTTGTCTCTCTAAGACTTAAATAGTGAGTTGAAGAAAATGTAAAAGAGCATAGCTTTGTTGAAGACTTATTTGCACTTCTGTACCCTTGTTAAGATGACAGCCACTCAATCAAGGTAAGCAGATTCCATATCAAAGGAAAGGAATTTCTTTTTTCATGCTGTAGAGGGCCAAGCTTTATCTATCCCAAAGTGTATTGGGGCAATTTCTACAGAATTGGCACTCCTCTGGGAAGTTGAGGATATAAACAATATATACACCCATCATGTGGATCATCAAGGAGGGAATTTTTGTGACTAGCTCCAAGGGCCCCGAAGATAACCTTTTTGTGAGTTGCAGACATGCTGGAATTCTGAAGAAAACAGCCCCAGGCCAATCTCCAGACAGCAATCTCGAGATGAAGCCAATATCAATGCAGAGAAAAGAGCAGAGCCGTGAGGAGACTCCATTTACACATGATGAGATGAAGAATCCCAGGTTTGGTGGCCTAAAGGCATTAGTAGAGATCTGTGCACTTTCACCGCACTGGCTGAACTTTGAGTCATTTTTAATGAGATATATGTGATACTAAATTGAGGACTGCTTTTCTTTGTGACTAACTGCAGTTATGCACTGTTGTGCCTCCCATCTATACAATGGAGAATGACTGAAGTCTGAAAATCCTTGAATGATCCAATGCTGGAGAACTACCCATTCTAGTAAGGGTTTTATTTACTAAAGCAACGGTACATTAAATAGGTTTGCACAAGATGCATCCAATGAATCATCTGGTATGACAATTTGAGCATGGCAAACTGCTATGAAGAGAGACAGAGGTTTAAAGAACACTAAAAAACTAACTCTGGCAGATTTAAACCCCTTTAAATAAAATTACACACTCTACCTGTGAGGATTTTGCAATGTGCTACAAGTTTGGCATAGGGCAAGTCTAAGCAAAGCGCGTGTCTAATTAAGCAAATCATTGATCCTTGCATGGAGTGCTAGTCATGCGCACACTGGAAATAAAGGAGGTGGGGTACAGTGGCTAGAAGTACAGATACTTCTTATTGATGCTGGAAATGCTGGCCCAGTGAACTGCAACATGGACTATGCTGTGGCCTTAGTTATTGGACTATCCCTTCATATGCTTGCAGTAAGAAAAAGGGGAATTAAGGACAGAAAAGGAGCCGGGAAAGTGTCAGCCGGCAATGGTGTTTGGAATACTGGTGTTTGGAAGAAGTTTTGCCAGTAGGCACCCAGTCAGACTTGCACTCCTATTGTATAAATAAGCGTGACACCACTCTAAATGCATACCATATGAACAGTGCACTAACTGATAACAGTAATATCCTAAGTCAAGGGTGCAAAGTGGTGCATATCCCAGAAACTAAGTAAGTGTTGAGTTCTTAATGTACCCAGACACTGAGTAATACAAAGGCGACAGCTGCAAGCAGAGAGTGGAAATCTGCATGTAAAGGTTCCAGAAAAGAGCAGAATGCCCACAGGGCTTTTCTGTTCAAGGTAGGAGTAATGCATTTGGGAGAAGCAGCAGGCAGGATCTAAAACGGGACACTGATATCACATCTGTTGGAAATTTGTGCTTTGTTGAAAGGTCTATTACTGAGGAGGCAAAAAAGGACTACCTTACCTTATGAGGAGTAAACCTCTAAGGATGGCAACTTGAAAAGCAAGAGAATATTTGGATAAAGGAATAGAAAAAGAGAATTAGCAATTATGCAGACTTTAAGGACAAAGTTGGAGAAATGTCTGAACTTTCAGTTCAGATAGCTAATGTGTCTAAAATCAGAGGAGATTTGCAAATAGTGGCAGTACATTGCCTAAAAGCTATCTCATCCAGCAAAGCATTGTCAGGAGCCACTTTCTTGTGCCATTGTGGAAGTCGGGTAGTACACTAGATGCAGGTAGATCAGCGAGGATAAGTCTCAAGTGCACATTGCTCAATTCACATTTGGGGTTTCAAGTAGGAGTCATTGTGATAGCAGAAAGTACAAAATCTGCAACAATATTAACAGAAAGCGCATGTAGGTCCCACTGCATAATGATTAACAACTTAATCTTTATTCTACAAGCTCACAAATGAGACCAATGTATAGCGGAGACTGAAAAATGGAAGATCGATTAATCAATATTGAGAGAAGTCACTTGGAATGAATGATCAACAGTATATCCCATCTTTTTGTTCAGATACTTAGGTGTGATGATCATCACCTGATGAAATGGGGGCATTCTCACAACATAAATTAGAATACCTTACTTTGACAAGCTAAAAAGAACAGGACACATTGCAATTTAATCCAGTTCGTTATAGGGAGAATGAATATTCTTTATATTGCCCAGGAGTATTTTCCTACGCCAAACGATACACAGTATTCCTGATAATTTCTTAACTGTTTTAGGGGCTAATGAGAATCCGCGCTGGACTCCGAACACAGTCTCTGGACCAGGATAAATTCTTCAGATAACATGGAAAACTGATCGTCTCAAAAGAAAAACAACAAAAATAATATATTTATTAACCCAAAATGTAAGAGTTCAATTTGTTATTATTTATTTACAAGTAATTAAAATACCGAGTTAAGGAATATTCTCATTACATTTGCAACTCCACATTTTCCATGTAGGTAGTATTTGAGATTTTGAAACATTAAAAAGTAGGCTTGTTGATTAAGACTACAAAGTTTCTTCGATTTGCCCATGCAGGACCTTACAGCTTTTATGGGGCAGGACAATCATGAAACAGAGGGACAAGCAGTTAGTGATGCCGGATGTATGATGGTCAGTATCTTTTTCATTTTCAATTATAGCATGACTCTTTCTGTGAAACTTCAACCTCCTGCACTATCTAGGAATTGCACGCGGGCTTCAGATACAATAGTCTCAGATAGGAGACTCTTGGGCTCAGTCTTTGAATAATATTCGGGCACTGATGCGCTCTGCCGGTTATGAATGATACATCACAGTGATATTTAGAAAATACAGATAAGTGGTGAACAGTGCTGGAATTGGGATTAAACAAAAACAAAAAATCACGTGTGAAAATGCACTGGTTGCCATAGTAAAACACTACTTTCAGTAGGGGCACCAACATCAGTTCTTTGTAACATATTGCCTTTATAAGGGACCCTCCTAACAAATGATCAATCTACATCATTTTAGGTGTAGAGAGATCAGTATTAGTTTAACATGCACATGCAACACTGTACCACCGTCGGTCTATATTTTGCATTTATTTAATTGCATAAGTTACTTAAAACCACTGCATTACAATAGAGCATTAAAAAAGTAAGAACATCACAATTCATAGAATTAAAACAGGATCTGAGAAAGTGCAATAATTAAAATGCCAGCGTTTGTTGTAAGGGCTTCTTATCTGTCAATCTATATAAAAAGACATTTTCACAAGTCTTACAAATTACCAAAATGTTAGAAAGAGAACTCTTGTTAATGGAGGTAACACAGGCAATGGTAAAGAGTTCCTAGCAATATCACTGGATCGCATTTAAATAGCAAGATCAGGATATGTTTTATACTACTAATTTCAAATGAAATACATTTTAAATATGCTACTGGAAACAAACGTATACTAGGCAAGAGAGGAAGATCAGGTTCTGACGCATAAGGGTTACTCTGGATCACTATTTTCATTGGTGGACTGAGGAATCTAAAATAGATCACGGTGTATTTATTATCTTTATGGATGTTAATTTTTACAGATTTTATATGGCATTTGATGACCTAGATATCTTGGCGCCGAGAGATATTAACTACAAAAGTGTACAAGGCAATGAAATTTACAAAGTACAAAGTCAGCTCTTAGGGCTTTCGGGAACAAAAATATCAGATCATGGACCCTAAGTTGCGCTGGAACACTGTTCCAATGTTTGGCAGTCAGCACTGAAAATGCACACCTGCAGCACGAAAGTGGAAATAGTTGGGTTCGAGTTGTGCGAAGTTGTGGTGGCACTCGGGGCAGAACTTGAAAGGGGTATTTTCATGGCCCCTACCTCGCCATTTGTCGACTGTAGAAGTGGTGTCGATCCTAGAGTCATGTTCGTATCACCGATTGCGGTGATGGAGTTCACTGGAAACTTTCGACTTTTCCTTTACTTTTCGGGGTTATCCTGAAAATCTTCGGAGGTTCCCATCTTGCTTCAAGGCCCAACGGCAGAAAAAAGAATCTGAAGATGGCTACCACGCACAACGACCACCAGGGCACCGTCTGACGTCACACAGGGGACGTACCTGGCACCAAATGGTGGTCGACAACATCCAAAATAAACAAACAACAAAAAAAAGGGACTAATCTGGACCCAAATCACTAGATGGCCGAATAAGGCACAGCATGTGAATCCAGAAAAGGATTCACAAGATGAAATGCACATGGGCTTGAATCCTTCTAGAGATAGGAAGCTAGTGCAGAGTTAAGAAAAGCTAAATCTGAAAAATAGTCTGAGGAGCAAACCAAGCAGCAGAATTCTGAATTCACTAATCTCTGGATAAGGTACAATAAAGAACCCAGAAAACAATGGAGTTACAATAATCCAGACAACTGAGGGTAGCGGACTAAACAGGCTCAAAGATTTACTATGTAAAGATGGGAGAATTTTGCAGAGTTTGGTTTACTCAACAGGAAGCAGCAAGATGTTAATTTGCCAACTTGCAGGGCAAAAATAAGATAATGATGAAATAGAAAGTCAAGATTAAGAGCAGCCAGGTGGCATGGGTGGCCGCCACCTCAATAATCCCCCCACACATTCCACCAGCAAATACACATTGCTGACTCCTGCACTACACGAAGGTGGTCCGCTGCCTACGGAGCCCATTGGTGACAGCCAGGCGTGCAACACCCATAGGACTAAAAGGGCTACAGCTATCAGAAAGGTGCTATAGAGAGATGAGGTGCATTGTTGGCGAGTGGTAGGGAATTTATGGAGAAGGAAATGGGGGAGGGGGTGCCAAACAAGACTTACACCGTGTGCGACCAGTGCTAGGGCCAGCAAATGGATAGGAACTATCGTCCTGTAGAGCAGAGGTTCAGAAATTAAAGGGACTAGGGGGCAGTCTGTTAAAGGATAGCGATGGAGTGCAGACAAACCTGGAAGACTATGAGGGGCGCTTTAGAAGACGGAACAATATCCAGGTCTTGGTGGTGCCTGAGGGAGTGGGGGCCCCCGTGTGGAACGGTTTGTGGAGGACTTCATCCTTATTGTCCTGAAGCCCAAATGTCTCTTCAAGTTCTTGCCCATCGAACAAGCCCATAAGCTCTACATTCCACTGCCACGCACGATTACTGCACGCATTTTCAACCAGACCAGGATGCAATCCTTCAGGTGACGCTGCACAGGGACGCCTTACCATGCGAGAATGCGACAATCAGGATCTTCTCGGATTCTACAGAGTGCTAAGCCTACGACGCAGTTTTGATAAACCAAGCTGTGAGTGATAGCGGAGGGGAAATTGTGCCTTCAACTCACCATTCGAGGCCTTGGACTGGCTAGAGACCGGGGCGGCAGGGAGGAGAGGCGCAGGATTTACTGAACCTCTACAGGATCTTCAGCCCGGGAAACCCAAACACTGGTAAGGAAGTTCATTCTCGAAAGAATCACCACAGGGAGCCCACGCTTCTCTGGATGCCTTCCCTTACAAGGAAGGGTGGGAGGGGGCGGGGGGAGTGCAGTGGAGACTATCTGAGAGGCCCTGCCGCTGAAGGTTCGCTGGTCCAGGCCCGAGTAACTGTCTGACTGATGCGATAGGTTTGCTATGGTGGGATGGGCGTGAAGGGAGAGGGGCATGTCTGATTGTTATGTTATGAGGGGTCAGGAGCGACAGGCACTCTGCAAGTTTACAAAGCAGGAAGTTGAGGTCCTGCCAAGCAGGGTGGCGGGGAAGGGTGGTTTGTACTGTTCGTCAGCATCAGCCACTGGGTTGAGACCTAAAGTGAGTGGAACCCAAGCCCATACATGAAGACCATTAAGCTAAAAATGATTTTCTGGAGCGTAAATAGTCCGAGAGATAAAATAAACAGGGGGGGGGGGGGGGGGGGGGGTCGCTCAGTATTTGAAGTGGCAGGGGCTGGATATTGTACTGGTACAGGAAACCCACCTGAGAGGTAGAGTCCTTGCACACGCTAGGTTCACATCTGGCGCGAGGAGTGGGGATACTGATCTAGTCCCTTGGCGGCCACGGGGCAGATGGACATCTGGAGGAGACACAGTCATCTGAACCGACAACAGACTTACTCAGGGGCACACAGATCCTTTTCCAGTATTGACCACCGGCTGACAACGCGTCTACAGGGGAAGATTTAGAGAGGAGAGAATTCTGGCCAGGGAAATATCAGACCATTCATCTAGTTAGGGTGGAACTTTCAGGATGGAGGAAGCGCGAGAGTGGACAATAGACCCATGATATCTAAAAGATGGGCAATTCAGGGATAGCCTGCAGACCTATACTGAGTGCACTCTGTGGGAGGCGTACAAGACAGTGATGAGGGGGCAGGCTCTGTCACTGATAGCTGAGGTCAAGAAAAGAAGGACACAGTTGCGCTGTTTAGAATCGGGAGGTGCTAGACTTGGAATCCAGGACGGCCATGGGATTGGTACACCAGGTGAAACTTAACATGAGTAATACAAAGATGTCTCTGAGCATAAGGATAAGGTCGCTTTCTTGGCCACTCAGCATAGGCTTTGTAAGGTGGACAACAGATCTGGGCAGCTCCTGGCCTGGCTGAGGAAGTGAGACCATGAGCGGAAATAGGTGGAGACTGTGGTCACCGACAAGAAAGCCAAGACAAACAGACATTGCATAAGCGTTTGCGGAGTTTTATGGCAGTCTGTATGCTTCCTCGCAGACCTGGATACCGGCAGAAGTATGTGAGTTTCACGAGGACATAGACCTCCCAGTACTCTCCCCACCAACCTGACATGCGCTGGATGTAGAGCTCTTCACAGATGAGATGGAGTAGGCAATCAGGAAAAGTGGTGGGACCAAATGGTCTCCATGTCTAGCTATATAAAAGGCATGGCAGGGAAGGTGGTCCCTCACATTCTTTGCATTTTTCAGGAAGCGAGCCAATGGGGAAGCTTTCTTTTGAAACCGTGATTGGCTTCCATTGTAACGATCCTGAAGGAGAGCAAACAGCTGCAAAGATGTGGCTTCTACAGTCCTATCTCCCTATTGAATGCAGAAGTAGAAATCCTAGCAAAACTGATGGCCAATAGGTTAAAATGTGTGGTGCTGGACCTTGTCCACCCGACCAGTCAGTCTTCATGCCCAACAGGAGACCCCGAATTTACCTGTGCAAACCATACAGCTGTATGGCCTTCGTGGAGTGTGCATCGGAGCAGACTGTGGTACTCTCTCGAGGAAAAAAATGCCATTTGACTTTCTGGAGTGACCCTTTCTGTTTCGGGTGGTAGAGCACAAGGGGTTTGGCCCAGAGTAGAGGAAGTGGGCTGGCTTACTGTATAGTTAAAGCATGGCACTGAAAAGTCAATGGGCAGCTCTTGGAGGTCGTTTGGCTGCTCAAGGGAATGAGATCGAGTTGACCTCTATCCCTAATACTTTCGGCGGTGGCCCTAGAACCAGTTGCGGCATTGGATACGAAAGGATGGGCTGGTGAGGGGTCTGAGATCCATCCTGGGATGAGAGAATCTCGCTCTATGCGGATGATGTCCTTCACGTGGCCCAGCCAGACTTCACAGTCCCAAGGCTCTCACATATCTTCCACCTCTTTGGCTCCTATTCTGTCTACTCTATTAACTGGGAGAAGTCCTATCTTTACCCACTGTCTGGGGGTGAGGGAAGTGTCCCTAAAGGCCTCCCGCTCCAGACTACGCTTGAAAGCTTTTGGTATCTGGGCATCTGGGTGATGAGTAATAATTCCTCAGTGACGACCACTATGTCATCTTTTAGGAGTTCAGGAATGATGTGAAATTCTGGAGTACTCCGCTCCTTTCCCTTCTGGGAAAGGCGGCAATATACAAAATGAGAACGCTGCTGAAACTACTATACGTACTCCAGAACACACCATAGAGGGTGCAGGATTCTTTTTTCTGGCAACTGGATAGTACAGTGAGGCTACTGTTGTGAAATGGCAAGACACCATGTATAGCTTTAGCAAAACTGATAAAGGGGGTTATATCATGGGTGAATAGCTCTGCCAGATATTCAATACTATTGGGGGGTTCAGCTGGCCACAGTAAGTGACTGGGCATATACAAAGCTTGAGGAGCCGGCACTGTCAGCAGATAGGCACGCTATGGGTAGAAGGGTGTACCTGGCCACCCGTTACAGACTTTGGCAGCATGGGCATCTCCCACATCACACAAATGCCGTTGCCAGGGTCTGGACACATGTCTTGGCACACCTAGGATGGCGGAGGAAACTGACCAGGGCTTCACTTCTATGGGATAGTGACACACTGAGGGAGGGAGGCAGTCTGGAGAGTCTCAATCCATGGGGCATGATTGGCATCTCCACCTTGGGCAACGTTTGGGGGGAGAGGGAGCTAAAGACATTCAAGCAGCTTTGGCAGGAGTATAGCTTAGCGGAACAGGGGTATTCCTCTACCTGAAAGTGTGCCATGTCCTTGCAGCACACATCCCTGGGGGATACAAGCTTGAAGATTCATCGCCCCTGAAAGTACAGGGTGCTAGGGGAACCACTGTCTAAGATAGCAATCTCCCCAATATACCAGAAAATAATGGCCAATTCACTGGAGAGGCTGACTAAGCCGAAAGCTACCAGAGAACAGGACGTGGATCCCTTAGAGGATGGGGAGTGGAAGGAAGCGCTCCAGGCCTCAAGAGTGATATCAGAGCAGAGTTCAGTTTGAAACAGCTCCAGATGCTGCATATGGCCTACTACACTTGGGAGATCCTCTAAGACGGGGAGGGTGGACTCCTCTGGGTGTGGTAAAGACTGGGGGGTAGGGGATTTTTCCTATACGGTGTGGTCCTGCATGAAACTAAGCCCTATTGGGTGGTGAAGTGTCAGGGCTTCTAAAATGTTAACGGCACCAATGTGGGCAGTACTGCTAAGAAGCTGATACTCAATGTTAGGAGAGCTGATGATCCGTCACGATACACCATGGCGTTCCTATGGTGGGCCCCAAAAAATAAGAGAGTATGGAACCCATCGAGAAGCTACCGGGGTGACATATATGATATTAATCAATGTTTATTGATATGTACCTTTCAATGCAGACTCCAGCAGAGCAACAGTGGCTGCTGATGTTTGGTTATACGTTGAAAACTCAATAAGAAGATTTCCACTAAAAGAAAAACTTACAAGCAAACGAAACAGGTGCAAGCTGAATGATCAGCTGAGGAGGACAAAAGTCAGATGGCAAGGCTGATTTTGCCCAGGAAAAATAAGAATCTCAGTATTCAGTGTTAACTTTCAAAATGTTCTTCCTCAGGCAATCTGCCACTTTTAGCATCCGGTCATAAATGTCGGGGCCAGTGTTCGGTGCATATCCATCAAATGAAAAAAATATTTGAAGTATTGTCGACATTAAACAGAAAGCGGATTCCGACCGAATAGGCTCCGTTAAGGGACAAACAAACAAATTAAAAAGAGTGGGGTTGAGGGATGAATCCTGTGGAACCCAGCAGGAGAGAGCTTTGAAGTCAGAAAAGAAGGGAGCAAGAGATTACCTGGGCACAATATCACAGGTAGATCTGACCCAAACAAGGGCATTTATCTGACCGTCCACTTGTGACAAATGACTAATCAAAGCATAGGTGTCTCACACACAGTAGTTAAGTCTTACAGGGAGAAGGCAGATGAACTACCAAGAGCAGAAAACTGCCAAAAGTGAGATAGAGTCAATGGGGCTGGTAATTGTAAGGAAAAAGGGCAGTGGAGAGCGTATTCATAGGCATTCTGGTAACTAAAGAGAAAAGGACCATGTGTTTGGCCCCATAAAGATAAGAAAACCTTTTACGCCAGCAGTAAGTCGGGGCAGCCAGTCCAACTGGGACGGCTCTAAAAGAGAAAAGTGTACGTCACGAGGCGCTCCTTTCCAATGGCTGGCCACCGTTTAGCATAAACGGTGACACCAGCCAATGGAAAGGAGGGGCGGGGCTTAAAGCCCACTAGAGAAATCTAACCAAAACATTAAATCACGACAGCGAGACTGCGCATGTCTGCGCAGTCTTACGCCAGGCGAGACCTAAAAAGGAGTATTAGCAGTACTAAGATTGAAGGCTAGTTATTTACACAATAGAGGAAATGTAGAACTGTTCCAGGGCAGTCTTATAGAAAGCTATGCGGTTTACAGAAAAGTAGCACACTTAATTCAAAAGGTGTTATTTATCAATGTAAAGTCAAAGGCGGAGTACTCCTTTGAATGCACATGTTCGGGAACGGGATTTTACAGCGGACACATATGAAATCTTTTACACTACAAGTATATATATCTGATGATCACTAATTCTTAATACTCTGGATAAAAAACAAATGACCCACACCGAGTCTTCTGATTAATATGCTCCCTCTGTTGCCCTCTTCAAAGTAAGAAACCGGCCTTAAACAATTCCCAATCTAGGAATAAATTATATACATACACAAATACTTTGCAAGATTGTGGTCCTGTCAAACATTGCATCAATATACTAAGTTGAAGGGCATAGTTATTTCACGCTCTCAAGCGGTTATCCTTCACTGTTACATTACAGCAGCTCTTTAGTAGGAATCAAAGTCACGTCCTGGCTGGCCACTTACATCAAGGGCTAGATACAGCATGATCACCACTCTTCACAACAAGCAATCACAGGGGGTAGGATCAATCAAGACAGAAGCACTCTTAGCCTGAAGAGGACCACTGGCGTACCCTAAACAACAAAACTACAGGGAAGGGTGAAACACTTCCAGACTGCCAAGCCAGAAAGCCACTATCTGTTTCAAGGACACTCATACCACTTCAGCTATTGAAGCAGGACGCTGCTTTCCCCACACTAACTCCAGTTTCATGTGTAGCAAAATATCCTTGAGATTACCACAGGATACCATCATTGAGTGACACCAACCGCAGTAATCTACATCAGAAGGCACTGATGGCTACAAAACCTCTACCGTCGCCATAATCCACATACATTTTGCATCCTTTAGAGACAACCTCTGGGTGAAAAATGCAAAGCAAGGTAGTGTGCTACTTCAATAATCCCAGGTCTTAAATTACTTACATGAGGGTAAGTGGTATAGTAGTAAGTGATAAATCTTACTGTAAGGAACAATTCTAGTTTACCCTGAACAGCCATATCAGCTCAAGAGGCAATGGAGTAAATGAAGTTAAACAAGTTACAAACCCCAGCCAACTGTCTATACAAGGGCATATTGGAATACTTACTGTTGGTCTACGGAGCAGTCAAATGAAAAAAAAAATCATTTCACTTATTGCCCCTTCAAATGCATTTCCAAAGATCAAAAAAATGTTCACAGCATAGTACTGGACTACTTGGGTAAATACATACCACTAGCAGAAATGGTAAAGTCTATTTGAACTTAGAAAGTGGCTGATCTGTAGCAGTTCAGTTTTTATGCATTTAATTCTGCAATGCATTACATGACACGGAAGCAGCCTCAAAGCGCACAATAAGAGAAAGCGGTCAGTGGGCATGTCAGACTTAAGGAGATCAGGTACCTACAAATGCTTTTTTTGTGAATTTAGAAAAGATTTTCAAGATTAAACGAGACAAACCTGTGTCAGCATTCATCTCTTCCAGTAACCCACGGGTCCGCCAGGTTCTTCCGGTGTCATGATGAATTACAGAATTTTTGTGCTCCTGAACCACGGCAGCCGCCAAGAGGTTATCCATATTTACCACTTCAGGGTCAGAGTTTGTGTCAGATATATCATAATGGGCTACCACAGGCACTCCATCTGGAGGGAAAAATAGAATATGTTGCCGATGTTTTAAACATAAGTTCATCAAAGGGTGTTTAACTTTTTAATGGCAATGCGTAACAATCACACCAGTGACAAACATTTCTGATGGTCAGGTGGCATTTAAACCTCAAAATACAACAAATTATTGATGAGGCGATTTTAAATAAAATTAAGTGAGCGTTTTATTTCCGTGTACAACACGCTGATTTTATTCAAAAGATAAAATAAAAAAGTTGTTTATTTTAAGCTTTAATAGGCAGAATTCATTTCTTTTAGACTTCTAAAGAGTTGGGTTCATGTTATGACTCTCAAAGACTCGAAACATTAGTTCATATCTTTGAAGCAATGAACTGAGACTTAAAACATCAATGCCTAACTCACTATTTCCTGAAGAAGCTTATAAATTGGGATACGGTGAAGTGGGAAATTCCTCTCACAGACACCGCTTTGGTAGAAGGAACATGAGAGCCATCTGCTGTTGCATTTGGCTTGGCATATAAAAAGGAAGTGGTGGGGCCCCACAGCTGGTAATGTTGGGTAAAAATCGACTACAAGACAATCTTCCAAGCAACCCATAAACAAGGTCAAAGAAAAATAAATAACTTCGAAAAGCAACTGTTTTACTTACAATAAAAAGATACGTACGGCTCATTACGACGCAAAGGATTCATTTTTAAAATTCTTTATGTCGACTTCTAGTGCAAGCTAAGATACGTTCCAAATCGCTTCAAAGTTGGTATTACAAAAGAGGATAGAAGCGCTACCTTAGATCAAAGACAAATGATGCCTGGAAGAGAACGTCAGCATCAGCAGAGAAGCAGAATGGAAGAATTAAGTCTTAAATGTCATTTTAAACTCGAGGCAGTGGGATTCTTAAAAGGCAGATGAAGGAAGCAAGTTGCAGAGGAAAAAAAAGTACTTGAGATTTGAATGATTTGCTGCCAAAGCTTTTGTCCCATGCAGGTTAAACAGCTAGACTGTTTTCGGTAGCATACATTTGGCGTCTGGTCAGTTGGTACCACAGCAGTGGTTTAGTGAGATGCATTGAGCACAAGGCCCATCATCACTGAAGTCTAAGATGTTGAAAGTGGTCTCCGAGTGGAAGTGGAGTGCTCAGTGCGACTCAATCCAGGGATGAGAAGAGTGATCTTGTTCTGGGCTCTGCAGTTTGACTGGCAAGGTGGATGGAAAAAATAACATTTCACCCATCAGGTCTATATCTAACCACCACCCCCAAGATTGGCACGCAATTTATATTGTGCCACTAAAAAAAAGCATTCTTTCAAATTGAAGATTGCTTAGGTTTTCAGGTCATGAGCTAATCTATTTTCAGAACCAAACACAATATATACATTTAAGCAAGTGACCAAAAACTATAAAAAATGATCAGGGCAGAAACTGTTTTTGACGCCAAAGAAAAGTCTATTCTTTCAGGCTGCTACAAAAAGTAATAGCATCAGTCTACTATATAAAATCTCACAATTCAATAGATGGATTCACTTAGCAAAACACTACTTTATTATGTATGTTCCACTGACCACAGTGAAACTCCTTAACCTAATGTCGGCCCAGAGCCACCATCATTAAAGGGATAACTCCCCGTCACGACGCCTTGGAAGAGACTGCTGCGCCATGCTTTACAGCTGAGCCGGGATTAACCATGCACTCTGGATTTGTGATCAATGGAGCAAAAAACCAAAGCATATATGTATTGTTTTATGTAAATAACCCGTACAATCCGCTGGAGAAGAAATGATGGCCAAATATGGCAGTAGAGGATTTAGCTAGAGCTTGATCTGCCCTCAAAGACTGAGACATTGCCACTTAGAAATGCAATGGGGGAAACAGGATTTGTCACTTCCCCTCCGAAAGTGCCATCACTCTACCCAGGGAAAACAAAGTGAGATTGGAAGTGAAAGACGATCTAAAACTCTAAAACTGTTCCTGCTCTCTTCAGAAATGATTTCCTTTGACAGGAGCACAATCACAATTAATGTGCCACCTATTTTAGTCACTAAAATTAGTAACAAGCAGGGCAATAACTAGGAATATCAAAGCTATGCAAATGATGGATAATCAGACAAAAAACCTACCAGAACTGAGAAGGTTATTTTATGCTCTGCCAGAATATGGCGGTCAGAAGAGAACCCACCTTCAAACAGAAACCAAGGGGTAAATGCATTAAAATTAAATGCTCAGCGCATTAGAGCACTTCAAGCCTGCACTATTCAGCCAAGGTTTGGTTTCTAGCACCACAGCTGGGGCACCTCTGCCTACTTTGTGAACTGGTCCGTCTCTCTTCCAGATGACTTAATACAACAACTGGACTAATCTTAACCCTGTTGGAAAGACTCTGGAAATATGGGTCTTCATTCCCAGAATGAGAGATCATATTTGAGTCAGGGTGGCAAGGCACCTGAACATCTACAAACAAGATCCCGCATATCCAAGTCACTGGTAATAAACAGACTAATTTTCAACTAGAACGATCAATACCTGCAAGCTTAACCATTGTGAGTCAACAAGCTATCACACTACAAATCACTAAAATATAAAAGGTGCCTGAAAGTAACGAATAGTTTCTTACCTGTCGGTGTAGTTTTGCAGCTTGAAGATCTTTCTGGATTCACTATGCTGTGCATTATTCCGCGATCTTGTGGTTGGGTCAGGATTCGTAGTCTTTTCTTTTTTTTTGTAGCCCAGGTGGGCGTCGACGACCACCATTTGGTGCCCCTCCCGTGACGTCGTCGTGCTTCCTGCGGAAGTCCCACCTTTGGGGCGCCATCTTCGGGTTCTTTTTTCCCCTTTTTTTTTTTTTTTAACCCTAGGCGATTGATTAATTCTTCTTGTCCATTTTTCTGTAATTTTTTATTCCTTCTGATCTTTTCCATTTCACCCCCTCTTCCTCCAGCCTCATCTTCCTGGCGGAGGTGGGTGGGTTCGCTAGTGAATCCAGAAAGATCTTCAAGCTGCAAAACTACACTGACAGGTAAGAAACTATTCGTTTTGCAGCGTGAATCTTTCTGGATTCACTATGCTGTGCATAGACTTTGTAGCGGTTTTCCTAATTTTGTGGCGGCTGGGTGGTAGATGAGCGTTGGTCGTTGAAAATGTGTTGAAGCACCGTCTGTCCAACCTGTGCTTCCTTGTTCATCTGAATGTCCACGCAGTAGTGTTTTGTGAACGTGTGCACAGATGCCCAAGTTGCCGCCAGACATATGTCCTGGATGGGCGTGTTTGCCAGGAAGGCAACAGTGGCCCCCTTCTTCCTTGTGGAGTGAGCCTGAGGCCCCTCCGCTAGCTCCTGTCCCGCCTGTTTGTGGCAGAATTGAATAGTGAGGGCAATCCATCTAGCGATGGTGCTCTTAGTCACTGGCCTACCCATGAAGCTAGTAGCAAAGGACACAAACAGCTGCTTCGACTTCCTGAGTTCCTTGGTTCTCTCAATGTAGTGCATCACCGCTCTTCTTGCGTCGAGGGTGTGCAGGGCCTTTTCTGCGTTTGAAGTCGGGTTTTGGAAGAAACTTGGTATCTGAATACTCTGATTCATGTGGAACGCCGACACCACCTTGGGCATGAAGTGTGGGTCTGTTCTCAGGACTATTCTGTCCTTGTGAATCTGAATGTAGGGCTCCTGTAGTGTTAGTGCTTGAAGCTCGCTCACCCTGCGTAGTGAGGTTATGGCCACCAGAAAGGCCGTTTTAATCGTCAACATCTGCAGTGTGGCCTTGTGAATGGGTTCAAACGGTGCCTTCATGAGCTCCGTCAGAACCACGTTCAGATTCCATGCCGGCGGCGGCAACCTTTTCGGGGGGGCCATCCTTTTGGCTCCTTCCATGAATCTCTTCACCACCTGCGAGGTGAAGAAACTTCCACCCTTTTCACCTCTGGTGTAGGCCACGATTGCCGCTAGGTGTACCCTTAGGGAGCTCGAGCAGAGGTTACTCTTTAGAAGGTGTGTGAGGTACCTCAGTACTGTTGAGTCTCTTGTCATTCTGTTTTGCAGGCCCTTTTTCCTGCACCACACAGTGAATCTCTTCCATTTTGCGCTGTAGCACTTTCGTGTAGTTGGTTTCCTTGCCTCCCGTAGCACTCGCATAGTGCTCGGAGGCAATCTTAGGTGAGCGAACTCTAGGTCTTCAGGAGCCATGCCGCCAGGTTGAGGGTCTCTGGCTCTGGGTGCAGGACCTCTCCGTTTTGCATTGAGAGCAGGTCCTTCCTCCTTTCGAACCTGTATGGATTGCCCTGCGCCATTTCTTGAATTTGTGAGAACCATGTCTGCCTCGCCCACTGCGGAGCCACTAGGATCAGAGTCATGTTGCTGGTTCTGCACTGGTCGAGCACTCTGTGCAACAGGGGTATCGGTGGAAAGGCGTAGGCAAATGTCCTCGACCAGCTTATCCATAGGGCATTTCCCTGGGATCGCTGATCTGGTTGCCTGGACGCGAAGCTTTGGCATTTTGCATTGTGGCGTGTTGCAAATAGGTCTATTGTGGGAGTTCCCCATCTCCGGAAGAGTTTCTCCGTTTCCTGGCCATTGAGCTCCCACTCGTGCGATGCCGAGGTCTGCCTGCTTAGCCAGTCTGCCTCCACATTGTCCTTCCCCGGTAGGTGAATTGCCAGTAGATCTATCCTGAGAGGTATGGCCCATCTCCAAATCTCCTGAGCTAGAGAGGAGAGAGGGAACGACTGTGTCCCCCCTTGTTTGTTGATGTAGAACATTGCCGTGGTGTTGTCTGTTTGAACCAACACCCTCTGGTTGTACAGGTGCCTCTGGAATGCCTTCAGGGCTAGCAGGATTGTTTTCAACTCGAGGTAGTTGATATGGCGAACCGCATCTGCTGGAGCCCACAGACCCCTCACTCTGAGGTTGTCCATATGCGCTCCCCATCCCTTTTGCGATGCGTCCGTGGTAATGGTCACTGTTGGGATTGGTGGTGTCAGGCTTCTCCCTGCTGTCATGTTGTCTCTGTTCCACCAAGTTATCTCCTCCTGCACTGCGTGCGTAACAACCACTAGATCCTCCCAACTTCCGTTTGCTTGTGACCATTGCTGTTGTAGCCATTCCTGGAATGGTCTCATGTGCAGGCGTACATTCGGCACCAGCTGGATACACGACGACATCATCCCCATCATCTTGCTCACAGCCCTCACTGTCAGAGCTCGCCCCGTCTGGTAGAGCCGCGTCTCCTTCAGTAGTGCATCTGTCCTCTTGTCGCTGGGCACTACTGTACTGTTGAGGGAGTTGATTTTCGCCCCCAGGAAAATCTTCACCTGTTCCGGTTCCAGCGATGACTTGCCCCAGTGGATCAAGAACCCCAGATTCGTGAGGGTGTCTGTTACGCGTTTTGCGTGCCTCTCGCACTTCTCGCGTGAGTTTGCCTTGACCAGCCAGTCGTCTAAGTAGGGGTAGACATGGATTCCCTGTCTTCGTAGGTGGGCCGCGACCGCCGACAGGCATTTTGTAAAGACCCTTGGTGCCGATTTTAATCCGAAGGCCAGGGTTGTGAACTGGTAGAGTTCCTGTTCGATGTTGAATCTTAGAAGGCCCTTGTGTCTTCTGTTTATTGGGATGTGAAGGTAGGCATCCTTGAGGTCCACGGTGACCATGAAGTCCCCGTCTCTTATTTGGGGCAGTACCTCCTGCAGCGAAGTCATTTTGAACTTCTGCGTTCTGATGAACTTGTTTAGGTAACGCAGGTCCAGGATGGGTCTGAGGTTTCCGTCTACTTTCGGGACCACGAAGTAGTTTGAGTAGACCCCTTTGTTGCGTTCTCTGAACGGCACTGCCTCTATGGCTCTCTTTTCTAGAAGCTTCCGTGTTTCTTCTCTGAGTAGTGCCAGTTCTTGGGCCGATCTCTGTCTTCCCTTTGGTTTCCTGTTTGGAGGTCTTTTCTCCAACTCTACGCAGTTTCCGTACTGCATGATGTTCCGTATCCACTTGTCTGTGGTTATACGCCGCCACTCCTGAAGGTAGAACCTCAGTCTTCCGCCTACTGGTGTTGTATGTTCGTAGGCTTTTGAGTATTTTCTTCCCCCTGATGTTACTTTTTTGCGCCTCACCCTTGGGGGCATGACGAGGGTAGGCGTCCTCTTGCGTGCTGAGTCACTTTGATGAGGGCTGTTCGCCCCCTCTCCTCCTTTGGCCACGCCCGTTCCCTCTCCCGCGAAAGGACTGGCCCCGAGGTTGGTACAGCCAGTTTTGCTTCTGCTGACCTTGTCCGCGACTTTCACCCTGCTGACCCTGCTGGAATGTCTGGTGCGACTGCCCCTGCTGGCTTCCTCCCCTACCGTAGGGTCTCCTCGAGGGATTGCCTCGCCTCATTCCCCTCAGCTGTAGGGCCCCCATGGACCTCGCCGTTTCGTTTTCTTTTTTCAGCTGGGTGAGCTTCTCGTCCACTGTTGCTCCGAACAGTGTCTCTCCGATGAAGGGGGTGCCAAGGATGTTGTTCTGCACCTCCGGTTTGAATCCCGAGATTCTTAGCCATGCATGCCTTCTCTCGGTGACCCCTATGGCCATGAGTCTTGCTGAAGTCTCTGCCCCGTCCAACACCGTCTTTATACAGGAGTTGGCGATGTTCTTGCCTTCGTCTATCAGGTGTGAGGCTCTCTGGCGGTATTCTTCGGGGAGGTGCTTTACTAGCTCCCCCATCTCGTCCGAGTGCTGGTACTGGTGTCTATTGAGGAGTGCATTGGAATTCGCCATGCGCCAGTGCATTGCGGCGTTTCTCTCGACCTTTCTTCCTGTGAGGTCTATCCTCCTGCTCTCCTTATCAGGTGGTGGGCCCAAGGTTGCTGGTACGTTGGCCCTTCTCCTGGCCGTGGAAGCTATGATGGAGTCGGCGGTCACGCTACCCTTGATGTAAGGGGGGTCCAGGGAAGAGTGTTTATATTTCTTCTCTGTCCTGGGCGTGATCGACCGGCAGGTCGCTGGTTCCTTGAAGGCTTCTCTCCCCTGATTCATCACACTTTGTAGCATGGGGAGGAACTGGCTCCTTGTCTGGATGGGGAGCAGGGTCTCGAGTAGGAAATTGGCTTTCGGCTTCTCCTCGTCGAGTTTGACGCCGAAGGCTGTTGCTGCGCTCCTGACCACCATATTGTACACCCCGATGTCGTCGGGTGGCGAAGGCCTCGAAGGGTACGTGTCCACGGACTCCTCCGGGTTCTCGGTGTCGAGATCGTGCCATTCGATCTCGTGGCTGGTCGATGGTGCCGAGCCGTAGACCGACTGTTGGTCTTTTTCCTCGGCTTCCTCTTCATAATAGGTCTCGTCTTCCTCTTCGAGATCCCTCATCAGTCCCTCGGTGTCGAATTCATCCTCGACCCCGACGACGTCCGCCGATGAAACCGTTGGAATCTTGAATTCCTTCATCTTGGCGTCGAACTCCTTCTTCCTTTGAAGGATGTTCTCCATTTCGGCCTCGAGCCGCCTCTTCTTTTTCTCCATCTCGGAGATGCTTTCGGCGTCGACCGCGGGTCTTTTCGATGAAACTTGCATCGACGTCGACCGTTCTTTCAGCGTCGATCGGCCCATTTCCTGGGCTGTCTTCGACGACCCTTGCTTTTCGGCTTCTTTCGGCACCAGGGAGTCCTTTTCTAAGGATCCGCTCGGCCTCTTGTCCATGGTTCCCCCTTTGGTCGTCGAACTTTTCGGCGCCGGGGCTCCCTTAGTGGACTTAGACTCAGATTTTCTCGAGTCACCCTCGTGTTTGAGGTACTTTCTGTTTTGCGCTCGACGATTCTCTTACCTAGTCTTCTTTTTTCTTGTCGGTCTCTACGACCGTGAAGTTTTCGGCTGTCTCGGCGACGTTGTCCTAGTCGTCCGTGGAGAGGCCCAGATCGTAGAGCGACGGGGCCTTACCCTTGCCATCCATGCTGGCGTTGGCTCTTCTCTGCCGATCTCTCACCCTGAGCGTCTTCGGCGCGAAGGCTGAGCAGGCGTTGCAGTCCTTACTCTGGTGTTCGACCGGTAGGCAGAGGTTGCAGACCGGATGCTGGTCCTTCTGCGCGAACTTGTGATGGCAGTTTGGGCAGAACTTGAATGGCGTCTTGTCCATTGCGCTCAGGGCCTCTGAGTGCGCATTCTCCAAGGTCGTCGAAGAAAACGGGCGCTGAACCTCCTTTCTTCGCGCTCCTGATGAAATCTCTTCCTTTCCTGTGATATTCTCTAGTATTTATCGACGAAACTCGATTTTCTTCTTCCAGAGTGTAATTCTGGAGCTTCCCGATGACTATCCAGACCCAACGGCGGAAAAAAGAATCTGAAGATGGCGCCCCAAAGGTGGGACTTCCGCAGGAAGCACGACGACGTCACGGGAGGTGCACCAAATGGTGGTCGTCGACGCCCACCTGGGCTACAAAAAAAAAAAAGAAAAAAAAGAAAAGACTACGAATCCGGACCCAACCACAAGATCGCGGAATAATGCACAGCATAGTGAATCCAGAAAGATTCACGCTGCAAAATAATGCATCCCCAGAGAATGTAGGAATTAAACAATACAGTGTTGACTAACCTCGTTTGTTGGTGATGTTAATGAATACAGTGCTCTACATAGCTCTCAAGCCATTCTCAAAATGTTGCTAGATAAGTAAACTATTAGGTTGTAAGGCTTCAGTGTGCAAGGAAAGAAGCTGCTTCAAATTCTCAGTTCTTTACAAATCTCAGAAAAGTAGCTAATTCTGAATTCTTTTTTTTTTTTAAATTATAGGGCAAATTCGATGACAGCTCAAAGGTTTCGACTCAAACATCTCATTTGTCAGATTGACTGGGTGCAGTAGCTCCTGCATTCTCCCTAGCTAAAATCCCAGAAAACCAACAGTCAACACTGCACAGAAATGTAAACAGTTGTATGGTTCTGAGAATCAAGCTATTTGCAGAGTAGAGTAATAAATGATTTTATTTCCTCAGCTGACCTTTAAAAACATCTCGGAGGGTCTGGTAAAGGTAAAACTATTTTCTTTAACAGCCCTTCACATAAGGCTACGAAGGGTTCAAGCTATAGAAGACTCTGCCCTATAATGAAGCATATGAATAAGCTATTCCATATTTTCTATTCCATATTTGTCTACAGAGAAATGTGGTTCTGCCCACGTAGATGTCTAGTGGCACAAAATAGTGGCAAGAGTATAACAGGAGATGTTGCTTTGACATTACATTTTTGATATGGATAAGCACTCCAAAGGAAACACCAGCCTTCAGAGTTTTAAAATCGAGAATATTGGATACAAGTCTACAACTAAAAGAACTGACCATAGAAATAAACAAGTGAAAGGGGTGAAATCTTAACTTAATACTGCAATATCATTCCCTGAAACCAAGTTTTTTCGTCAGCCAGCCCTACCGAATTTTAACATAATTAGACAACGCAATGTTCACCACTTGAAAATGGGTAAGATGTTCAAGTTTGTAAATTAAAATATATGCTATTCGCCTATTAATTCTATTTAAAAAAAGTACTAGTTTAGTTATCACATAAAATTACTGCTGCGGACTTCATAAAAAAAACAAAAATAAATCAAGTTAAAAAAACAAACATTAAATTAGCCAAATTAGAATAGTTTAAAACACTGTGAACGGTTCATTACTAACATAATAAAGGGTCTTTAAAAACATGTCTAAAGTAGGTGATACTTTAAGTAACGATATTTTCAAGAAATATTTCTAGCCTGCACAAGATTATGTATGAAATGACAGTCTAGTTCAATCTACAGCAGCAAAAAAAATATTTTTATGGGTTAGGCAATATGGTAAGACTGAAGAAGCCATTAAAACAAACCAAAGAAATTTCAGGCCCCATGTTACAATTAGCTGTACATAACATGCATAATGCAACATAAAATGAAATGATAATGCAGAAGAGATACAAAAATAAACTGACGACTGCCGCTGAAGTATACGTTATTGAATTTGTACAAGTGGCACTTCGAAAGAAACATTTACCACATGAAGGTTAGAGCTGTTAAACTATTTATAGATTCGGACTCGCATGAAAGCATCAAGAGTCAGATCATAGCAATCGCTCATCTAACAATGAAATGTGCTACTTTCAGTTAACCTAATGTTTTAGGGGCTACTCTTTAATTGTCAATTAACAAAATGCAGCCAGTTAAGAAAATGACTGCAGACAGTTCGGATATTAACAGTAAGCAATGATGTTGATGTTACCATTCAAATCATATTTTAAAAGGCTTCTAAATGCATTTCTAATACACCTGTACTTTTCTGATCACTGCCCTCAAACAGAAGTTTTGCAAACTAACAGAATACTTAAGCGTTCGTCAGCCTTTAGTGTGATGCTATTGACAATTAAAAAAATTGTGAAATCGGTTAACAAAATTGACAATTTAAAAAATTGTGAAATCAGTTAACAAAATGTCTGTACAGTGCAGAAGATACGAGGGTCAAGTACAATATTGACTATTGGACCATAAAAGAAACAGCCATATAATTGAAGAAAAATTGAATAACTTTTTCAGTCAAGGGCACATCTGCTATTCTACCCTTTATGAAGTCCAATTGTATTCGACGAATGGCTTCAGTAGTCTCTAGTCAAAATTGTACCACTCCTACATGTATAATCATGCAAAAATGTATAGTAAATGTATACATGCAGAGTGATATTTGTATAACCTACCCATTGCATTTAACTTGTGAAAGGAACTACGTCAAATCTTCATCAGTAGAAAACACAAGCATAAGCTTGTGATCTGTAGGTCCACTCTTGTATCTTCCACACTTCCAAACAGCACACCTTATAACTTAGCTTAAATTTAATGCACATCATAGACAGCAAACAAGGCATACATTTCATGATTACATTGAAAAAGATCACAAACTGGTGTGATTGGAACATGTAAAAAATTTCATCAAGGTGTGGTATCCAAACTCAAGGCAATGCAAGAAGGCCACACTAATGGTAACATGTACGCTATACAAATCAATCTAAAGCAACAGGAAGGCTGTCTGGCTTGCTTTCTATTAGAATGGAGGGGGGAACACTAACTCTTAAAGACATATAGCAACTCTGAAACATGAAGGGGTAATGGGAGACCTATTTAATAAGAAAAACGCATCCTTTGTGAAAACATAGCCCGAGGGCCACTCCTCATTCCATAACCCAGTCAAAGAAGCAATCCTTCTCCGTCCTTATCATTTGAAATGTACGTAAAAATAACAGCGAGAGTCCAGTGCACATCAGGTTTACTTTTAGGAACGGAAAAGAACAAGGTTTTCAAACAGCCGCAAGTCGCTTGTAGAGTCTCTGCTAAAACTGTTGCACCTGCAGACATTGCAAAGCCCGCAGAAAATGTAAAGAACAGGGCCCCCTGCTATTAGTGCTAGTTCCAAGGGCAGGGAAAATACTATTATACTAAAAAGACACTCGAATACTATAAAAATGAAAACTCACAATCAAGCAAACATGAATGTATGAAAGAGAAGACTTATTTACAATAACTGTACATATAAACCCTCAATTCCATGTTTATAGGGTTTAATGACCATACAATCCCTATTGCATAAAATCATTGGACAACACAATAATCATACCTTTAAACAGTCATACAAACAACATAATTCATACCATCAGATGAATAGACAAGAAGTACTGCTCACTGGTGGCAGGAACTAGACTAAACATAACAGAGTGAAATTTAGACAGTTCATAAATAGAAACCAACACATTTGTTTGGGAAAAAAATGTTGCGGCTTGTATTCTGGATTCTTTCATCAAAAATAGTCAACATGCGGGAAATCTCTATTTGTTTTGGTGAATTCATGGTCCAGTCTTTCTTCACGTACATCAAGTGAGAGATTGTCTGACTTTGAATTTCCCACATAGCACCTGTTTTACGTAGTTCCACCTCTAAAATTCCTTAAAAGGAAGACCACAGGACTTCTATTATTTTCTGGAATCAGTGTAGAGGAAATGCCAATTCCTTCAGTCTCAAAATTTGTTTAGACACCTAGTGTAGAACTACGAGCCAGTTCTTATTTGTATATCGAGGCTTTATAGCCGATCTTTACTCCTATTTGGAGATTTTTGATGAACCCTTAACGTGTGTTGATGAATGTCTTAACACCTTCCCTGCTCATGACGGAACCACTCCGTCATGAGCCACGGGCGCCGTGTGCTCATGACGGAGTGGTTCCGTCATGCTGCGACCGTTGGCGGCCGCTCCGCCCACGCGGCGCTAATTCCCCGCCTGTGCAGGCGATTAGCGCAGTGGGTGGAGTCGTGACGGAACCACTCCGTCATGAGCACAGCTCACCCGTGGCTCGTGACGGAGTGGTTCCGTCACGAGCATGGGGGCGCCGCGCTGCCCCCAAACCCCCCCAGCGCCGCGGCAAAATTTGTGCCGCGGCGAAGGGGTTAAACAACTTGCTCAGTAGAGATTATTACCACGATCCAGCTTATAAAATTAATTACCGAGTGCCGACGAGAATATTGTTAACTTTGCTAGTGTACCTCTTCGGGGTATTTTGCATTTTCACAATCGTAGCGAATTGTGTTGATTTGCTTAAATCTACTCTCCGGACTAAAACCTGGTATTCTTTTTAGTAGTTCAGGATTGATTTTTCCAGCCTCTTTGAAGATTAGCCAACATAACTAACTGTGGCTGACACCAGAACTATTTATACAGTATATCAGACTATGCTTCCGTAAGACGTCTCATTTACATCGTGTACATCCTGTACGTTGTTTAACGTGAAACTTTCAAAACTCCAAGCTGGTGACCCAGGAGATAATTTTTTCACTATTTGTACGTCATAGGATAATCATTATTTGTACATAATATATCATCTAGTACCATTTATTTATCTCTTTCGAAACAACTAGAGAGATAGCATTATCATCCAATGGCTCTTTTGGTCAATTAGCATAGTTACTTTGTAGTTCGTGAGGTGAATATGGTTTCCTATTTATTCTGTCTGGACCATTTGCCTGTAAGTAATCGTTGGTATAAATGTTAAGATTTTGATCAATCCCACATTATCATCTTGGGCACACTCATTCTCCACTTCGGCTGATTTCATATCAGGTTTGCTCTCTTTTTTTTGTAAGAAATTGAGGTTTATGTCCTTCTATGCTGATGATGCATGTTAAGTTTGACACATGAAAGGTTCAATCATTGGATTCTATTGAAGTCACTTCAATAAGATTTAATTTCTTTAAATAAGAGTTTCTCATTTGCAGGTAAGATCGCTTACTTTCTTTTGCCTCCATCACCGTGAAGGTCCTGACCACCTTTGTGCACTAACCTATGTTACGTGGGGAATCATTTGGACGATTGTGATTGGGCAAAGCAGAACATGTAATATATTTGCAGGTACTGTTGTGGCTTTCCTGAAGGCGTGTGTTGCTCGCTGAAATTCGCGTAGACATTTATTTTTTGATGAAAGAATCAAGGATACAATCCACAACCCTTTTATTTCAAATTAATGTATCGTTTCTGTTTATGAACGGTCTAAAGATCACTCTGCAATATTCGAGGAGAATGTAATGATTAGCCTAGTTCCTGCCCACCAGTGAGCTGTACTTCTTGTCTATTCATCTGATGGTATGAATTATGTTGCGTCTATTTTTTAATTTTTAGTTGCCAAGGGTCTTTTCAGTACTAAGGTCTAACAATTTTGGCCTCCGGTTCTGGCTAATTATTTTGGTAGTTTTAGCATTTAAAGGGCTGTGTAAACACCACACGGCGGCTAGATGGTGAAAAGTTTCAACTGTAATAAAGGTTGCCTGAATGTGATCCAATCCATCTCTCCTCTGCCCTCCCCAATGTTATTTTCTGACTGTGACAGAATTTGGAGATGAGAAGCACACAGTTGTATCTTGATACAGAATAGCAGGAAAGAGACAGGAGGTAAAAGCGTCCACAAGTGGGTTGGGAAAAGGATTAAGAGTGAACATCTAAAAGGCTCTATTACACTCAAGAAAACTCAGACCAATAAGCATCGGATTAGATAAATCACCATGGTAGCTACAAAAATTATGTTCCCCATTTCCTCTTGTAAACATTCTGAACTGGGGGACATTTGCAACACTTTGCTATACGTTTTTAGATGTGAAGTCAGACACACCTGCAGATTTTCAGTGTTTCAACTCCTCTCCAACCAAACCTTACGCATAAGCAGATTGGTTAGAAACAAAATTCATGCTCCGCAGATGCAAAAGGTATATTGTAGTGGTGACTACATTGACGGTATACTATTATGAGTAGGTGTTAATTACACTTTTAGTCTCATTCCTGTTCAGATTTAAAATTTAAAAGAATTCTCTGGTATAGTTAAGTGTGAACAGTGCATGCCAGACATATTGCAAAAAGGTTGCTAAGAATGCCAAAGCAGAGCAGTGAGCTGCTAAGCTATTCAGCTGAAGAAAGATGCTTAAAAAATGCTTGCCTGGAGCATTCAATTACAGTCGACAAGCAGGGAGGTCTGAATTGCCTTGCAAGGCAAGCACAAAGGAGAGAACTCGCTTTACAGCCAAAGTATACGCCTCATACAGACAATAAGGAATTTTAGAAATAAAGCACATTGTTCATACTTCACCTATTTACTATCACAAATAGTTTATGACAGAACTTCAAAACACACAAGACACGCAATCAAACCTATGACATTTGAGCATACCTAAAATATTGGAGCTCTAACTACTATTGTCTGCCAGGAGGAACAATGCAAATTGTATGGAAAAATATATTTAAAATTTACATTTTGACAACATATCCATATATTTAGATCAAAAACGATCAAAATAAGTCAGTCTTATCAAATGTAGAAACAAGTTATCAATACTAAAATAATATAGGACCAAAATGAGTTCCAGAAGGACTGTGTACATTTTGGCCTTAGTATCGTTGAGATCTTCAAAAAGGAATTTAGATGTTTGGGTTTCAAGAAACAATTTGAGACAAACTTACATTTATTAAATATACTTCATTATCAACAAACAGCAGTAGTTATAAACTAATATCAGTCTTAAAAGTGCCCATTCTCTTCAACTCTCTTTGGCAATATTGGTAGCTGCTCTGTTCTACGTATTCAGAACTAGACAGTTCATAAGGAACAAAGTAATTAAAAAAAATACACTTCTACTTAGCACCCCAGTCTTAATCTGTATACCAAGGACACTATACCCTCGGCTTCCAAGTGTTTACCATGCCTTACAAACTGTTCTTACCTTAATACTTCAAAATAACATTGACAATATTTTTTGAAGTCACCTAACATGGAGGAACAGCATTCTGCTAGCATATAGTGAGTATTAACACAGTTTTGACAGGTTCAAAAGAAAACAGGCACTGGACAGTCTTCTTCATACACTGCTGTTTCAAATGGGTCCATCTTATTGCCGACAGCCTTTTGCAGAATTCCGAAGTCCAAAGACATTTAAAAGGAAAAAAACCTGCAGCAGTCAAGACTTCCCAGTTATACTACCAACTCCCATCAAACAATCACAAGAGAAGCTATTCTTACACTTTAGGAAAGATTTTGCTCCAAATGCAAATTCGCATAACAGTACATGTTGAAATTTTTGCACACAAATGCTCTTTTTACCCTTCCAATATTATGCACTGCATCACAAGAGAAAGATTACTGAATTCTAGATCAGATTATCTCACTTTGGGAGCAGATAATTATACAGGCCTACAATTCCATGTAATAACTATCAATGTTTATGGTCAGCTGCTACTCACTGAAACACAACATAGTTTTGGGCTATCTTTTCTCAGAAGGAGAGCATAACATAGGGAGCCTACCGCCAACAGTTCTAGAGTTTAAAAGACAGTATCGAAGAGCATTATGAATAATTTGACCGCAGGGAGTCATGTCTGAATCGCCCAATGCAAGGTTTTCATGATTAATCCCATTTACAAATAACATGCATTGTACTGTAGCTGCAATATGTATTATATAGTGACGGTCACCACTATGTAGTTCCAGTTAGTCAGTGTTTCCATAGGAAGAGCGTTGTTTTGTTTTGCTAATAACTTTGTGGTTTGATGAACCTGCATGAAACATTTTGTAATTAAGAGTCATTCACATAAGCACTTTCATGGAAAGATTTGCACTGATCAGCCAAGCGAGCACTGAGATAATGGAGTATCCCGATAGTCCTCAGAACCTAGGTAATAAGTGCAGTTAGTCGGATGTCTTAATAGAGTAGCCAATTAATAATTGGTGAAGAGACCAGGGGAGGGTCTTCTTCATAAACACGGTTTTGTTGAACACAGCCCTTTTTAATTATTTATTTTATAAATTATTATACACAAACGTGGACCATTTCAAAATGTGTGTGAACTGAGTTTCCATTATTTGTCTACACTAATTGTTCACGAAGAAGACCCCCACTTTGTTTCTTCCCCAATTCGAATTTAGCTTCGCTTAAAAGGCACGCAACAGGATCATTCTTGAACTAAAAGTGATCAGTCAAGCAACGCCCAAGAAAAAGAGGGCAGGGTCACAAAAGTGTGAATTCCCATGTTCATTCTTATAGGAATGTTTGCTCTCCGATACAGAAACAAATTAATGGAATTAAACAATTCAGAATTTTACTCAGACAGTATGCTTCTTGTGATTTGGTATAAATCGGTTAAGCTGTTTGAGAAATTAGCATTTAAAGAGAAGCTCGGGTTGGGCATTAAGCAGTTAAATAGTTAGATATATCTGGACTGCTGGCGTCCTGATAGTTCAGATTTGCCAATTTAGAGGGGACTAGCCAATCCGAGATTGGCTGGCGACAACAAAGAATTACATTTAACAAAAACCATTACAGGGCTTCAGGATATTGTCAGATTCCTGAAAATGATTTTAAAAAATATGTAAGGGGCAGCGTGAGCGCACCATGCTCCATTGGGACATAACACTAGCCCCGCCCTTGATTGGCTGGTCACCACATTTTGTGGCAGCTACTACTACTTGGGGACATGGTCGTCATTGAAATGCATTGGAATTAATGCCAGGTTTTGAGGGTCACAAAAAAGAGCACATATATATTGGGTGATAATAGATTTTAATCACAATATAAACTTTTTGAGGGTAGATGTTCTAGTTATTTTAGTAATTCTGTTGAGTTAGAAGGTGATTTTACTCTGAAAAATGTTTGCCCTCCGCTGGGATTTGATGAACAGTGTTTGAGAAAAAACTCATGATTCTCAAAGGTTATGGAAGGAACTCAGCAGCTAAAATGAAAGCACATTTTGTATAAATCTAAACTAACTTTCACCATAGGAGAATAAAGCCTGATATTCCGAGCAAAACATGTACTTCTAGACACCAGTAGCAGTTTGTCACCTAACACTTTAGCAATCTACGGCAGTGTCAGAGTTTTAAAGAACGAGAGCTAACATTTTGTATAGAAGACTAAAGCGAGGCACTCCTGAACACACCTTTTGTTTCAAAATTAAATGTTTCATAGAACACCTTTACTGAGGAGAAGCCTGACGTAAGTATGCATTGAGAGGTTAATGAAGGTATGAAACCAAAGTTTAAACTGCAAGTGGAGGTATGAGTTTAAGTAATTTAAGGCATGATTTCTTTTTTTTTTTTTTTTACAAGGGCTAAACATTGTTCAAAAGAGACATCTGCGTAACTGCTACATCTCGTTTTCACATCTGTTCACTCAGCCTACCAATCTCCTCAGGAAACACACTGAAAAAACAAAGGTTAAAGCAATGTTATATTTAGTTTTTTTTTAAAAAGAAAAGAAATCAGGGAAATAACCAACGGTTAAAGGGAGTTTACAGAAGTGTTGGAATAAGACAAGTTAATGAACACACACACACACACACACACACAACCCCCCCGACCCCAGTTATAGTTTAGTGAACTAACTAGAACTTGCACCCTCCCATCATGCACTGCTGATGGCATTACGTATTTAATCGCATAGGACTTGTTAATTAGCATCGTTGTTGACACCTGTGTCAGTTTCCAGCCAGACCCTGCATACAATCCACATAAGTACTTGGTCCCTTGGCTCTAGCAAGGCCCTGCACCCAACTTTACCCAACATCTGATCTCTTCTGCACACAATTTGCAGCAATACATAGGACAAGTTTGACACAGGGCTTAGCCTGTGGCCAGGGTCTGCACCCACACCACCACAAGAGGACAAGCCACACTATGCACAGACTTTGGATATACAAAGTGGGGTTGTCTGCAAGGCCTGGTGTCACACAAACCATGCATCAAGCATTACTGGGTAGTGTCTATGTTTAGATTCTGTGCCCAACCTTCATGTGGCCAACCGCCTCTGTGAATGGCTTGGTCGTGCACAGCAGGGACTGACTGAAAGGGCTGTTATCTGTGCCCTACGCCCACCCCACCATAACCAACTAACACCATATTTCATTCAGCCTTTAACAGCAAGAGTTGGCCAAAGGGTCTATTGTTCAATGACGTTCAGCCGTTAGCTCTCTGCAAGTGACCGACCCCTGTTGCATCCAACCTTTGGGTGAACACAAATAAAACGAGAATGACATTCATCAAAAGAACTTCACTTCTTTAATATCAAATTTCTTTTGCATCTTTCAAAAGCTTGCACACAAGCTTATGAGTACAACCATCAATTTAGGATTGTTTCTTACCCTATCATTCACAAAACCTTTAGCACACGGTAAGAATCTCTGGATGATTAGTAATTTCAGCAAGTTACTTTAATATAATCAATGTCATTTTACATGTCATGAGTGATGTAATATGTCAGGTCATAAACCGAGCATGCCTGGCGCACATTTTTTAGTTTGTTCACTAAACAAAAACTCTTGTACTTCAATTTTTTTTAATGATAGCTTGTATCTCATACCAACACCTAACTATAATAAAATACTTTTAACTGCAGTTTTTTTCTTCTCAGTGACTACATATATGTATATTGCCTCATACTCCTGACAAGATGCTGAAGCGCTCTTGCAAATGGGCAGCATGCTAATCTGTTAGTGTAATAAAGATGGCAGAGCGTCTGTAATGTGGCCTAGGTGGGTTGTGTTTCTATAGGTTCTTTTATATCAATCAGTAAATTGGAGGTTATTTGTATCTCAATAACCTCCAAGCAAACTAAGAATTTCATAGTACTGTGGGAGCGCTTCGGAAGTGGGGAATGATGCGGGCGTGGTTCAAACTGTTTTTCCGTTGAAAAGTAAACTTTCATCTACAGAATGGAGAATACTTTATCTAGAACAATCAATCACAAAAACGATGACTGACTGAACCCTCATGAAAAAGTCACAAAAACTTAATTACCTTCCCGCCATCCTTCCAGTATAGGAAAGACAACAATGGCAAATGAGAACTTTACAGCATGTCCTGCTTATGTTACTTTCTCCAATACAACAAATCAGATAAGAACATACTTTGGCTCGGTCTTGGTGCTGTGATCTAATCTACAGATAAATGGAAATCTAGATTTCAGTTTCATAGAAAGAAAGCAAATATGTGAATTTTCCTTTGCAAAGTGGGGAGGTTTAAACCTGTACCTTTAGCAATGCCCACATAGGATATAGTCTAGTGGCTGGAATACAAACCGCTTTACATCTGGCCGTTAGTAATAAACATGATTAGATTTCTGAACATTACAGCAAGGTTCATTTCTTCTATTCTGTTGAAAGAAACGTTGAGACTTGGCTGGATAATACAAACAAACCCAAATGGAATTTGTGATTACATTTGATCAAAGAGTTGTGAAAATATTATGCTGTTAAATGCAGGATATGATTGACATGGGATGGGGTAAAAAAAAAAAAAAAGTTAAAAAGCGCCAATATGGAATACCCCTGGAATAGGTTTTATATTCATATTTCAGCCAAATCAATCAAAACGTTCATATTTCTCACTATGTTATCGATTACAGATGGATTTACTTGGGGGATCTAATCATTTAAAAATGTGAGTCTGTAATTATTAGGCAGATTTCATCATGTGCTTTCCCACTGACTAAATCAGTCAAATAACTGTTTAACAGACCTTCCATTTATTATAGTATAGCACAGATGCAGGCGGCAAATGGAGCGGTTATGTGGGGAGGAAAACGTGCACAGTTTATATAATGGATACAGATATTTAATGATGTACTTTCATACATCTTAACCCATTATATTCCACATGAGAAATGCAGATAAAATAAAAGGTTAGGTGCAAAAACAAAGTTACTTCACTCCTCTTATTTTTTTTGTGACTACTTAGTAATGAACTAAATGTATAGTGTACTTATGACCACTGAAGCTAAAGGAAATCATGATATTTGAAGCAGTACACAACCAGATTAATGCACTCGGACAACTAACCACTGAACTTTACTGAAACCATATCACAAATTAGGGGCATTGAAGCATTACAGTGACAGTAAAAGCTATTGAACCCTTACGGGTTCCAAAGCTTTCACGTTCACAGTTTTAGCTCAGAATTACTACACCATATGAAAATTAAGGTTGAACAGGAATTCTATACGCTGTTCATGATAAATATTTACGAACATGACACCTAAAAGGCACTACCAATTTGATATTATTGGAAAAGCCTTAATCATGATACTCTGCCTTTCCAAACATATGCGACAGAGGACTGCATCTCGAAATCAGCAAAATGTTTATGCTGCAAAAATTCAGAGCAATGGGGGAAAAAAAAAATAGTGGAATTGAGATCCAATTACCATTCCTACCATAAATACGCTATGCATGTTAGACATAACCTTCAAATAAAATATGGTACAATTCATGAAGTGTGGATGGAACAGTTTCTGTATAGATTGCAATCTAGTAGATGGATAATACTCTACACGAAATTATTTTTCAGACAGCTGGTAGCAATCCTTTTGTGTTTTTGTTACAGAGAAATTATGGCTGGAAAATTCTAAACAAACAGTATTGAGGGCTTTTTTCCAATTATAAATCCTGATGATGGGCTAAGTTACAGGGTAATCGCAACACATGGTAGTTAGGAACCATGCAGAATAGCTTGGAAAAAGCATAAGACCAGAAGATAGTTTGTGTTAATGTTAATAAGATTGATAAAAGCGCACATATACCCGAAGGTGTCTTGGCGCTAGAAAAATACAAGCCGCAAGCTGGTACCTAGCACTGGAAAAGCCAGGTTTTTAATTGTTTTCTAAAGCCAGTCAAGGAACTAGTTTCCCTAAGTTCCAAAGGCAGAGTGTTCCACAGTTTTGATGCACCATAAGAGAAGCTGTGGTCTGCCCAAATGTAGTACGGATCCTAGGTACCAGCAGTAATCTTGCCCCCATCGACCAAAGGGGTCTGGTTGGTTGGTACCATGCAAAAAGCTTCTGAAGAAATAAAGGACCTATATGGTGCAAGGCCTTGTACACAATACACAGGGTTTTAAATTTTATATGCTGAAGCACCGGGAGTCAGTGCAAATTGCGGATGTCATTGGAAACTGAACAGTGTCTGGGGATGTTAAGCAAAAGACGTGCTGCCGAGTTCTCAATCATATGGAGCTTATTCAGACATTGCTTCTGAGCATTAAGAAAAAGCCCGTTACAGTAGTCTAACTTAGATTGAATGAGCGCAGAGACTACTGTTTTCCTGGTATTTTCCGGAATATACGGGAAAATCTTCCTTATTTTCTTTATAAGGAAGTGTGACGCGGAAACCACAGCATTAGTTAGTTGACAAAATGTCAAATCGGTTGTCGATCAACATACCCAAATCTTTTACTTTTGCCGCTGGGTTTGGAGGTAAGCTCATTTCTGCTGGCCACCACAAATTACTCCAGGAGGGCTGCAAGCTACCAAAAATCAGAACTTCCGTTTTATCGGAATTAAGTTTAAGGCAGTGCGCTGTCATCAATTTGTTGATAGTTCTCATGCAGCTTTGAAACTGCAGAGTCGGGGAGATTTGACGTTTATGTGCAGCTACCACAATCTGGGTATCGTCAGCATATGTAGTTAAGCTGAACCCAAATTCCCGGATTAGTGGGGCCAGTTCAGAGACGTAGATGTTAAACAAGGGGCTCAATGAACTGCTCTGTGGAACACCACAAGGTTAAACGTAAGGGGCCGAGTAAAAACCGTCCATGGATACGGTGGATTTCCGATCTGTTAAAAAAGTGCCCGAGCTGCTTCCCCTACTCCCACCGACTCCAGACGCCTCTGCAAAAGGGAATGATCAACCGTGTCGAAAGCTGCGGACAAATCTAGGAGCACAGGAGCCGCTGTGCCTCCTCCATCCATCACTGCTCTGATCTCTTCTGTTGCTTTAATAAGTGCGGTCTCCGTACTATGGTCTTTACGGAAGCCGAACTGGGAGTGATCGAGCAGACTGTTCGTGTTAATAAAATCCGACAGTTGAATGTTCATAATTTTGTCCACTATCTTTGCAGGTAACGGTATTCTGGCAATCGGACGGTAGTTAGAGGGATTAGTGGCATCTAGCCTAGGTTTTTTTAATAAAGGCAAAATAGATGTCTCCTTCCAGCTGGTCGGAAAGATACTTGAAGCAAACATCAAATAAAAAATTTCTGCCAGCCTAGGACTCACTAGGTCTGCCATGCCTTTCAGAAATATGGGAGGACAGGGGTCCATGGGTGATCCTGACTTAGTTTCATTTAAGTGCTTAATTACATCTTCAGTAGAAACCGGAGAAAAAGTAAAAATGTGACTATTTGAGACCAGGCCACAAGGGTGGGGCAAGGGGCAGGGCTCGGAACCATCCTTAAAAGCTTTAAAAAAAAAATTAAAACCTTTAATTTAAAAATGGCTGAAGTGTCATCACAGAATTTCTGGTTGGCCCTCCTACCTGTGTTATTGGGTGTAGCCAGTTTATTAATTACCGAAAACAGTTCCTTAGGTGAATTGACTGCTAGCTCCATCTGATGTGTAAAGTATTTTTTCTTTTTTAAAATCAGTAGTTTTTTATATTTCAGTAAAGCTGTTTTGTAGTCTTGTTTTCCTGGCTCATCATAATGTAAACGCCAGTGCCGTTCCAGGCGACGGCAAATCTGTTTTTCCTTCCAAAGGGCTTCTGAAAACCAAGGAGCGGAAGGGATCGCTCTATTGCCCGATAAAGTTTTTATAGGCACGGTGGTGTCAACCGCCCCTCGAATCTAGTTGGCATAATTAGTCGCGGCTGAATCGGCATGGTCCTGGAAAGGAGGACAAGAGGTTAACAAATGGGTGTGAAGAAGAAGTTTATCCACTTTATTCCAGGTTTTACATGTGAAAACCGACGGTTTGGTGAAGCTAGTCTTCCCTGCCTTGAGATAGGGAAGGCTAAACTTGATAAGTGATCAGACCATGGCAGCGGGAGGATTTCTTCTACAATGACGCCGAGGACGGAGGAAAAGACACCGTCTAATGTGTGTCCAGCTACGTGAGTAGGTGACTGCACCAATTGAGTGAGACCTAATGCTTCTAATGCCTCCAGGAGCCCCCTCGTATCTTTATTTTCTAACTCTTCCAAATGGAAGTTAAAGTCTCCCAGAATGGTCAAATCCGTGCTAAGAAGAGCCGGTTCGAGCAGGATATCAAGATTGGTGAAAAACGTACTTCTGGTTCCTGGAGGTCGATATAGAAGGATTCCCTTAAATGTCATTCTCGGGCTAAGTGTAAACGAAAAATAAAGAGGTTCGCAAGAAGAGATGGACACAGGATGATGGGTGACCGAAAAATGGTCCCTAAAAATAATGGCTACTCCGCCACCTCGCTTGTTCAACCTATCCACTCTAAACCCAGCGGGAGTTGCGGTAATGAACTCAGCATCTGATGCCAAATCTGCCCAGGTTTCTGTGATAAATAAAATATCTAATCCCAGACTATCAATAGTGTGAGCCATTTCATATCTGTGCTTTCCCAGAGATCTGGCATTGACAAGACCACCATGAACCATAAGTCTTTCATGGGGTATGTCACACACAGAGGACCGGGAAGATTGCAGAGCCAAAATAGGTTGCGATTGAGAGAGAACAAAGCCACAGGCACAACTAACCGTGCCGGCCCCCGAACCTATTATACAACATGAATCCCTAGATGTCCTGCTAAAAGCCAGTAGTTCTCTGCTAGAATATCTGATAAATTGTGCGAGTTGAGGGCCAGAGTTTTGGGCGGTAGGCGCGGTCTGGGCGCGGACGGGCGCAGACAGGTTTGTCTTAGGCGCGCCTTTGGCGCGCCCGCACCATGGATGATTTAAATAAAACCTTCCGGCGGACGTCTAGAGCGCGACCAGCCCGGAAGTGGGTCAAGCCTAACACTGCGAGCTAAAGGGTCCGCCCTTCGCTCAATCGGCACGTCAGCCGTGGCGGAATGGGGCGGTCCTGAAAACAAGCAGCAGAAAGTGCGGGTAAGTGGGCAAAGTGAGCAATACAACAAATTCACAGCCAATATTTGTAGCAACACGGATAAAATGCATAAAAGCCCCTTGGAAACGCGGAACCCCTTCCCAACACTAAAAATGCAAAGTAAAAGTTTCTAAAAACACGGTATGCAGCCAAAGTGACGCAGTGCCGAGTGCTTAGCAGGGCTTGTAGAGTCCGCTGCGCGCCCGCACCAGGGATGATTTAAATAAAACCTTCCGGCGGACGTCTAGAGCAGGTCCTGCTCAGAAGTGGGTCAAGCCTAACACTGCGAGCTAACGGGTCCGCCCTCCGCTCAATCGGGACGTCAGCCCTGGCGGAACGGGGCGGCCCTGAAAACAAGCAGCAGAAAGTGCGGGTAAGTGTGCAAAGTGAGCAATACTTCACGGCCAATATTTGTAGCAACACGGATAAAATGCATAAAATAAAAAATAATGTAGACATTTTTGCAATGCAGGTATACAGTATCTACAACACTTCACCACTGGTGTGAGGATTTTGAGAAAAGAGTGTGGATATGAAGAATTCTTCAAATGAAATTACAAATCTAAGTAAGGTAGGAATGTTTTAAACCTCATGCCAAGTCCAGCCTTTACCAGTCATACTGGAAGATAAATCTAGGAAAAATCGTGAACGCTAGAAAAGTAATTCATGAAGAACTGCACAGGAGTGTGAACGTTTTCTTTTTAACTGAAACAGGAATAAAAACTAAAGAAGGAGACAAGAAGACTGGAGCAAACAAAAAAAAAAAATCAGTAAAAAAAAGTTTATTCAAGGAAAATTCATGTTGATAATATACAATTATCACAGGACACGCATGTTTCTGAAACAGTACACTAACACCTGGCTGTAAATATTGGTGGTGAGCGAAAAATACCCCCAGTAGAGATGTGTGCTGAATTTTATTATTCTACAGCTCCTTGGGCCATACCTACTGTTTCTAATACTAAACAAGAAGCGAGCAGAATATTAATCTTTTTCATACTAATCTGATGTTTGAAAAGACATCATGACCCACCACTAATGTGGTAGCCTTTACTAGAAGATGAGAACAAAGGCCAACCCCAAAAATTCATCAATCGGGAGTGAATGGAAATTCACAAGTAACAAAATCAATGTGAAAGGTTCCAGGATTGATTTTAGAACTTGTTTATTTGATGATGATTACACTAAACACAAACCCTGCTCCCTGAGAACAGCTGATAATTGCAAGAGAAAACGAATTATCTAACATAAGGACACACAGGCTGCAAAGGAGAGGAATTCCATGAGTCCCAATTAAGTGTGTTAAACGGTTAGAGTCCAGTGATTCATGAAGTTAGTTATGTTCCCTGCAGGTTAAAGGAGATCCCGCTACTCCTTAGGGTCGATATTGCCGCATGCCCGGATAAGCCACCTGGTGCACTGGCAACACGTGATAACGCACTTAGCACTGTGTCTTCTTTTTTTTCCTACTTCACCACAATTTGTTATGGGTTGGCAGTCACTGATGATGAGAACCTGAGGACGCAGGAGAGTACCAGTCTGCAGACTCCCATGGTGTTACTCCCGTGAGGCATTGACAACCTTTTTTCCTTTCTTACTTAGGTTTGATCATTTCACTCTGGTTGGTGGGATAGACCACAGGAGACAGAGCTCACAGACAATATTGTGTTTTTTATTAACTAGCAGGTGATCCAGGTCCCTCCTGAACAGACGGCATAAGGATAACCTCTGTTCCGTCACACAAAGTTTGGTGACTGTACATGTTTGGAGTGGTCACTGAGCAGCGTTTTCACCTTCTGAACAGGTCCACTGTTGTTTATGAGAGGAGAAAGTGTACCAAATATGTTTGATAGTTCGCATTTTAGGACAGCCAAGCAGTTTGAAGCATTTGAAGGGCTGCAGGGGACGCAATATGTGGATTAGTGTACGGAGAGTGTCATGAAATCTTTGGAGGGTTACATTTTTGCTGTAAAGCTCTGGAGGGTTACATTTTTGCTGTAAGGAAAGCTGTGCATAAATAGAGTTTTACTCTCTCACAAGCTCAAGAATGTAACCATGATCATTTTCTGAAGGCAAACAAGGGGGGCTACATTTTGACAAATATTTTATTTCACTGCACAGGTGCAGCACTTATAAACTGCTTTTTTATGTGGGTGGCAGGTATGTAGTCTTTGACATAGATGTCTGTACATAGACGCAAACAAAAATAACTGCCAAGAGCTAATGTTTTTGCTAATCATAATCCCAGACATTTGCCTTAATTTGGTGGAGCAACGTCAGACAAGTGAGCTAAATCGGTACACAGGACATCTGAGATTATGAACAACTTAGTAGGCAGGCGATGAGATGATGTATAAAAAGCATTAGTATTGGTATGACATTCCCTTCAAAACACTTCATTATCTCTAAAAAGAACAATCTCTCCAGAGACAGCTTATGTGCTGGGTGTTTTAATCATCAACCGATCAGGGATAGGCTCCATTAGTAGAAGTGTATTAATATCTTTAGCATACCCGTAAGGGATAGGTTTCCTCAGATATAAGGAAGGCCTGTTTTCCAAGGGCAGATAAAAGCTCATTTGGACAATTTATAGCAAAGGCAGATCGTATCAAAACTAACTAGAGGGCTACATTATTAGGATGCACAAACGGATGGGAGGGTTTCTGTGGATACTAAATGTCAGTAAAGACATTCTCAACCATGTGCAACACTGACACATTTAAGTAAAAGCACCCATTTTTCAACCCCTCCGTCAATGAATCAAAAGCTGCCCATATATTTCAATGATCACAGATAAGGAAAGCCTTTACACCCCCTCCACCCCAGCTCTCCAAAAAAAAGTACTTGGACCATGAGGTATTACAAAGGAAAAGGATCAAATTAACACTGGAAACGAGTTGATTGTGACCGTAATACCATGCTCCTTGCTGGATCGCCGAGTAACTAGCAATTTGATCTAAGCCAATCAATTTTCTAGGACAACAGGAACTACAGCACACATCTACTGCAAACTTCCCCGATAAGGAATTCTAGGTAGCCCATTCGAAAAAAGGAAGTATTTGTCAGTGGAAGTCTTAAACAACATCAGTTGTAAGAGTGTGCTGCGATAATCTGACTCACAAAAAAAAAAAAAGCATAAACGTGGCAGTCTAGAGTAGACCAACAATTGTACAGAGAAGGGAAAAACACCAAGAAAAAAAACTTCATCGAATTGCAGACTGATTGACAAACTTAACAATGGGACAGGTGATCATCCTCTTCAAACAAATTGGTAAGATTTGGGATGTGTTGGAGAGGCACATTTGTAGGTCTAAAGCTCAATATAGCATAAGGTTCAGACCTCTGGCCTGGGTCACCTAGTTTCCATCAGTAAGAAATGTGTAAGATCCAGAAACGGAGGTAACTCAGTAAGAAATTTGTAAGAGCCAGAAACAAAGGTAACTTGTTTAATAAAAATATGCAAATTCACTGGGGTGTTTGACTGAAGACCATTTATTTACATTGTGTTTATACAGATGGTAATACATTTATGTACAGAATGGGAAGGCATTAAATCTTTCCTGGGTATATTTTATAACAATATCAATCATTGATTACAGTTTTTTATTTTTGTATAAGCTACAGTAGCTTCATTTCAAAATATACATGGATATGTAAAGGCTATTATGCAAATACAATAAAACCACTTGATAACATTCTCACAAACTATATCAACTTTAGTGAGGAAAAATAAACAATGATCATATATTTAGAATTAATCCAATCAGACTCAGATTTATTTCAAAATACTTATAAAAACACAAATAGATTGACTCTGCTCAGTATTTCTATGATTAATACAGTCACCACTTTAACAATTTGATGAGAATAGTCTTGACCTCAATTTCAATTTAACAAATTGGTTTGACAGTATTGTCAATGCAAGTTAGCTCTTCAATTAACAAATACTGTAAAGTTAACAATGGAAGAAACTTACTGCAATCCATACTAGCAAAAGATAGCAGTACAATGAGCTACACAACCACTCTCAGGTAAATATCCTTCTGAAAAGGTAGTGCTAGTTTGTTGTCAGAGTTCAGCTTTGTTGAGATGTAAAGTAATGCACACAAAACTAAGTGATTCGGTTTATTTACTCAGCAACAGTAAAACTAAACCATAAAAAGACAAGGATAATTCCTCATCAACAAGATACTATCACATTTGCAGAGACAACCACAGAGCGGTTTCGAAAATTCTATGATTTAAAAAATAGATATATATATACATATACCGTCTCAAAGACCCTTAAATTAACTGCTGGTTACAAGAGAAGGACACTGCAAATAAAGATTTGCTAGAAAACACTAAAAGGAATCCTAGTTTATACATCAAAATTAAAGCAGTCCTGAAAATTGGACAACTAGACATCAATCCTGCAAGAATGATCTTCATAGTGTTGTTTCCCCCACAAATAAAAGATTCACACAATTTCTATTCACTTTTCCCTGCATTATTTCAAGCAAGCAATGGTCCAAAACATACATGGAACCATAGCAGCACATTTACCCGTTTACATGTGTCATGGCTTTTTGTCAGAGAACTTTTGTTGGTCCAAACTGCAGATACACAGAGCAATTTACTGGAAACTATAAAGCCAATTGAGCATTTTTTAAACAGGGTTGCAACCGAAGTGTTTTAGTATTACTGTCCACTCCGGGTCAGTGTTACCCCAGTACCTCTAATTAAACATGTGGCATAATATATCAATATATATTAGATATTTGCTCACATAATATATAATATATACTTCAAAATACCGAAGGAAAAGCACACTGCTTGCTAGCTAGGCAACTACAAATGTAGAGTGACGATTGTGTTGTAATATAAAAAAAAAAATGAACCGGTAAGTACTGCACCAAACTTTTTCAGAAAGCAAAACAAAATGTGATAATCTTGAAATTAGCGCTAGCTAGAAGAAAAATGGTCATGTTACACTAGAAATATAAGTAAATGAACTATTAAAAGTAAGAACAAACTTATTTAGGTGGGACAAGTGATTCACCACACCTCAGCGGGCACATTAAAGGGCTAATTCATGCTTCAAGTGCTCACAAGGTACTAATATTTAGCAGTTCAGAAAAAAGCTACTTTTATAGGTTCCCTTGCATAAATGACAGGTACAATGAAAATATGATCCAACGATACTTCAAATGGCTATTTAAAAAACAAAATACAGATTGAGACCTGCAATATAATACTTTCATAATCTGTTTTGTTATTAAACACTTTTTTATTGGCGTTTAAAGTAATCATACATGAGCAGATACAGACAATTCTATCTTCCGTTCTTCCATTGTACTACAGTACATCACACCAGCAGTAGATCGGGGTCTATTGCACAGTGTTCAGTCTCATCTGCCGTATTCGGCGAAGGCAACATCACATGCATTATACACAGTAGGGCTTAATGTTCCTGAGTACTGCCGTGCTAACAAATTGGGCCTACTGTAGCTTCTTCGCCAAACCTTGTGTATCTAGAAGTAACAGCTAGTCCAACTCATCTCAATTAGGAGCTCCAACAGAGAGGTGTCCTGTGTTGTGCCTTATTCTTCAAGTTTACTTGTTGGGATTATAATTCCGATTGAGAATATAGCAAACAAAAGAGACAAAAAACAGACGGGGAAAAGAAGACGACAACGTGAGGAAAAGGAAGAAAGCAAAGAAATGGAGGATAGGTGAGGCGGGTGATGGTCAATGTCCTCCCAAGGTGGAAAACGTGCGTTATCAAAGCAATGGTGCTGCAATAGCCAAGGCCAGTGCGTGTCACGGGTGACATTCAAAAGGAGGGCAGGACTGCCTAGACTGAGGGAGAGGGTGGTGCTCCCGGGGCCTGCGCTGATAGCCCCCGGGGCCTGCGGAGATAGCCCCACCAAGGGGAGGGGTCGAGCAATACCGCTAGTGGTTCCTCAGAGGCCATCTGCATCCGGGGGCGATACAGCATCTTCAAATAAGCGTAAAGCCTGGAGCTTTGGGGGCTGGAGACCGGCATGTTCCAGCCTGCAAAAATAATCTACCAACAGTTGCCAAAGTTTGGTAAAGTTAGTATCTCGGAGCTGGATAAGCAACTCCATTGCCATAGTGTGCCACAGGCAAGTGAACCAGACATTGAACGGAGGCATTTCAGCCTTTTTCCAGTAGAGAGCAATGATTTGCTTGGCCTCGCCAAGCATATGGAGGCTTAGGTGCCAATCTCGGCGGGTCATGGCACACAGGTACACTGGCCGGAGGCCCAAAATGACTATGGTTGGATTTTTGGGCAACGGGTAGCCAATTACCAGTCTCATATGGCTAAGGACCTCCTTCGAGGAATTGGTCAAGAGCGGGCACGTCCACCAGATGTGAAGAATGTCTCCGGGGGTGCTCGTGCAATGCCAGCAGAGAGGAGAAGGTAGGAAACATTTTGTGCAGCCTATGTGTACCATTGTGTCATGACATTGTACGCACTTTACCGCTGGGAGAAGCTACGGAAAACATTCGGAACATAGCACCTGAAGTGGTCCCACTGTGTGGGCGTGATGTCAGTGCATGTGTCCGACTGCCACCTTGACTGGTAAGCATGTGGGGAGACCCGCTGAGAGTGTTGGAGGACTGGATATGTGCGACAAATTAGACCCCTGGAGTTGTCAAAGGAGCGCACCAGCCATTCAAAAGGGGTAAAGGGGCGAGTGGCTGCCCGTGCCGAGGATGACACTTGGACCCAATGCCGGAGTTGAAGATATTGAAACCTAGACCACCCCCCCCCACACCCCCGAGAGCTGGATGTCCCGTTTACATTGATCAACAAATTTAAAGGAATCTCCTGAAAAGAGGTCCCGAAGCGTCCGACAGCCCCCATCTGACCAATCCGAGAAAGTGTGGGTGAAGGGCAGGTGGGAAATGGGAGTTGCGAACGATAGAAGTGTGGGGAGACGGGAAGGAGGTGAGGCATCTAGACAATGCTGGCTTATCCCAGATATCAAGCACCGTCTTTGTGGGGATAGCTATATAGGTGCAACTAGAACTGGCCTCCCGTGGGAGCCAAGCAAGATCCCAGATGGGTTGACACATCACCGCCCTATCCATGTGAAACTAGACTCTCTCACTTTCCCACGCCATCCATTCCAAGATAAAACGGGAATCGCTGCCCGATCTTGACCATCAGTTTGAGGAATCTGCCATCTTTGCTACGGATCACTCTGGGGTCTCCCTGGTGGATGCCTGCCCTAGAAAGGATAGCCACCCCAGCCCATTCAGTGGGTGCAGATGCCCAGAATTGAAGAGGGTATCGAGGGTGGGCCATGCGAGAAATATCTGCCCTCAGCAGGTGAGAAGACAACATCCGGATTCTGCTGTAATAAATATTGCCATATCTGGTGGCGCTTGTTGGGGGAGTTAAGACCCTTTACATTAAGGGAGAGGAGTTTCAGACAGTGAATAGAAGTCATGGCACAGGTGAACCACGTGCAAGCGCCAATGCAGGCAGAGGAATTAGAATGAAACGTAGCGCCACTCCACCACCCCCGGCGTATTTCCAAAGGAAGCAGGCAGAGTGGAGGCATTTCGCAGAGCCCAGTGCTAAGCAGAGAGGGTGAGAAGCAGCATTCACATAGGACAGCACACCCATGGCAGTTAGGACCACCCTCCCGCCAAGGAAGGAAGAGGAGAGAAGAGAAACAAAAATGTCTAAATGCAACAGCGGCCAAGGTGGCCAACATGACCTATTCCATTCCAGGTGCTAGCCAGGCTCAACGGCACAAGCCATCCAAGAGATGTCACTCTCCGAGGAATAGGAGGGGAAGCGGTCTCGGAATATAAGCATTGCCGTCGAGGAGCACACTCCGGTGCCGCTGCCAGGATGTAGTCGGGGCGACGGGAAAGCAGGCCAGGGAAGTGGGGGACCAACCCCGCCTCCACAGGAGGCCGGTGAAGACAACGAAGATCAGGGAGGCGTGGAAAGATGCCTAGAAGTTAGTTCTCAGACGGCTGGAAGCCTGAGGGGGATCGCCCACCATCCAAGGAGCAAAAGTGTTGGATAATGTCTTGTTTGGCCAGAGAGGAGGCGCATTCCCCTCGGTGAGATGGGTGTCTAGATCGGTGTACCCTGGCCCATTGAGGTTTTGCAGGTTCGCGGTTCAGGGATGGTAGTCTTTAGGGGCTGTATGTGATCGGGAGCTGAAGCAGCTGCGCAGCCTCTTGGAAGGACCGCAGCATCCGCTTTGATTCCCATTAGAAAATGAGTGCAAATGGATGGCCCCATTGGTACTGGATGCCCAGCTCCCTTAACTTGTCGGTGACAGGTTTGAAGTCCCTGCGGCAACGTAGCGTGGTAGGGGCGAGGTCCTGAAACAACTGGATGGTAGCGCCCTTGTAGGTGAGCTTCGATTTGGAGCGCACTGCGTTGAGGATGGCTTCCTTTTCCGTAAAGAAGTGAAACCGGGTCAGCATGTCGGGGATAAGGCCAGGGCAACCGAACACGCGGTGGGCGCGGTCAAGGGCCAGCGGGGAGGCATCTTCATCCCCTCTAATTTCTTGAAGCAAGTCTGCTACGAAGGTCATGATGTCAGAGCCCTCAGCCCCAACAGGGACCCCCCTTAGGCGCAAGTTGTTGTGGCGGGCCTGATTTTTTAAGTCCTCCTGCTTGGTCTGCAGCTCGATGTGTTGTTCCTCCAAGGTGGACAGACGCTGCCATAGTTGCTCTGTGAGAGCGTCGACTGTCTTTTCGAGGTCGTCTACCCTTCCTCCAATCTCCACATCTCCTCTCTCTGAGCTTCCTGACGCAAGATTGTAACTCTGTTCAAAGGGACCCAATTTCAGATTTTAGTTCCTAAAAAAAGTTAGCCATTAAGGAATGGGTGACAGGGCCCACCGATGATGCCATATCCACGACAGGGGCAGGGCCCGGCTTATTCCAAAGGGCAGTCACAGGGTTGTCCTTCGGAGGTGCAGCAGAGTCCTTCCCAGCCTTTGATCGAGTAATTACCCCTCAGGATCCCACGTGCCTGGCAGGGGGTCAAGGCGAGGGAATGCCACAGAAGACTGGATGGCAGATGTTAGGGAGTGTCACTATAGGCGGTAGCAAAACACTCCCCGGGGGGGGGCAGAGCAGCAGGGTGACGGTCCTCCAAAGTCCCGAGCCCCCTCCAACCTCTCCACCAGCCGCGTGAGTGTCCGGGTCACAGGCCTGTTCAGCACAACTCAAGAAGACGCCAGGGAAGTGGTGCGAGCAGGTGCCCCTCCACAGGATCACATAGGAGTGGGCCACACGTACCATCCAGGGGGCAAGATTAGGAGGGAAAGGCGACCACACTGGGCTCAGCCGCTGCGCGTGTCGCAGACCCAGGGTGTGTCAATCCAACAGTCGTTGTCGCATTCCCCGATTCAGGGAGTGGCGTCTCAGAGCCCCCAGGAAGTAAGCCGGAGGAAAAGTCAGACCAGTGGCTTGAGGCTCGATGCCGGTGTTGCGCCGGCAGGCCTACCATGACAGAGGGCGCCACAGCTGGGGGGCGATATGTGCTCTAGGATATAGAGCTGCGCTCCCAGGCCGCTTCACCCCCAACCCGGAACCCCAAGTAATGTGCAGAGCTCACCAATGTTCAGGAGGGTGCTTATAAGGGGGTCACTTCGTCAGGAGCTCTCCAAGGCCTAGCAGGGATCCAAACGGCGGCCACAGGTACCCCTCTCAGGGTCTCACTAAGAGCCCCCCAGGATCCACAAGCACACTCGCGCCGTCGGCCACAGGGGCACACCCAGCATGTAGGGAATGTCCTGACAACTATAGCCAATGCGCACTAACCAGGGGCCTCCAGCGTCGTCACCACGGGAAAGCAGGGAGGCAGGTTGGACAACAGGCCTCCACTATCCGTACGAGGGGGCCTAAAATGGCAGCAAAGTCCTCGATGAGCCTGTGTGGAGGGGCCCGGGCCTCCGTCCTAGACCCCTGAAGGAGATAGAGGGTCCCCGGTGTGGCGATGGAGACGTGGCAGGCCCTTGACGGGCAAAGGCTCTTCAGGGCCCGGGGAGGCCCAAAATGGCGGCTGCGACGGCTCCGGCCCTGTGGCAGTTGGTACACCGCTGCCCGCTGACCAAAGCTGCAGGTATCTTCAGGGGCCCTCCGGGCCCAGCCGTCAGCGTGGTGACTCCCTGGATTAGCAGACAGCCCGGCCAGGGCCCCGCGGTCCTCACTTGCGAGTTGCGCCAGAATGGCCCACGATGGCAGTCAAGGGGGCCACTGTCGGTGGATGGCCCCTCCGTGAATCAGCGCCGAGTGGTCCGGGGGGTCCGGGCCTCCGAGCCACCGCCACGGAGCCCAGAAGCTCCGGCAAGGCACCCAGGAGGAGCGACAGTAGAGCAGAGTGGGCTCCAGCCGAGCAGAAAGACCTTAAGGCCCAGGGAGCACAGGATGGCGGCAGCACCCGCCTAAGCCGGGGTCTACCGTAATGGTGCCACTCACACTGCAGCCAGCAGTCCAAGGGGAGCGCCAGACCCCCAAAAGAAGCCCCGACCCTTCTGCTGGTCAGGACCCCAGGCAGTGTCACCAGCGAGACCCCATCACTGCTTTACAGGCTTAGAATGGCAGCGGCGATACAGAGCTTCCACGGCGTGAGTCTTGCGCCATGAGCAGCGAGACCACGCCTCCTCTAATAATCCGTTTTAAAACAATACTAAATAAGTATATTGTTGCAAAGTCATCCTGTGCCCTGGGCACCCCTCAACTTTTTGCTGACTGGAACTGGTGGTAACTGACTCTGACCCTGGGCTCTGCCTAACCAGGCCCAGGGCCAGTGCCAAGCTGAAAGGAACACATTAGAATACAGATTAAAACACCCAACATACACTAGGGTACACTATGGTATGGTGGGGTACCCCTGTAATTGGCATGACCTACCACATAAGCCCCTAGTATCTAATAGGGCAGGGGATTGAAACTACCTAGAAGTTCCCAGTACCCTGGGGTACAGCAGTTTAGAGGCCAGCAGCTTGTTCTGCAAGCCTGAAGTCAGTTTAAAAGCAGCCCTGGGTGCCAGGACTGCTTTGAAACAGTAAATTGCTGGTCAAATTCGACTTTGATGCTAGGAATACAGTAAAAGGAGAATCTGCAATATTTCTACAGATTCAGAACCCCTAAAGTCTCCCCTAGTTGCACAGGGGGTGGGGGATCCTGTAGAAATTAGGGAAATCCTTATAAAATATGTTTTTACAAGCCCTGGTGCTAGAAGACTAGCCCAAGTCATTTTTCCCATTGCAAACCCCATGGCCCACAGGTGAACATGGTAGGAAGTTAATGATTAATAAATATTGATAGGAGAGGACTAGCCGGACCATTCAAAGACTCCCGGAATGGTAGTAGTAAATCCGACAATATTATATTGTTGAATTTCTCCCAACGTGTACATACAAGAAGTTATAAGACCAAATTCAGCCTTCCAGTGGTCTGCCCTGATTGGTCAGAGTTAAGTGGATTAGCCAGGCTGCTTTGAAGAGGTGATAAAGGACCACTCTGCTGGGAGGGCAGTGTGCTGGTCTAAAGGTATGCCAGGCCAGGAGGTGGAGTTGTAAACTATGCTCTTCAAAGGCAGAGGGGAGGCCTGGGTTTCAGTTTCACTCTGACACTCTTGACCAGGAGTCAGGGCTAGGCTTAAGGAAGGTATGTGCAGATGGTAGGGGGAGAGTCCATGGAAATAAGCCATCCCAGGGGGTGTGTTTAGCCAGCTCTTACCACCTTGCTGGAAAATCAGCCATAATGGATTTGGAAGAATGATGCACTCTGGGACAACAAAATACCACACTCTGCAGGATGTGGTCATCACTATGAGGAGTTACCCTGCTTTCATTGGTCAGAGGTGGGCTTCACCCAGAGAATTTTGAATAAGTATCTGAGAGGGGCAGAGCGGTGAGATATTCTCCAGAACCGTTTCTAAAGGTGTGTCCCTGTCAGAGAAAACAAAATGACTAAAAGGGGCATTGTTGGTTTCTAAGCCCTAGAAAGTGACTAATCTTTAAAAATTCATATCTCTGGTTCCCTACAGTGGATTTTTTTCGTTTTGGTGTCATTTAAAAGATACAAATATTACCTATTTTTATAAATTGGTGTTGGATTTTTATTTTGTGTTGTGTCCTAATTATTTACTGAAATGGTGTTTTTGAATGCTTTACATACCTGTCTTTGAAGTTAAGCCTGTCTGCTCGCAGCCACGTTACCAAGGGTTGAGCATAGGAATGGTTTTAAAGACCTATACTGGGTCCTATTATGTGTTAGTGGCCTTATTACCAGTGGCAGACCTACATTTGCCCCTACCAATAACCCACTTTCCAACATATATTTTGAATGCACAAGGAGCATTTAATTTTTTTTAAACTTTTATCTGGAAGATGTACTTTCAATGTGCATCCATATTAAAGTTCGACTACAAGCTGTTTGAAAAAAAAACACTTGTATTAATCTATGAAAATTGACAAACTGTTTATGCGAGGAAATTGAGAGGACAGTGAAGACAAATTAAGTCACAAGAGAAAGCGACAGTCAATGTTATGGCCACCTGCACAGACACACTGGTCAATAAATTTACTTTCATCATAACGAACATGGAAGTTTACAACCCCCAATCAAGGTTATCAACTGTAGTAGTCAAATTATCAAAAATAATATTTAAAAAGCAATTCAACAAACCAAAAATAGATGAAATAAATCATTGAGAAATAAATCATTTGGGATATAATGAAAATGTTTAAATCAAATAGAATAGGAGTATCAGTAGTTTTAAAGTGATGCGTCTCAAAATGCGAAGAAACGTAGTGGTAAATGCAGCACTGAGCGTTTTAAAATCTTGCGTCCTATATTTTAAATACTTTTCCTCCTACCGTTTGCAGTTGCCTTCCATAGGTTCCTAGCAAAGTATTGTGAAGGTTGCAGTAAAATCTTCCCCATGGGAAATTATCCTCTGGGGCGCTCTTTTAAGAGCCAGTGTTGGCCTTGTGGTTTTTTGCTTTGATAATGGACTGACTTTTGGAAACATCCAATGAACTGATGCCACCCAGTACTATGTCCTATCTTTTAGGAGCGATGCCCCTACACCGATGGATAGAATTGGATAAACAGTGAGCGACAGTTCTTTATAAGTAGGGCCACTGCAGATAATTGTATTTTAGTGTGAGCACCTGTTGCAGTTTATTTCCACTTATTAAATCCTGCTAGCTTGAATTTTTAATTCATGTAACTAGACCATAAAACCATCTCATGAAAGCAAAGCTACTTCCAATGCCCTATAGTCATTTACATTGGCAGAAGAGATAAATAACCCCTCAACTGAGAAAAAAAAAAAAAAGAGAAGGGTGGGAGGAAAGGTATGTTTGTCAAACTATAAACAAACAGCAAATTACTGTAAACCATAAAACTAATTAAGTTGTCAGACCAGGCAGTCTCTGTCCCGACCCAGGCTTGGGTAAATCTTTTTTCAGCACTTTACGACTGAGGGAGCCTCTGCCCCACCCTATTAACAACACTGACACTCAATATCCACTGGCCAGAAGTCAAAGAGGTAATCTCATGTGGTCCCAGGAGAGTTGTTAAAATCACTAGTGGATCTCTGGGCTCCTGTTTTAACTCTTCATATAAATGCGCCAATTAGTGGCCCGTACCCAGAGGTCTGGAAACTGTCAGTTGTAGTCACTATATTTAAATAAAAAAATAAAAAGTAGCTACAGAGGACCCTGCATGCTACAGCCGATTTCCCTGAGCGATGTTGAAGTGAAGATTATAGGGATAGTGATTTTGGAGGGACTCACTACCTGGGCTAATGAGAAGGGAACCTCTCTGACCTGCAATGTGAGTTCAGACCAGAGCAAGGCCCATTTGAACAGAACCTAAATCTGATCCCTGGTGTATTTAGATATTAAGAGGTGCAAAGGAGGTTCTGTCCACTTGACCTTATTTAACCTCAGCTCAGCCTGAGACTGTGCTAACAGAGAAGCTCTGGACTGAGCCGGGGTCCTTGGGGGGTGGACCAAGGATTTGTTTCTTTTATGAGAGACCTGCATAGTGGCCTGATGGGGTGGTTAGAAAAGGATCTAACAAAGAATGTTCCAGCCCTTTGAACTTAAAAAATGCATCAGACAGGGTTGCATTCTGGCCCCATTTTTTTTTAATCATGTACATAAATCGGCTAGGAGTGGCTCACTGATATTGGTTCCGATGTCTCAAAAGTTCTAGTACTTTTATGCACCGACAATGCGGTTTTACGTGCTCTTACAGCTAGGAGCCTCCAACGACTTAGATACATTCATCGATTTTATGAATAGCATAGACTTATCCACAAATTTAAAGAAATTTAATTTTATGGTGGCAGGGCCCGAGAACACACAGTCTTGTAATCTCTCAGCAGTGTGTCAGGTTTAAATAAGAATGGAAAAAAGGTTTTATCTGGGTCTGTTACTCAATTCGGGTCCCAGCTGGAAATCACTACTCACAAAAATGGAAGGATACTACAAAAGAGCCATCTCTGAGCTATACGATATGGTCTACACATTGGGCATAAGCCCCCAAACGTAAATGATTACAAGTCTAAATGAATTCCGATCGCCAAGTTTAGCTGTAAAATCTAAGGGCATACTAATATTGATTGTGTCCAGGTGATCGAAAACAAGCTGAAATTATTCACAAAGAAATGCGCATGTCCTTTATTGCAGATTTGTTTCAGGTCTGGACGCTTTTACTGTGGTTTTCTGTATGGCATAAGAAGGATTTACATTTTAATAGTTTCATACTCCAGGATTGTTTGCTTTTAGATAATGTAGAGCAAATCCCATGGCAATAATACGTATTATTGTTTTTTTTATGTATTATGATGATCAGATCAGTTTACCGCCTCCAGGGACCTAGTGAAAAGGGATCTTGCATGGGTCAAACAGGCTTTCTCCCAAAGGGCAGCTGCTGAACAGGAGAATTCTGCTTTAACAAAGCAGACCAAGCGCAAGTATGTCCCAGTCAAATCTGTCAATGGGATAGAGCCCTACCACCTCCTGTACATGCCCAATAGGCAACGTCGCCATCTGACATTTTTTAGGTTGGACATTTTTCACCAGCTTTTGTTTCCGAAGAGGGTTTGGTATAAACCATCTAATTTGACAGTTTTTGACTGGGATAATATCTCGATTTGTGACACCATGCATATATTACTTGTTTGTCATATTTTCTGATCTTTGACCTAAGTAGATCAGGTCCCTTCTAATTACTGAACACTGCAGACAAATTAGACCTGCATATCTCTTCTTACAGTTGGTGGCAACACCTAAATTGTGCTTTTTAAATCACATTTTCTTTCTGGCGTTTTATCTAGAAGCTAGTAAGTAATGAGATTTCAGGAACTAATTCTCCTAGGTAAATTATAGCAATTTAATGTACCAATGTAATTTGTTTTGTAAATGTCTACTCAATGCATTTTTAACTGATTTATGCCTATATTGATATACTGCTTAATGAGAGGCACTCTTATGATTTTATCAAAATCTTTAAAAAAAGGGTCAGCGGTTACTTCTGTGCCTCTAATTAAACATGTGCCATCAGCAGGGGTCTGAACAGGGACTACATAGTTAGATCCTATAAATCAAGAACACACAAAATATATAATATATGCTTCAAAATACCTAAGGAAAAGCACACTATTTACTGGGCAATTGCAGATATATAGTGAAGCTTGTGTCAAAATGAAAAAAAACAGTTCAGTCCTGCAGCAAAATTTTGCAGAGAGCAAAACAAATTTGTGATAATCTTGAAATTAGCGCTAGCCTTCAAAGAAGAAAATTGGCCATTGTTAGACTAGAAATATAGTTAAATGATCTAATAAAGTAAGAACAAACTTATTTAGGTGGGTAAAGTGATTCATGCTAGCTCATGGGCACATTAAATGGCTTTTTCTGGTTTACACTGGAAACAATATTTCAAGGCACTGTTTCCAGGCAATTACTCAGCAGTAGGACTTTTAAAATGTATACAGACATCAAATAACCCAATTTAGTCACTATGCTTAAAATAGAGGCTAGGCTAAGTACCAACACTGGCAATCTATAAAAGTGATTACACGAGAAGCAACTACTATCCAGTGTTAATAAAAAATAAAAAAAAGTGAGCAAAAACACCCTTTTATTTTTTTTTTTTTTTTTAATCAGCTAAGCCATTGCGGCAAAAAACTGCCATTTTTACCAGATTAGAGAGAATGTTTATTTCAGTCCAACAGGCCACAATACGACTTAATTTTGTCCATCTCTTTAAAGACATTATGAAACACAAACGAAACCAGGTCTACGTTTTGTCACTGTAAATCTTAACAAGCAAGATATAGGCAGGTCAAAGTGCAATCAAGCAGATACGTTCGAGACCCTCTCACAAACTAAAATGTTTTGTAGGGCTCAGCTGCTCATAAAGACTGCATTTAAAGAAAAGGAAAACGTTGAAATGGGCTGATCCAAGAAGAATGTTCAAGGTAGATCAATGATCAAGTACATAAAGTACAGTTGCAGCTCAACAGGAACTTTTATCTCTTGTAAGCTATTGAAGCCTGCATACATGAGGGTACTATTATCCCTTTTAAATCAATGGCGGGATCCCAAATTGGTAGTGAAATGTTGCAAGTCAGCAAAACAAAGCGTCCAGCAATACCTTCTAATGCATTATCTAAGCAATCCACAGCATTTACTTGTGATGTCGAGAGAAAAAAAAACACTGCATAAACAACGAAATTGAGAACTATAATAAGGTACCTATTCTAATAGAAAAGTAGATCATTAAAGCCCTCTCTTCACACCCAGCACTTTTACATTGGCTATAGAGTATCCTTTAGCTTGCTTCCCTCAATGTGCTCTTCTTCGGGCTATAAAACAATGTGTAGTCAACAGCTGTGAAACATATCAAAATATGAGGGAGAAAACCGCCACAAAATTAACAAGACCCATTGGCCCAAGCACAGGTCATAGCACAAAGCTAAAAAGTTCCATATCCAAATCCATTATTGTTGCATACTAAAGGAAGACTGTTGCACACAAACAGCATCAGCTGTCATGCAATGTTCATAGTTAAAGGAGAAAGAAAACCTATATTTATTACATATGTCCAAGTGCCATAGGGAGAGCTAAAAAATCAGGTTTCCAAAACAGTCAAAGATCTAAATGAAAGATCTAGCATATTGTGCAACACAGTTCCTTTACCCTTTCAATTTAAGCTATGTGCCCAGTTACCTAGTCAGCATTTTGGCATGCAAAAGGAACATTGATTAATATATTATGCTCCGAGTAGAATGGGAATTATTTTGATGTGCATACATTACAAAGTATTAACAATCAGTGCGTTTGGCAAGCAATGATTAAGGACTTTAAATACTGGAGTTAATTTTAGCACTTTTTTTATTCAACAAATGTTAGACTGATAAAAGTCACAAATAACTGAAAATAACTTATCTTAGCACTAGCAAAGATCACACCAAGAAATTCAACCTGTGTTAAGTTTAGGACTGGTTCAGATCTCGCTCTGTAATATTGCCATTGTCTGTAAAGTCAGTTGGATAATTGTTATTAAAAGTTGATGGATACTCTGAGGTAGCGTCGACATTCTGATAGCTCACATATGAATTAAAGGGTTGCTGAGGAATTACTTGGGTATCTGGAATCGGCATAAGCATGCCCGACTGAGAGGTGGGGGGGATTCTTTGGCCGACTAGTTGTATTTTAGGTTCTCGGGGTTCCAGCTGCTGCTTGCTTTCTTCATCTGTATCCAGACGGGTTAATTTCTCGATCCACATGCGGAACTTTTCTTCTGTCTGCCGCTGCATCTCAGCAAAGCAGTTCATGGCTTCTTCCAGGACATTGCCTATGCAGTTTCTATCCCAAACGGTGCCCCTGTCAAGTAATCCAGGAATTTCCCTTGTCGCTGCTGCCGATCCCCCAGCACGACTGAAGCCAGCTTTAAAGACATTGAGGCCATGGTATAAGTAATTATTAAGCAAGCAGGTAGAATACATTTGTAAACAGTAAATAGAGTAAAAACAACTTTAATAACAATTGCGACACATTTAGCAACATATTTGCTGAAAGTGTTTTGACCACAAATAAATGAAGGCTGAAAAGGGTTTTGAAAATTGGTGTTGCCTATTTGTGAAGAGAGGCATCCACTAATGCCCCTATGAGGCAGGGGTGTGGAATTTAATAAAATATCTATTTGTCCATGGGGCAGGTTGCTTCATAAATCTACTTGCCCTGCAACAAAATTCATGTGTCTTTTGTTCCATGTAGTGTAGTGACAAAGTACGGTAGCAATCTAATTATCCAAGGGCTCTGATATAGCGTCTTCGAATATGCCAGGGCATGATTTCAATACTAGCAAGTCCCTTATTTTGCCACCCTTCCGCAGATATTCATACTGGAGCTGAAGGTAGTGGTAGAACTGCAATGCCCTTTTGAGTCTATGCAAACCTACTAACTTACATGCTTTTCACCAACTCTTCTCTAATATTTTCCAATAGTGATAAAGGTTGGAAATTTACTCCTGACAATGGCAGACGTAAAACTTCTTCCAGTGTTGGAAAAAAAGTGTTTGGAGGGAAAGTGAACATGAGCAAATGTACACATGCATGTTTGCTTGTGCTAAAATGTAGTTAAATACTTTCTAGGTTTACGATATCTTGGCCTACTTCTAAAGTCTTGTGAATTAATAAATGCTGTAACTCTTTACTAATGCACCGATATATACCTTGGGTGAACTTTTGAGATTTCATTAATAATTGAACCCCTAATTAGATCTGGCATTAACCAAGACCTTTTGTGTGTATTACAAATCTCTCTGCCTATCGGCTGGCTTCACTATGAGAAAGCAGAATTCTGCTCTTTCAAAAGGAGCATATTGGCACACAAAGTAGTTTTGTTCAGTGCCAGGAACTGCTTTTTGCCAATGCCCATTATAACTGTGATGGCCCGGCTGCTTCCATGCTAACAAAGTTTTACAAAAACCAGGCCAAAACAAGACACATTCACAAAACCAAAAGGTCGATCACCAATTTCAAACCTAATGGCTTTGCCAATGCTAGTTTATTTTTGTTTCCCATAATCTTGTTGAAACTGGTTACAATGATTCTTCATTAGGAATGTTTAGGAAATACTAGCATGCATTTTTTATAAATGATGCTGCAAAGAAATAGTACCTAAAAACTTTCAGTAGTATAGCAGAATATTTTTCTTCCTAGTTGCATTTTTTTGTGAACATTTTATTTTTTTAAACCAAGAATCCTCCATCTTGCTTTCAAGCTTCAGCAAATGCATCTAATCAGAGAGCATTCTGGGAGCATTATACATAGCCTCATACGGCTAAACTTTGAAAACGTGTGTACACATGTATACTGAAACCGCTGTCCGTAGTGCAGTCCGAGGTTACATTTTCTTAGAACACTCACCCTAATAATAAAGGCTTTGCATTAATGAACTATAAATACAAGTTTGACCAGCATTAACACATGAACACAAACATTACCTCAACTACTGGCAATACCCTTCCTTGAGCCACAATGCGGTACTGTAAACTGGCAGGCAAAGGGTTTGTGCTGCAGGAGGTTGGGGCTACTGGTCACAAGGACAAAATACCCATGAAAACTTGTTGTTCTTGACCCCAAACAATATGTCCTGGGATTCGGACTATAGAAATTCTACATCTCTGTATGAGGGAATGATGCTTTATGCAGCCTAAACTGCTCACCTGAGCAATGAGTAGGCAGTTATTCCTGTGCGAACAGTTTGGTAAAAATAGGGTAGCCCTGGCACCAGCTATCTCACCCTGTTAGGGGAAGCAGCAGTGATGGTGTTAATTTTGTGCTCTCCTTTCAACACAGTCACTTGCCAATAACAGCAGTGGAGCAAAATGTTTAACAGTAGATTTGGTCAGTTTAGAAGAGACAGATGAGGCAAGAAGAACAAAAGTTACTCACCTGTAACTGTGGTTCTCCAGTATTGGTGTCTTTCATAGATTCACATGCTTGCATATTCCCCGAAGTGGGAGTCCCACGGTAGATAACATAGCAGTGTAGAAATAACACAACCATAGATAGGCAAGAAAAAACCATAGAGTAGCATAGAATCAGAGCTTTTAGATAGAAAAAAACTGGTCACTTTTATAACATATTACAGTCATTGTGATTAGTCCAAACTCCAGCCAATCAGGCGTTCGCACCCTCCAGAATGTTCTCCTCAGAGGCTCAGGCCCTCAGATTTTCGTAGCACAAGAGTAACAAAGAGGCAAGGAGAAGAGGAGAGCCTCTGAGGGGAGGAGGGTGGGTTGCATGTGAATCTATGAAAGACACCAATACTGGAGAACCACAGTTTAGAGACAAGTAACTTTTGTTCTTCTCCAGTATTGGGGTGTTTCATAGATTCACATGCTTGAATAAGAATAGTAAGCAGTGACGCTAAGATAATGCAAGGTACATATAAAAACATCATAATGCACAGTACAACGAGATACTGAAGCACAAAGACAAAAAATGTTACCTTGCATACAGGAGGAGGAAAGCAACAGAGGCTCACCTTAAAGAGATTTTGTAAGACCGCTTGCTCCACGGCTGAATCAACGTCGTCAGCAGCTTCCAGACAGTAATGCTTGGTAAAGGTGTGCCTGCTGGACCATGTTGAAGCCCTGCAGAGGTGTTGAAGAGGCACACCAGCAAATAGCGCAGTAGAAGAGGTAACTTGCCTGGTAGAATGTGCTCGAACATTTGCAGTAAGTGGCTCCCTAGCTTGCTGATGGCAAAAGGCAATTGTAGTAGATATCCAGCGTGCAATAGCCTGTTTGGTGACTGGATGTCCCTTTCGCATCCGTCCGTATCAGACTGATCAGACTTACGGATACTAGCTGTCCTTTGCAGATAACATTTTAGACATCTCTTGATATCTAAAGAATGGAGAGACCTCTCTGCCGACGTTTGATTGGGAAAAAATGTTTTTAAAATGACTGGCTCATTAAGATGGAAATCCGATGGCACTTTGGGGCTAAAGGCCGGATTAGTGCGAAGCAATACAGAGTCCCTGGTGAATTGAAGAAAAGGCGGTTTAGTAGTAAACGCCTGTATATCACTGACTCGACGTGAAGAAGTGATCCAACAGCAACAAAGTCTTCCACGTAATGAATTTTAGATCGACTTTATGGATGGACTCAACGGTGGCTTCATGAGTTGAGCCAATACAATGTTCAAATGCCAAGGAGGAGGCGGTCTACGAACTGGAGGAAACATCCTAAAGACCCTTGAAGAACTGCTGAATGACTCTGGAAGAGTAAGGAGGTGGAACCATCCTGTCGAAATCTTGAGATTGCAGCCAGAAAAACTTTAAGAGTAGAATGCGAGAGGCCAGATTTTGCTAGATGTAAAGAGAAAGGCAAAAGTTGATCTGGTGCGGAAAGAACAGGATGCACCTGAGCAGCGTCGCACCAAAGACAGAAACGTTTCCATTTGAGCTTGTATGTTTTCACAGTGGAGGCTGCTCTAGCCTTAGCAAGAACTTCCCTGCAGTTGGAAGGAATGTTTAAATTGGCAAACTCATAGTGCTCAGGTTCCATGCCACTAAGCGAAGAGAAGCTGGGTTGGGATGACAAACTTGACCCTGATCCATGGTCAGAAGGTCCGGAAGGGGACGGAGCAGAATCGGGTCACACTGCGATAGGAGCAGGAGTTCCGTAAACCAGACTTGTCGAGGCCACCTGGGAGCTATTAGAAGAATGCGGCAAGGTTCTTTCTTCATTTTCAGAAGAACCCTGGGGACCAAAGGAATTGGCGGAAAAGCATAGGCATGTATTTTTGACCAGTTCGTCAAAAAGGCATTCCAGCACGACTCTGGATGTGGTAGCCAACTTGCATAAAATGGGCATTTTCGGGTCAGATGGGTTGCTAACAGATCCAGATTCGGGGGGCCCCATAACCAAAAGATGTGATCCAGCATGGGTTGATGCAACTCCCACTCGTGATTGGACGAGGTTGACCTGCTTAGAGAGTCCGCCAGAATGCAGGACGCTCCCGGAACATGCACTGCCATCAGAGTGACTTGATGCTGGATTTCCCAATCCCAGATTTGTTAAGCATGAAGAGACAGCAAGATGGACCGTGTGCCCCCCTGTTTGTTTATATAGTGCATGCATGTTGTGCTGTCCGTCCGGAACAACAGCGAAGCTCCCTCGATGGCACGAAAAGCCTTTAGCGCCAGAAAAATGGCAAGTAACCCTAGAAGGTTGATGTGTCAGGTCCATTGGTGAGTATCCCACCGTCCTTTTACTGTGAGGTCCTGAAGGTGTACTCCCCACCCTTCGAGAGATGCGTCCGTTGTGAGAGTGAAACTTGGAGTGTCCACCAGAAATGGACGACCGGAAGAGACGTTGGTTTAGAGAGTCTACCAGAGCACAGCCGTTTGCATCCAAGATGTGACCTTGATCATATCGTTGAAGGACCCTGAGACTTGAGCCCATTGCTTGTCGAGTTCCTCCTGGATGGTTCTCATTTTCAAGCGGCAGTGAGGGACTAGTGGAATGCAAGAGGACAACATCCCTAGGAAGGACTTCAACAGCCGAACAGAAACGGACTTTAAGCCGAGGGAGACCGCTAGGTTGCAAAGTCGTTGACGCCTTTCGTGCGACACAAAGGCCTTTGCCTGGTTGGTGTCCAGGATGGCCCCCAAAAACATCCTGAGTTGAGCAGGAACAAATTGAGACTTGTCCATGTTTAACGTAAGGCCCGGAGACTGGAAGAGGGACCTGCAAAGTAGTGTGTCAGGATGCCAGTTTGAACGACCGTGCCTTAAGAAGGCATTTGTCGAGATAAGGAAAAATGTGTATGCCATGTAGACGAAGGTAAGCAGCCACCGGTGCGAGGACTTCGATTAACACTCGGGATGCAGAACAAAGGCCGAATGGAAGGACTTTGAATTGGAAATCTTTCCCGGCCACTCTGAATCTGAGGAATTTTCTGTGTCTGGGGAGAATATGAACATGAAAATAAGCATCTTGAAGGTCCAGTGTGGTCATATACTCTCCTTGGGACAGTAAAGGAAGACCCTCCTGAATAGACAACATGCAGAATGTTTGCTTCGTGATGTATTTGTTTAGGTCGCGTAGATCCTGAATAGGGCGCCATTCTCCTGACTTTTTTCTGTATTAGAAAGAACCTCATAGCGGCCGGCCCTGGTGGTTGTAGGCCCTTGTATGTCTTTTATTGTGTGCTAAAGAACCTCGAATAGAATCATCTGCTCCTTTGTAAGTTTGGAACCACTTCGATCGCGCCTTTTCTCAATAAGATTTTTAGTTGACCTAAAAGTTCCTTCAGATGGGCAGGAGGACCACCTCTGGGTGGAGAATTGGGAGGGATCTTGCCAAACTCTAGAACGTGTCCCCTGCGCACAATATCTAGAACCCATTGATCAGTAGTAATCAGAGACTATTTGGAGTAGAAGCGGGAGATTCAACCTCCAACCTTTGCGAGGGTGGGAGGCCTCAAGGATGGTAGATGGAAAAAGTCATTGTTTCTTGGAGGAATCCCTTCCTCTATAAGAGGATTTACCTCTGTACTGTCGGTAAGACGCGGCTGGCGGCTGTCTGTACGACTGTTGATTCTGGGAGGAGTAACGTTGTTGGCCTTGAGAAGAATGGTATTGTCGGTATTGAATAAAACCTCCACGAAAGGAAGAGGAGCCGCGACCGCTCGCACCCCGAAAAGGACTGTTTTTTTAAACTGAAGTGTAACGAGAGCACGAGCAGTGTCTGTGCCCTTTTTGATCGTCTCAAGGGCATCATCGATGTGTTGGCCAAACAACGATTCACCGTCATAGGGCATGTCCAATCTTTTCGTCTGCATCTCTTGAGGGAAAGAAGTGGCTTTCAACCAGCCCTGTCGCCCGAGCCCTGCAGCACTCGCCAGTTGCCGGAAACCAGTAGAAGACACGTCAACAGCACAATCAATCTCCGAGGAAATCCTATCCCCTTCTTGAAGAATCTTCTGCGCCTCTGCCTTAGAAGGTTCTGGTAGTAAATCTAGAAGGGGAGCAATGTCTGACCACATTTGTCGGTCATAGCGGCCAAGGATAGCTAGAGAATTGGCCACTCTGACCGTAGTTGCCGCCATAGTGGAGAATTTTTTTACCAATGGCGTCAAAGCGTCTCCCCTCACGATCCGGGAGAGCAGATACTGGAGACGAGGGATTCCTGGCACAACGTTGTGCTGCCTAAGTAATAATGGAATCAGGTTTCGGCAGTGCAAATTTTCCGGGGCCTTATATTTTTTATCTAGTCATGGCAGGACAGCAGGAATGGAATTAGGATGTTGCATGAGCTTGAGACCCTCTTGCCAAATAAAATCGATGATGGGAATAGCACGCACTTGTTTCTGTGGCTGATTCTTGAATTCATACAAGAAACAATCCTCCTCTCTAGTGACCATCGGGAGGTGAAATCTCTTTGCCGCCCTTTCCATGAGGACATGAAATCCACCTATGTCCACCGGTGGAGAATAAAGAGGAGCTGGAGCGGTGGGGCAAGGCGTTTGAATCTGAAAATTGTCCCATTCCATAAACCGGGATCTATCATCTAGCTCACCCTCCTCTCTGTCATCAACATCATCATCCTCCTCCTCCTCCTCCATGACATGAGAAGCGTCTTGGTGTGGCAACCTGGACGCCGAAGTAGAAGGCGTAGAAAACGGTTCTGTAGAAGGCGGAGGTGGAAGAGGTTGTGGTGCTGGAGAAGCCTGGACTGAATTTGGAAAACATCTGTAATAGTCACCCAGCATGAATTGAAGGTTGGAAATAAGGGACATAGGCGTCTGCGCCATAGGAAGATCCGGTGCAGGCTGGTTGGCACAGCCTGTAAAGTCCTCATACTCCTGGTCGTCATCAAAATCCTGACATTTAATCAGAAGCTCAGAGGGACTGCGAGCAGCCATAAATGTGTCATCCTCCTCCGATTCGTCGTCACCAGCGTCAGAAGAGAACAGTTCTGCTGGAGCATGAGAAGCAGTTTGGATTGGCGTCAAAGTATCCAAAGAAGACAGTCACTGTTGAAGCAGAGAACTTGAAGACTTCAAAGGAACCAGATCCATGGATGCTGTCGCCGTCGACGAGAGAAGTTGCCGTTGTTGAGCCACCGTCGACGAAGCCACCGTCGACGAAGCTGACCCTTTCGCCGACGAGGAAGTGCGTGTCGACGAATGCTTCTTCTACTTGTGAGTCATCGTCGACGAAGTCAAAGGCACCGTAGACAACAAAGGCCTCACCTTCACTGACACCAACATAGACGGAGATGTCACTGACGACAGAATCATAGCTGGCATCATAGTTGAAGTTGAAGTCGTCATCGTAGAAGCAACGACAGCAGTCCTCGTCGACGGAGGAAGCGACGATAAGTTAGTCGACGAGAGAACCAGTTTTTTAGGCAAAAACTGCTCAGATAAAGTCTTGGACGCCTTAGTGTCAGATCTCGGGGCATAGAGGGTGTAGACAGACTCTGAGGAGCAGGAGACACCCCTTTTGAAGTGGAAGGTCGGTCAGTGGACTTGACAACATGAGGTTTCTTCGCCACATTAGTTTTAGGAGAAACCTTCTCCGACTCACTGGCTCTATTCAAAGATGAAGTAGTCCGAACTGAGGTAACATTCTCCATATCTAACAAAGGGTTGTCCATGGTCTTCAACTTCTGTAGCCCTGACGGTCCTTAAGGGTCTTCTGAGAAAAAGTCCTGCAGATTTTACAATCCTTTACCTGGTGTTCAGGGTAGAGGCAATAAATGCACTTCTGATGAGGTTCCTCAGAATGAAGTTGCTGTTTTCCACATGTCCCACAAGGTCTGAAGAGAGACTTCTTGGTTGTAGACATGACAAAAAGCTTTTCTTTGAGAAGAAAAATGAGGAAAAAACTGAGCAGAGCTCAGGGAGACTCTTCACACGACGTGCGGTAGAAAATCTGAGGGCCTGAGCCTCTGAGGAGAACATTCTGGAGGGTGCTAACGCCTGATTGGCTGGAGTTTGGACTATTCACAATGACTAATATGTTATAAAAGTGACACGTTTTTTCTATCTAAAAGCTCTAAGATTCTATGCTACTCTATGGTTTTTTCTTACCTATCTATGGTTGTGTTATTGCTACATTGCTATGTTATGTACCGTAGGACTCCCACTTCGACGATGGGGAATAATCAAGCATGTGAATCTATGAAAGACACCCCAATACTGGAGAATGTGCCATTTTTCAAAGCATTCACACTGAGACCCAAGGCTTGCAATTCAATACCACCATAAGCATAGCCTTCGTGTTAGGTAAATCAAAAATGAAAACATGCCATGATAAGGAAAAGGAATGAGGCAGTACACTAAGAGGTGACAAACAGTAAAGGTAGCACCTAACCTGGAAACACAATGTCAACATACAGAATATGAGGCCAATTAGAGTAAAAACAACACCAGTTACACAACAATGTGCTTGGCTCACCATAGACAGTCAACACACTGATGCAAGTGCATAGTCACATTCTTTCAGCTGCGTTTTTTCAGGATGGCCATATCATATCAGAAGTATTATTATATTACAATTACCGCTATTCGATACAGACATTGTAAGAGCACATTTCAAAATATGTAGTGCTATCTTTTAAACTACAATCTTTTTTAACTCTAAAGTAGAAATTAAGGGGACTGTAAAGCTACATTTAAACCACCAATTTGAAGCTAGAGTACTACACTAACCCAATCAAATACAAATACTGGAGACACTAAGAACTACAGATCACAAGGTAGTCGAAGTGATTAAAATTGAAGTACTTTCCCATTAAGAGGTTTGATAACTGAGACGTTCTCTATTTTTAGCCAATGGTTTAACTTGTAAACAGTATGGAGATGAAAATATGAGTACCTGGCACAGAATAGACATACTATTGTAAATAATCACTCAAATTCAATTCTCTACAGCTTGTGCACTCTGTGGAGTGTCAGTTATGCAACTATTTATATAAAGAGATAAACATATGTTTACAGGATTTGTACTACTGTGCCACACAACTAACTAACTTTATAAAATATATTTTTTTCTTTGGTTAGATTTGTTTTTTAATAGGTGTACTGAGTGCAGGGAGTTTCAGTAGGCTCCGGCAAACTTCCATGAGTCAGACTTGTGCATTGACTGGCATTCATCTTACAAACCTTTGACTTTTTTTAGTTGCAGAGTCTCAATATCGGCCATAAAGTAGACATATTTACCAATTTGCACAACATGTATGTTTTCTTACTTCACCTACCGTTGGTTATTATGCATTTTATGTTTCCATTTTTAATTCCTTTACTATTTGGTTTCTGATACAAGTGCTAGAGCACTAGGACATGCATGACATTCCTATGCAAATTGTTACTACGACTCACTAATAATTTCACATTGTGACCACAGATCTAAGAAGACAGCAATGAAACGCCCAGTTCTCTTGTACTTTGCTGTTTACTACTGAAGGGGCTTAAATCATTTATTCCTTTTGTTAGCCAGATCTAGACTTTCTCCAAACTGTTTACGATGCGATTATTAAAATTCTCAGGATAGGAGAGACTGCTAAACGAAGTGAAAAATCACTTAAAGAGTAATTCTATTCTCTATCCTGGCCAAGTTCATTATATTTGAAATTTCTTTTTAGCTAAGCCTGGATTAAAAAAAACTGCTTGATTAAGCACGTCACTATAATTTGAGAAAAGGGAAAAAAATAAATTAAGGCAGGTATGCTCGTTCAGATTTCCGCAATAGAATGTAATGTCAAATTATAGGTCATAGAAATGATACTACAAATAGTTCTATTTCTTTTAGTCTTGTTTATTTATGGGAGAGGCAGGCTCTCCCATAAGCATGAGAAGTGTGGTGAGGAAGCCAGATCTAGAAAACAGAAGTGAGAAAGAGGTCAATCCTACAGATTACTCAAAGTAATAATTCAATTGTGTGCTCTATAGTCCGACTCCCAATAGTAGTGTTGAGCAATAGTTTGGACAGATTTCCATCTGGCTACTACTCTTCAAATCATTATTAGAAAAACATTCCTAAGTAAAGCCAACACAGCTTTTCTACCCCTATTGCAATGCACTCTAGGGCTACAGCCAGGAGTTACACCAGCCCTTCAATAACATATAGCAAAATGGAAGACTAACCATTTTGATATACATTCCTTAAATGCAGTCACCTTCCTAGAAAAAATAGGAAGTTATTTGGATATCCTAATCTCTTTGGTTCAAAACAGTTTATGCAGAAAAGCTTTTATGACTTCTAAGTTATGAAGTGATTATTTTGCTTGAGAGGGAGAAAGTTGCTTGACCCAGATTGCATTTTACAAGTATGGTCGTAAGTACCATGGGATAAGAAAGAACTCCTATACTAAGCCTCTACAATCATCCATGTATAGGTCTTCATACACACTTGTGGACATGAGCATAATCCAGATAGTTGTGAACATGGGATTCCTATGTTTTTTCTCTTTACATCAACACAAATTTTGTAACTAGCCAAGACTAGTAGAGGTTGCACAACAGGAAGGATTTATATGGTAGGTAAAATTAGGGTTAACTTTCATTGAATAACAGTGGTCATACATCAAAGTAGATGTAATTTTTATAAATCACAAAATTACGCATAAGGGTCATGATGAGTTTATTAAATAACTGTGCTCATTAAAGTACTCTGAATACATAAGGGTGCGTAGGGTATGCAATGCCCCAATAACATTAAAACATACGCTGTCTGAAGAACAAGGAAAGTTGCGCGTTTGAGGAATAATTCACTACAATTAATTTCAGAATTACTAATGCCTGCAGTTCCAAAGTGTATATCAAATGGAAAAATGAGCAGGTGTGTGAATGTACATGGCTTAAGAAAGTGAGTGAATGGTTGACCAGTGGCCAAGATGAAATTGTTGTGTGGGTGTCCAGTAGACTAAAAATGCTAAATTATAATGATAAATTATCACATTTCCCTGCACAAGCTTCATGTTTTATGTTGTAGAGCATATTGTCGGTAGAACTCCCTTAGCTTGTTCAACATGCAATTCAAAAGCTATTCAGACGTGAAAGGATAACCTATTTCAAAGGTGGCACACAAGTCGTACTTAATGAAAGTCTATGAAAGGTATTAGGCACCTTGAGGAAGGCTGCTCTGAAAATACCGGTGAACAAGTAGCTATCAAGGACTTGGGACAAACGTCTTGGTGGGGGTGGGGGTGATGGGGGAGTGGGAGAGGTGTTTGAGAGACAGGGCGCAGTGCTAAACAGGATGAAAGGAGTATGCTACTTACCAGTATGCATCTGTTCTTGGCATGTAGAGCTGCAGATCTACACACTTGTGCATAGATCGCCATCTGGTGTTGGGCCCGGATGTTTGCAGTTTGTTTTTCCTCTTGGAAAGTCTTTGGAAGTCACGAGGTCGGTGACTCCTCCTTTGGATCTTATTGCGCATGGGCTTCGGCTCCATCCTCAGATTGTTTTTCGCCAGCAGGGTAAGATGGAGCGTAGTAGTAACAGTGAAGATGCCCATGTGTGTGCTATCTAAATAAGATAAACTGGGACAGATACAGGTAGACGGGGAGGCGGGTGGGCATGTGTAGATCTGCAGCTCTACATGCCAAGAACAGATGCATACTGGTAAGTAGCATATTCCGTTCGAGGCATATGAGCTGCAGATTACACACTTGTGCATAGATTATACAGCAGTACCCACCGTTAGCGGCGACCACCCGGATCTGTTGCAGTGTTTTGAAATAATGTTTTGAGTACAGCCTGGCCCACACTAGCTTGTTGCTTAGTTTGCACATCTACACAACAGTGTTTGGTGAAAGTGTGCGGTGTTGACCATGTAGCTGCTTTGCAGATATCATCTAATGGGATGTTCCCTAAGAATGCCATGGAAGCCCCTATTTTTCGTGTAGAATGGGCTTTCGGGGAAATGGATAGCGTTCGCTTTGCTTTATGGTAGCAGATTTGAATGCATTTTACAATCCACCTAGCTATCCCCGATTTTGAGATGGGGTTACCTTTGTGTGGTGGAGAGAAAGAAACAAACAGTTGTTTGGTCTTACAGAAAGATTGTGTTCGCTGAATGTAGTAGAGTAAGGCTCGTTTCACATCCAGTGTGTGAAGAGCCCTTTCTGCAACGGTCTGTGGTTGCGAGAAAAATACTGGTAGTTCTACGGTTTGGTTTAGGTGAAAAGGAGAAATGACTTTAGGGAGGAATTTTGGGTTGGTACGGAGAACAACTTTGTTATGGTGCATTTGGAGACGGGGTTCTTAGATGGTAAGTGCTTGTATCTCACTGACCCTTCTAAGGGAAGTGATGGCTACAAGAAAAGCGGTTTTCCATGTTAGGAACTGTAGTTCACATTTATGGAGAGGTTCGAATGGAGGCCCCATTAGCCTTGTGAGAACGATATTTAAGTTCCAGACAGGTGAGGGAGGCACTCTGGGGGGAATTATTCTTTTAAGGCCTTCCATGAAGGCTTTAATGGCAGGTACTCTGAAGAGTGAGAGATGTTTCCTGTTTTGTAGGTAAGCTGCAATAGCTGCAAGGTTTAGTCTAATGGACGCATAGGCTAGATTGCACCTTTGTAGGTGGAGTAAGTAGCCTATTATGTGTTGAATGGACACGTCCAGTGGATTGATGGTGTGATTATGGCAATAAACAACACAACGTTTCCACTTGGCGGCGTAGCACGCTCTAGTGGTAGGTCTTCTAGCTTCTCTGATGACGTTCATACAGTCAGGGGGAAAATTTAGGTACCCGAATTCTAAGATTTCAGGAGTCAGATCGCAAGGTTGAGCTGCGCTGGGTCCGGGTGTTTGATCTCTCCATGGTTCTGGGTTAAGAGGTGTGGAGAGAGGTGTAGTTTTTGGTGTGGCACTACAGATAGTTCCAGCAGTGTGGTATACCACGGTTGTCTGGCCCACGTTGGAGCTACTATGATTAGTGTGAGGGAGTGTTGTTGTAGTTTGCGCACCACTTATGGAATGAGTGGGAGAGGCGGAAAAGCGTACGCAAATTTGCCTGACCAGTTAATCCAGATCGCATTTCCTTTGGACAATGGGTGTGGGTATCTGGCGGCGAAGCTTGGGCATTTGGCGTTTTCATGGGTGGCGAAGAGGTCTATCTGTGGATGCCCCCACATTTGAAAGTATGGGTGAAGAACTTGCGGGTGAAGCTCCCACTCGTGGATCTGTTGCGTCTGTCTGCTGAGCAGATCTGCCACTGTGTTTTGGACTCCTGGGACATGGTGAGCTAGGAGAAAGATTTTCTGGGGTATCACCCATCTCCATATGCTCTGTGCTAGGTGAGAGCAGTGGAGAGTGTGTGCAGACGTGTTTTTGGATATAATACATGGCTGTCATGTTGTCTGTTCGGATCAGGACTGCCTTGCCTGAAATTTGAGTTTAGAAAGATTAGGGCTAAGAAGAGTGCTAGTAACTCCAGATGGGCGATATGGAGTAACTTTTGTTGAGGTGTCCACTTGCCCTGTGTGGTGAGATGTAATAGATGAGCTCCCCAGCCGGAGAGCGATGCGTCCGTTGTTAGTACTATTTGAGGAACCGGGTCTAGGAACGGTCGACCTTTGGAAAGGTTTGTGGTGTTCCACCACTGCAGAGAGCGATGGGTGCGACCGTCTACCAACACCAGATCTGTTAATTGACCCTGGGCCTGGTTCCATTGGCGCGCTAAGCACTCTTGGAGAACGCATCTGGAGTCTTGCGTGAGGCACTATGAAAATGCAAGAGGCCATCATCCCTATTAGTTGCATAAACACTCGAGCTGGAAGGGAGTGTTGTAGTGCGAATTTTGCGCGTAGAGCTTGAATGCTTGCAATCCTGGCCGGATTGGGGTAGGCTAGTGCTCTTGAGGTGTCTATGGTGGCACCGAGGTATTGTTTTATGTGGGATGGTTGGAGATGGGACTTCTGGTGGTTTACTGTGAAGCCCAGCTGGTGGAGTAATTAAATGGTGGTAGATGTGTGTTGAACACACTGATTGTACGACCCGGCTTTTATTAGCCAGTCGTCTAAGTATGGGAAGACGTGGATGTGTTGTCTTCGTAAATGTGCTGCTACCACTGCTAGGCACTTGGTGAATATACCCTTGGCGCTGTTGTGACTCTGAACGGGAGCACCTTGAATTGGAAGTGTTGTCCGTCCACTACAAATCTGAGGTACTTGCGGTGAGCTTTGTGCACCGGAATGTGAAAATACGCGTCTTTTAGGTCTAGGGTGGTCAAAAAGTCGTTTTGGGAGAGGAGCGGAAGTACCTGCTGCAGCGTTACCATATGAAAATGGTCGGAGTGTATGTATGTGTTATGGGGCCGGAGATCTAGGATGGGCCGCAGAGTCTCGTCCCTTTTTGGTATGAGAAAATATAGGGAGTAGACTCCCATGTTTTGTTGGTTGGTAGGAACGGGTTTTATTGCCTGTTTATGTAGGAGGGAGACTACCTCCTGCTTTAGGAGTATAAAATGTTCTTGTGACATTGGGCACTGCCCGGGTGGAATGTTTGGGGGGGGTAGATATTGGTTCTAGGCAGTATCCGGATTGAATTATTTGTGTCACCCATTTGTCTGAGGGGATGGTAGCCCAGACGGGAAGGAAATGTTGGAGTCTGCCCCCGACCGGAGTGGAATGGTCTGGGGGGCAAAGGGGGGGGGGGCAGAGTCATTGGGTAGGCGTTGTGGCAGAGCGGGCGTGGTTTGTTTTGCCTCCGTCTTTATTATTGTTACCCCTATAGCCGCCTCTTTGATAACCCCTCGTGAAGGTGGACTGAGTGGGGGATTTGTACGAGGTGGACGCGGTATCTGAGGAGTAGCCTCTAGATGTACTGCTAAAGGAAGAGCGGCGAAAGGAGCGTCTGGGAGGGTGTGACCGTTAAGCTCCCATGGACTTCGCCGTATCTGTATCCTTCTTCATTTTTTTTAGGGCCTCATCTACCTTTGGGACAAATAGATGTTTCTAGTCAAAGGGATGGTTAAGGATGGAGGCTTGTACCTCCGGTTTAAACCCTGATATTCTCAGCCAAGCATGGCGACGGAGGACAACGCTTGTATTGATGGCCCTGGAAGCTGTGTCTGCTGCATCTAAGGCACAGCGTATAGAGGTGTTTGTGATAGTCTTACCCTCTTGAATTAGTTTGTTGGCCCTAGCTTTATATTTCTCAGGGAGGTGGTGCATTATGCTCTCTAACTCGTCATAATGTGCCCTGTCATATCTGGCCAATAGGGCTCGAGTATTGGCGATACGCCACATACTGGCTGCTTGTGACGCAGCGCGTTTCCCTGATGCATCCAGCAGCTTTGACTCTTTGTCAGGTGGTGGTGCTTCGCCTGACGCCTGGGAATTTGCCCTTTTACGTGCAGTGGATACAACTAGAGAGTCTAGTGGCGCTGGACCTCTGATGTAGGAGGGATCTGTAGGGGCAGCTTTGTATTTTTTCCTCGATGCGCGGGTTAATGACCCTGGCTATAACTGGGTCCTTAAAAATCTCTGGCGCATGTTTTACCACTCCTTTAAGCATAGGTAAGGTGGAGGTAGACTGAGGTAGACATGTGTGGTGTCGAACGTGTCGAGGAGGAAACCTTCCTCCACGGGGTCGGTATGTAAGTCTACCCCGTGAAAGTGTGCCGCCCTTTGTAGTAGGTGGTGGAACCCCAATGAGTCCTCTGGTGAAGATGGCCTGGAGGGTTAAAGGTCATCTTGAGGGACGTTGGGGATATCTGGTATATTGTAGTCGTCCCATGGGTCTGGGGATTCTGTAGGAGTGGGGTCCCCTGCGGGTAGGTCCTGGGGGACATCCCCAATGTCATCATATGGGTCCCGTGATCATCATCTTGTGGAGAAGGGGTGGGAGAACAATGAGGTTGGGGTGGAGAAGGCGGGGCGTGGAGGTGGAGGAGGTGGGGAAGGTATTCTGAACGGGGAGGTAGCAGAGTCCTTCCTTTTTGTAGGCGGAGGAGGCTTCTCCAAATGTCTCTTTTTGGAAGAAAGTGTCAAATGTCCAATTTTTGGATCCTTGGTGAGTGTTTTCTGCAAGGGATCCCGTGTAAATCAGTCCGGTGAGGCTGGTCTGTCCGTCGGCGCCGAAGGAATCGGGGCCGTTGGCTTTTTAGGCTTTTCCGTGCCGGTTCTTTGTTTGGAACCTGGTTTGGGAACCTTCGGACGCTTGGTCGGCGCCGAGATGGATTTCGGCCTCGAAGTGTCGGTGGCCTTGTGTGCTTTGGTCGCCACCGAAGGTGTTGTCGGTGCCGAAGAGCTGGGTTTCGACCCAGAGTGCTTCGGTGCGGAGCTCGGTGTCGATATGGGGTTCGGCTTCTTTTTCAGGGCCGAAGCGTGTTTATCGGTGCCGGGAGTAGGCTGGCTCGAGCCCGAGCCGCCAGAAGGCTTGCTTGGCTTCTTCACCGGGCCCGAAGGTGGGGTGTTGGAAGCAGTGTCCTTGGTCTTGCCTAGGCTAGGAGGAGAAGGCGTGACCGGAGCCTTTTTCGGTGCCGGCAGGGGTGTGGGGTGGGGGGGGGAATCAGTACTCACGACCCTCTGCGCCGGGGTGATGTTCTCCACATCGGAGTTGTCGGCCTCGGAAGCGCTGACTAGGCCCTCTTCGGTATACTGCTCTGGAGCGGCAATGCCTTCTCCGAAGAGGTCATCCGGAATAGTCGTCGAGGAGTGAGCCATAGTTATTCTGGCTCTTCGGTCCCGAATAGTCTTTTTGGACCGAAAGGACTTACACGCCGGACAGTCTCTAGCCTCGTGTTCAGGGGAAAGGCAGAGATTGCATACCTCGTGGAGATCGGTGTGGGGGAATTTGGACCCACATCGAGGGCACTTTTTAAATGGAGTCCTTTCCTTTAGCCAGGACCGAAGCTTGGAGAGGCCCGAAGGCCGCCGTTGACGACTGGAACTGAAGGTCCGTGCCGATGTGAGGGCGCGTCGAGTGGGGGAGATCGCGATCGAAACAATACCGGGGTTTAAGGTGAGGATTGCGCGTCGACCGAACTGGAAGCTGTTCGGAACCGGAGCGCGAAGATCACATCCAAGCCCGATGGCGGAAAATAACAATCTGAGGATGGAGCCGAAGCCCATGCGCAATACGATCCAAAGGAGGAGTCACCGACCTCGTGACATCCAAAGACTTTCCAAGAGGAAAAGTAAAGTGCAAACATCCTGCAGCTCATATGCCTCGAACCAATAAGTTATGCCTCGCGTCCATAATAATTGGTAAGAAATGGTAATCAAATTTTTTGGACACCACACTGATGAAGAAGGGATCTATATTTCAGTGAGCATTGGGTGTGAAGACGTGCTAATATCAAACAGAATAATGTGCAGACATCATTTGGCACACATGCCAATTTAAATGATAAATGTGACGCATGCATTCAGGTCCAATGCTTCACACCCTCCCAAATTGCTCCCCTAATCCCCACAGACAAAGCTCACTCTACTTGTCCTTCAGTAATGCCCAGTAATTTCGGAGAACAGGACCTAACTTTCGACCAGATTCTACATGGAAGTGTCTATTCCAATAGAAGCTTCATTGAGATCAATGGTGCAATGCGACATATGATCAGCGACAATGTGACAAATTTAAACAGAGAATTGGAGTGGAGTTATGGTTGTGCTGTCCATCATAAGCAAATTTCAGTGGTTTAGGCTTTACAGTGCAATTATACACCCACTTAACTGACATTTAGCTGGTTTTCTTTACCCCATTATATATTTATGTTGGACTTCACTTTAACAAAGTTAGAGCTGGAAGCTTTCCCCTAATTTGATAATGCGCCTCACATGGAGTGATTATATATTTATTTCTATTTTCTGCTGAAAAACAGTTAAAACGGAGTTATGGTTCAGCTCAAACACGCTAACCAATGACAGTCACTATTAATGGCTACAAACACATACAACTCACCATAAATTGTGCCACCTGCCATGTTCTCTTGATAGCACTTTTCGTTGTTTCTGTACCACTGGCAATTAGTGTATTGAGCATGGCTGGAGGTACAAGTTATATTTATTGATGCACCAGTGGTCCCGAGCCTGCTTGCCTCTTCTACCTTTTACCCGCTTTAGTTTTTTGGAACTGCGTCCCCCCCCCCCCCCCCCCCCCCTTGACTTTGTGTTGCACTTTCATCCTGCACTTTGGCTTCACATGTACGGACTGTTGGGACTCTTTGAATTTTGCTCTGCCCGCCATTTTGTTGCTGGCCACCATCGATTCCCAGGACCCGACCCACCATCTTGTTTCGTCCCCTTTCCTTTACCCCTGGCCTCCGTTCTCCCCCTGAGGATGCTCTATCGTTTTTCTCCTCGCCTTCGTGTAATTTTACATTTTCCTGTCACGCCCGACTGTCTTTATTCACTCCCCCCCTCAGATTCCCTTCCCCCGACCTAGTCTTTTCTCATATTCCTGTCCCCCTTTCCCTCTCTGCCCCTTTTAATTTGTCATCCTTTTTGTAATCTGTGAAAAATGCTTAATTTATTATTCGTGTAATAATGCTGTCCTATTTTTATTGACATCTTTGGTGCTTTTCCGTTTTGGTCTCCCTTTCTGTCCTGATCTGCTTCCCATACCCTTTCCATTCTAAGCTCTCCCCTTTTTCTCCCCCTGCTCCTTAAGCTACTGCTTGCCGCCGCTTCATCCTCCACTTTTACTGTTTTTCCTCTTGTTGTTTGTTGCCTCATCTTTAGTTTCCTCTTTGCCATCCTCAAGTATTCTCTGATCCTTCACTCATGTTTTCTTTCTTTTTTTCTATTGTTTAACATTGTGCAATTGTTTCGTGCTGATAATCAGTAAAGCGCTCCGATACCTTTGGGTCTAGCCAGCGCTATATAATACTCATAATAAGTACAAGTTATATTGTGTGGTGTGTGCACGGATTCATCCATCTTCATGAAAGCAACATCCGCTGTTAAGGACTTTTAGGTAGGCATTGGGGGTTTCGGCAAGGGTATACACACAGTATTCATTTTTAAATTACTTGTCATACATTCCTATCATTTTTATGCCAAACTTACGTAACAGACTGCAAACAATGCATGCTATTGTGTTTTTAAACTATTTATATTTTAGAGGCTATTTTTACAACTATATATTGTAAACTTACACTACATTGGAAGACACCCACCGCCACTCCAAACTCTTTAAAAAAAATTGATGAAAAAATGTAAGGGAGAAAAAATAATTATGCATGAAACTGCTTAGAATGTTCTTCCATCATCCCTTTGCTCACACTACCAAATGTTAATCTTGCACCATGTATTGTAAAGGGTCACTCTCAAAATCTGAATCTACTTATCTTGTGTTTCCAGAATATTTTCTTTTCGTAAGGTAAGTGCCATTTGAGTGCAAGTCACCTTTTATTTGCCTATGGTCCCTTCTCCCTCAATGAACGATGCCTGCCAGACTCAAGTGGCGGTACAGGGTTGTCAAAGAAGAATATTTTCTCCACCACAAATTCAATGCAAAGTTACCAACCACTCTGTGTGCATTCATGGGAGGATATGAGATTTACTACCATACCCACAGCTCCTTTACAGCTTTCTCCATTTCCCCAATGTGAGTAAGGTCCAAAGGATCTGGGTCACCAAATACACTGCTCTAGCGGACCGCATTGACGCCAGCACCAACAGTAGCAAGGAGATCTTCACCATCATGAAAGATTTCACCTCACCCGCAGCCTCCTCCAATATAATCACCCCCTCACAAGATTCCATTCTTCTGCAGCAAGATAACCTCCGATCTACAATTCCGACCCTCAACCAGACCAGACAGATCTCACAACACATTTCCCATCTCGGCCAAAGAAACAATAATGGCCACATGGCCCGCAATCACCACGGACAAAACCACCATCAAAATGCCATCTAATCACTTGGTGGCCCTATTGGAACCTAGAGCCCCCCCAACACACCTTCAGCAAAGGAATTCAACCCATCAGTGCTGAGCTCACACCTACCTCCATTACATCAGCCACCTTCCAGGACACATGTAAACAAGCCACAGTTCAACAGTCTTCCCCCTGCTCAAGAAGCCCTCTGCAGAACCATCAATACTGGTCAACTACAGACCTATCTAATTGCTACTTACTGAACCTGGCCAAAGTCTGAGAGAAGTTCATCAACCGATGCCTCATGCAATACCTCAGCAACTTCCAACTCCTCGACGTAACAGTCGGGATTCAGACCCAACCATAGACCAGAAATAGCACTTAACGCCACCAGACAACATCTGCATGATCCTAGCTAGAGGAGAAACAGCAGGTCTCAGTCTTCTGGGCCAAGCATCACCTGAGCCCACAAGATCAATGTCCTTTCAAAAGCAGATGACACTCAACTTCTACTCTGCCTCTCCAACAAGACTCGCACACCCTGAACAAGCTTACTGCATGTATGACAGAAGTTGCAGACTGGATGACTTGGACTTTAGGCGCCATCTTGGATAGGGGAGGCCGGTAGTTTCTCTCGCGTTGCAGCGCTCCAGCTCGCAGGTGGGCCCTGATTAGAGGCAATTACCGAGGAAGCCTTTAAAAGGTGCCCTCTCAGGTTGCACAAGCTTTTAAGGCGGCTCATGACCAAGCGTAGTGTTTGACAATAATTTTAATATTACCCGTTTTCCATTTGTTTTAGGTTTTCTTTGTTCATTCTTCCCTGATTTTAACTCGCCCCCTTACCTGCACTTTAAATTGGCCCCCCACCGCTGCTTAGCGGGTCATTCCCAGCGCGTTAGGCGCCCGTAATTGGACTTTAGGCGCCATCTTGGATAGGGGAGGCCGGTAGTTTCTCTCGCGTTGCAGCGCTCCAGCTCGCAGGTGGGCCCTGATTAGAGCCCTATATATCCTCGCCATGCTGACGCGCAGCGTGGTCGCGTAGCGTGGTCGCCGTTCTCCCGCCGGAGTCACGCCAGAGTCCAGCCCGTCTGCGCCCGTCCGCGCCAAGGACGGGCTGGATGGCGCCAGGATAGATCACATCGTTCGGGAGTATCCGAGGTTAGTATATACAAGGCTGGATTTTACTGCTTTAAAACCGCCCAAACTCCCTTGCCATCGCGGGTATGTTCCTGAGGGATTTTTGACCTCTCCCACCTGCCTCTGCTTCGGATCTCCTTTCCAGGGATCGACCTCATCAGTTGTTGTTCCTAGGCCTAAATTCGATTCTAAGGTGAGGAGCAACACGGGCTTCCTTGTTAATGCGAGGTCCTTGATTAAAAATAACCTAGCCTTTAAGGATTTCGTATTGTCTAGAGGCCCGGACTGGGTCTTTATAACTGAAACCTGGGCTAGGGATTCCTCAGGTCCCGATCTAGTGGAGGCTGTCCCGGATGGCTATAACTTAGTGAGATTGGATAGAGTGGGGCGGATGGGGGGAGGGATTGGTATCCTACATAGGGACCATTTGTCCTGCCATATTACTCCGCTAGATGATTTCCAGGAGTCCTTTCAGGCTCTCCAATTCTCTATCAATGATGCTTACGGAGTGCCGTTTAAGGGCCTTCTCATCTACAGACCCCCCGGGACTAAAACTGACTTCTGCAGTCAAATGCTTAAGATCCTAGAGTCACATTTTGGCTGTGACCATTTCACTGTTTTGGGGGATGTAAACTTCCATTTGGAGAAGGCGGACTCGTCTGAAACTCAATCTCTTTTGGACACCTTCTCTGGGTGTGGGCTGATACAGTTAGTCAGAGGACCCACCCACATGGCGGGCCATACGCTCGACGGGGTATTCTCCAACGACACTCGGTTGGTCGTTGAATCGCCTTTGCCCCTCTCATGGTCAGACCATTATGCGATTCCCCTGGTCTTAACGACCTCCTTGTCAAGCAATAGGGGTAATAAGCCTAGTAAATTTGAACGGAGACGTAATTTAAAGATTCTGACTAATAACCTACTCGCTCCTAAACTTACAGGGCTTTTGATCACTCCTGGGGAGGATATAACTTCGGCAGTGGAGAGGTTGGAGAAGGGTGTTACAACAGCCCTGGATGAACTTGCACCGGCCACCCTGTGTTATTCTGCCAGAAGAACCCCCTCGGCCCCATGGTTCTCCGAATCACTTAGACTGCTTAGGCAGGGATTACGGAGACAGGAACGTCGTTGGCGTTCTAGTGGAGCCTTGTGCGAGAGGGACAAACATAAAATTCTTTTGAAGACTTACAAGAAGGAGGTAATCAAAACCAAACAGGAATATTTCACCTCTCTTACCGCCTCCCTTTCCTCACCCAAAGACCTCTTCAAAATCGTGGACACGCTCATCTCATTAAAGATGCCAGATCCTGTGGTTAGCTCTCAACAGCTATGTAATGATATTGCACGATTCTTTAACACCAAGATTGTAGATATTCATTCAGCACTGGAGCTGCAAAAGGCGGCTCTATCTACATCCACAGTTTCTCCCATTATCCTGTTGCCTCTTTCTGCGGAGGTGTCCCATGGAAGTCTGTCCAGTTTTCCTTCCCTTTCCCTACTGGAACTGGAAGCTCTCCTGGCCAAGGTTAGGTCAGGGTCCCCCTTAGACCCCTGCCCTCTTAAACTCCTTAAACAGTGCAAGGACTGTCTTCTCCCACCCCTATTGGGTGTGATGAACAGGGCAATGAAGGAAGGGTCCTTTCCCCCACAGTGGAAGAAAGCGGTGGTCAAACCTCTTTTAAAAAAATCCACACTTGACCCGGGTGTGCTTAAAAACTTTCGCCCTATTTCGTTGCTCCCAGCTCCCACCAAGATGCTGGAAATTCATCTAAATAAGCATCTTGTCGACTTTCTGGAAACCCATGACAGGTTAGACCATTCGCAGCACGGATTTAGGAGAGAACACAGCACCGAATCTGCCCTTACCATCGTGCTTGACACCATCCGCACCAGGGTTGACAAGGGACTGACCACTCTCCTCATCCTTTTGGATCTTTCGGCTGCGTTCGATACCCTGTCTCCCTCAGTTCTAACATCAAGGCTGAGAGAGATAGGGGTGGAAGGAACGGCTCTTAGTTTGCTGGCATCCTTCCTGAACCAGAGGGAACAGAGAGTAAAGCTGGGGGAGTTTTTATCTCGATCCCTCCCTGTGCACTGTGGGGTCCCTCAGGGTTCGGCATTAAGTCCGACCCTTTTCAACATCTATGTTACCCCACTTGCCAGGCTTATTAGATCTTTTGGGATTGAGGTAATCTCTTATGCCGACGATACACAGATTCTGCTGTCTTTTACCCAACCTGCTATCTTGGCCGCCTCTAAATTTAAAAACTGTATGAAGGCTGTCGCTCAATGGATGGTCTGTAATTCATTGAAGCTCAATGGAGAAAAGACAGATTCTGGTGTTCGGGGGAAAGGAGGATTTTTGGTCGGCTGATTGGTGGCCTTCCACTATGGGGGTGTGCCCTTCACCGACTACTCTGGCTAAAAACTTAGGTGTCCTGATCGATCCCCTCTTGAGGATGGATCAACAGGTAAAGAGGACCATCTCAACCTGCTGGGGCCTTATAAACATCTTACGGAGGATCAGGCACTATTTGTCCTTCCAGGCCAGGAAACACATAGTCCTGGCATTGATAGGTTCCAGACTCGATTACTGTAATGCTCTTTATTTAGGCATTAACAAGGGTCTGGTAACCCGTCTCCAAATGGTGCAGAATGCCGCCGCTAGACTGGTTTTGGACCTGCCCAAACGGGCCTCAGCTCATTCGGCAAGAAGGACTCTACACTGGCTCCCAATGGAGGCCAGGATATCCTTCAAGTCCCTGACCTTGATTTATAGAGCCCTGGCCACTAATCGGTCCGGAGGTGTGAGGGACCTGTTGGTCCCCTATACACCCTCTAGAACTCTCCGGTCGTCCAACAAGTTTTTGCTCCAAGTTCCCAGGATACGTAAGGCTAATTGGGGAGGTAGAGCCTTTTCAACTCTTGCTCCAAGGCTCTGGAACACCCTGCCCTTGGAGATAAAATCTCTTCCCTCGGCGCTTGCTTTTAGGAAGGCTCTTAAGACATGGCTTTTCGCCAAGGCCTACGCTTAGACATGATCTGCCCTACTTTTTGAATTGTCTTTGGTTAGGCGCCTTGATGCCTTCGGGCTAAGTCGCGCGTTTACAAGTCTCCTTTCATTCATTCATTCATTCATTCATGAAGACCAATTGTCTCAAACTGAACACTGACCAGACAGACGTTGTGATCCTCGGAAGAACACCTCACATTGGGACTCCACCCAGAAGCTGGCTGAACTAGACCCACACCCACCCAGTTGACCCACGCCAAGAACCGCGGGATCATTATCGACAAACTTGACATGACTGCCCAAGTAAATATCACAGCCTCCTGCAGCCACACACTGAAAATGCAAAGGAAACTCTTCAAAGGACTACAAATGAGCACCTGAAAAACTGTCACACACCCTCGTCCGAAGCAAGCTACAACACCCTCTCTAGACCATGATCAGTACGCCCCTCATCAGAAGACTGCAAACCATTCAAAATTTAGCAGCCAGAAGGATTCAAACTTGGATGCTGCATGCTAATCACACCATACCTCAAGGAACTCTGACTCCCAATAAACAAACAAGCACAGTTTAAACTCCTCTCTCACACTTTCAAAGCACTACACAACACTGGCGAAGCAAACCTCAATAACCACATTTTCTTTCACAAACCATCCAGATACCTTCACATGGCCTAACTACTACTTGTACTCGTATGTAAAACCAGATCTGGTGGGCGAGCTTTCTCCTACATCACTAGCATACGTGGAGTGACTTGCTGTTATCTACCTGACCTCCTCCCTGGTTCTTGAGTTTGCACAGTTTGGAGAATTACAAGATATACAAATGAAGAAGTGGAAATGTACCTGCGCTTGGACATCCATTTCTTGACACGAACGGTCTCATGGAATGACTCCTGACCATCTATACTGATGAATAATAATAGTACTACTACTAATAATAATAAAGCGCATAGGTAGTATGCTAGTATACAGCACTAGTAGGTCTTACTGCCAAGAGTAAAAAAAGCCTAAAGAGAAAGACAGCCTAGCTAAAGAGCCAAGTTTTTACGGAACAGAAGCTCCGTCTGATTTCCTCAAATAAAGCAGAAGAGAGTTCCATAACCTGGGTATTAGAAAGCAAAAGGAGCTGCCCCATAGTGCAAGCTTTCTTCACTCAGAGGACCTGAGCCAACAATGTCCCAGAGGACCTGAGGCACCTTGAGAGAGAATAGGGTTTAATGAGCAGGTGCAAGTAGCAAGCACAAGTCTTCCTAAAAGCCTCTTTCAAAGCAGAGCTTTGAAAGAGACGTTTCTTTAGCGGGAGCCAGTGCAAATTGCACAGCATCGAACCTATAGCAGCCCGTTCATGAAGATTTAGCAAAAGCTAAGCTGCAGAATTCTCGACACGGTGTCTCATAAGCAGAGACTGGGAAACTCTTGAATACAGGATGTTAAAGTAATCCAGCAGAGAGACAACTAGTGCGTGGATCACTGTTTTTTGGGCAGATTCAGGCAGAAAGCTAATGATTTTCTTAGAGATTTTAAAACCCAATGCATTTGCCAGCCAAGGCCGTGATTTGGCTGTAGAACATAAGATTTTCATCAAACCAAATGCCTAGGTTTTCAACCCTTGGCTTTGGTGAAGGAAGAGGCCCGAGGGGCGCTGGCCACCAGTCGGAGGACCAGATAGAAGGCTGCTTGCCCAGGAGAAGGACCTCAGTCTTACCTGCATTTAATTTCAGGCTGTTGAGGTCTATCCATTGGGCTACCTCCAACAAGCAGGTCCTCAAAGAGACAGCCACTCTAGCACAGTTCTGCGATAAGGTTACAATCAACCGAGTATCATCAGCGTATGATATGTTAAAACCGGGACGCTCGATGATATCAGCCAGGGAGTGCATAAATAGATTGAATAAGGGAGAGCTAAAAATGAGCCCTGTGGCACCCCCTGCTGCAGTGGATGAACCTGCGATCTAACAGGCTTCTGCAGGCCCTGAAAGGTGAGGCCCATCAAAAAAGACGAAAGCTACTGCACAGCCCTGTGAGCGACACTGCAACTTCACAAACGCTCTAATAGAAGGTTGTAGAATACGGTGTCGAAGGCCGCATCAGATCCAGCAACAACAGTGATGCAGTGTCACCCTAATCCATGATCTGGCGCATGGACTGAGAGGCAAGTAGAAGAGACTACTCTGTGCTGTACGGGAGTGAAAGCCTGACTGTTCTCTGCGGTAGGTTCTTGGATGAACTGGTTTTCTGATTTGTCAAGATACTTAAGATTTAGGTTGCCCTCCTATTTCATAGATTTAAAAAAAAAAAAACAAGTAAAAAACAAAAAGAGGAATTGATACCAACTGGGACTTAAATCAGGAAAGCCCAGCAAAAGGAACAGAAAGCCTTGCAACAGCAACAAAAAGTCACTGTGGATGAACCAGATTCAGTTCGGTTTTCAAATTTTGAATCCAAGGGCCAAGACATACAGATTTACATAAAATTAACATTTACAAGGGTGGATTTTGGACATTCATTAATGAAAACCTCTAAAAATACAGAAGACAACAAAAATGGCTCATTGGTCATGTTCTATTCTAGGTTTGATGTAAATCTTTCTAATAGCAGTTTTGACTTAGGCAGAGAGCAAAGATTTTAATGGGGCTTTAGTTTGTAAACCAGAAATAACATTCTCTTTTACTGAGATGCTATAAAGAGAGGAAAAGCCACAACTCCAATGAACATAGAATACTCGACGTAGCATGGAAAATAACGCGCACAAACAACTAGGTTTCCTCTGAGAGAATACAGTCAGGAAAAGCTGCAATTGTGCCTATTTAATATCCTGCTATATAGTGCAGGTGTACTGCTGTCAGAGATATGCAGAGAGGAAGCCGCAGTTCCATCTCAAAACGTATATTTAGACTTCAACAGAAGATGTAAGGATGAAATATGATCCGCATCTAGGATGTCAAAGAAAAAAAAAAGTTCAGCTTAACAAGATTAAAAAACACACACACACACACACACACACACACACTATATTTAAAAAACGGAGTTATGCTTCTGTCTCAGACATGTGAAACCCACAGAAATTTGCCAGTTATGGTTACCAAAGCACACTATTTCTTGTGCTCCCCTTCCACCTTGTTCTCTGGATATCTTTTTTTTTGTGCCATTGGCAAATTGGTGTTTTGAGCATGGGGATGGAGCCAAGTTATGGGATGTGTTGTGTGCATCCGTAACCAGAACTGGTGTATTTCAGTGGTTTTACACATCTGAGTCAGAACCAAATCTCTCCTCAGTGAATTTCATAGTTTTTCCAGCATCCAATGTGAACTGTCTTCAGTCATGTGCAGCAGTCATTGGGCACGGTCTGTGTTCAGCTAGATGCCCAACCACCTACGTGCACAGCCTTGAGCTGCCAACTAGGGGTAGCTACCCCCCCACTGCGCAAATCCACTACTCTCTGGCTTACATGATCCCTAAACTGGCCACTGATGCGAATGGGATCTTTTGGACTTGCAAGTCGCATGCTTTTCTCTGCTTTTGATTCTATTAAAGTACTCCAGTTTTCCACATCCCTGACTTCGTCGCCCTCCTCCTCCCTGCCCCCCCCCACACCACCAGCAATATCCTCAGGTTAGGAATCTTTGAGGGTGCCCCCCGCCACCCCAAGGCTGTGGAATTTGTTAACCACGGAGCAAAACGCAGGAATTTGTATAGACTTGAGTTGAAAGGGGCTAAAAAAAAAAAAATGTGAGTGTCCTTTTATAGCCAATCACGTCACAATCAATGTTGTGTGATTCACAGGAGTCATGACTTGTGAGATAAAACGGCAGATATGTACAAGCTTGCGACCTTTAACACCAGTATCCCAAAGACTACTGAACTTATGTATACCAAACGAATGGAATCATACTTTCAGAGAAATTTCTACTTTCATGCCGTACAGCAGACCTAGCTGCGGCACAGGCAAAAGTTTCTATGGGAGCTACAATGAAAAAACACTTCCATTCACACAATTTCCATTAGGCCCTTTAACTTTTTTTCCCCTGCAAGGATCTTCACGTAGGTTAGCATGCCAAAACATAGCTGAATACATTAGCAGATTGCTACATTTAGGGCAAATATGCCCTAGGTTCAAATATATGCAAAACAAAAAATGAGGCTTAGTAATACAAATAGTGGCAAGTCACAGATGAGTTATGTTGTCAACTTCATGAATCATCAGGAGAGGTCATAAGCAGTGCCTGGGGAGAAAAACATTTTTTAAACCTGGTCTTTTCACACTGAATTATGAATTAATCAATTGCTATGGCAGTTTCCCTATTTTTGTTTTATTTGGGTGCTGTGGGTTGTATATTTTTATTTCCCCCCCTTCTTTATTTTAGTGATGTACTCAAGTACGTAACTTGTGTAACATGCAAGTATGAGAAGTACTCAGTTGCAACCAAGCTAGGATGAGATCAATAAGTGTCTAAATAAATATATATCCATAAATGAGTAATTTACAGGAGTTTTTAAAATAGATTATTACCTTTTCAATTACAGATTTTCCAAGAGTTTTAAGGCTAAAACTGGGGGATTAGTAAGTTATTTTAGGAGACAACCACAACTTTTTAAAAAATAAGTTTTCCAGTTTAGGTTTAGAAAATTAGAGGGATATACCCCCATCATCTGTTCACTAGGGTCATGCCCTCTGCCCAGTACCACTCACCTTTAACTGCTGGGTATAAATTGCATCCCTGCCCTGTAGTCATAGTATCACAAGTCCTTATACTTGTTTGGCACAGGTATAGCCAAAAGCCTAGCACCCAGTCTCAATCCCCACTGAGTGGGACTTGCAGAAGTGCCCTGTGGACAACTGTATCTCAGTCTCCAGCAACCATTAGCATGGCCTGAATGTTCAATAATGACTGATGCATTCACTGCCTGTGGAGTATGGCCCGCTGTCAAATTCACATTTATTTCCAAGTGCATTGTTAATTAATCCAATTACACCTTCAAAACAATACGGAGATGTAAAAACATGGCAAAGAACTTGCTATTATGCAAGATGCCCATTCGTTTAAAATAAAAAGCCTTAAAATACATTTTAAAATAGATCATAAATAAATCCTGGACTTGGTTATACAGGGAGTATTAAAATGGCAGTGCTTGGCCAAGAGTGTAACGGAGCAAACTTTGATTAAGATAGATGTAGATAATGTTCGATAAGGTATAACAGCACTCTACCATCTGTGTGACCGTGCAAAGCACTGTGTTTCAATGACCACGATGTTGATGATTTTCCTGGGGTGACTTATTTTAATAGCCCCCGGTGTCGAAGCTGCTTGTAAGTGCTTTGAGTGCGCCTTCATTCTCCGCAGTGGCCTTTGTCATAGCTTTAAAAATTTCCAGAATCTTAATCACCCGGATGTTAAGACATGTGAATTCTGAGTTCAGAGCGGTGATATGGGCTTGCCTGCATGTGCAGATAGTTTAGCTGCCTAGTAGATACAGAGGACGTGTATTAATGTGTCTTTTTCTGCACCAGAAGGTCTGCAGTGTGTCTTGGCTGGTTTTCGCCAGTTGGGTTAGCTGGACTCCTAGGAAAAGACGTGTGAACTTTAATTTAATATGGTGTAGAAACCAAAGATTGAAATATGCCTGTGGTTTTGAAGACTAAAGAGTTGATGATTTGCCAGGTGTGAGCTCGCTTTGCCAGGGTCACTATCTTCTTGCATAGTAGGAAGTCTGGTAGATTTATTGAGATTATTTTTTAACTCAGCAAAACAATTTCTGATAATCTATAAATCGGATGCTTGCAGCGACTCCAAGGCGGACCAAAAACCTCATCTGGATTTTTAAGTTTGAATTGTTTATTTCAGGCCAGATATGTGAGTGTTGTCGTCTGCCAATCTGAATCTATAGCACATTTAAAAAAATAAATACAAAAAAAAGTTTTGTGGCAAGTGCCTATTTTATTAAGCCTAGCTCTAGCCACAGTTGGGCCTGCGATGTGTAGTTTGTGAGCCTATAAGCAGTCCGGTAAGATTTTACTACTAGCATGTCCAACAACTATGCCACCTTCTTTCGTGTCATTTCACAACCGTATGAGATGGAAGAAAGCAACTTTACTGCCAAAGCAAAGAGGCCCTAAGATTAGGCCTTGCAGGGATTGTGAAAAGGTGTGAAAGTCGGATGTTAGAGAGATGGCTTTAGATTTCATGGCGTCTAGGTGTGCGACGAATTTCCCAAGATATCTATATTTTGGGTTGAATGATAGTTTGAGCCCTTTTATAAACCATGATCCAGGTGTGTTTGTTTTCTTGCTGAATTTCACTACATTTGTGTTAAGTAGCAAATCATCAGCATATAACGTGTGTGAGGAGGCGGCCTCAGATTTGGGAGAAGGGAATTTATAAGATCCAGTTCTGTTGCTTGAAAGATAGCTTTTGAAACGTAAAGGGGCAAGACGCACCCTTGTTTCAACCCAGTGGTGGGATACATTTTCTCCAATCACCCAGTCTGACTCATAGCCAGGTTTCTGGTGTAAAGGAGTTGAATGGCTTGCATGATTTTTGGCTGTATCCAAATGCAGTAAATATTTTTTTTCCATAGGGTCTCCCAAAAACTACTATCAAATGCCGCCTAGAAATCAATGAATTTATAATGTTGATTTAGCAAAGATTCGATAAACTATCTTGCCCAGTGCACAATCCTGTTTAGTTCCATGGTGCAAGTAGCAAATTATCCACCCATTCTGCAAGTCTTGCAGCACTAAAGATAAAAAGTACTTGGAGCTGATGTCGAGCAATGCTATTAAATCGATAGTTTACTGGTCGCCCGAGTTTCCCCCTTTGAAAATTGGGTAGATTATGGATCCACGCCAAGAGTCTGGAACTGTCTAATGAAAATTCACACCGCTAACAAGACAATACATAACTCTGGATTAGCTTTATACAGGGCAGAGGGGAGTTCATAGGGGCCTGGGTTACCGTCGATTCTGCTCTCCCTTATTATAATTTCTTTTTGATTTAGTCAAGTTTTGGCTGGGGAGTCCCGAGTCAGATTTTACCATGGCCGACCCAATATACTGGGGTGTTAACCCTCCTTGTTTAATACCATCCGTAGCAATGGCCTTCGAGTCAGGCTGGTATGCTAGAAGCATATGGTTCAGAGGGTTGCTGCAACTATGGCCAGTTCCACTTGCCTTGTTTGGTCATGGCTCTCCTAGTGTTTTTGCAATTAATTAGTCCAGACCTCCTCGCTTAAATTTGCGCCATATGCCGTTATATGATCCTCGTTTAGTTCATTAATTTACGAAAAGCTCTAGTCTCTAGAATTGTATCAGACCGTGTCAATATGCTGTTTCTTGGCGAGCCACATTGCCATATTGTACTCTTGGCGCAGTTTCCTTACCTTATATTGTTGTCACCTTGCCTGATGGCTGATACTCCGTCTTTAGTGCCCTTTTGCGGAGATAAGATTTTTTGTCAACCACAGTGTGGCTCTGTTTAGCAGCTAATGGGGAGGGGGGGGGGGGGGGGGGCGAGAGGGGGTTAGATTATTTTTTTGACATTGCCATACATTATCAGAATCATACAATACTGTTCCAAGTTTTTAATTCAGGTTCAAAACGTTGGCTGGTGCATGGTAGGCAGGCTCAAGATTTACTGCTGGTATCTGTGGGTTATGGTCACATTCCTTACACTCTTCAATTTTAAAATCTGTGATGTATCTAAAAAGAGACAGAGAATGGCCTGATGTCCTTTCCCTTTCTAAAGGCCATGGCAACCTTGCCCACAATACAGGATCAGGGGCCCTTCACCTCCTTCACCACCCTATTGTACCTACCGGGCATGGACTTCAGGTAAATATTTTATTGCTTTCCATTAATTTTAAAGTAAAATGCATCTTTGGGTTCTATTCCTCTGATCTAAACTGCACTCAGCCTTCGATGGTTAACAGAGGACATATTTTGTTTCGGTTATATTGGTGTAGGTGTATCAAATGAGGCAAACTTTCCCGATAGCAAAATCAATACAATAAATACATTTTCTATGGTTGGACTCCGTGCCAGAATATACCAATAAAATGCTGCTGGGGACACGATGCTCAGACATGGTTTGCATGCTTATGTACAGAGAGAATGACAGAATCAAGTCCACAGAGAAACATCAATGCCATGTTATCTAGGAGACTGGGAAAGAAGGAACAATTTTGACTACTGGTTCATAAACAGAACGTTAATTTGCAGACCACACGGGAAATTTAGCAATTTCTGTTGGAGGAGAAATTATATTTCCTGTCCGATCTGGGAAAGGAATGTTATGGCCCTACAAGCACACAGCCACACATATTTGAAGACTAGGTTTCATTTTAAAAGAGGAAATGATTTAGCCTAAACCAATGAGAATTCTAGAGGCGATGCAGGTCATTAAAAAATGAGATGCCACCCTTAAATTTTGTATTTTACTGATTTTTACCACATGGTATGGCTTTGCTCCGCAGTCACACGCTATTGAGAGTCAGTGATGGGGGAAGCTTACTGAAGTCCTGGGCTGGGAGGGTCCTCTCAACCCAATGACTGTGCTTCTGGGAAAGACTGAGGGGATGGATGGCTCCAGAGCTGACAAACTCTTTCTAAACATGGCCATGATGGTGGCCAAGAGGGACATTGCGGCAAACTGGCTGAACTAGACAGCTCCCACCATGTCACATTGGCGCAGGGGGGTGGATTGGTGCGTTGCACAAGAACAACCCCTGTATGAGGCTAGAGGATGCCCGAAGAAGTTTTGCAGAGTGTGGGGCAAATGGGTTGGGGTGAAAGAAGACTGACTCTCTCGTTGAGAAACAGAATGCGGGGATGGGTGCTGCTCTGTATTTCCCTCGCATATCAGGATCATAACCGCTGGTGTAGTGTCATCATATTTCTGCTTTGCACTGTTATTTGTACACACTGCTGGTGTGTTCTCTTTTGTTGGTCTCTCATAAAATCAATAAAATTGGTTATCAAAAATAAATTGTATTTTAATTTTCACAATAAAAACTGAACTGATTTACACCAAATCAAACCAGAACCCCCAGTTGGTCAAACCACTTCCATCCAAGTAGCGGTGTAAATTCATCCAGGGGCATTTTCTTCAACAGGAGGGGGACATAAAAACCATGTCATAAACAGTGTGTTCTACCTTACCCTCAAACACCTACAGGGAGGACTTGTCTATCTAATCCATATGCATTTAGGAAAACGAATAGTTTACCTGTCGGTGTAGTTTTGCAGCTTGAAGATCTTTCTGGATTCACTATGCTGTGCATTATTCCGCGATCTTGTGGTTGGGTCCGGATTCGTAGTGTCTTTTCTTTGTTTTTTTTTTTTTTGTTTTTTGTAGCCCAGGTGGGCGTCGACGTCCACCATTTGGTGCACCTCCCGTGACGTCGTCGTGCTTCCTGCGGAAGTCCCACCTTTGGGGCACCATCTTCGGGTTCTTTTTTCCTTTCCTTTTTTTTTTTTTTTTCTTAACCCTAGGCGATTGATTAATCCTTCTTGTCCCTTTATCTGTATGTTTTCATTTCTTTGATCTTTTCCATTTTACCCCCTCTTCCTCCAGCCTCATCTTCCTGGCGGAGGTGGGTGGGTTCGCTAGTGAATCCAGAAAGATCTTCAAGCTGCAAAACTACACCGACAGGTAAGAAACTATTCGTTTTGCAGCGTGAATCTTTCTGGATTCACTATGCTGTGCATAGACTTTGTAGCGGTTTTCCTAATTCTGTGGCGGCTGGGTGGTAGATGAGCGTTGGTCGTTGAAAATGTGCTGAAGCACCTTCTGTCCAACCTGTGCTTCCTTGTTCATCTGAATGTCCACGCAGTAGTGTTTCGTGAACGTGTGCACAGATGCCCAAGTTGCCGCGAGGCATATGTCCTGGATGGGCGTGTTCGCCAGGAAGGCCACGGTGGCCCCTTTCTTCCTTGTGGAGTGAGCCTGCGGCCCCTCCGCTAGCTCCTGTCCAGCTTGTTTGTGGCAGAATTGAATAGTGAGGGCAATCCGCCTTGCGATGGTGCCCTTAGTCACTGGCCTACCCATGAAGCTAGTAGCAAAGGACACAAACAGCTGTTTCGACTTCCTGAGTTCCTTGGTTCTCTCAATGTAGTGCATCACCGCTCTTCTGGCATCGAGGGTGTGCAGTGCCTTTTCTGCGTTTGTAGTCGGGTTTTGGAAGAAACTCGGTATCTGGATACTCTGATTCATGTGGAACGCCGACACTACCTTGGGCATGAAGTGTGGGTCCGTTCTGAGGACTATTCTATCCTTGTGAATCTGAATGTAGGGTTCCTGCAGCGTTAGTGCTTGAAGCTCGCTCACCCTGCGCAGTGAGGTTATGGCCACCAGAAAGGCTGTTTTCATAGTCAACATCTGCAGTGTGGCCTTGTGAATGGGTTCAAACGGTGCCTTCATGAGCTCCGTCAGGACCACATTCAGATTCCATGCCGGCGGCGGCAACCTTTTCGGGGGGGCCATCCTTTTGGCTCCTTCCATCAATCTCCTCACCACCTGCGAGCTGAAGAAACTTCCACCTTTTTCACCTCTGGTGTAGGCCACGATGGCCGCTAGGTGTACCCTTAGTGAGCTCGAGCAGAGGTTACTCTTAAGAAGGTGTGTGAGGTACCTCAGTACTGTTGAGTCTCTTGTCATTCTGTTTTGCAGGCCCTTTTTCCGGCACCACACAGTGAACCTCTTCCATTTTGCGCTTTAGCATTTTCGTGTAGTTGGTTTCCTCGCCTCCCGTAGCACTCGCATCGTGCTGGGCGGCAATCTTAGGTGTGCGAACTCTAGGTCTTCAGGAGCCATGCCGCCAGGTTGAGGGTCTCTGGCTCTGGGTGCAGGACCTCTCCGTTTTGCATTGAGAGCAGGTCCTTCCTCCTCTCGAACCTGTATGGGTCGCCTTGTGCCATTTCTTGAATTTGTGAGAACCATGTCTGCCTCGCCCACTGCGGAGCCACCAGGATCAGAGTCATGTTGCTGGTTCTGCACTTGTCGAGCACTCTGTGCAACAGGGGTATCGGTGGAAAGGCGTAGGCAAATGTCCTCGACCAGCTTATCCATAGGGCATTTCCCTTGGATTGCTGATCTGGTTGCCTGGACGCGAAGCTTTGGCATTTTGCATTGTGGCGTGTTGCAAATAGGTCTATTCTGGGAGTCCCCCATCTCCGGAAGAGTTTCTCCGTTTCCTGGCCATTGAGCTCCCACTCGTGTGATGCGGAGGTCTGCCTGCTTAGCCAGTCTGCCTCCACATTGTCCTTCCCCGGTAGGTGAATTGCCAGTAGATCTATCCTGAGAGGTATGGCCCATCTCCAAATCTCCTGAGCTAGGGATGAGAGTGGAAACGACTGTGTCCCCCCTTGTTTGTTGATGTAGAACATCGCCGTGGTGTTGTCGGTTTGGACGACCACCCTCTTGTTGAACAGGTGTCTCTGGAATGCCTTCAGGGCTAGCAGGATTGTTTTCAACTCGAGGTAGTTGATATGGCGGACCGCATCTGCTGGGGCCCATAGACCCCTCACTCTGAGGTTGTCCATGTGCGCTCCCCATCCCTTCTGCGATGCGTCCGTGGTAATGGTCACTGTTGGGATTGGTGGTGTCAGGCTTCTCCCTGTTATGTTGTCCCTGTTCCACCAAGTTATCTCCTCCTGCACTGCGTGCGTAACAACCACTAGATCCTCCCAACTTCCGTTTGCTTGTGACCATTGCTGTTGTAGCCATTCCTGGAATGGTCTCATGTGCAGGCGTACATTCGGCACCAGCTGGATACAGGACGCCATCATCCCCCTCACAGCCCTCACTGTCAGAGCTCGCCCCTTCTGGTAGAGCTTCGCCTCCTTCAGTAGAGCCTCCGTCCTCCTGTCGCTGGGCACTACTGTACTGTTGCGGGAGTTGATCTTTGCCCCCAGGAAAATCTTCACCTGCTCCGGTTCCATCGATGATTTTCCCCAGTGGATCGAGAATCCCAGATTCGTGAGGGTGTCTGTTACGCGTTTTGCGTGCCTCTCGCACTTTCCGCGTGAGTTTGCCTTGACCAGCCAGTCGTCCAAGTAGGGGTAGACATGTATTCCCTGCCTTCGTAGGTGCGCCGCTACCGCCGACAGGCATTTTGTAAAGACCCTTGGTGCTGATTTTAATCCGAAGGCCAGGGTCGTGAACTGGTAGTGTTCCTGTTCGATGTTGAATCTTAGAAGGCCCTTGTGCCTTCTGTTTATTGGGATGTGAAGGTAGGCATCCTTGAGGTCCACGGTGACCATGAAGTCCCCTTCTCTTAACTGTGGCAGAACCTCCTGCAGTGAAGTCATTTTGAACCTTTGCGTTCTGATGAACTTGTTTAGGTAACGGAGGTCTAGTATGGGTCTGAGGTCTCCGTCTACCTTCGGAACCACGAAGTAGTTTGAGTAGACCCCTTTGTTGCGTTCTCTGAACGGCACTGTCTCTATGGCTCCCTTTTGCAGGAGTTTCCGCGTTTCTTCTCCGAGTATTGCCAGTTCTTGGGCCGATCTCAGTCTTCCCTTTGGTTTCCTGTTTGGAGGTCTTTTCTCCAAATCTACGCAGTATCCGTACTGCACAATGTTCCGTATCCACTTGTCTGTGGTTATACGCCGCCACTCCTGAAGGTAGAACCTCAGTCTTCCGCCTACTGGTGTCGTATGCTCGTAGGCTCTTGAATCTTCTCTTCCCCCTGATGACACTTTTTTGCGCCTCACCCTTGGGGTCCTGACGAGGGTAGGCGTCCTCTTGCGTGCTGAGTCACTTCGTCGAGGGCTGTTCGCCCCCTCTCCTCCTTTGGCCACGTCCATTCCCTCTCCCGCGAAAGGACTGGCCCGAGGTGGATATTGCCAGTTTTGCTTCTGCTGACCTTGTCCGTGACCTTCACCCTGCTGACTTTGTTGGAACGCCTGGTGCGACGTCCCCTGCTGGCTTCCTCCCCTACCGTAGGGTCTCCTCGAGGGATTTCCTCGCCTCATTCCCCTCAGCTGTAGGGCCCCCATGGACCTCGCCGTCTCGTTTTCTTTTTCAGCTGGGTGAGCTTGTCGTCCACTGTTGCTCCGAACAGTGTCTCTCCGTTGAAGGGGGTGCCAAGGATGTTGTTCTGCACTTCCGGTTTGAATCCCGAGATTCTTAGCCATGCATGCCTCCTCTCTGTGACCCCTATGGCCATGAGTCTTGCTGAAGTCTCTGCCCCATCCAACGCCGTCTTTATACAGGAGTTGGCGATGTTCTTGCCTTCGTCTATCAGGTGAGAGGCTCTCTGGCGGTATTCTTCGGGGAGGTGCTTTACTAGCTCCCCCATCTCATCCCAGTGCTGGTATTGGGGTCTATTGAGGAGTGCATTTGAATTCGCCATGCGCCAGTGCATTGCGGCGTTCCTCTCGACCTTTCTTCCTGTGAGGTCAATCCTCCTGCTCTCCTTATCCGGAGGTGGGCCCGAAGTTGCTGGTACGTTGGCTCTTCTCCTGGCCGTGGAGGCTATGATAGAGTCCGCGGTCACGCTCCCCTTGATGTAAGGGGGGTCCAGGGAGGAGTGCTTATATTTCTTCTCTGTCCTGGGCGTGATCGACCGGCAGGTCGCAGGTTCCTTGAAGGCTTCTCTCCCCTGATTCATCACACTTTGTAGCATGGGGAGGAACTGGCTCCTTGTCTGGATGGGGAGCAGTGTCTCGACGAGAAAATCGGCTTTTGGTTTCTCCTCGTCAAGTTTGACGCCGAAGGCCATTGCTGCGCTCCTGACCACCATATTGTAGACCCCGATGTCGTCGGGTGGCGAAGGCCTCGAAGGGTACGTGTCCACGGGCTCCTCCGGGTTTTCGGTGTCGAGATAGTGCCATTCGACGTCGTTGCTGGTAGATGCCGCCGATTCGTAGAACGACCGTTGGTCTTCTTCCTCGGCTTCTCCCTCATAATAGGGCTCTTCTTCCTCTTCGAGATCCCTTGTCAGCCCTTCGGCGTCGAACTCGTCTTCGACCTCACCGACGTCCGCCGATGAAACCGTTGGAATCTTGAATTCCTTCATCCTGGCGTCGAACTCCTTCTTCCTTTGAAGGATGTTCTCCATTTCGGCCTCGAGCCGCCTCTTCTTTTTCTCCATCTCGGAGATGCTTTCGGCGTCGACCGCGGGTCTTTTCGATGAAACTTGCGTCGACGTCGAACGTTCTTTCTGCGTCGATCGCCCCGTTTCATGGGATGCTTTCGACGACCCTTGCCTTTCGGCGTCTTTCGGCACCAGGGAGTCCTTATCTAAGGATCCGCTCGGCCTCTTGTCCGTGGTTCCCCCTTTGGACGTCGAAGTTTTCGGCGCCGGGGCTCCCTTCGTGGACTTTGACTCAGTTTTTCTCGAGTCACCCTCGTGTTGTCGAGGTACTTTCTGTTTTGCGCTCGACGATTCTCTTACCTTGTCTTCTTTTTTCTTGTCGGTCTCTACGACCGTGAAGTTTTCGGCTGTCTCGGCGACGTTGTCCTCGTCGTCCGTGGAGAGGCCCAGATCGTAGAGCGTCGGGGGCTTCCCCTTGCCATCCATGTTGGCGTTGGCTCTTCTCTGCCGCTCTCTCACCCTGAGTGTCTTCGGCGCGAAGGCTGAGCAGGCGTTGCAGTCGATACTCTGGTGATCGACCGGCAGGCAGAGGTTGCAGACCGGATGCTGGTCTTTCTGCGCGAACTTGTGGTGGCAGTTTGGGCAGAACTTGAATGGCGTCTTGTCCATTGCGCTCAGGGTCTCTGAGCGTGCATTCTCCAAGGCAGTCGAAGAAAAGGGGCGCTGGTCCTCCTTTCTTCGCGCTCCTGATGAAATCTCTTCCTTTCCTGATATCTTCTAGTGATTCTATCGACGAAACTCGCTTTTCTTCCTTAGAGTGTAATTCTGGAGCTTCCCGATGACGATCCAGACCCAACGGCGGAAAAAAGAATCTGAAGATGGCGCCCCAAAGGTGGGACTTCCGCAGGAAGCACGACGACGTCACGGGAGGTGCACCAAATGGTGGACGTCGACGCCCTCCTGGGCTACAAAAAAAAAAAAAAAAAAAAAAAAACAAAGAAAAGACACTACGAATCCGGACCCAACCACAAGATCGCGGAATAATGCACAGCATAGTGAATCCAGAAAGATTCACGCTGCAAAAATGCAAACACAGAATTGGTAACGGAAGGACAGAAAAAGCAGTGACCTCACTAGTGTAGAGTTACAGTGAAACAGGTGAAAAGAACATGGTGTAGGTGTCAACCAGGTACATGTGCTGGAGATAGCCTAGAACCCAATGCAATAGTAGTGACAAATCACCTCAAAAGGGAAATAGTGTGCTATAACATCACATCTTCCGGTCCATTTATTGTTGGCAGTTCTCAAACCTGACGATCCCTGTAACGTCTTGTACATATACAGCAAATTACACTCCTGTACCAAGCATGGCCGTGGGAAACTAAATTGTATTTTTACACGATCTGCCCAGTCAGCGGCAAGCAGGACTGAGAAAGGAGATCAAAGGCCAGGACTACTCAAGAAAAGAAACCAGCCCTTCCCCAGAGATGGAGTTGCAGGCCTTTGGCTCCCTGCTTTTGTTTAAATCTGGGTTCCCCTATCAGCACAAAAAAAACAATAGTGACGTAGGCCCTCATCACCAGCCGTTTAGACTATGGTAACGCACCACCAGCGAACTCATGAGAAGAATTCCATCAATACAGAAAACAGCAGACTGATCCTCAAACACCCAGCACCTGAGAGACCTCCACTGGCTCCATCCAGGAAAGGTGCCTTTCCAAATTCCTGACCCACGCCTACAAAGCTCTCCATGACCAAGGACCTGCATACATGAACTACCGCTTGAACTTTCCCCAACTTTACAGAAACCTCCGCTCACCTTACCCAGACATAGCGCATTCGCCGCTGCCGCACCGGACAACGCTCCTTTTCCCCTCTTGGGACCAAGTCCTGGAATGCCCACTCCCTACACCTCCAAACTTCACCCTGGCAGACAGACTTCAGGAGGAAGCTAAAAACATGGAATTTCTCTTGAAAACCGCAACCCAGCAAAAAGGGAGATTGTGGCGCTCTTTTAGAACCAAATCACTTTTATGAAGGTCTTCAGAAAAACACTTTACCTAAGCTGCATCCTTCTCTGCATCCTTCTCTAAACTTGCCAAGGTTATTTGGTGAGCAGAGATTGCATTTAGACCCTGGTTGTTGGGTGATGTTAGTTTTCACTACATCAAACTCCTTAAATAGTGGAAGCAGAGATTTTTGCAGTTGAATACAAGTCAAGAGGCTTGTCATAATATAGTTAATGAACACACGGATCCTAGTTATATCTTCTGTAAAGACGCAAGCAAGATATGATGGTCTAATGAGCTCAACCATACAGTGAGATTTGAGGCATTATGTGCATAAATGCTTTGTGTGCAGTCAGTTGCTGGTACAGGAAGGCTGGTGTTAAAGGACTCCAGCAGTTATGAAAGCACACATGTACCACCCTGTGCTTTAACCAAACTTACCTGCACTTCTTTTTACAATGCAAAATGCATAGAGGTGGTACAAAGTCACATCATAGCATAAACATGTGGTGACAAAGAACTCTGGAGTCCTCACCAAACTCACAGTTTTGCGTTATAGACAACACCAGATCAAATCAGTCACTTATGGCCTGACTTTACACCTATATGGAATGTGGGAATTAACCAATGAATGATTAACTGTTTCAAAGTCTGCATAAAATGTAGAATGGCCCGTCAGATTAACTCCGTCTCATCCTCCTGCTGCCACACCCTCCGCCTCCTTCGTAAGACCCTAAAATGGACCCCCCTCGAACACCTAAAGACTGTCACTCACGCCCTGGTCACCAGCAGACTCTACTACGGCAATGCACTCTGCGCCAGAATAAACGAAAACCTCACCCGCAAGCTACAGAACATCCAGAATACCCACCGCAAGACTGGTCCTCAACCTGCCAAAACACTGCCACATCTCCCAGCACCTGCGCACACTCCACTGGCTCCACGTCGAGGCGAGAATCACCTTCAAGATACTCACCCAGGCACACAAGGCCCTCCACGGCACTGGACCAGCATACCTGAAAAACCGACTAAAATTCCACGCACCCCAAAGGACCCTACGTTCAGCCCAGCTCTCCTATGCCGTGGTCCCCCGCACCAGGAAGACCAGATCGGGAGGCCGCTCCTTCTCCTTCCTCGCATCCAAAGCATGGAACGCCCTTCCACTCCACCTCAGACAGACATCGCTCCCCCTCTCCGCCAGGAACCTCAAAACCTGGCTCTGACATTCCCCCTCTTTGATGGAATGCAACCTGAACCCCAACCCCACCCCTAGCGCCTTGAGACCCTTAGGGGCGAGTAGTCGCGCTTTAACAAACCCCTGATTGATTCAACACTTAAATCTGCCCATTAAACAGTAGATACAAGGTAGCCTTAATGACAGACTATAGACGTTAATGGCTGGCTATGTGTACAGAATAAAGCCTCATCATTTGGCGTGACTAGCTAGGATAGGAGGATAGAAATCTAGCCATGCCATATCTACATCTCCAATTCAATTCTGAAAAACTAGGCTCTGGATAAGAGTGGTTCCAGTTAAACTATTTTTGAAACATTAATTGAAAGGATTTTTTGCCAATACCAATATCTAAAGAGGATATCTGTATCAAAAACATAAAATACATTTAAAAAAACAGTGTGTTTTTTTTAAACTTTCAGTACACTCCTTTGGTGACTTATGCCCAAGACTGAAGAGGAATTTTTGAAAAGACAACTTGAAATGCTTAGCTGTGGAAAGACAACTCTGGAAAACTTGATGAAGAAAGGAAAATTTGATCAAGAAATGAGAACGTCATCAAACAAGTTCTACCGTAGAAAATAAGTATTTAGTATCACCAAAACAAAAAAGGACAGTAATTTGTACACCATGATAAGAGCTACTTGAACTAAAAAAAAGATATAGAATATATACATATATATATATATATATATATATACATACACACACACACACATTCATTAAAAACTATTTTTATAAAACAAGAGATACGAATAGTGAAATTAACATAACTTACATGTTTTGTGTATTAATAATTGTGCTTCTAGTATGGATTTGCTAATTTTGTCTAGAGTTCACATGCTGTTCTAAGAATATATACACTGTGCCCGGTGTTTCCCGGTTTTCCAAATAACTAATAAAGGTGTGGCCAACCTTTTTTTTTTTAACTAAAGCTATTTATGTGCAATTAAAAGGATCCCAAGTCAGTAATATTAGTGTTATTATAGTGACAACATCAGACAAGATCACGTTAGTGCCCCCCATGCAGAAGTACCAGTAGTGATCACCTAAAGTACATAATGCAGAGTTGCCAGCACTAAATGTAAAAAAGGATTTTTTCAAATTGGAATGCCTCGACATGGGTATTACCCAACAGCCATAGCTGCAAAGCACCAGACACTAGGGTAATATTGCATGGTTTTTCACTCAAATATAAGCTTTAAATATATTTTGGAAATCCATTTTTCTCTAAACGTCAGCTTAGGAGTTCTGAAAACACATTTTTATTATGATGATATACCTTTGAATTACGGAATACATATATTAATGCAGCCAAACAAAAACTTCTAATGTAGTATGCTGTGCTGCACACAGGAGAGCTACTTACAGGTAGCTGGAGAGCTACCAGTAGTTCACGAGCTACTCGTTGGGAGTTGGCTGCGAGTTGGAGTCATGAGCTTAGCCTATGGCGTAAGATACACATTTTCTCACAGGTAACAAGAATGGGTTGTGTTCGGAGGGATTAAATAAGATTGATAGTTTCTACAGTTTATCATGGATTTATAAGCGCTCTTGTTTATTAATCCTTCTGTTGTATAAATCCAGTGGGTCATAAAGATAAGCACAAGCCTAGCGGACATGCAACAGAGTGCTGTGAGGTGGGAAATTCTCTTCCATCTTTATCTAGGAGGGCAGATGTTTTTTTTCTCTAGAGGACCCATGGGAATGGGAGAAGCAAGGCCTTTCTATCAATGGGGATCAATGTAGTAAGAGGTTGTTCCATAGTTCTTGAGTGGAAGTTGAGAAGGCTAGTTTCCAAGTCTTTTCTTTGTTTCATTTCTGATCTGGCACAAGCCGTAGAACTTAAAAGTTTGTTTACTTTTTAGGAGTAATGGGTATACATTACTCGCAATCGCACAGATAACTGGACTGCAGTCAAACTAATTACTCCAAATCTTGTGCGTTAGGTCCGAGAATAACATCATTAGGACTACCGGTTTCTCAATTTCCATTTCTCTTTTTAACACACTTTAGACTACTGGTTAAACACAAAAGTTACCTGATCTTTGAGAAACTATTGCCTACTTTAAACTCCCACAAGAAAAGGTCAACTTTTTCTATTTAAAAGAAAATAAAAAAATTAGGTATACAATTTGTGTTTGACAATGTAGGCTTACCACCACCAAGAAACTACTACAGCAGAGGTCCTGATCACAGTTCACAATTCGGACTCTCAGTATCATTTTAGGAAGGAGAGACTATCAACTGCGCAGTTAGAATGAGCTAATTCCATGCTTGTGTGAAACAAGAAGCATCATCCCCCTGAACAAGCACTAGGAGATGTGTTAGGTGGTGTCCTTTAGGGTAGTACATTTTGAGCGTTTCCACAGACGTACATTAAAACTTGATATTTTCTGTTCTTTTTTATTCTTTAACTGATTGCTAAATAGTATTAGTTAAACAGAAGACATAAAAAATGGTTTTATAAAAATAAACACAAAATATACACAAACAGACAAATGGCCTACCAGGTATTTCTGCAGTGATTGTCTTGCTGCTCCCTGAAACCTCTTCTTCATCCGAAGTACTTGAGCTTGAGTCGCACGTCAGGTCACTGTCACTGGTACTGCTGTCCTGCAGCAAGTTATACTTCTTCCTCGCAGCTGCCTCGCGCTTCTGCCTCAACAGACGAATCCGCTCTTTGTGCTTTTGGCTACGATGACCTTTAACTTTGGAAACCTTACCATTTTGCTTCTCACTAGATTGCCGATTCTTCTTTGCAGCCATAACGGATGTTTCGCTCTCAGACCTAGACCTTCTTGACTTTCGACCAATGGTAGCTCCAGGTACCCCAGCATTGTCTCCTTCCACTGGGACTTCTGCCTGACAAGGCTCATTTTCTGCTGCAGAAGACAGTGTATCAGAATCAGCCAAGTGGCCACTGGAAGAAGGAGAAACCATACAATGATTCGAAGAGTCACTCTCATCAACTCTACCAACCGTCGGCTTGTCACTTTCAGTAGATGCTAGCTGAGACTCCGAAGAGTCTCGTCTGAGTTCCATCAATAAGCAAGGCATTGAAGCTAACATTGTAGAGTCTGCTGCATTCAGTACAGCATCGGTTTGTGTCTGTGTTTCAAGTTCTAAAGACCGGTCTTCTGCTCCTGTGGACTCTTTATGTTCGCAGATTGAAGGTAGTGCTTCAGGTATGAGGAGCTCGTTTTTCCCCATTGCCTCCATCTTCATTTCAAGGGTTGCCCACGTCCTGTTGTCAGATCATGGAGGTGACGGCTAAGTGAGTAAGGGTTTTCCAAAGAAAGCAACAACTGTAAACAAACTGTAGAGAAAAAAAAAACAGAGCAGCGTGAACAGAAACAAATGTCTTGTTTGTAGTCTTTCAGTAACCTGAACATTATTTTAAAAACATTATCTGTATTTAGTCGCTTACAACCACACATGCTTTACAGTCCGCTTTGACTACATTTTGATGTAAAGTAAGATGCACAGAAATGCAGTTATTACAAATGTTACCTTACAATCAGAGGCAATGCTCACGGATCTAGGGCTGCACAGGTTGGGGAGAATTAACGCTGCACCATAATCTAAACACTTCCACACAAATTTTAAAACAAATACATAAATCGGATATTAAAGACTTGAAAACAACGATCATAATGAGCACTTCAAATAAAAGTATAATCAAATTCAAAGAGGTTGCCTTTAATGAACTTAGAAGGTAGTCACACAATGTAGGCCTAGTCTTACATTCTCCTCACTCACCAAACTTTGAAAGGGGAGAGGATGTGGCACTGCGGCAAGGGTTGCAGACTTAGGAACTGGAGAACAACGTGCAAGTCTAATCTTGCAGTGTCTTGAACAAAATAAAAACCCAACCTAGTGTAAAGCCCTCAGATGCCCTTGGGCCTAGTTGACGCTACATAAAACTGCAAAAATCACAAAAACTGAACAAACCAGGATGTGTACATACAATTACAGCTGCAGTTACTTTCCAGTTTATGTGAGGAAAGTTAGTCTTCAACTAGTGGAAGAGGTCACAACTAGTCAACTGCAAGGTAGTGGAGAAAGAACATCTGTTCGCACCTGCAAAGTAGTAGATTAAAATAAGGAGATGACTACATGACTGACTACTTAGGAGTAGAAAAATAAATTGCTCCAAGGACAGGTATTTAAAGAGAAAGCAATTCTGGCCCACTGCAATCTGCCTGCTCAAGGCTATTTTTTTTCTTTCTCTGAAAAGTTTAAGGCAGCATTCAATATGAATGCATCACAAAGTTTGGTTTAAAATCCATAGCAACATGTGGTGTAACTCCACTAAAGTGTGTAAATATAACAAAGCTCGCTCTTGATAATACAGACACTAGTGTGGTTAAATAAGCAGTGCCATTACATCAAAGAAGCACTAAAATTACCGTCATTTCTGTAGGATCCTACAACTACCTTGTCTCATCCAAAGTAGTGCTTTTTACTGCCAGTTGACTAACACATATGCAAGTAAGAGCCATCGGAGAGAGAGTAGATTGAGTAGGTGTCAAGAAGAGGCAGCACAAACAAAACCAACAAAGTTCAGGGAGTTAAAGAAACACCTTGTATATTGGGTTATCCCTAGAGAAACTCTGACATCCCTTGGGACAGCCCAACATCTTTGATCTACATTAAATCAACCAATAACAAGCAGATGGGAAATAAAGAGACAATTGGCATTTACTTTGAAGCAGGCAACCAGGTTCAGCAGCGGTGTGTCACTGGCATGCTGCTGTAACGGACATTGCGAAGCATAGGTCTAACTCTCTACAGGTGTGTATGAAATTATGTGTACTAGTGAATAGTGACTGAGGTTATCAGCAGAAACCTCGCAGATGGAGGGGCAGGCAAGCAGTGCGATTGGAGGCCTCCAACAAGACAAATGTGTCCACACCAGGGAAGGGAAGTTAATGTAATGGCCGGCGAGATAAACATTTTTGCCTGCCTGGAATGTGCAATTATGCTTAAATCGCAGGAACCAAACCTTACCCCTGAAATGAAGATAACCCTCTTAGTTGAGGCAGTCCTGCCCGAGAGTAAGGGTAGGATGCTTAGTGGATTTAACAGCTGGATAACAGGCACCAAGTCTTGCTGAGCGTCTGGAAGGCAGATCTCAATCACAATCCCTGTCTCACCAAGACTCCGCAAGCCTCCCCCGACCCCCAAGCTCCCCACTTCAGAGCAGAGTATCTTCATTAGCACTAGGCAATAGCATTTATTTAAGTCAAAAATCGGCCCACATACCATTGCCTCACACCGTCATATTCTCAGATGGAGGTCAATGATAAGCGCGCTATACATAGGAGGCCTAAGAGGGACATCATTGCGACAACTCCTGAGAAGAGGCGCTGCTTTTTAAGCATTGGCAGTATGCCACCAGGAAATGGTGAAGTAACATTCCCACATCTCCTGGAATACTGCAGGAGAGTTAACTGCCTCAGCTGTGCGGATAAGCTTGTGAAAGAAAAGATGCATATTGTAAATGAATGTGTGAGTGTGAATCAGTTATTCTGGAAAGTTTTGAGCTGGAGATAATTTGAATAAACAGTGAGTACTAAAATACTCCCCACACTGTTTTTGGGTGGATCCATTTCAGTTTTCCACCAAGACATTACAGCAATACAAGATAGGAACCAGTAACTATTGCCTGGGGCATCAAAACTTAAACAGAGGTCAAATGTTAATGACAACTGACTCCCACATTGATGGCTAGATGAGATGGGCAGATGGATCTATGACAAATAGGTTTTCTTGTCCAACAGTACATCCAGTTTTTTTGTGAGAAATACGTACACATGCGCTTTTTTTATACTGTGGGACTTGTACAAAAGAAATCCCTCAGAAAGGAATATTCAATAAAAACTTAATGCCAACTGCTGGTACACTGGCACCGAGGATAAATCACGAGTAGAAAGGTTTCACCAATGTAAGCGCTCTTTAAAAATGTCCAAGTAGTAATGTAAGGAGGAATTGCCATAGTCACGTTTGACTCCATGCTGCTAAAACATGCAAGAGAAACCTCAAAAGAAAAGACGAAAGCAGCTCAGGCACTACATTACACAGAATATACATGGAAACCAGCCAGCCACCCTGTCAAGATTTAACGTAGTTTTTCCAATGCTGCTTCGTGTCGATTCATCACTCAGATGTTGCAATGTAAACGAAATTATGACGGCCGTGTACATATTTAACTCACACCCCTAACGATCTTGGTAAGCCTGAACAGGGCATATCCCCATTGTTTGCATGAGTAATAACCTAAGTAGCTTTTTTTAAAAACCTTTTTTTTAGATTTAAACTAATAAAAATGTTATTTTTGAATCCAACTTGAAAAAACATTATTGCACTAGATATATGATACAGTAACACTTTAAGCAATATAGCCATCCCATTACACTAGGGAACGAAGAACAGATTCTTTCACCCCCTCGCTTATTTTGAACAAACAAAACAAAACCTAACTGCACACGTTCTTTACTTAGGTATGGACTTCATATTCTATGCAGAAACGTATCAGCATTTCTGACAACTGATACAATGTTTTAGGTGTGCCATTGTAAGTAAGAACAAGAAACATACGATTTTATGTCAGCTACTACTCTAAGCTTGGGAAAGGCATACTGACATTTGTCCCTCAAATGTAACAGTACCACGTAGTCCTGTCTCTGAGACATGTCAACTCTATCAGTTTCACCTGGCAGCACCTGATGCGAAGATCATTAACCTTGACGACAAACGACCTGCTCCAAAGCCCTGCACAGGAAAGCGATACACCCCAGGGAATGACAGCTCTACATTTCTATCTCCACTTGCTACACGAGCCACAGCACATCTCGTAGGGCAAATGGAAAACACACGGTCAATTTCACTCCTGAAGTAAAAGCACAGCTAGCCTTAGGTAGCTTTTATTTTCCTTCGTTCCAAACAGTTTGAATAACAACAGAGAATTTGGAGTTCAGTGGAGGGATCAGTTTTCACACAGTGAACTTCTTGGATTTAAAAGTGAGCATTATTGACAACAAACCCAATCACTGTACCGTAAACCCATGGCCGGTAACACTACGTTACATGCGGCAAGTAATCACCCTCCAAGGCTGGTTAGGAGTATCCACTATGGGGAGTTTTTAAGATTAAAACCGAAGCAGCTGCTGAAGCTAGCCTTAATAGATTTACCATTAGGGGCTACAATAAGGATTTTCTGGATGTAACCAGTAACAGGGTGAAGAATATACCCAGAGAAACCCTTCTTTCAGAAGAGAAAAAGAATATAGACAAAACGGTAGAAACTTAAGTTCAGGATAAGTACTTTTTTGGATGATGCCAACGAACTAAGGAAAATCTTGAGAAGAAATTGGCACATCCTGAAAACAGACAATGTTATTGGTTCAGACATTCCAGCCTCACCATTGATAACCTTCAGAAAGGCTAGATCACTAAGGGACAGTCTTGTACAGAGCCATCTAGAAATGAAACCTAACACAGGGAGCATAGAGGTTTTTATCCTTGCGGGAGATGCAAGGCCTGTGTAGGAAGCAAACGAACAATAATGTACAAAGTGAAGGGTCTAAATAAACCAAGAATTATAAAAAAAAATTAACATGTTACACTACATATGTGTACTGCTTGGAAGGACCCTGCGAGCTGAGGTATATTGGTAGCACTATCCACCCCATAAAAATTTTAGAACATACGAGGGCGATAGTTAAAGATGCTACCTACCCAGTCGCAAGACATTTTGCAGAGAAGGATGGTAGCAACAGGGCTCTGTTGCGCTACTTTGGTTTAGACCAGAACCCTAATAATGTGAGGGGTGGAGACTGGATCAAGAGGTTGCGTAGGCTTGAATCGAGCCTCAAAAGGTATGAACATAGGGGAAGAATAGCGATACATCTCGGTGATTAAAATATTTAAATGTGTAGAGTAACCAACTAAAAATAAGATCTGTGTAAATCCTCTAATATAAATACCTTAGAAACATTCTTTGAAATTTTAGAAGTTGATTTTTTTTTTTGATTTGTCCATGATACATGCTGCAAAAGTAGCTAAAAGTTGGCCGATAGTGACGAAATTAATTGTCATAGTTCATTAACAATTAATCAGAGATATTTAGACAATAGTCAGCTTTATATGACAATCAAAACAATGCAGCACATGCCGATAAACAGCGTAACAAACACAATTGACTTACTTTGTCAAACTCTGCTACGCAAGGTTTCTTTTCAATATGAGATAATGAAACTGTAATTACATTTGATTATGTGTGGCAAAGTTGCTGAAATAGCATATCTTGAACAGGATATGTTGTTGTTGACATAAGGAGACATCTGGGCAATATATGTTCCAAGATGGCGCTTGAATTTGTACATTGAATGATAGTCCTTTGTTGATTATAATGTCAATTGCATCATGTGACTTATCTTTTGGTTTATATATAAAAAAACTGCCGCTTTTTGGCGCATAACAAGCAAACATTAGATTAAGGCGTAAACCGAAACGCATCATGTTATGCTGGCCGTTCGAATTAAAGGAATTGAAAAAGCAAAGATCCCTGCGAGTGCTTTTCTCGAAACCGACAGTGGAAAGAGAAGCGAGCGTGAACATTTACCGCGGTGGTACCTCCGCGTCTACAAACACCCGTCCATGAGTGCGCTGGTCTAGGTACAGCTGAGCAAAATATATACATACACTATATTATATATATATATATATATATATATATATATATATATATACACACATTACCTACTGGCGGTCGCCAGTAGGTAGTTATAGTTAGGACCCTGTTTCCATAGGAAATCCGCAACATTCTATTTGGAATAACTTTGGCGCCGGTCGACGAATCCTCACGAAATTTTCAAAATAGGTGGGGCGCTACGCTCCGCTCCTACCCTGAAAGTCTTGGGGGGGATTCGTCAAGCGGGGGCTGAGATAAATTATATACACACACACACACATATACACACACACACACACACACACACACAATACATACACACACACATATACACACACATATATTTACGAATGCCTTGGAAGTCAAGGAATGACGACGCCATGTTCTGGCTCAATTTCATTTATTTTTAGTCAGCTGGTCGAACGCGTTTCGCCTGACCTGCAGGCTTGATCACCAACAGCTAATGAAGTATAATTCAGCCATTTTAAATGTTCATGCTCGTGAAAAGTCACGTGATGTGACTACAAACAGTGCATTAAAAGAAAGACTGGTAGTTTCCATCATAATAACAGAAACGCCACACTATATATTAATCAATAGTTGTCCAATATTAACAAAATGCTATCACATAATAGTAAAAAATGTGGCATTCATTTGACATGTTAAGGTATTACGAAAATGCATTTTTACAAATCGTTATATCGTTAGCGGCCGCATACTTATAATGATTGCAACATCGTCTTCTGCCTAAATGTAAAGGTAAGAAGACCAACAGGACCTACAGAACTGCTGACTACTTAATAGCATTTTTAACTTGATTGCACAAAATTAAAAGTACATTCAAATTAGATCTAACGCCAGGCTCGCAAGTGACCCTGAATGTAATAATGTACCCCAGAGGGTTTATTGACCTCCGTGGATCCACGTGCTAAATTCAAGTACCTCTTAATGTATTTATACTCAATATTATCACACCCAAGTGGGCATTGCCGATTATTCAATACCAGTCTTTCACTTTACTTAATGTGAAAATAAAACTGATTGTAGAGGCTGTATACTAATTATATTAATTATAGTAGAACACAATTAGATACTTATAAATGTGTAATCAGATCTTCCATGTTCAAACCTATTGGGGTACGAGTATTGAGTGCCAAGATGTAACAAGACTCAAGTTCTCAGCTTTTTCTCTCGGTTACCCCCTCTGACATTTGGCGGGATGCAATCAATTACAAAGTACGATAGACCTTGTTAATTTTTCTCATGATGTGACTCAAAGTGGCACGCCACCGGATATGTCCTATCACCATTCCGTATTGCCCTGAGATGCTTCAGCACCCTCTTATGGACCGGATGGATTGTGCTGCCTACGTACCTCATGCCACAAGGGCATTGTAGTACGTAAACAGCATAATCTGTTTTGCAGGAGTAGTATCCTTTGATCTTTTTTTCTCTTTTCGAAAGACCTAAAGGGTAAGTTGCGGTGTCTTCACCGTAACTACAGGCCTTGCAATGGGTGCACTTAATGAAACCTTTCCTTTTTAGCCATGTAGTTGCATGGCTACTCTGTCATTTTTGAGTTATCATGTTGCTGACTAACATCTGTTTGAAAGATCGTGCTTTTCTAAATGTTATTGCAGGTTTTTTCTGTACAAGTTTACCTAAAATCGGGTCATTGCGGATTAAGTGCCAGTGTTTGGACAGAATACTCCTTACTTTCCCATGTTATCTATTAAAGGAGGTGATCATTCTCATTTAATTGCTTTTCGCCTGTTCTGGATTAGTCTTGCTTCGACTATCCTTGAAAAGAATGTCCTCTCTAGATCTCTTCTTGGCTTTTACAATGGCGTCTTGGACATTATCCTCTGTATAACCTCTCGCTCTGAATCGATTTCTCAGACAGCTTAGTTCTTTAACACATCCTCTATACTACAGTTGAGTATTGTCCTTAAGCTCTCTCCATAAGGGATGCTTTTTATGAGGTTATAAGGATGAAAGCTAGTTGTGTGAAGTAACGTGTTGCTTGATGTAGGTTTCCTATATAGCTTAGTATGCAGTTTTCAATCTAACATAGATCGTTAGATCCAGGAAGTTCACAGAGGTATTGCCGACTGTGCTTGAAAACTTCAAATTTAAAATCATTCACTTGCAATTTTTTAATAAAATTGTGTGCCGATTCTTTGCTCCCTTTCCATACGACGAAAATATCGATGTAGCGACTCCAATGCAATACATTTTCTTCCCATTCTGCCTGGTAGTTGACCCGGACCACCTGCTCCTCCCACCAGCACATATGAAAATTAGCATAGCTGGGTGCGAAGCAGGTGCCCATTGCTGTACCGCAGATCTGATGGTACAGCTCATCATTAAAGAGGAAGTAGTTATTTTTCAAACAGGTGGAGATCATAGATAGCAGCATCCGTTTGTGTGACCATAGTTTGATCGGGCGGTTACTAAGGAAATGCTTGGTGGCTTTTAGGCCATCCTCATGCCTGATGCTGGTATACAGGGTGGAAACATCAATTGTTACCAGCAACAGGTCTTTTTCCCCAAGGAAGGTCAGACTTTTTTTTTTTTAGAAAATCTCCCGTATCTTGGATACAAGCAGGGAGTAAATGTACTAAGGGGCTCAAAAAAGAATCTATGAATTTGCAAGTGCTTTCTAGAGCCCCCCCCCCCAATTGCAGAGATGATCGGGCATTCTGGGGGGTTTTCTAGACTTGTGTAACTTCGGGATTAGATAAAATACTGGCACCACACTTCGGGATTAGATAAAATACTGGCACCACACGGTTATCAACTTTTAAAAATGCAAGTTCCTCACGCGTAATCAAACATTGGTTGTACCATTCATGTAATTGTTCATTAAACATCTTAAAACTACTGTGCATAGATTTTTCCATGATTTTAGCATAGTTACTGCTATTATTGAGTGGTTTATATGGGTCAGTGAGGTAACTAGACTTGTCCCACAACACAACATTTCCACCCTCATCAGCATTGCGCACCACGCAATTATCATTGGATGGTAATTTAGAAACCAAAGCAGAGTATTCTTTTTCATGCTGTGTCAAAATTTTATGTTTCACGCTAGTACATTTCTCTAGATTTTTTTAAATCATTGATTACTAATTCATTATACACATCAACTGAATCTTTCGCAGTTAAGGGTATAAATCTAGAAGTTGGTGGGGGAACTGCCACTGATATCCACTTCCTGCTGCCTCGTCACATCATATACCTGGCTGAAGGATATTTGGGTATCAACATTCTCGATAAGAGTTGGTCTCTATAGTGATGTTCTCATTAGTGCTGGGTATGCCAGTATTACTCACGTTGTCCATTCGTCTTCGGTTAAGTAGAAGGTCCATATCGCCCACTGACAAGCTTCCTAGGTGTACATCTCCCATAGGTGCAGTTCTTGATTCCGATGTTTCTTTGTTCTGATTCAAAGCGAAGTGTTTTTGTGTTTTTTTTTATTTTTAACTTCAGTGTTCTTATAAACTTAAAAACATCTACTCGTGTTTTCACGTAGTCAAAATCCGCCGGTGGACAATATGACAAGCTCAATCTAAGGATGTCTTTCTTTTTCTGACAATACAATATTGGTCATGTTGATTAATGTAGCTTCGCTTCCCGTTGTTTTTCATTATGGTTTGTTGTTCTTTGCCTTGCCGTAGTTTTGCCCCCTTGTGCCTTTGTTACCTCTGCCTCTTCGTGCTCCTTGGCCGGTCGGTGGCAGTCTTGGGCGGAGATTAAATCTCCTTTCATGTTCTAATAAAACAAATTCTTCTATAATGGAGGGTGCTACTACACCGCTTTGGCGATTTTGCGCATCATCTAGGTCTGTGTCTACCTCAGAGCTAAGATGCTGCTTAGCTCTGACAGAGCATTTTGTCTGGTTTGGCCTTTGGGATTCATTCGCTGTCTACGTATATATATATATATATATATATATATATATATATATATATATATATATATATATATATATATATATATATACATACACACACACATATATATATATATATATATATAAACACATACACACACAAATAAAACTCGCGCGCCCGCAATCCTCTGCTCATGACGTCACATATTACATCACTCATGACATGGTCAGTGGCATCACATGACATCACTGATGACATCATCCTTGTGATAGAGTGGCGGTCACGCGAGTTATAGTTATCTGAACTAACTATAACGGGGGAATTTCATAGGTTTTTTACGAGTGAAATATCCACCTAACTATAACATGTGTGAAACCTATGGTTTTTGAAGTGAATTTGCAAGGTTTTTTAAATGCTAAGTTATGTATGTATTATTTTTTTTATATATTTATTTTACAATAAACTACGTATTAAAAAAAAAAATTAAAACATTTTTTGGGGGGTTTCACCGTGCGCGCACCCCGCGATTTAAAAAAAAAAAAAAATTAAAATGTTTTTCTGCCTTCGGGATCCTTCAGGGACCCCCTGACAAAGGCTAGGGGGTCATTAACTCTCTACCCTGCCCCCTTTTCACGTTCGCCACCTTCCTTTTTCACTCTCGCACTGAAAACAAACAAAATGGCGGCAGACACTTCCTGATTTCGACCGATTCGAACGTTGACTAACATGTAACCACCAATCAGAATTACGCTCGCGCACGTTAGGGTGCTCGCACGGTGCGCGGCTAGATATGCATGTGCTTTTAACTGCAATTTTCTCAGGAACTACTGAACAGATTGACTCCATATATGCAAAAGGCACATCCCTGAGCGGAGGACTACCTCTCTGCCAAATTTCAAGTAATTCTGTTCAGCCGTTCGGGCTGTACCTTGGACTAAAGATCCCTATGGAAAATTGCATGGGGAAAACGCGTTTTGGGACCCCCCTTTTTTCTCAGCCCCCACTTGACGAATCCCCCCGAGACTTTCAGGGTAGGAGCGGAGCGCCCTACCTATTTTGAAAATTTCGCGAGGATTCGTCAACCGGCGCCAAAGTTATTCCAAATAGAATGTTGCGGATTTCCTATGGAAACACGGTCCTAACTATAACTATCTACTGGCGACCGCCAGTAGGTAATATATATATACACATATACACACACACACACACACACACACACACACACTGAAAAAAACATAGGTTTCAGGCCTGATATAGTTAGGAATTCGCATTTAAAAAAACCTTTGAAATTCACTGAAAAAACAATAGGTTTTAGGGGTGTTATAGTTAGCTGGACATTTCACTTGAACAAAACCATTGAAGTTCCTCCGATATAGTTAGTTGTACTAACTAGATCTCGCGCTCCCGCAATCCACTGCTGATGATGTCACATATTACATCATTCATGACATGGTCAGTGACATCACTGATGACATCATCCAGTGAATGTGGTTTGGTTTGAATTTAAATATGTATTATATATATTTAAATATGTATATATATAGCAATTTGCATTGAAGAATGAGTGGATATATAAATATCTGGATGGAGGATTTAGTAGCAGTGTGATGGGACTGTTTACTTGACTAATTTATAGTGTCTCACTAAATATATTTGATAGCGACTAAACTGTGTGAATATCTGTATCACTGTCAGTTGTTGTGTAAACTGCTGCACCAGGTTACTAGTTACGTGAAAGTCTATATTATTTGATTGTGGTGATGAACCAATATATGTCTCAATGGTACATGTCCAACAAACTAGAAAAATAAAAGCCAGTGTATGTGTCAGTTGTTGTGTATATATATATATATATATATATATATATATATATATATATATATATATATACACATACGCGCTCAGTCCCAGTCACATCAAGAACTCGGGAAAGCACTCACGGGACACTTCTGCAGTTCTTAGGTCGTTTATTGCATAGCGAGCATGGAAAACATGTTTTCCATGCTCGCTATGCAATAAACGACCTAAGAACTGCAGAAGTGTCCCGTGAGTGCTTTCCCGAGTTCTTGATGTGACTGGGACTGAGCGCGCATTTATTAACGCGAACGCACCTTCGCGTTTTGAAGCACCCGTCTTTTGAGTGCGCTGGTTTGGAGGTGCAGCGGGAGCGATATATATATATAAATATATAAATATATATATATATATATATATATATATATATATATTCACTGAAAAAACCATAGGTTTCACACACGTTATAGTTAGGAATTAGCATTTAAAAAACCTTGCAAATTCACTGAAAAAACCATAGGTTTCACACATGTTATAGTTAGCTGGACATTTCACTCGTAAAAAACCAATGAAATTCCCCCGTTATAGTTAGTGCAGGCAACTATAACTCACGCGACCGCAATCCTCTGCTGATGACGTCAGATATTACATCACTGTATTTAGACACCTATTTACCCATGTCTTCTTCCATTAGTCTTTAGCTATACATATATTACAAATATTTATTTTTCATAAAGACACATATGTCATCAGTGATGTAATATCTGACATCATCAGCAGAGGATTGCGGTTGCGTGAGTTATAGTTGCCTGCACTAACTATAACGGGGAATTTCATTGGTTTTTTACGAGTGAAATGTCCAGCTAACTATAACAATGTGTGAAACCTATGGTTTTTTCAGTGAATTTGCAAGGTTTTTTAAATGCTAATTCCTAACTATAACGTGTGTGAAACCTATGGTTTTTTCAGTGAATTTGTACGGTTTTTTAAATGCAAATTTTTTTGAGATTTTTGGTAAACCTATGTATAAAATATTATATGTACTATATCCTGCATTATGGAATGTTTTTTTTTTTTATGCATTTTTTTCCGCGCGCATACGGTAAGCTGCCGCTACGCGCTCCGTACGTCATAAGTACGGTGCGCTTACGCGATACGATGCGCGTACGGTAAGCTGACGCTACACGCTCCGTACGTCATAAGTACAGCGCGCTTACGTGATACGTACGTGACGTACGCGTACACGCGGAAGCAACGTCACGGTTACGCAGGAGCGTGTAATGCGCATGCGCGAGTGCGTCTTACGTACGCGCTCAGTAAGCGCTCCGTAAGCGTCACGTTCGTGCATGCGTACTTGTTTCCGAGCGCGTACCGTAAGCTTACGGAGCGCGCACGGTAGGTCATGTGATCCACAAAGAACACTTTTCATTGGTTGAAACTACTTTCAGTTCCAGAAACTTCCCACACCACACCCATTCCCCTCATTACTGCTTGAGATCCCCTAGGAGAAGGAGCTGAATTGACATTGAGATACAATGGCAGAACAGCAGACCTCTTCTGAGAGGGAGGCTAGCAGCACCACCATCTTCCAGAGAAGGAGGAAACAAAATAATTCTTTTGTATGGGAGTATTTTACTTTTCCAGAGGGGGAGAAAAAGGTCAATGCTCCATTGGTCACTTGCACACTTTGTGACCGTGTTTTATCTAGAGGAAATCCAAGGAAGAAGTATTCCTTTGGAAATCACTCTATGATGAGACACCTTAGGGATAGACATCCCAGGACCTTTGCTCGACATACTGGAGAAAACTCTTCAGTAAGTCACCAGACCGTGAATCAGAGCCGGAAACTTGTTGCCTGCCCCTGGAGTTGCCAAGCACTGCTGCACTTTACCCCTGGTCCCTGGAGGATGCCCAAAACCTGAACAGCGGTCCCGCAGCGCGGGAGACCGTGAATCAGAGCCGGAAACTTGTTGCCTGCCCCTGGAGTTGCCAAGCACTGCTGCACTTTACCCCTGGTCCCTGGAGGACGCCCAAAACCTGAACAGCGGTCCCGCAGCGCGGGGCGTGCCCGGGCAAAGGGCGGGCCATCTACGGCCGTCCGAGGCCGGCAGAGGCTGGGCTGGGCCACATCCCTGAGGTTTACTCCCCCCGGTAAGATCTTTATGACTATTTGTCCTTGTACGTGATTATGTCACTCACTTCCGAAAATGAGGGGAAACGCCGCCTTACACCGGCCGCTGCAAGACTTACTGGCACTCTTGATGACTTTTTCCTGAGAGCAGCCGACGTCGTAGGCAGGGAGATTGCCCGGACTGAAAAGCGATTGTCAATGGAACTTCTGAATGTCAGACGCTCTTCCTTAGGAGACTTAAGTAATGTGGTGTCACCGGCAAGGGCTGACCTGATTTCTATTTGCCCTCGCAGCCCAATTCATTCTGACTACCCGCCTGGAGAGGAAGTTGTGTCCAAGAGTAATAACTCTTTCAGTAGTCTCGATTCATCTGAGGGCTTTTATCAGATTAAGCCCAGGAAAAGTTTACAGCCAGCAGATCTTGTTGACCTCGAAGCCATTTTGGTAGTGGCCCCACCTAGCACTGATAGGAAAGGGAAAAGGAAAAGGGTCGGGAGCTGCCAAACAGGCAGGAAACCTAAAATTCTAAAGCTGTCTGGTACACAGAGTGTAACGTGCCCTAAGAAAGTCACAAAAAGGAGGAGGAGCCTAGCCTGCAGCCGAGATGGCCGCCTAGCTCTTCGGCTCCGCCGACCCTTTCGCCCTTCGTCGATATCCTGGCAAGAATCCTGCGCCTCCGAGCCCTACGCTTACCTGCGCCACGTCCCTGACCACGATACTTTGACTCCGGTCGAAAACGGAGCTGCCCCGGCGGAGTTGGGCCCCGGTCTCCATTCCGGCCTTCCAGGCGGTCGCAGCCGGGCCATTGGTTAGTGGGGACGGCCGGCGGCGACAACGATAGCAGCGGCCGCTGTGGAGAGGGAGGAGCCGGTACACCGGACCTGGAGCGCGGCGCTGGGATTCTCACAGCAGCCTTTTTCATGCTCGGCTGCCCAGCGCGCCCCGCTCGCAACATTGTATCCAGCTCCCGTATACTGTATCCCGGCCCAGCTGGGAGAGGGTCGGGATCGCTTCTTTGTTGCAGCCTACAGCAGCGGACGCCATCTTCCGCATCGGAAGCCCTGGTCTCGCCGGTGGGTTTCCCTGCACCACAGATTCCCGTCCTTGAAGCCTTCCACGACCGGCTGCCTCCACGTTTCCTGCACCACCGGGGCCCCGCAGAGAGCTTATCACCTTCCAGATACTGATGGCTGGTGAAGGGGGCTTGCTTCCCGGGGCGCTCGATGGTTGCTTGCCTAAGATGGCGGACGCAACAGCACCCTCCATCCTTGATCCACCGCTGGGGCTTCGCGACATCCTGGCAGCACTGGAGGACCTGTGGTTGGCCTTCCGCGACTCTGCCACTGGTTTGGAGGACCGGTTTGATCGGACTTTTTCAGCTGGCCGTGATGATTCTCCAGTGCGGCATGTTAAGCCACATCTTCAGTCGACTGTCGGTGGATCACCCGAGTTGAGGTATGTGGCAGTGACGGGGGGACGTGTCCCAGTGCCCGCTGCGGTACTCCTCGGCTCTGCCCTGGAGGAGTCTGACAATCCTGCTCCCTTGGTATGGCCGGAGTTTGTGCCTCAGCCGCCATTTTGCCCATCTCCTTTGTCCATTGGTGCCACGTCTCTGAGCGTCCTCCTGGACTTGCTTCCTGTACATCGGCCGGCCGCTACTCTGGGATTTATGCATCGTCCTGCTCCCTGTTGTGCTAGCCACCGCATAGCAGTGGCGCATTCTGTGGTCCTTTACTATCGAGCTTCGCTCCAGTTTGACTTGTCTCTTACCCCTCGATTGCTGCAACGGACTCCATGGTGGCCCATCCCGTCCAGGTTGGCTGTACTGCAATTGGACTCTGTTGGACTGCAGATTCGAAGGGGCCAAGGCTGAGGAAGGGGGTTTTTCTTGTTGCACATTGATACGTATATGGCTGGGACTGGGACTTGTGACTGTTGGAGGTACATGTAGCAGGGTGTTAGGTCGGGGCCTGGGGTTGGGTGACCGCGGGTAACGATTTTGCTTGTATTGAATAGATCCTTGGCCCTCCTCCGATCAACCGTGACATTCTTTTTCTTTTTCTTCTCTTTCTCTTCTCCTACATTTCGGGTACTCTTTTGGGGCGACAGACACACTGCTAGGGGGGGTAGGCCGTAGCCTCTGCATGCGTGTAGGGTGGGGGGTATATTTCCTTGTTGGTTTTTTTTTTTTTTTTTTCTATGGGCCTCCTTTTTCTTTCTTTCTTTTCTCTCTTTCTCTTCTCCCTTTCTACTCTTTACCTTTATCGTTTGTTCTTTCCTTTCTTATTTCTTGGGTCGAGGGGAGGATTGGGAACTTGTGGGTAGTGCTTGGGGATCGTCATGTGATATGCTTCTTTTCTATCCTGATTTTATTGAGTGCGATTGATTACCTTACGGATAATGCTTGCTGACTCATCTGATGATCGTTGCCCACTATAGTCCTAACTGCATTGCTCTGATTCGGATCCTTTCAGACCTGTTGCTATGGACTTATTTCAAAACTTTATAAAACTTAAACCTCATCATCCTGGCGCTCGGCGGCACAATTGTGTATAACGTAATCTGGTCTATTCGTGCTTGTACTGATATGCTGCTGAATCGTATAATTGCTTGCTGATGTGCCCTTTTTTTGTCGAGGCCGGCCTGAGGGTTGTAGGCCCGTATTTGTCTGCACATACTGTTAAATAAAGGTTTTCCAAAAAAAAAAAAAAAAAAAAAAAAAAGAAAGTCACAAAAAAATCTAAGAGGAATACCCAAGCCCCGTTAGATCCGGTTCCGCAGCCTCCTGAGTTAAATAATAGAGCCATATTTAGTGGTAGGGATGAGGACGCAGTAGTATCATTTTCTAATCTAACCCACCTATTGCGATCCTTTACCCTTCCAATAATCGAGAGATTGGAAATCATTAACGGGAAGTTAGACGCCATGGGTGACCTTGTCAATGTTAACACATGTAGGCTCGATAATATAACACTTCCCAAGTCGAACACTTGTACTGAGATAGCGGTTAGCAATAACTTAGCCCCTCAAGGACCATCCATTCCTGTAGTTGCAACTCTTACTGGCGGAAACAGAACCACTACTTTACCTCTGATACTCCCTCCAACTAAAATTGCCAAAATAGCTGAATCTACATCATCTATTATTACATCCTCACAAACCAGTGATAATTGTATGGGGGAGACAGAGTTGGTTGAACAGGTCGAACGGGTCTCCCCACCAGTTATTAATCTTCCCCCAGCATGTTCACCCCTAGTAGTAGTGCTCGCAAATGTCCCTGTATTAAATAAGGGCGTTAGAGAGGACTTTGGGCAGCTAAAAAATAAGGTGCTCCACTGGGTTACAAAGAATACATCGGCGGGTAACAACATTTGGAATGATTTAATAATGGTTCGTAGAGTGTCCTGGATTGGTAGAACCAGGAAGACTAAAGTTGGGGATTGTATTATACTTAATTTCAATAATCCCTTCTTGGTTAGACGAATCATCGAGGAGTCCATATTCAATGCTAAGCCACAATTGACGGGTATTGAGATCCTCCCACTGGATTACTTTTACAGGGAGCTGAATAGACCAAACCTTAGTAAGGTCTCTGAGCTTGGTGGTAGGATGAGTACTCGCACCCCACTTAACCCGGGTTGGGAATACCCCAGGAAAACGTTCCCTAATCAGATGTGGTGTAGGAATGTTGGCCAATATCATAGCCTAGAAGGGGTCAATCGCTTCTCAGTTTTGAGCGGACTGGAAGGAGTCGACTGACGCCCAACTACTGAGGCTGTCGTCAACTCTGCCACAACTGATTTGAAAGAACTAACAGTGATAGCCTGTGCAGGCGATCAACTGAAGGCAACTTTTTTGCCTGATCAATTAGGGGTTGTTAATAATAAAGGAACCAGGATTGCCTTCTGGAACGTAACAGGTCTCCGTTCCAAGATTGATAATCCCATATGGATTGATTATATTAAGGACATAGATATATTATGTCTGCAAGAGACTTGGTCTCTAGACGCCATCCATATCACCGGTTATAGAACTTTCCATCAACCTGCTAGTCCCTCCACATCTGGGAGAAACAAGGGCGGCCTGATTATTTATTTATCCAACTTGATGGAGTTTGTCAGTAAAAATGGTGGGCTTATGCAACCACTATCATATAATCCTAATCCGGGTGACTCCCAAGGTGGAGATGTTTATCGTTAACATGTATAATAGTATCGAGAAGGGTTTAGTTAACGGTATGATAAATACTCTTATTAAGGATCTAAGGGCTCTAGTAGATACATCTCCAAGGGATTCAATTATCATTTGGGGAGGCGACTTCAACCACTACCTCTGTAAACATTATTTGAGTGGCTGTGGTGATCAGGAAAAATATAAATCTGAATATCAACCACATTCTGCACATAATAGTGGGGGCGACTCATTTAATGACATGATGGCATCATTCGACCTGGGCTTTGTTAATCTGCTCTGCAGGCCCCCTGTGGAGTTTAGCTCGACGTATGTGGGGAGAGGGTTTAGTACGCTGATCGACTTTATTACCGTCACCAACTCCCACTCCTGTTGGTTAACCGATTTTGCTACACATACACTTGGGGTGAGTGACCATCTCCCACTAAGCTTTTGTATACAGCTCCCCTGCAAATCAGACTGCATTGCGGTGGAGAAATTGGCCTGGACAAGTAACTGCACCCTAAATAGAATGAACGGGTATGCCCTTAGATGGTCAAAGTGTAACCAAGAGGTCATGAATAGGAGCATAATTAAAAAAGCGTTAACTTCCATCAATGTTGACCTTCAGGACGAAGCATTATATTCAGACATCCTGGACTCTTTTGCAATAATTACAAAGACAATCAAAGAGGACCTACAACGTCCAATTAAAGAGGGAAATGTAGCCAATAAAGGGTGGTTCGACTCAGCCTGTACTAAGGCCCACACCGCCTTAAAGAATGCTTTAAGGAATAACCCGAGGAATCAATCTGAAATTATATACCTTAGACGTGTGTACAATCAGGCTAGGAAGTCACGTAAATGCGCAATTAAGAATGATGCTTGGGAATGTTTATATAACGCGTCCTTGGAAAAGGATTGCTCTGCCTTTTGGTTAGCTGTCAAGGCACCTTTCTTTACTACAGGGGAAATTGATAGGATGGAAGTGGCTATCACAGAAGATTCCTGGATAGATTTCTTCGCCGAGGTTTATAACCCAGGAGGGAAAGATAAATTGGTTGATATGATGATTGTTACCCAGGGTCAAAAGGTGGGTGATTTTACTCCGATCAAGTTAGATGTTACCGTAAATGAAATCTCAGATGCAATCACCCAGAGCAAAGGTAACAAAGCGCCAGGCGCAGATGGTGTCCCCATAGATCTATTCAAATATCAGCCTGAGCTCTGGTCGCCCCTACTCACGCGTGTATTGGAGGCTAGTTGTGCGCGGGGCTTTATTGACACCTGGGCAGACTCCATAATCATACCTATTTTTAAAAAAGGGGACCGGGATAAACCCTCTTGTTATCGACCCATATCCCTCCTGGATTCCTTTATGAAAGTCACCGGGCGAGTTATCTTGAATCGCTTACAATTATGGGCTGCTGAGGCCAATATTTTGTCGCCGGTTCAATATGGCTTTCGTAAGGGCTGCGGCACCGTGGAACAGGTCCTTAATTTTACATCGCTATTGGGTAAATATACCCAGGCTAAAGAAGGTAAACTTTTTGTAGTGTCTGTTGACCTAAGCGCTGCTTTCGATTGTGTTATTCACAATCGATTGTGGCAGATCCTGAGTGACATGAAGGTAGATGAAGTACTTATTTCCTTCCTAAGACAGTTGTACGCCGGTGCCAGGGCGAAAGTTAGGTACGGCATCAATGGTGAATGCACCAAGCCTTTTTATGTAAAGAGGGGAGTGAGACAAGGGTGCGTACTCGCCCCACTTTTGTTCAACTTGTACATTAATGACCTAGAAAAAGTTCTAGTCGCTGCAGCACGCGACTCCCCTCAGGTCAATCAGCACCAAATTGCGTCCCTCTTATATGCTGATGATGCAGTGATCATGTCCCGGACTCAAAGAGGTCTCCAAACTGCTCTGGACACTTACTTAAACTTTATGGACAACAGGGGGTTAAAACTCAACGTATCCAAGTCATTTGTAATGTCCTGTGGTAGTAGTAAGAAAAGAGTGTGCCGCCTGTTTGTTGGGAGTGAGGAATTGGCCACAACAAAAAGTTTCTCATACCTGGGTATAGTCCTTGAGGAAAAGGGGTCCTGGGGGCCAGCCATCAGAAACAGGACATTGTCATTCAAGAAAGCCACTGCTGCACTTATGACTCTCTCGAAAAAGCTGGGGAAGAGACCACCTGTGATTCTGCTAAAAATTTATCAAGCCAAGTGCATCAGTATAGCCACATATGGGGCAGGTATTTGGGGGATTTGTAATTCTTCCTCTATACAAAAAGTTGAGAATGCATTTTTGAGATTTATTCTGGCAACCCCTGTTAGTTCCCCTGTCTTTAACTGTCATGCTGAGTTAGGTGTGCGTTATGTGAGTGACCTGATCAGCATACAACCAGTTTTGCTATGGTATAGAGTATGGACCTCGCCGGACCTAACGTTAAATAGAAATATCCTCAAGGATTGCATGGGCTTGGATAGGGCCCTCAGGATACCCTGGTTGCAGTATATTTGCAATTTCACTAGGGATCTTGGGCAGACCCGAGTTTTATCATCAACCAGAGTCATTGCGCAGGATAACAAGAAAGGACTTGAAGGAGCTATGTTGGTCTCACGTTGATTCACTTAGACTAGGCGTTGAATTTAATAAGAATCTTGTTTTGCAACACCAACGTACACTGGTCTCCTATAATATTCAGCCTTACTTAACCTGGTGTCAGGTGGCCTTTGACCGATTTTTATTAACTAGACTTAGGTTCGATGTCTTTTTCCGTTTAGTCTCCTTTCCCGCAGTTAATGATTGGGCGAGAAATCTTTGTAATTGTCCGTGTGATAATCTGTCTACCCAATCAACCCTGCATGTAATTTGTTTTTGTAAATTTTACTCGAAGGAAAGATCAAGATGGATCAAGCCATTTTTAAAAAAACATGGTTCATGGAGACATTGTCGCCCTGCTTTATTGTTTTTAGTCTCTTTACAGGATGAATATTGTGTGTCGATTATGCTGGGCTTTTTAAAAAGTATTTTAAGGAAAAGGAAAAGTTTAATTAATTTTTAGGTAATCATTGTATGTCCTATTTAACAATCTTTTATTGTGGTTTACTTTTGTCTTTGTATGAACCTGTTGCTTTTATGACTTCATGAATTTTGAATTCGAATAAAGTATTAACTAACTAACTAACTAACTAACTAAAGTCACCAGAGCCCAACCTCAGAAGCTCAGCCGAGTACATCATCGGCAGCTCAGCTGAGCCCTTCCTCTGAGGTGGGAGCATCACCTTCTTCTGCTCCTCTGGACGTTAACCCTCGATTTGGGAGGGTTGCAATGAGGTGTACAACGTGTTGTGGTCTTATTGTTTTTGGGGAGACCAGTGTTTCCCTTATTAACAATAAGATAGACCAGCACGTTTGTAGACGCTCATAATATTCCCATTCTTTCTTTCCTCCATCCCTGTATGAACCCAACGGCTCTTTTAAGAGCCAACCTTACCTCACAATTTTTTGTATTTTTTTTAAGCTTTCCTTTTTGAAATTTTTTTTTTGCCGTGCGCGCACGGTACGCGTAATTACGCGAAGTTCGCGGAATTTCTCCGTTTACGCCCTGCGCGTACGCTACGCGCATTCGGCGATTTTTCGAAAAAAAATTAAAATTAATTTTTGCCCTTGGGGGTCCTTCTGGGACCCCCTGACAAAGGCTAGGGGGTCAGGAACTGTCCAGCCTGCCCCCTTTTCACGTTATCCACCTTTGTTTTTCACCCCCTCAGACTGCGAGAGACAAAATGGCGGCCGACACTTCCTGGTTTCGACCGATTCGAATGTTTACTGAGATCTAACAACCAATCAGAATCACTCTCGCGCATGGCAGCGTGCGCGTACGGTAAGCTTACGGTACGCGCTCGGAGCGTGCCCATAGATATATTGATTTAAATGCTATTTTCTCAGGAAATACTGAACAGATTTACACGAGACCTTCAAAAGGCACATCCCTGACCTGAGGGCTACCTCTCTGCCAAATTTCAACTAATTCTGTTCAGCCGTTCGGGCTGTAGCTCGGACTAAAGGTCCTATGGAAAAATGCATGGGGAAAACGCGTTTTGGGACCCCCCCTTTTTCTCAGCCCCCGCTTGACGAATCCCCCCCGAGACTTTCAGGGTAGGAGCGGTGCAGAGCGCCCAACTTATTTTGAGTATTTCGCGAGGATTCGTCAATCGGCGCCAAAGTTATTCCAAATAGAATGTTGCGGATTTCCTATGGAAACAGGGTCCTAACTATAACTATCTACTGGCGACCGCCAGTAGAAAAATATATATATATTTATATATATATCCCCTTTCAAAATGCCCCTGCATTAAGAGACGCACTCCTCCAGCCAGTGATTTCAACAAAATCATTTATTGGAAAAGGAGCAGGCATTGCCATTCCGATAATTTCTGTCCTCCTGCCTGACGCGTTTCAGAGCTCTTCTGCTCTTTCCTCAGAGGCAGTTTCAATGCACACGCTTTTTCGGATACCCACAGTCCCCTGCGCCATTCAAAATTAGTTCCCTGGCCTCCGGTGTGCCTTTTCATCATTAATTGCAATAAGGTGCATGCTGGGACTTGCAGTTAATTTCCATAGGATTTTTACCTTTCAGTAGGTGTGCGCATTAAAACGATTTTGGAGGACCAATGTGAGCCCTCCAGTGGCCCTCAGATTAGCAAGTTCTGTTCCCAAATTTGCATGCTGACTGCGCCGTCACACGATCCCTGAAGAGTTCAGGAAAGACTATCCCTGTGCATTTTAGATAGCGGTGCGAACTCTTCACGGCGGGACCTGCCGTGTTCAAATCTCCTTTCAAAGAACCCACTGAGGGTAGCATACAAAAGCGCATGCACTCCATGTCACATGGCTTTCAGACTGCCCACGGAAGAAGAGGCTGCTGCCTCGAAACGCGTTTGGGAATAATAAAGCACTTTTAACCTGTATGCAGAAGCTGGCTTCCTTACGCAAAACCGGAATGGTAATTGACAGCCGAGTGCGACCTTGAAGCTTTCGGCCATTGAAAAACTATATATATATATATATATGCGCGCTCACTTCCAATCACTTTCAAGAACTTGGAATAGCACTCAACGGGACACTCCTGCAGTAATTTAATCATTTATTGCATTTGCGAGCATGAGAAAACATGACGCGTTTCGGCGATGCCTTAATCAAATGTTTTACAAAAATCGCGCCAGAAAACGGCATATTTCAAGAGGCAGAACAGGAGTCACATGATGTTATTTTTACCATCAAAGGTCCGGTACAGCGATGGGCACCTGCTTCGCCCCCAGTTACGCGAATTTATTCGTGGGCTGGTGGGAGGAGCAGGTGTCCAGAGCACCGGGACCGATTGAGTACAACAGGGTGGTCAGTTGGTATAGGTACATAGATGACCTTTTTATTATTTGGGATGGCTCTTTCGAGTCAGCTACTACCTTTATCAGCAATCTGAATAAGAATACTATCAATTTGGAATTCAGTGGTGAAGTCAGTGCTGAAACTGTTAACTTCCTTGATTTACAGATTAGGGTAGTAGATAACCAACTATCTGTATCACTGTACCGCAAACCTACAGCCGGAAATTCGATCCTGCATGCTACAAGTAATCATCTTCCTGGGCTAGTAAGGAGTATCCCTTACGGAGAATTCTTACGGCTCAAACGGAACAGCACCAGGGTTGATGATTTTGAAAAGGCAGCCAAAGATAGCATCAGTAGATTTGTAACTAGAGGGTATAGTAAAGCATTCCTTGAGAATACTCTGCAGCGAGTAAGGAATATACCAAGGGCCACTCTATTCAAAGATGACCAGCAAATGGATACACAGGACAAGAAAAAGAGAAACAAGAAAAGTAGAATGGATGAATGCGATACCAATAAGTTCAGAATGGTGACCACCTTTTCAAATGGTGCCAATCAATTGAAGCAAATTCTAAGAAAAAACTGGCACATTTTGAAAACGGATCATGTGATCGGTCCAGATATTCCTCCTGTCCCTCTAATAACTTTTAGAAAAGCTAGATCTTTAAGGGACAGTTTGGTTCAAAGCCATCTACCTACCAGCCCCAAGGTGATGGGAACCCTAAGGGATCTTAGAGGTTTCTTTCCATGCGGCAAATGTAAAGCCTGTGTAGGTAGTAGAAGGACATTGACCTATCAGGTTATTGGCCTTAAGAATCCCCGACCCATTAAGAAGTTCATTACATGTAACACAAACTACGTAGTTTACTGTCTGGAATGTCCGTGTGGCCTACGTTATGTGGGCAGCACGATTCATTGTGTCAAGATTCGCATCCTGGAACATATGCGAGCGATAGCTAAGAATGATATCACCTATTCTGTCGCAAGGCACTATTTTGAAAAACATAATAGCAATAGGGAGCTATTACGCTATTATGGTCTGGACCAGGTACCCATAAGCATCAGGGGAGGAGATAGAATCAAACAACTACGTAGACTGGAATCACGTTACATTATAGATCTGGGTACGAAAAATCCCGTGGGTATGAATGTGGGCGAGGAATTATCGGTCCATCTTGGTGACTAAACAATAACAGGATAGAGCAATATGACCCCATGATAGAGATCAGGTATTTAGGATTCTGTGAGTTTTATATTTATATTAGTGGTTCTGTTTCTGTGTGAGGACTGATAACATATCTTTTTTGTATGTATAAAATGATTGTGATAGAGGCTTTTTTGCATCAGGGGCCACATTACTGCTTGTAAGATAGTGTTAACGCAGGGGTTCAGGCCGATACACGGCGTTATGTCAGAAACCCTTTTTTGATATATATTGGGCAATTGATTTACAGTTGCAAGTTGTTCCTCTGTAATGGAGGAATATTTCCTCTACGTATTTCACTGTTGATCCTGCAATGCAGACTGCCGATACACGGCTCAATTATGGTCAGGTTCGTGGGACTTCATGTGCCGATATACGGCGTAATAACTGTAAAGTAAATGTACATATTTATGTAAATAATTGCTTTTTCTGAGATGCAGACCAATATTGGGGACTTATTTATGGTTTAACGTTTAACGATTTGTAAATTGTATCTATACATTTAAATTATTGTTTCTCCCAATATGGCGGCTGATTTTTAAAGACGATCGCCCCTTTCTGTTGTCCCATTTCGATGACCATGAAAAATAACATCATGTGACTCCTGTTCTGCCTCTTGAAATATGCCGTTTTCTGGCGCGATTTTTGTAAAACATTTGATTAAGGCATCGCCGAAACGCGTCATGTTTTCTCATGCTCGCAAATGCAATAAATGATTAAATTACTGCAGGAGTGTCCCGTTGAGTGCTATTCCAAGTTCTTGAAAGTGATTGGAAGTGAGCGCGCATTTTAAACGCGAGTGCACCTTCGCGTTTCAAAGCACCCGTCTACTGAGTGCGCTGGGTTGGAGGTGCAGATGGAGCTATATATATATATATATATATATATATATATATATATATATACACTAAACTCCCATCACTGCAAGGCTTTCAGCATCAGTATATATATACATATACACACACAAGTATACATAAGACTCAGTGATTGTATGAGTGACTGAATGGATAACTATACTTGTAATAGTGTTTTTATAACACACTAAGTAGGAGTTATTATCTATATGAATAGATGAAGTGGTGTTTTTATAAGTGTATAGCTAAGTAAAAGTAAGTATGATCCATTGTTTGCATAAGTGATTAGGATGTCTGCTGGTGTGTAATGTCGATATAGCTGTACAAGTATATTTGATAGTGTTCTATTGATCATTGACAGCATGTATGAGTGAATCTATAGGTAAGTGATTAGATGTGTGTATAGATCTAGGAATCACTGAGTGGGTGTTTAGAAACTTGTATTGGTGTGTCAATGGTTTTACATCTGGCACTCTGTATTTTACAGTGAGTGATGAAAGGTTATACTAGTGTGTGATGAGGTATCCGATGGTCACGTGGATGATGTCATCAGTGATGTCATTTGAGATGTCATCAGTGATGTCACTGACCATGTCATGAATGATGTAATATGTGACATCAGCAGTGGAATGCGGGCACTCGAGATGTAGTTAGTTCAACTAACTATATCGGAGGAATTTCAATGCTAATTCCTAACTATATCAGGCCTGAAACCTATGGTTTTTTCAGTGGATTTCAAAGGTTTTTTAAATGCCAATTCCTAACTATATCAGGCCTGAAACCTATGGTTTTTTCAGTGAATTTCAAAAGGTTTTGTAAAGGACAAATTGTTAATATTTTTAGTTTGTGAAAATAGACACTTAGAACATTTTCTGCTGAAAACCACACAATGGATTCCTGTGGAAGGAAATACAAGTTACTGGTAAGTACGCTTAGAATTACTTTTCAGGGTCAGTGCTGGGCTAAAAGATGCAGCACTGGGTTCTCTCCTGATAACAGGGGAGTAAATCGGAATTCGTAGTTCGGCTGATTTTAGAGGAATATTTGTACAATGGTGAAGAAAGGGGGCGGGGCCTGAGGTGACTTCCGTATCACCTCAAACGCTGGCGTTTTAAGTTTGTGAGAACATAAACGCAGAGCACAGTGGAGCAGCAAGCCCGGGCAGGGGTAAATTTTGGGGTCGGCGCGGAGCAGGGCTTGACGGGCAGCCGCTGCCGCCCACGCGGCGCAGAATTTATGCTGCGCCGCTGCTGGGGCCAGAGGAGGATCCAGGGTGGCGCACGGCACCAGGGCAGAGCAGGCACCGACCGTCAGCAGCCGCAGCCCCAGAGCGGCCCAGGGACAGGGACGCCCGCACAAAAGAGGCACCGAGAGCAGATCCAGGGAACTGCCTCCGTGCCCGGCCCTACCAGCTCCTCCGGCGGCAGAGAGATGCCGATCACCGACTCAGTGCCGTCCCCCGAGCCGCGCCTCTACCCCAGGCTGCGCCCCGGGGCTCCTCCCGAGGCACGCCGCAGCGAGTCCCCCAAGCAGCAGTCCGGGGGATCCCCGGGGTCCGGCGGACTGGAGCACACCCCGCCGCCCCAGCCGGAGCATGCGCAGGCTGCGAGCAGGGAGCCCGGGCTGCGGTCGCCTGAGTCCCCTCTACCCAGGACGGCATATCTTTCTCACCCCCCTCGGGGTCCTATTTACACTCCTTCTCGCCAGGGTCCTCGCCGCCCTTCCTCTTCCCCCTCATGGAGCCCCCCAGGACCCGCTCCGGTTTCCTGCTCAGTCTACAGCAAGGTGTTCAGCAGCACCCTGCGGGTGCCCAATACCAGCTGGGGGCAAGCCTAGAGGGGGCAGGGAGCTCCCACCACTACCAGCGCCAACATCAACAGCCCCCCATACAGCCTTATGATTTGACAAACTCCCTAAGGAGTGGTTAGCAGCATTTTGCAAGCAACTTTGGCTCTAGAGTCGGAATCTTGTTTTCGTTCCAAAAGGTGGATTAATTTATACAGTGCGTTTATGGTATTTTTCCTAATGATCCCAAACATCCCCCGGGGAGACTGTGGGCCAGCTCTGGGCTGAGGGGAAAATACACCTAATGCCCCCCAGCATGGCTCATGTACTACCCACATACCAGCACTAAGAAGGTGAGCAGTGAAGCTGGAAGTGGCGACATGGTACCAGCAATGGGGGACGCAGCCGACTCATGCAGGGGAGGTGCCACAAACTGAAGAGAGACTCCAGGTCGTACAAAGTGCCACCACCGAGATGCAGACGTGTCCAGGACCTACTGCAGCGCACCCTGATCGGTAAGCGGCCGACCCAGGGGAACAAGCAGATGGTGTGCGGCCAGTGCACAAAGGTGCCGCAAGATCTCCAGCTTGGGCGATGTGGACATCCACTTCAAAGGCGACGGCCCTGGAAGCTTGTGGATGGCCCTGCTCTACGAAGCCGGATATAGGCTGCGGGGGGGGGTGGGAAATCACCCTGGGGCCCTCCAGCATGGCTCAATCATTTTGCGCATGCAAATGTGGCAAGTGCCCGAGGAGGCCCAAATGTGGTGCTGATGTGGAGGGAAATACTGCCGCCCACACCCTGTTGTGGAGGAAGCGTCCAATTAGGACTTCACTCCTCACCCCTCCTCCAAACTTACTTATAAGGTTGGGGTCGAGAGACACTGCATGCTGGGACTGCCCAGCGCACCAAAGAGCACAGGGGGTGCACCGCAGATGGTTGGTAAAGCCCCAATAAAATGGAAATGCTTTGAGTAATGGACCCGGAGCTGTACAAATAGAGAGGGGTGATACTGCCTGCGGGTGCGGCCGCATGGTCTCCCCAGATTGTGAGATACGGCCAGCTGGTTCTAGCCGGGATTTGAAAGCTGATACAGAGCATGCAGGCAGGGATGGCAACGGAGAGACTTACTAGGAGAGGCGGGATGTGTTAAACACATGGATGATCCCCCCCCCTTGCCACCCAGGCAGACATTTGGAGCCACAGACCCATAGACTTGTGAAGGGCAGACTTGTCCTAGACTGGAGTGAGCCTGGGCACCATAGGGTAGGATATACCACAGCAAGGGCCCAGCAAACAAAGATAGATAGTTACGGGAGCAGGCGCAAAAGGACACCCTCTACCCCCCCACCAGACTGAAGGGAGAGTCTGCAGGTGCCACAGGGCCCAGCAGAAGCACAGATGTTGGTCACAATCGAGGAGTCTACTGTGACTGTCGAAGCAAAAATAGAAGCCGTTTTTAGGTCTCGCCTGAGCCAGCGCATGCGCTGCTCTGGCGAGACATTTCGTAGCTGCTTCAAAAGTGCTACCTTGCCGGCCACCAGCTCGCTATTTTACGCACAAGCGCGCGCACATCACTTTTTCCCCATCGCGCTTGCGCACCACTCGCGGTTTTTTTTCATTTTTGCAAGCACGGAGCGCGTCATCGCAGTCGCAATCACGTTCGCTTTCACCGGGATCGCGATGGCTTTCGCGGCTGCGCAGCGTTACTTTCATGGCCGCGCGGCCAATGCTTGTTGTTCTCGTTGACTTGCTTCTTTGGTATCCATCTACATGCTGCTAGCGAGCACAGGTGAAAAACCTTTTACTCTCGGCATCTCTGGCAGCAAACATTTTTCATCTCCACCTAAGACCGTGTTCTCCACTCCTCATTATGTTATGCTGCCGCTTGTTTCTTTGTATAGTTGTTACTTTTCCCCGTTTTGTTTGATGCCTTGTGTTCTTGGCATTGCTGCCTCTGTAAATAGCAACACAATTAAACTTGATGCTTCAATAATTGTTAGGACCGTATTTCAGTGGTGCAGTGTTCAGTATTCTTGGTATTTCTTTAGATGTGTGAAGGACTTAATATACCGAAATTACCTTAAACTCATACAATTGCTGATAGCGAATTGTGTACAAGTGAAAGCATAGTATAAGTAATTCCCTTCATTTGAAGGTAAGTTTTCATCGTCTATATTTCTGTTGTTTAACGTTTGTATTCTTCTGGGCATTTTTTGTAGATTTGTTTACCGGTTGTTGAGTACAGATGAGTGAAGCATCTGTACTTATGCCGCATTACCTTTGCCGCATATATGCATCGAACGGTTCTTTTGCTAGCACATTCGATGTTCTAGACTAAAAGCCCTCAATTCCTCTTCTGCTGTACCTCTGTAGATCCTAAATTAGTGCTCTTGCTTTTTGAACGTCATTAGTCCATCGTAAGAAGCTACTTTCTTGCCAGGAGACATTTCATTCTGTTTCCCGCAGGTATGGGTTTTGACCGCTTTTGCAGGGTAAATGAGACAATCGGACTTTTAGAAATGTTAGCTGAGTCATCTGTGCTCGCCTTGGGTACTCATTCCTACAGTTGTGGCGCACTGTATACAGTGTCCTATAGCAGGAGGCCTCCTTGCCATAATATGGTCATACCCAGGTCCACTGGAATTATGAGAGTTTTGCAGCATCGTTGCGTCTTGCACAGAATTATGGATTTACTGCTTTTACCACAATATTCATCAGCTGCAGCCTGACCCGCAGATTTAAAAAAATAAATAAGGCTCAAACGGATGCAAATTTACTAAAAGCACAGCAACGTGTCTTGACACGCATTAGAAGACCTTTTGCAACTGTTGCGTATCACCTCTCCGTTGCTCACTGTTGAATTTGGGTGCAAACACTTACTAATGAGGTGAAACATTTCCCAGATTGTGGGAATATGTAACTCGTGTAAACCTATCAATAATGAAGTAATAGTATCACAAAATATGAAACATTTTGCAGCATAATTGCCTTTTCCTTCTGTACTATTCAGTTAACCATGCCACAGGGTTGTCCTCCCCTACCGCATAATTCCAGTGGCCCAGTAAGCATATGTACATAAAAACCAGATGCAAATTATGATGCCTGATACAAGTTTGGCGCGACCACGCTTCAAGCCCAGGAACACACTTCTTTTAAACTACTGTATAGTTTTACGCATCCGCTCTACGCAGACTCCTGTTCGAACACAGTCCATTGCTGCCCACGTGTAACTCCATCTACTACCTTCTAACAGGAACTAAATCTCACAGATCAGTGCCTGAGCAGACCCCTGTGCAAGGTCTTCCTGAACATCTATCCAAGCATAACTCAGACTGTGTACTCCCCTCCACTTCCTCTCGGCTACAACTTACTTTGATCTGCGCCGGCTTTGTCCTTACTTCCGTCGTTGCAGCCTTTATTGTCCGGGTAGCCGGTCCGGGGGGCGCCTCGCTCTCTCGGACACCAGGGACTAGGCCTCTGCGCTCTAATAACGCCCTCGGGCGCAGGGAAGGAAAACGGAGGGCTTTCCGCTCCACTCTCCTTTGTGGGGAGGAGGTGGCAGGGGGCATCTCAGTACTGAAGCCACAGCCTCAACCTTCAGAAATAGTTGTCCATTCATAACACCAGTACTAAAGTAAATGAAATGTAGCTACACACAAACTTTTAGGAATGTGTCACTGCAGCGGGACGTGGACACTTTTCTTTCTGAGCACCCTGCATAAAAAGTCGGGGGGAGTACTTACAGCACAACCTGGCTGAACAGGAGGCAAGTGGGCGTAGCAAGTGCCCTTTCCTCCTCCACGGCTATCATAATACGCATTTGTAAAGCGCACGTGCGTTTGATACTGTATAAAACTTTTTCTCTTCTAACTCAATGGTACCCTGTCCGACCTCGGGAAAGATGAACAGCTAAGTGGGTCGTGGCATGAAACGCAGGTCTGTCCGTCGATGCATTAGGTCGCTGAGCCTTCAGACCTGCGTCCTCGGTGTACCCATCACTGCATGTGACCCGTGGCAGGTTTAAGCAACTTATCCAATTGTCTTTAGCTTTCCTTCGCCTTCAAATCAGGGTAGTGTTTCACCCGCAAAGCTGAGGAGGACGGACCATGTGTGAACTGCACTGCTTTGCAGGTGTTCCATGCCTGCCGTCATTCTCCAGTGGGGGCGACGCTCAAAGTTGGAGAAGAGTGTTGGGTTGCTGTAGGGCTGCACTGTTCATAATGTCCTGCATTGCGTTAAACACCAGATGCCTCCGTGCCGCGCAGCAGCAGAAGGGGAGATTGGTCGCCCACGGGCTCGTTCTTGTTTAGGTCTCGCCTGACCCAGCGCATGCGCTGGTCTGGCGAGACTTATTGAGAGGGCTCCAAAAAGTGCTACCAGGCCAGCCGAGAGCTACAGTGCATGTGCGCGGGCGCTGCGCTTTACCGCGATTACTTTCGCGGCCGCACGGCCGCTTTGCATAGCAAATAGGTCTCGCTTTTGGGACCTTCTAAGTATTTAGTTATGCAACTGTTGCATGGCTAAACACTTATAAGGTCCCAAAGGCGAGACCTATTGGCTATGCCAATGCTTGTTTTAAGTTTACAGTTTGTGTTTTTTTCTTACCCACCTGCGGGTTATGTTGGTCAACGAATTACCAATGGATGGAAAAGAAACTTGGCATTTTGCAGCCAGCGATACCAGTCTGTGCGTCTCATTTTCAGACGGTTTTTGGCACAGAGACTACATAGATGGATTAATGCTAGACTTTTAGGATAAGTACATACGTTGAATAGTATATACAGGTAATGCAAAGCACTTCATGTGTTCACATGCCATCCCTCACACCTGATCTCCAAGTGCATGTCTTGTGCCCAAATGGCCTTTACTTTATCTCTAGCAAAATTAACAAGCATTGGAATAGCTAATAGGTCTCGCCTTTGGGACCTTGTAAGTGTTTAGCCCTGCAACAGTTGATGTTGTTGCACCAAGGATATGGTGCTGCATAACTAAATACTTATAAGGTCCCAAAAGCGAGACTTATTAGCTATGCCACTGCTTGTTCAGTATGTGAGCTGACTAAGAGTAGCCCACCGGAATGCAGTGGAACACTCGCTGATCACAGAACAGGACATGGCTAAATTTCTGGGGGAGGTGGCCGCCCTTCTGGTCGAACTAACCAACCTCTCTGCCAAAACATCTGCACCGAAATACAGGGCTGAGGATGCAGAAGGGAGGGCCAGACGATGTAATCTCAGGTGTATGGGCTTCCAGGAGGATGTGGAAGACCAGACCCCAGAACTTTTGAGCACTGGATAAGAACGGCGGTCCCATCGGCCAAACTGTCCTTGTGTTTCATCGTGGAAAGAGCTCATGGTGCCCTGACGCTGCTGACCATGGCAAGCCACCCCGTACAGTAAATGCAAGGTAATATATTACGGGGACAGAGATGCTATCCTTAATGCAGTCAGACAGGCAGGGGAGCCCACGTTCAAAAACCATGTGATACGCATTTTCCCCAAATACACAAGGCAAGTACGGTTGTTGCTGATGATATTTGGGGGTGTGAAACAAAAACTGACGGCTATGTGCCCAAGATACATGCTCCTATATCAAGCAAAGATCAAAGTAATACACAATGACCATAAGCACTTCTTTACCATGCCGGAGGCAGTGTGGGAGTGGCTGAAGGTACGGGGAGAGGGCCGGTTCCATGAAGCTCTAGAGATTGGTTGCAGGGGCTGCATTGCCCACGGCTGGCTTGGAGGCGCGAGGAGAATAACTTCATACCCCCTACCGAGTGGTGCTTGGAAAGAATGGTACGCTGGATCTGGAATTACAGGGTTCGGAGAGGGAGGAAGCAAGAGTGTCGGTGACAGCTACCAACTCAGACAAGAGCACAGAGGTTGTGGTCGCAGAAACTCCCAAAAGACCTTATTTGATGTCCTACATGGACCAACTTTGCCGACTCATCCCCCACACCTCACCCATAAATGCCTCACAACACACTGAGGGTACATCCCCAGGCCTGGCGACCAGGTGTGTGTGCTGTATGGGGGGGTGGGGGGGGGGGGGGAGAATACGGTTGAGGGCCCACAGGACTCAAAAACACACAGCTGGGTGACGTGATCAGCGAGCTCTGAGTAAAAAGTGGCTGCATTTACTACCCCTCAACTGGCAGAGGCCTTATAGGCAGATACAAACAGTAATGAATATGACAGTGGTTTGGGGGAAGCTGCAGCATGGCTGGGGACTTGTATCTAAATGGCACCTTCCCCATACAGGGAGAGGCCAGGTATCTGTTTCAGCTGCAACAGGACCAGTTCCTACAATATGCCAAGAAATCCAGTATCAGACGCAAAGTCTGGACAGATTTTCCAGTTGAGCCAGAGGATTCCCAGACGCTACAGCTCCTGCTGGACCCAGGCTACACGAGGGGGTTGATTCCCCAGATTTACAAAGCCCTCAAGGGGGACTGAAGCATTGAAATGACAAGAGTCCAGGACAGATAAGTGGAGGACTTATTCAAACCACTTTCCGAGGGGCCCTGGATGAAAGCCTGCACTCAGGACCGCGAGATAGCTAGCAACGTGCAGTTTAAAATGACCATGATTCATTACTTACATCGCACTTACTTGACAGATACCTCAGAGACTACAACGTCAAGTTCCGCAGATGGCATCAGATGCGAGACGGACCATGCAAAGTTTATGCACATGACTTGGTAATATTGCGGGGAGCCACAAATGCTCAGATAGATGCCTCGATTATGCACCGTTTGCTGAGGGTATTCCCATTCCCAAGGTGAGGGTAGAGGCCGTAGAAGATTTTTTATCACAGACTGCCAAAGTAGCCACGGCGGAGGTGTTCCAGCTGTTTTCCCTAGGTCTCAATCATTATGCCACGTCTCAGCAATGCTCTCCCATACCTCGGCAGGACACAACACCCTATAATGAAGGTAGGCCTCACACGACGTTGACGGTTCACACTGCCCAAGACCTCCCTTGCGACCACCCTCATCTCTCGACCTCTTCCGATAGAGATTTTCCCACACACCCCCTGTCAGTTTTTGTTCTCTTTTCTATGACCATACCGCCAATGTAAGTCACGCACAAGCTCTCTGGGATCACAAAGACCGATATACTCCTACGGTCAATTCACTAGCCTTTTGCTCACGAATGCCCTCTGGACTTCGATCTGGATGAGAACCTACATCCCTACTCTTCTTCCGAAGCCCCTAGTACCATTGGCAATACCTACGGTAGGGATGCTCATGACGGAGTTTCCTCAGACGATACGTCAATATTCAATCCTACTTTGATATCCTTTTTAGAGCTTCCCCCAAATAAAATTAATGAAATGGCAGTCCTCGTCAAGGACAATGGTCCCCAACGCCCTTGCAAGATGTGCCCAAAGTGCCTTTTGTCTCAACGCCCAAGGGGTAATGCACATACATCATCGTCCGGAGTCTCCTCAGACTGACTTCATACAAGAAGAGGCTTCCTCCACTGAGGTAGATATTCCAGACCTGGTCAGTTCATTCTCCTTTGACTCTTGATAGACCCCAGTTGTCCCTATTTGACATATCCGATTCAATCCCTGTACCTAAACTGACTGACCGAGAGCAAGTCCATCCGACCACACAGACATGGTTTCTAGTGATAATCCCAACCCACACTCATGGATGACTCCATCCCCATCACCCACTATCGCAACAGGGGAAATACCTTCCAAGCTCGGAACATTGTCAGCCCACTTCAGTTCCCAGGTAAAAATAACAAATTCCACGTTGGCACAGGAGGCAGTTGAGTATGCAACCCAATTCATGGGTCCCAAATGGGTTCGAGGAAGAGGTTTGGATTACACAGATGAGCACGTCTGCACATTTCAAAATCCATTAAACAAATTCTGGAAACTAGGAAGAAGAGTATTTTTTGTTTCACTTTGCAGCAGGAGCTGCTAGATGTCGCCCTATTCAGACATGCCGACCTGCGCCAATGATACCAGCGGAAGAAGATGTACTTCATTCTCACTAGACTTCAAAGCAATGCAATAAGTCAGAATCCAACTTTCATAGCTGAATCCAATCTTTGGATAGAGACTATAAATCGAACCAGTCTGTAAAATAGATTTTACAGGTCTAACATACATCAGCAAACAAGCATTTGCAATGCAATAGATCTCACATTTGCGAGAGTTTAAGCTATTGGCATTGCAAATGACAATGCGTTTTATTTATCTGTTTTGATTAACACCTGAATAAAAGGCACTGTCATTTACAATTCCAATAGCTCAAACTCTTGTAAATACGGATGTTTATTGTACTTAATTTCCCCTATATAGCACCTCAAACGCTTCTGGCCACTTTGATGCTAGTGACAGGCATTCACACGCAGCATTTGCGCTTATGGTTTAATTACGGTGCACATATCTTTGGAGGAACTGGCGGCTGAAGTGGCCAAGGAGCAGGAAACGCAAGCTGAGCCCCAGACACTTTAAAAGCATCAAACTCGTCCCCATTGAAATACGCCCGGCCCAAAGTAAATAACTATGTTTGTTTACAATGTGTACTGGAGTTCAATTAGCATATCACAAACACAAAGAACACGTTATATATTCAAGGGGTGACTGAGGACAGAGCTGCCGGCTTTGGAGCTGGGAACTAGGTTCAAGTCTTGGCGTCGGCTGAACATCCTGCGATTCTGGTCAAATCCCTTCATCTCCCCGTGTCTACCAAGAATGAATGTGTTGAACGTAACTGGTGCTCATGTACAGCGCTCAGATACCTTCCGGTCGAGTTCGCGCTATATAAAACTGTAAAAAAAACGGGGGAAAAAGCACGCAATTGGCACACTTTTTTTGTGCGCATACTCAAGTATACGTATGTAGGGACGGTGATGAGCCCGATATCTCTCGAATGATGAATGGGAGGATAGATCATCGATAGCGTCCCAAACCGACTCCACGTGACTTTCCTAATGAGCATTGGCATAGCCAATAGGTCTCGCCTTTGGGACCTTGTAAGTGTTTAGCCATGCAACAGTTGCATAACTAAATACTTATAAGGTCCCAAAAGCAAGACCTATTGGCTATGGCAAGCGGTCGTGTGGCTGGGAAAGTGATCGCGATCAAACATCAAAGATCAAAGCGGCCATGCGGCCGTGAAAGTAATCGCAGTCAAGCACGGCGCGCACACCCACGCACATGGACTGTAGCTCTAGGCTGGCCTGGTAGCACTTTTTGGAGCCCTCTCAATAAGTCTCGCCAGACCAGCGCATGCGCTGGGTCAGGCGAGACCTAAAAATGGACGCCATGGGGGAATATGGCCTGGTTGTTCCAATAACTAATCACTCGGTGCCAGGGAGTGCCCGGAATTGCACACTTCTTGCCAGAGATGCCCTGGTGCTGTATACGCGGTGCCTGGGTGAACCCTCTCTGCACTCTGCCACCCAGCGAATGAATACCACGGACTTCACACTGCACTCGGAGAGCTAGGTAACGGTTAATCCACAATCCCTCCCAGACAATGCAGGGAATAACAGGCTTGCAGAGAGCATCAGAAAGTGAACTAATCCCTGAGAGCGAGCCCTATGCGGTGCACACTCTTTCACACACCACCGGGCCCTCTACACACGCTCCCTGCCAGAGCACGTCACACTATTCCCAGAGAGCACTGCAGCCTCCTCTCCAGAGAGCACCAGACATCACCAGTCACTATACATTCCCTTCCAGGGAATACCAGACACTGCACGTCCATTCAGAGAGCATACAATACTGCACACTTAATTGCAGGGAATATCTGGCGTTTCACACTGTTTCTAGGAAGCAATTAAAAGGTCCACTGCCCCCAGAGAGCACCAGGCAGAGTGTAAATATCAGCAGTGCACATGCCTCAGAGGGCATCAGACTTGAATAACAGGCATTGCGTACTGCTTTCAGAGAGCAACAGAAACTGAACCCATAGAGCGACATGCGGTGCACACTTCAATTCAGAGACCGCTAGTTCCTGTACACTCCCTTACCAGACCCCGCAAGATGCTTCCAGAGACCCCAAGCTCTCTGGTGGTACAAGTTATCTCCCCGTGACTGATTGAAAGGGACAGCCACAGTTATAGGAAGTGAGCAATGAAAGAGCCATTCCAGTCAGACAGACCTATTGTATTGTAGAGCATGGTGTCCCTGAAGAGGCCCCGCGCTCAACATTACAGATAGATAGTTTAATTTTTCTGAGCGCAGAGTTCCTAAATCGGGAGCCTTGCTCAGCATGCACATTTTTTGTAAAAAAACAAACTGGGTCCATGAATCTGACGCTGCGTCCTTCAAAAAAGTAGTAATGTGGTAAATAAGATGGTACCACGAGGAAGTCGTACTTCTTGAATGAAGGGAAGTTTATTCAAGATAAGCTTCAACCACGACAAGGAGCAGCTCACAAACCAGAAGTTTGATCTGCAACCAACAGCTGCCGATCGAACTCCAACAGCGCACACTCCAAGCACGGGGCAACATAGAACAAGGCATTATGACATTCCATTAAACTACAAATCCACTACATCACCTCCCCCCTTTACACAAAAACAGACCGACCCAAATAACTCTCGGTTAATATCTAACAAAATCTTTAAACCTAGATGGAGGTCTCCTAACCCAACGCCCATGATCAGAACCAGCCAAGCTTGCATTCAAAGAACTACCAACAGGCCCACCAACTGACGGACTCACACACTCACTCCTACACTCAGACCCCTCACCAACCTGCAACCAAAGCGTTCACTCATGATCATGTTGTTACCTCCATGCGACCTTCCTGCCTCCAATTAAGTCAACTTGATCCAGCGTCACCTTCACCAGCTGTCTTTTGTGCCACCAACCTTTACAATCCAAAAAAACTGCTCCCTTGCTTACCTTACAGATTTGAACAGGGCCAGAGAACACAGACTCCCCTTTTTTTACCTTGAAGGGTTTTTTTAAACAATACCCAATCACCAATTGAAATTTCCAAATCACACATGCGATCCCTCTTGTCAAACATTTTTCATGTCCAGCTGTTTTCCCTTGACTGCATCTGCCACACCACTTGCACAAAAGTCATCAACCTCAACATCAGATTTTCTACTTTCCAGCCAGGAAGGAAATAAAGTAGCATTTGCCTTTCTACCCCTCAGAAACTCAAAAGGAGTAGTTTTGGTGATACAATGTGGTGAGGTATTGCAATTGCACACCTCCTCCAAAAACCTTCCTACGTCTAGACCCGAAGCCAAAGCCGTTTGAATTCCTTCCACCGCTTGGGATTTATCGGGCCCGCGGCAGGAGAGAGGATCGCTGTGAAATAAGATTGATAGAGTGAAAGATTTTTTAACTTGGTGAAAGGAGGAGGACTGAAGGATTTCAGAAAAATAATAATTGATTTTTAAGTGATTATCTTTTGAACATAGTGAAAAGAGGAGTATTGAAGAAATTGAGAAATAAGAATTGATGGAATTCAAGCCCTGATGAAGTCCTAAGGGAAGGACGAAACGCGTATGCAGAAAGGCTGTTGATCTATAGAAAATGCAACTGTGATCTACAAAATCGATTTTGTATGGTTGATTGAAGCAACTCGTTGAAGAATCATCAAATTTGAAAAAAATTAAAAAGGTTACTGTAACCTGAAGGAAATTTCATGGACTCTTTTTTTTGATGTTCCTTCCTAACTGTACTCCTTCCTTAAGAACTTTATTACCTCGCTCCACGAGCCCACTCGAAGCAGGTGAATACAAAGTACCTTAAAGTGCTTGATATCCCGAATCTCTAAAAACGTACACATCCTTTCTGACAAAGTGCGTCCCATTATCCGTCAACAAAGCTCTAGGAGCCCCTTCCAACAAAAACACCTTTTTAAAAAAATCCAATGGTATTCTCTGTATCTGGTGATTCCACAAACTTGTAGTACACCCACTTCAAATAGTAGTCCATAGCTAAGATTAAATACCTCATTTCATACACCAAAACATTAAATGGCCCTGAAAAGTACAAACCGACTTCATCCCATGGTTTTCTAGGAAATGGAGTTGGATGCAAAGGTAATCGTGTCAGCTTCCAGTGTTTGTCAGATATTCCTCACAACCATCCACCAAACTCCTAATATGATCATCACAAGCAGGCCACCAATAGTGTTGTTTTATCTTCATTGAAGTTTTGTCACTCCCAAATGACCTTCATGAGCGACCCTAATAATGAAATTCCTTAAGCTAATAGGAGGAACAAATTTGTCCCCTCATCACAAAATCATCTTTCAACAAAAACTCACCAGCCACTAAAGCAAAATTCTTCAAATCCTCGACCAAACTTCTTACCTCAGGCCATTTATTCGAAGTGTATTCCAACACCCTGGACAGAATAACAGCCTTCGTGCAAGCATCCTTCCACTCCCCTTCAGAAATGACCGAACTACAACTCTCAATTGCATAACAATCGCAACACATTCCACCTCATCCTCTCCCGAATCCTCATTATCTTTCTTAATCAACATTCTTGACAAACAATCCGCTCGAAACTTTCTACCACCCTGGATGTGCTTTGTTTCAAAATGTTACTCTTGTAACTTTGAAACTAGTCTAGTCAACCTGGCAGACATAAGCCGCAACTTTGCTGAAAATGAAGGTCAGAGACTGATGGTCCATGAAAATTTCAAAATCGGAGACCCCAAATATACATTTTAAATTTATGAACCACCCTAACACAAGCAAACACCTCCCGTTCAATGGTGCTGTAATTTTGTTCGAATTGTTTGAGAGATCTTGAGGCAAACGCCACAGTCTGTTCCTTGCCATTCACTTTTTGACTGAGAACCGCCCCCAAACCTCTCATACTCTAATCTACAGTAATGATAGAAGCACAATCGTCTCGAAAAGCCTGTAGAGCCTGATCCGAAACAATTAGTTCTTTCACTCTTGCAAACACTCCATCCAGTTCTTCTGACCACACAAATTTCAGACCCTTCTTAAGTAGCACTCGCAGGGGGTTCAACAGTCTGAGCATAGTCCACTACAAATCTGGCGTAATACTCAGCCACCCCAAGAAACAACAAAGCGTGCCCTTGTCACAAAGAGGTCTTGCCTCCTTGAGAGCCCTGATTACTGAAAAATGTGGTTTAATCCCGTCACCAGACACGGTGTGTCCCAGCTATTCTACTTCTCTCACATCAAACTTGCATTTATCTGCTCTTACAGTCATGCCATGTTCACCCAGGGCGGACAACACCTTCTACAATAGGTCACAATGTTCCTCAGAACCTTTTAAAGAGATCAGGATGTCATCCAAATAGGCCTGTAACCCATTCATGCTCTTAAACAGAGTGTCCATCAGTCTCTGAAAAATGATAGCAGCAGATGCCAGACCAAAGGGAAGTCTGAAGAACTTGTATGCGACAAAAGGTGTAACAAACGTGGTCAATTCTTGAGAAACCCTAGCCAACGGAATCGGATGGTAGGCTGACCTTAGGTGGATAAACGAGAACCTCTTAGCTCCACCCAAATTTGCTAAAAACTCATGGATCTTGGGGAGGGGATGGCAGTCGACCATAATATTATTTAGACCCCTCAAGTTCGCATAGAGCATAATCTCGCCAGTCTTTTTGCGGGCAACGTCGATGGGGGCAACCCATTGCGAGGACTCAGTGGGTTGAATAATACCTTGAGAACACAACCCATCAAGTGTAGATCTCAACTCCTCTCTAGCACTCAAGGGCACAGGTCTAACCTTGTAGGTCACTGGCTAAGCGTTAGGTAACAATCTGATTTTGTGCTCCATTCCTTTCACACAACCAACCTGGTCACTGAACACAGGTTTAAATTCAGCCAACAGGCCCACAAGGAATCATTCACACTACACACGGAGATCTCCCTGACCCTAACTGGGCTGTCTTCACCTGGCACTTAATATAAACCCATCCGAGCAAGATCCTTCCAGCCCACAATGTTCTTCCCCTTGACAGCCACATACACTTGTAAAAATATGCCGCACCAAAACCTCTACATTAGTCATAAAGAAAACCAACATGTCAATATCCTTCTCTCCAAAGGCCTTTGGGTTTACATCAGTGTGTGATAAAGCAACATTTTTCCCCAGTTCTCATACAAATAAGAATCTTGATGAATTGTTATTTGAGATCCAGAATCCGCCATAACTTTGGTCTCAATTCCACCAATTAAAGCTTCACACAAGGGGCCTTTAATCCCCATATGCTCCTCTTTATAATCCAAAGTCAAAAGAATATTATTAAAAAAAAGACTACGCACACCTATCCATTTTTAACATCCACACTGCCCACATGTATAGGTTTTTTCTGGCTCCTGCCAACTTTCTGAAAATGTCCAATCTTCTTGCAAATGGAACACCGCTTACCAACAGCCAGGCAGCCAGGAAAATTACTCATATGAAACTTCAATCCACGCCTGTAACAAAAATGTTAACCTTTCTTTTGACCAGGTTTCAGAGTCTTATCCTTCATAACAACAAGCAAACCTTCTTCAGGAGTTTCTCCTGATCCGAAACCAGAAAGAGCCTGCCTGCATAGCTTCAGTTGTAATAATAGATCTCTCGATGCTTAAGGCCAAGTCTATTACCAACGTCAGGGAAGGATTTTTGCAGCTTAAAAATTGAGTGAAGCACAGTTAAACACAAAATTGGTCCCCAACGAAATCATCTAATAATGACCCAAACCCACAAGTGGTAGCCAGGACCCTCGAAGCTGAAATGTATTCTTCGACCTTTTCTTTTTCACCTAGTTTGCGTTTAAAAAAAAAAAAGATGTCTTACTAGCATTATATTAGATGCATCCGAAAATTGCTTCCCAAGTCTGGCAATTGCCTCTAAATAAATGTTCCATTCTTTGTCACCAGATTGTCCCTGAGGAGGAGGAATTGGAGGCAAGATGTCAAAAATACGCTGCGCCACTTGACCTAAACTGCCAAAAACTAATGCAAATTTGTGAGCAAGTGAGTACTTTGTGGCATCAATGGTGAACAGGTGATTCTCGAATTGCCGGAACCACTCCAACCACAACATGGATGGCTTACTAGGTTTTGCTAAGAATGGAGGTGGTTGTGTAATTTGTAGAGTAGCAGCCATAATTTTAGACTAAATTTGATACGGTTGCCTTTAAATAACGCCCTTCTAAATTCCAGATCAACCCCTCACAAAAGGTAAGAAGAAATACCGCAAGATTTGAAGAAAATCAAAGTTGGCTATGAAGATGTGCGAGTCACCAAGGAAATGAAAAATGTGTACAGGTTACCTTAACACGCTGCTTGGTTGCATCAGATTGAGTATATTTGGAAGGTGTGCTCACCACTGGCACACGCGAACAGCTGACACTGCTTAAAGAAACAGATGTTGACCGAAAGGTGTGCACATCACCAAGATGCGCGGTCAGCTGGCACACTGTTGAATGGACTTGCCGTTGATTTAAAGGTGGTGCATCACGAGATGCGCGATCAGCTGTTCCACAAGCTGAAAACAGCCGCGTAAATACCTGTGAACAGCTTGACCCCAGAGCCAAGATGGCCACTGTATGTCCTGACGCAGCGTAGGCGCGTTAAGCTGCGTGCCCGACGTTCGCGTACACTCTACGCAGCCAATTCCATGCGCACGTTGTAAGTGGAACCTCCGAAGCAGCGCAGGCACAGCGCGATCTTCCAACGGCCAGCAAGTACAAAATCTCCTCAAACTGGCAAAATGAAAGACAGCGGTTCCTACCAGGCACCCAAATCAGTGATTGAAGGAGGGCAAAGCTCCGGTCATCAACGTGAAGGTCTTGGATACCAGTCCTTGCCCACAGCGAACTGCATCGACGTGGCGATACCACAGCGTGTAGTTCTTCGGTAGCTGAAGCAGAACCCGATCGTCGCCAAATGTAGTAAATAAGAAGGTACCACAAGGAAGACGTACTTCTTGAATGAAGGTAAGTTTATTCACGATAAGTTTCAGCTACGACAAGGAGCAGCACCCCCATCAGAAGTTCGATCTGCAACTGACATATGCCGATCAAACCCCAGACAGCGTACACTCCAAGCACGGGGCAACATAGAACAAAGCATCATGACATTCCATTACAATACAAACCCACTACAAGTAATAAATAAAAAGCTTCGGAGCCAGTGCTGTGTCGATTTTGAATTTAGAGCGGCATAGCGATCTATACGAGAAGAGATGGGTGTGCTGCAAATAAAAACAAAAAAGCACCCGCCATTGTTTGTTCCCATGGTCAAAAAACAAAGTAGTGCTCACCCACATATAACGCACATTGTATGACAAGCCAAGTAAAAGGTCCAGTCATTATAGGTGGTAACAAATGGAGACAAGGCGGAACTAACAAGCCTCATAACGAATCAGAAGCCAGCATTTACGAAGGGCACTGACATAAGCCAATGACAAATATGGGCGGAGAGTGGGAGATGCTTCAAGAACATACCCTAATACAGACAGCATGCCTCTCAGAGCGAGCAGCACATGTGCGCTGTCCTTAGGCTCGACTCAAAAAGCGAGGCGGGGTAGGGGGAAGAATACATCTAATATGATGTGTGCAGGTGTCAGTATCATATGTGGGCTATGGACATGCGTCTAGCTTTTCACTGAACATTTTGTGCCGAATTCGCTTTTCTCTCTGTACTACTAATCCCTTTATAATGGAAATACACGAACAGGCATTGCAGAAAGGTTCTTTCTGGGGTGAGCTTGGACAGAGGTTATCGGGTGGGATAGGTTGAATTGACTGAAAAGAACTCGGGGTAGGTTTAACTTCCAGAGTACCACCTCACAACACTCATTTGTAAACAGTGGTGCAGGAAACAGTATAGGTCACCAAGTATGGGTTAGGATTTTATTTCTATTTATTATTTTAAAGTAAACCGTGATCCTCAAAAAAAAAAACCCTGGGATAAGGATTCCAGTAGTTATCACAGAAAGGGATGGGCACGAGTAGGGTCCACAGCAGCAAAGGATGATAAAATACCATTATTACAAAACTACGATGGGAACCTCCTTGGATTCCACCGAGCTGCACTGCTGCATCATCATTTGAATCAAATGAATTAAATTCCTATGCTTTTCTCTTTGCTTATCTCTTCAATTTTAAATCATTCTCTTTCATCCTTACTTAATAGTTCAATTAATTTTATTCAATCAGTCGTTTCACCAATATTCAAAAAAGGTTCAGGAGTCCACAGTGGGTTCCACATGCCATGGTTTATTTACGTCAACCCAATGCATTTCGGGAATTGATTCCCTTCGTCAGGGTTATCTACAAATACAAAAATAAACGTATTTCAATCATCTTTTGCAACTAAATGTAACATTCCACATTGTTTAAAAAAACAATTCTACTGTAATCCACCAGACGCCTGTTATTCTGTGAACGTTAATCGCAACAATTATAAACAAAAAATGTCATCCTGTACCTAGCACATACTGCTTCCTGGTGCCCCTTCATCATTCTTCTATGCTTAACTTGACATTTAGATTCGAAAAAACATCCTTCTACTTCATATGACACTCAAAATCGTGATTATAGTCAAAAACAGCTTCGCAAATGCTAATTACTTTAAGCTTACCATGAACATGCTGGTTACTCCGAATAAAATAATTAAATCTTCCTAACGTTCTTTCTCTTAGCGTACACTAAATTGAGCCATGGACTAGGGGTGGAGTCTGAGGGAGAATTAGGGCAGATTAGGACTGCCAACAATTAATCAATCAAGTTATTTTCATTGTGCAACACCATGCTAGAAAAAAAATACACTTGGGCTTTTTTTTATATTGTGTCAGAGTATGCATACCTATTTGCCAAAGGATGTCTGTGGTCTTCTCGCCCTTGTTGCTCTTCCCGGACACCATTCCACTTTTCCAGTCTCATTCATATTTGCCCTCTTTCTCCCTCTCTCTTAATTCTTTAACCTGTTGTCACTCATATTCCCATAATTCCGTCCCTCCCATCCTTTGTCTCACCTCTCTCCCATGCGCACTCTCGCCTCTTGCTAGCATTCTTCTCCCCCTGCTCACTATTCCCGTGCCAAATTACCCCTTTCTCGCGTTGATGCTTGTCTAGCATGTATTCGCTGTATTTGACTATCCTGTGTTCGTCTCTTTCGCTCGCCTTTCTTACCATTCCCTCTACAGTGTCTCTCCTTGTCTTCACAGGCAGACTATAGAAAGGGGAGCATCCCTCCTCATTTTTAATCTCACCCATCAAGCCTCACGCAACGCTGTCCTTTTTGCGATGCAATGGCATAAAGGGAGACCTGGGCCATAGTCCTGTTAGCCCCCAACCACCACCCCGGGTTTGATTGAGTCTGCAGACACCAAATATGACAGCAGCAGCGTACTGCACATCGGTATATTGCAGCCACCTATGCTCCAATGCGTGCTTCACTGCTCCAGGTGCATAGGTGCAGACAACCAGGGCCTACCCAAGATGTAAATACACGTTTGCGCCTTAAACATAAGTGCATGTGTGTACCTCGCATTAAAGGAGCGCAGTCTCACAGTTTCAGAAATAATTAAGGGCTGCGTGCAAAACACGTCGGGCAGACGGGATGAAGGTCAGCGGAAGCAAAGTATCCACAGGGTTGGAGTATCAAGGAGCCCACTTGCAAGTTTTATTTCACGGGGTCAATTCACTTTAAAGGGAAATGCCTTTACATTGGCCCCTCCATCGTCTCGATGTCAAAGTCCCATTAATATATCTGACAGAGGAAATTGTGGTCTGCCATCACAGGATGTTGAGTGTCGCAGGGACTCGAACTTGGTTATACAGTTCCAAAGCCGCCTCTTCACTCACAATACTCCCAAAATTCTTGCATCGCATTTAGCGCATCTGCTCGGTCCGTTTCTTGATCAACAGACACCACCTTTTCGGGTGGGCCTAAATACAGACAGGCACACTTATCATGCCAACGTAAGGATATCCAGTTTGTCGTGTGCCACGGCAGACCTTACTGCATCACACCACAACAGTGAGATTGACTGCAGCAGCAACGCCCCTCCTATCACTCATTCGTCTTCGATCCTATATAGTACTCCTCTGCATGTGGACTAAGCACTATACACGTGCATACATTCCATCCATCTACAAGTCGCATCCTAAACACAAGATGCATTAAATTCTGAATTAAACAAAACGCCCAGCAGATAAATAACTCTGTGCACCCTTACGATTGCCGCCGTGATCAAAGATAAATAAATCGACCCGTCTAAACAGGCAAGGAAACAAAATGGCCTGGAGGCATCCAGCATGAAGTTATGCGACGAGATGGGGCTAGTGGCGAGACAACTTTGGCATCAGTGGGATAGCACACAATTTTTTGATTATCAGCTACAATTTGGTCCTGTTTTTTTGGGATGACTAGTTAATCTAGTTCACATCTAAAACCACAGCACAAGAGTGGTTACAGCTAGGGACATGCTACACTGGCAGAGTAAGATGCGACCGCTATGAATGGACTCAAAACCATGATGTTTGAAATACTGCTAAGCATTGGCTCATTTAAAACGAGGTTTCCGGCTCCACATAACACAACGGCATTATCCCATCTACTTCTAAAATGGGATTCCGAAACTGGTCGGGGCCGGACTGTTGAGCACCCGGACCGCCCAGAGCCTGCCCTTCAGTTGCTTCTTCGGACGACTTGGCCCAGCCCCCTCTCACCTGAAGGCGCCACATGGAGCCTCGGTCTCTGCCACCGACAGGCCTCAGCTCATGACTCCCCACGCACCGGTTTCCTTCCGAAAAACTGCTCCGAAAAATGTCACCGGAGGCCGTTTCCTCGCCTACGTCACTTCCGACGAAGAAGGAACTCCATCACACAACCAACGAGGTTTGACGAGTGAGCTCTGAGCAATACCAGTGAAGCCAGAGCGTCTCAGTAACCATAGAGTCTAGCCGCTGCTCTGACACCCCCCTATCCCCATTGTTTGCAGGAAGCGTATACCAAAGGGTCTGGTGTCTGGTCGTGTAAACACAGTGGCCATCTTGGATACTCCCTGATTTTTATTTAGTGCATTTTTATAAAGCGCGGACATTAGCCGAAGGTGTCAGAGCGCTGTACAATAGAGCCAGTTACTTACAAGAGAAAAGTGTTACATAATAGAACATTACAAAGATAAATAGGAGACTTAAAATGAAGGGTACACAAACACAAAATCTAACACAGCACGCATGGTTGAGGAATATACAGGAAACAGTACAAATTTACAATGAAGAGCGAACTTCCTAGAGGGGCCTGAGAATGAAAGTATTAGTTCTGAAAGTGTCTCTGGAAGAGAAGAGATTTGAGGTCAGCTTTGAAGATCCGGGTAGAGGAGGTGGTGCTGGAGCGGGTTAAGCAAAATTTTGTATACCCACCCCATTTTGCATGTCTTTTATTTAATTAGATTAATTAATTATAATCGTACTAATGGCATGGAGTGATATGAAAATAACTAACCAACCTTATTAATGACCGAAATACACGTGGGATTTGCATCTGCATGGCCTAATTAATTACGTGAACTAAATTTCGTACGCATACTAATGATAGATAAATAGAATGTTGCATGATGTATGTTGCTTTGGTGATGTAATTGTGATTCGTGCTTTATTTTGTAAGTATAACCCGCAATGAGTGTTGCTTTTGGCTAGATAAATACACACATATGGGTATTAGCGAGGGAATAACATTTAATTAGTCATTTCTATGTATTAATTAAGTTTTTGTGTCTCTTTGCTTAAGTTGTCCATTTTGGTCTGTCTAAAGATGGCTGACTTTGGTGCCTAACCCGACTGCCAACACTGAACAAGGCTTGGGTGAAGTGAGCCTGCGCTGACAAGATGCAGTGGCCTTCCTGTGACCCTAACCCGACTGTGCCCCTTAAGGACGCTCTGGGCTGCCAGCCAGATGCCCTGAAAGAAACAATAAAAAGATACATTGGACCGGGAAAATTATGAACTACATCTAAAGAGACATTTTGCGCATGGGAACCCGTTGAACAAATTTAAATGACCAATCAGAGACATTCTAAAATAATATTTGTTACTTTTGGAATGTGATTTTTACTATAAATTATGGTAGAATAGAGAGGTGATTGGAGATTCGTCGGAGCGCGCTTTTCGATTTCCTGATGATATGCTGACGGAGAGGACGGTGACACTGCAGGACAGCAGTTAGCCTAAATCTCTGGCGGACTGAATTAATGCCCAAATTCCTGATAAACTTAACCTGCTAAATTGATGGGCATAGAATTGCGAGACTACCAGATTTGACATAGAGGACGACTTTAGCCAGAATAGGTAAATATGAAAGGCAACTTGATCAAATGAATGATTTAATCTGCAATATTAATATAAATTTGGATTTGAATAACATCAGAAATGAGTCGGGTTGTTTATTCATTGAAATGTGTTCATGTAAAGGTTAATTCGAGAATTAGGGTTTCACTAAAACTTCAACTAACAGATCCAGCCCAGTCTTGGGAGGATAATACCAAATGTGGAGTCTAGGGCCTAATGAGTATTAGAAGGGTTTGTAGGTGTGTTGCTCATTAGGGTAAAGCAGTATCTTCCTCCCTCATTATCCAGCGCTTGGAAGGATAAATCGCCTCTCGCACGGACTAATGGTAAGTGTGCGTTGGTGTTATAGGCCCCACCAGCGAATGTATAGATAGTGTACGTATGTGTGAGATCTTTTAGTCCCGTGGCAGTAGGGAGGGATTTTGCACTCTGCGCTGGATCAGTGGCACGGAGCAATGGGGGAAGCGAGTTCCAGATTCTCACCGCATTGCCTGAGAAGGATTGCGCCATCTATCTTTCCCTTTTGAAGACGGGGGGCGCTCAAGCAGAAGCTTTTCCGCATTGCGAGAAGGTCGAGAGCCACCGGACAATTTCAATTTATTCGCCAGGTAACGAGGGGAGGACATGTGTAAGGCTTTGTGTGGAATGCAGGCAGTTTTGTAAATAGATCTTGCCTCGATCGGAAGCCATCAAAGAGAGGACAGGATAGGTGTGACGTGGTCGCTTTGTTTAGACCCTGAAATGTAGTGAGCTGCTGGATGGAGGATGGATTTGAGAGGGGAGAGGTGGGATTTGGGTAGGCCAGTCAACAGAGAATTTCAATAATCCAGCCTTGAGAGAACCAGAGATTGTACCAAGGTTTTTAAGTCTTTCTCCGGGAAGAACCGACGGATCCCCCATAGAAAGCACAACTGGTAACATGCACTCTTAGCAATAGAGTTGATGTGGGAGATTAGGTTGAGTCTTTTGTCAAGAATGACACCTAGGGATTTAGCGCTGTCGACAATGACGGGTTTGTTGTTGAGTAGGTTCAGCTGATCCATCCAAGATTGAACAGGAGGAGGTGAGAGAGAGGTAGAAAGGAGGAGGAATTCAGTTTTGGCGGGATTTAGAATGAGTTAGTGAGCTAACATCCAGTTGTGAATAGAGTTGAGAGTAGAGTTGAGTAGTGAGAGATTGTGTGCGGAAGACACCTTGAGGTAGATTTGAGTGTCATCCGCATAAAGATGGTAATGGATCCCAGATTTGCTTAGGAGGTTCCCTAATGGTTCCAGGTAGAGATTAAACAAAGTGGGTGCCAGGATAGAACCTTGAGGGACGCTTTGACCTACAGCCAATGGAGATGAAAGACTGTTCGCTATCTTTATCATTTGGGATCTGTCCAAGAGGCAAACCATTTAAGCACTGTGCCATCCAATCCCATTCTCCGTTGAAGAGTGTTGAGGAGGGTGCTATGATTAACAGTGTCAAAGGCTGCAGGGAGGTCTAGAAGAATCAGAAGACACGATTCCCCAGAGTCAAGTATATGCAGCGCATCATCAATCACTTGCAGCAGGGCTGTTTCAGTGCTGCAATTTTGGATGAAGCCAGACTGGAAAACGTTGAGGATATTATTGTCCATAATATGTAAGTAAAGTTGTTTCGCAACACATTTTTCGGTGATTTTCGAAAGAAAAGGGAGGTTGGTGATAGGGCGGAAGTTGTTGAGGTCGTTCGCATCAGCGGAGTTTTTTTTTTTTTAGAAGAGGGGTAACCTGTCCTGATTTGAGGGCAACAGGGAGGGAGCCTTGACTGAGGAAGAGATGGACTATCCTGGTCCAGTAAGAAAGAGTATGGGTGTAGAAATCGATGGTGATGACACTAGGGATGGGGTCAGAAGAATGGTTGAAGGGTTTACTTTAGATTTGGTTCCGCCTATTACAGAGCTTGCTTGACGTATAGAAACGTAGAATCCAGCTACTTCTCCCCCTTGCTTTCTTATAACAGCAGCCTTCATGAATGATAACAAAACACTATAGCATATGTAAAGAATGTAACATTTCACAGCTATTTGAAGAAGGAAAATTTCAGTTATATTACTACACAGATGTAAGGATTATCCATGTCATGTTTCAGTCAATTATGCATGATGCCTACTAAGAATGTACCTTTAATGTTAATACAAATACATTTCAAATGACTTCTGGGGAAATGTTCCGATTAGTTATCAGTAATCTTCGTAGCTCTTAGTCCTATTCGTCCTTGTCACAGTCATTACACTATGAGGGTGACTCCACTCTCTGGATAGAAAACAAACACTGGCATAGCCAATTCGTCCCGCCTTTTGGACTTTATAAGTGTTTAGACATGCGGCACATTATCCTGGGTGCAGAGACAATAGGTCTTGGCAACCTGAGATTCGGGAGTTCAGGAAAACTGCACTATAAACTTCAGTAACATCTGGTGCTCTCCTCAATGCAAGATGCCCTGACCCGCTTTCTACAGGAATTAAAATACGTTAACAACATAATATTTGAAAGTGTAGTTTTAAATCTGGGCATAATTTTCTTAGAAAACAAACATTTATAAATGGTGAAAAAATGCAATTATTATGAGACCAAACTAGGAGTTACTTAAAGGGGCCCAATGCATACAACAAGAAAAGGAAAGTGCTGCCCTAAAGATCATTCTCAACTCCTTAAACATTTGCATCTTAGAGAAAACGTTAAGTGACACAAAACTGCAAAAATAAAGTAAACAAGCATGACTATGATTATGTTTAATACAAATCATAATAGGGATCGGAGGAATAATGGCCAGATTATCAGGCGCGGCTCCTCCCCTAAGGTGGAGGAGTATCGCCCCACTGCTTTAAAGCAGTGAAAAAAGGAAAATGACAATAACTTTGTTATAGTAATTTTATTTTTGGTAGCTGCAAGGCTGGGTTAGGGCGGGGCGGGGGTCACAGGCGGAGGAGTGGTGGGCTCACTCCAAGTGTTTGCATGTTTGCATGCATTGCATGTTCCCCACCAGGCTGCATTACACAGCCTGGTGAGGAACATGCCCAGGCTCTCATTCCCTGTCTGAGCGCCGAACCACGGCATTGCAGCCTTGTGATTGGCTTAGGGGAGGGAGCCTGTGTGTTCTCCCAGTTCCTGCTTTCATCTGGTACGTCGGCAGAGAAGCGGAGGAGAGAGACAGCTGGCCAAAGAGGTAAGTGGTTTTTTTGGGGGGGGGAGGGGGTTTGTACACCCCGCGACCCCCATTCCCTGCCAGCCACCACTGCAGATTATACCTCCATAGATTAGAAAAAAGGAAATTAATTGAAAGCATGATGATCATTGCATACAGAAGCAGCTTTGTGATCTTTCTTTACATAGTTCTTAACATGGAGCCGTTCCTGAAAGGGAAGTTCTTGTTCTGCTACAATTAAAAGACATGGAACCTTCTCACACAAAAACACTCACTTGAAGCATATTTCACAATTAACGAGATTCTTTGCAAAGACAAATTTCATCCTGGAAAAAAACAATACAGCGCAAGTGTAGCTGTAGGTTGTTTTTTGGACTGGTACACAGGACAAGGCATTAATGGCCAACACCACTCAGACATTGGAAGGGGGCAAATATTATCTGGGGATTCACATCAACCCCTGACTCCAGTCCCCTGGTAGGAGCACCCCAGAAGCCTTGCATTCACCTGGCAGTGAAAGTAAAAAGCAGACAGGAAAAATGTGTAAATGCAGTGGCCATTTTGATAATAGTATTTTACCTGTCTGTACCTAGTGTTATTTTAAAACATTACTTTTTTTTTTAATTGCTTTTTATCGTGTTAGTTGACATATTAGTTGTTTTGTGATGTTTTGTGGTTTTGTGTGCATAGATTGTTTGGTAACTATTCGTGATTTATATAAAAAAAATTGGAGTTTTATATAGTGCAAACTATTCCAGAAGCTGTCTTGCTTTAAACTCCCAAATAAAAGAAATTCAGCACTCCCAAGCAAAGGCCCTCCCAAATAAAGCAAGAGAACACCTGGAAAGGGGTGGCAGCGCTCACCAAATGAGGCACATCAAGAGACAGGTTTCAGAATAAAGCGTGCGCTTTTATTAGTGCAACACTCTCTAACAGAAAGACTTTCCCAGATGTCAAAGGAAAACAACCTGCAAATGTAAATATACATATATATATATATATATATATATATATATATATATATATATAATGTAAGCAATCAATAATCAAACACTCACAACATAATCAACTAATGAATGGGATAAAACACAAGCAGATAATTAAAGGTAAAACTCATGCAGATAATAAACACTTACAAGTCAGATAATAATGAAACATTCATAAGTGAAATGCAAGAGGGCAAAACCTAAGTAGATAATAATAATGGAAAACTCATAATTCAAATGCAAGAGAGCAAATATAAAAATATTGGACGTCCAATGCAAGAAACAAGCACTGTCAAATGCCAATAGTTAAATACAAGAAATAAGCACTGCTAAATGAAAGACTCAAATATAGAGAGCATGTATACACAGAATGGAAGCATATAAAATATATATACACAGAATACATCAGCTAATACCAATGAGTGAGAACCAATGAATGAAAATACTTCACAGGCTGGTCACTCAGCACACAGACAAAAACACATGTCGAAATAACTCTATATTCATACATCTATCTCAATACCAACAATCAGAGAAAATACTTAACTATGAACAATATCTTCCTCTTAGCCCACACAAGACTGGAGGATTCCAAATTACAGTCCTGTGGTCAACAGACTCCATGCAGCACTGAGCAGATGCGCCCATCTCTCAGGAGAATTATGGCTTCCTATCCAAGAAACACCAGTTTTATAATATGTTCAAAGCACAAGGAGATTGAGAAGACATCCTCTAGGGCAAGGAAACTTACTGGTGCTGGTCAAGCTCTTGCAAGCATTCCAATGCAACTAATTTCTCACGCATTCTCTCAACTTGTTCTAGCTCCTTATCTTAGTGAAGCTTGCGAAAGTAGAAAACGTCTCCAAAAGAACAGAAACACCTTCAAAGAGGAAAACATTCTTGAACATGAATAACCTAAATAACCGTGAGTATCCTGGGGGCCTGCTTGTGTGTGTGTTTAGAACTCAAGTCAGACAGAGTCAGAATTCAAGATGGAGTTAGGGCACGTTAAAGCCCATAGGTAATACTTCATTTTACACTGTACAACATAATGTACATATGCGCACCACTGCCTGCACCACTACATTCTGAGACAGAAGTACATTCCACACATCTCTCTCTCTCTCATGCTTTCAACGCACATCCCACACATTCTGTTCCAGGCAATGCCACTCACTCTGTGCTGAGGAGTAGGTAAACACTCCTCCTCTTAAGGTTACAAGGAGACAAGAAATTAAAATCACAAGGCAAAATGCAAAGAAATTATGTCGTACATTCAATATACAGTAAATTAAAACAATGGTAGTCAAAGGTCATCACATAGTCCCAATACATAGGAGTGCATGTAGCAATACATTCGACCCCTAATTTCTGAACTGTCCCTGCACATTACAGTCAATGCTAGGTGCACAAAACTGTGCTACTTTTTTTCGGTTCAATCTGGGTTCAATATCATTTCAGAGGCTCCTATATCAAACAAACGCACAATCCACATTAGACAAGCCTCTTCTACTTTCTGCTGGAATCTGTCCAAAATGCAGCTAATCTCATGTGAAGTAAAGTCCTCCAGAGAATTAATTAAAACCTCATGTGAGCATTGTGAAGTAACCTGCAGTTCTCCTTGAAACACATTCTTCTAATTTCACTCACTCTGGCTATCTACAAAGTCTACTAATTTCTACTGTGTCATACACACGGTATCCCAATCTTGCGCTGCATGGTACATTTGCAACTCTTTTTTTATGATTTATTTTCACACATTAATACATCAGAATTCTTTTTAACTTCAACTGACTGCAGCTATATTGCATTACGTTCTTTTTCTCACTGCACATTTTTCATACATGCTACAAAAAGCACTGAAAAAAGTCCAACTTTTTCTCCCTGAAGTGCTAAGCTCTTTTTCATCTTCAAAGGAAACTTTTTGCAAACATTTAAATATCTTTGCTTGCCCCTCGTCTATTAAACATGCATGAGAGGCATCTTCCCACCACAATACCTAAGTTGGCATCTGGGAATCTGCAACTTAAAACATTGACGTTTTGTAAAACATTTTTCTCCTTTCCCGTTTAAAATACCAATCCACTTTTGCTACCAAATGGTCTTGCTTTACACTCCCAAATAAAAGAAATTCAGCACTCCCCAGCAGAGGTACTCCCAAATCAAGCAAGAAAACACCTGGAAAGGGGTTGTAGCACTCACCAAATGAGGAATATCAAGAGACAGTTTTCAGAATAAAGCTTGGGGTTTTATTAGTGCAACATTCTCTAACAGAAAGGCTTTCACTGATGTCAGATGAAAACAACATGCAAATGTAAATATATATATATTCACTGAAAAAAACATAGGTTTCAGGGGCGTTATAGTTAGCTGGACTTTTCACTCGTACAAACCCATTAAAATTCCCCCGTTATAGTTAGTTCAGCTAACTATAACTCGCGCCCCCGATATGCACTGCTGATGACGTCACATATTACATCACTCATGACATGGTCAGTGACATCACTCATGACATCACCGATGACATCTCAAATGACATCACTCATGACATCACTGATGACATCATCCAGTGAATGTGTGTTTTTCTGAAAATTACATATGTTTTATATATGTATATCTCAAGGTCAATGGAATAATAAATGGGTATATAAGTGTCTAAATGGATGATTAGTTTTTTAAAAATTGATTGTATAACTGACTGATTAAGTGTATCTTAGTGAATACATGGCTTAGTGAGTAATGTTTAAATATGTAAATATCTGTATCAGTCTCTCACTTTGTGTATAAGTGGCTGCATGGGTTGGTGAGTAGCTACATGAGTGTCTATATAGGTTATTAGTTGGTTTTTTGAGTATCAGTATGAGTTTCTGAGTGTCTGTATGGTTCGGTGGGGGGTGTTACGTAGTGCATAGGTGCATGAATGAGTGACTCACTGTTTGTATGTGTTGAAGACAGCATGTGTGCAGGACTGTATGGGTGTGTGCATGGGTGTGTTAGTGAGTGAATGACTGTCTCAATAGTGTCTTTATGAGTAACTACATATGTTTTATACTAGTATATGTGACTATTGGTGCATATAAGTGAGTATATGTGAGAGAGAGATTGAAAGAGTTCCTGTATCAATAAGTAAGTGTTTCTGTAAGTGATTGTTTAAAAGACTAAATATGTGTAAGTTTCTGTAGAAGTAAGTGTGGTGGTGTGTGTATAACTGTATATGCAAGTAAATGGATGTTTGATTCTTTATTAGCATGAGTGACTATGTGTGTGAGTAATTCTATGGATGAGTGGCGTTGTGTAACAGGATGTATAGGTGTATGAGTACATATGATGAGTGAGTACATGTATGAGTGACTGTATAGGACTGTTGGTGAATGAGTGGATGTGTATGTGGATCTTAGAATTACTGAATAGGTTGTTGTAACTGGTATTGGTATGTCCATTGTTTTGAAAATGTCAGTTTCTATTTTTGAATGTGTGTATCAAAGGTTATATTAGGGGGAGAGGAGGTCTGCCACTCTATCACAAGGATGATGTCATCAGTGATGTCATCAGTGATGTCATTTGAGATGTCATGAGTGATGTCACTGACCATGTCATGAGTGATGTAATATGTGACATCATCAGCAGCGCATTGCGGGTGCGCAAGTCATAGTTAGCTGAACTAACTATAACGGGGGAATTTCAATGGTTTTGTACGAGTGAAAAGTCCAGCTAACTATAACGCCCCTGAAACCTATGGGTTTTTCAGTGAATTTCTAAGGTTTTTTAAATACTAATTTCTAACTATGCCTACAGAGATAGGACATGTGAAGAAAGAAGAAAAAACGCACAGAAAGAAAAAAAAGAAATGCAGAAAGAAGCAACAGAAGTCCTCAAAGACGAAGAAAAGTGCAGGAAGAAGGATCACGTGCAGAAAGAACAAACAGAAGAGCAGAAAGAAGCCTTGTTGCAAAATCATCCTGTACGCTCAACTTTTTCAGACGGATACTGGTGGTAATTAGGCCTGGGCAAAAATTTCGTTCCGTTCGCGGAAATTGCGATATTTTGACATTTTTGCGTTCCGCGGAGAGCGCGAAGATGTCAAAAATTCCGGTTTCCGCAGCTTGGCGATAATTTGTTTCTTGCTCGCGCTGTAAAATGATACATTCTCGCGCGCGCGCGATCGCCTTACCTGATTCCCTGCGTTCGCCGACAAGTTTTCTTGATCCGGTCGCGTTCTCCATGAGATGTTGTATTGTTTTTAGCCATTTGCGCTGTCTCGCGACAGTTCGCGCCCGCAGTGACGTCATGCGTCGCGCGATCACGTCTTTCTTCTCGCGATCATGCACCGCGAGAACAACTCAAAACAAGATGGCCGCGCCCGCAAGCAGCCACATGGGTAAGTTGGCGACCCGCAACCATGCAGAAAATCGCGCGAACATGCCGGAAAAAACCTTCCGCATCTTCGCGATATTTCTGCTTGTTTGCGATAATTTTAAACATTCTCGCGATAATTTGCGAAGGTTAATTCCGCAAATTCCGCCCACCCCTAGTGGTAATTGAGTCTAACTAACCAGTCCTAGAGCCAGTGCTATGTTAAAAGACACTCAGAATACAGTGAAAACACCTACATACACTAGGGAATACTATGCATTGGGGTCCCCCTGTGATTAGCATGACCTCCTCTGTAAGCACCTAGTATCTAATAGGGCAGGGGATTAAAACTAACTCTTAAAACGCGCCACAAGGCATGTTTGCACACGTCACGTCAGGCCCCGCCCCCTCCCTTCCCCACTGTGTAAACACGCCCTGTGGCCATTTTAAGTTGGGAGATTAAGTCCCCTTGAATTCTGAGGGTCCCTAGGGTCCAACTAGCCCACTAGGTACCTCCAGTAAGCGCAACAGAGCTGCGTTGCAGAGAAGTGTAAAAAGCGGCACGGCCTGGACCACATCTCTGCAACGCAGCTCAGTGGTGCTTACTGGAAGCACCTGGTGGGCTAGTTAGCCCCCAGGGGCCCTCAGGATTGAAGGGGAATTATTTCCCCAACTTAAAACGCGCCATAGGGCGTGTTTGCACACGTCACCTCGGGCCCCGTCCCCTCCCTTCCCCACTGTGTAAACACGCCCTGTGGCCGTTTTTTAAGTTGGGAGATTAAGTCCCCTTGAATCGTGAGGGTCCATAGGGGAAAAATAGCCCACTAGGTACGTCCAGTAAGCGCCATTGCAGAAAGGTGTAAAAAGGGTCACGGCCTGCACCACCTCTCTGCAACGCAGAGCAGTGGCGCTTACTGGAAGCACCTGGTGGGCTTGTTGGCCCCCAGGATCCCTCAGGATTGAAAGGGAATTATTTCCCCATCTTAAAACGCGCCACAGGGCGTGTTTGCACACGTCACCTCAGGCCCCGTCCCCTCCCTTCACCACTGTGTAAACGCGCCCTGTGGCCGTTCTGAGTTGAGAGATTAAGTCCCCTTGAATCATAAGGGTCCCTAGGGTCAAACTAGCCCACTAGGTACCTCCAGTAAGCGCCACAGAGCTGCGTTGCATAGAGGTGTAAAAAGGGGCCTCAGAACACCTGTCTGCAACGCAGCATCCTGGCGCATACTGGAGATACCTGTTGGGCTAGTTGGCCCTCAGGGACCCTCCGTATTGAAGGGGAATTAATTCCCCAACTTACAACTGGCCAGGGGGCGCGTTTGCAGAGTGCTGCAAGGAGGGGGCGTGGCCTCTGGCGCGATGCCGGTCTTTTATTTATTTTATTTTTTTGAGAAGGAGGGCTGTGTGGCCCCCCTTCTTTTTCTAATTTATTGGCCCTGGGGACCGCATCCCCCAAGGCCTGCACCCTAATTTTTTTGTTGAAAAAAATTAATTTGGCCCTCCCAAGGCTTTAATCGGCCCCGGGGACCCCAACCCTCGGGTCATGGCCTTTTTTTTTTTTTTATTCTTTAGGAGAGGGGCTGCGTTGCTCCCCTCCTCAGGCCACTTCTGGCCCCGGGGACCCCATCCCCCGGGCCGGCCTTTGTTTTTTATTATTTAAAAAAAATATATATTTATAGAAACACCTAGGACATGCTGGACAAACCGTATGTACCTATCACCATGACGATTTGCGTGATATTCATTAAAAGGCGACTATGCATACAATGAATCCACGTGGAATGTATTTACACGGCTAGTGAAGCTCTGACGTGTCTGACTCCCTACCGTACCTAATCTCGGCGCCTCCGCCGGTGGGTACACTCCAAGTAGACACCCTTGTTGTTTATTTATACAAACATGGGTAGCTATTGACGGGCACATTTAATACACACGCACACCAAGCCATTCAAAGGGGATTCAACAAAAGTTCGACCAAACTATGCAAGAAACCCCCCTCACGGTCAATAAAACAAACATCCACCGCCGGATGTGCAATACTTTTTATTTTACTCTCTGGAAAGGGGACGAACCTCACTTGAGAGTCACAGCGTGCTCCTGGCTGAGCCCAATGCTGTATTACACCCACCAGTGCCCGCCGAGTGCCACACACCTCTGTGTTGTATTCCACCAGCTAGTGCGTATGCTATGACACTTTCTAGCCCATGTGCACTGTAACACCACCCCGTGAATATGTCATGCCACACTTGCCTTCGCACGGGTTATAGTGCCCCATCTAACGTGCCTTCCTCAATGCCTATGTTATAACACACAGCACTATGCCATACATATTACAATCTGAGATCCATATCTTTGTCACAGTGCATATGCAACGTAACACTCCCCAGCACATATTTTATATTACAACTTTAGAGACTAGTTAGGTTACACAACACTGCCCTGTGCATATTACACTCGAAGGCGCATATCGCATAGCACGCGCTAGTGCCTGTGCTATCTCGCGCTCTCCAATGAATCTGTCATTGCGCACAATGTATTGCATATTATATTTCACGCCCGGTCCATCTTATATCACACTTTTTGGTGCATAGTTTATACCATATACTATATTCTAGTTTTCATTTTCAATCGTGCTCTCAGGACTATGTTCTATATAACACTGCGTCCACCTACCCTTTTCACGGGCATTACAATTTGCGATGGGGGGGGGTGGAGGGTCAGGGGGTGTTTCTGCCAAGTGAGCCCGGAGTCACAGTCACAAACGTCCTCTTCTTCCTGAATAAAAGTGAGATTATGCTGCATACTTGTTCATATTTTAAGTAGTTCACACAGACACACATTTTAAAAACAATAAAGTTCCTAATACCCACCTTCTCTGAACAGTTAGCTTGCTGCCCCATCCACCTCCTCCCTATCCTCTGTTGTCTGAATCCATGGACTAGCCTCCTCCCTCCTGCCAAGCATGGTCTGCTATGCTGCCACTGCCCTCCATTTAGCATGATGTACCAGTCCACTCCTCCTGCCCACCATTGCCCAATTCTATGGCCCATCATTGACCTCCTGCTTAGCATCTGTGCTTAGCTTGCTGCCCATGTTCTCCTCCCCCCTGCTCTCCGATGTCTTTGTGCATGCCCCTGCTCCATCCTTTTTGCCCACCATGTTCCATGGACCTGCCACTCCTATCTACTCTGAGTGTTCTGTTGAGCTGCCACTCCCCTCCCACCTGCCTAGCATTGTCAGATGACTGTAACCTGTCCCTGCCACCTCCACCCTGCCTGTCCACATGCCATGCCCCTATCCCCTTCCTCCTGTCCTCCATGGTCCATTTTACTGCTACACCCTTCTGCCCTCCCTGGTTTGTTGTGCTGCAACTGCTCCTCCTGCCTGCCCCGCGCGGTCTGTTGTGAGGCCCCTTCCCCTGAATTCTCGTCTGTGCCCAGGTCCTGACCCTCCCTTCTATCCTCCATGGTCCTTTGTGCATGCCCCTGCACCCTCCTTCTTGCCCATCATAGCCATTGTGCTGCCACTAACCCTCCCGCTTGCCATGCATGGTCTTCTGTGCTGCCATGGCCCCTCCCACCTTCCCTGTGTGGTCAGCTAGCTGCCCCTGACCCCCTCCCACCTTCCCTCCATGGTCTGTGTGTATGCCATCATAGTCTCACTGTTGCTCTCCATGGTGTGTCTTGTTTCTAGTGCCCATCCCGCCTGACCTCCATGGTCATCTTGCTGCTCCTGCCTTGCCCCTTTGCCCCCAGCCCTCTGTTTCCATGTAGAGACCCCTATTCCCTCCCTCCTGGCTTGTCTGTTCCACTGTAATGCCCCTGATCCGTCTCTCCTGCCCTTTATGGTCTGTTATGCTGCAGCTTTCTCTCCTGTCTGTCCATTATGGTCAGCTAGCTACCATTGCCTCTTGCCCCTCTGTTCTCTGTTGTCCATGTGCATGGTCCTGTCCCCTCTCTATTGCTTTCTATGGATTGTTGTGCTGCACTCCCGTCCCGCATGCCCTGTGTGGTGTATTGTGCTGCTGCAAACCCTGATGCCTGCCCTGTAGGGTCAGTTTGGTGCACCTCTCCATGTCCCTCCTGTCCTCTGTTATCCGAGTCCATGTCCCTACCCCAATTCCTCCTGCCTACCATGATCCAATGTACCATACTTGCGAATATTTTGAACTTGGTAAGAGGGAGATTTTGAAAAAAAAACAGGGGTATTGATTTTCCCCTTTGAGTTACATTGAAAAAGAGGAGATTGTAGACAGGAGACACATCAAATAAACGCCCATTTCAGCTTAAAAACATTGGACGTTTCCTGGCTGAAACGGGTCTGTTGGCATGTATGGTTGTACTACCACTGCCTCTTCCTTCTGCCCACAATGGTCTATTATATTGCCACAGCCTCTCTTGCCAGTCCTGTATTGTTGGTTTGTTGCCCCTGTCCCCCTTTCCACTGCCCTCCATAGTCTGTTGTGCTGCCACTGCCCTTCCTGCCTGCCCAGTGTGGTCAAATTATTGCCTCTGCTCTCTCCTACCTGCCTTCAATTTGCAGAGTCCGTGCCCCTGGCCTCTGCCTCTCAACAGTATCCCAATGAACAACTAGATTGCTAACATTCTATATTTATTACAAAAGTGCGGAACGCCTGACGTCATCTTGATGTAATCAAAACTGTAATACCTAGAGTATTTCCTTTAGAAATTACATATATGAGAGGGTCTTATTTGCATCAAAATTATGGTTAAGTGCACTAAAAAACTAAAATGAGGACATATTTTCTGAGTTTTCAAATAGCGACAAAGAACTTTTAAATTATTTGTAATCTTTATGTTTTTTTATCCAGTTGACCACTTGATTAAATGTTGCACCTCGGGGAGAGGATGTGGTGTTACTTCCAGAGCTGCAGACTTTGCAACTGGGGAACCAGGTTGGAGTTTCTGCTTCAGCTCAACATTCTGTGATTCTGGTCAAATCACTTAATCTCCCCATGTCTACAACCAAAATGAATTTGATCTTGTGTGATGTAACCAATGCTTATGTAAAGCATTCCAATACCTGACAAGTCTGCACTATAGAACACTGCAAATACACAAAAAATAAGTGTTTTGCACACTTCTGTCATTGGGCTACATGTGGGCTACATCTGGGTGATATTTGTGCTGCATTTGGGCTCTTTTGTCTCTGGTGGCCATCTTGGGAGATTTATTTGTTATGAAGTTTCCTAATTTCCTCATTTACTGCAGTCTCCTCAGTAGGAAATGCTTTCAGTTTTTTACTTTGATTCCATCAAGAAGGTATTCAGATATGTCACACATTTGCCATAAATTCTGAACGTTAGCACTCTAGTAGTTGCTCATTATATCACTGTAGTAAAGCTACTGCTCACCATGGAAGTCTGCTGCTGGTATTAAAAGTGCATGTTTCAGTCTGCATGTCAGAATTTTTTGCTTTCTTATAACAGCAGCCTTCATGAATGATAACAAAACACTATAGCATATGTAAAGAATGTAACATTTCACAGCTATTTGAAGAAGGAAAATTTCAGTTATATTACTACACAGATGTAAGGATTATCCATGTCATGTTTCAGTCAATTATGCATGATGCCTACTAAGAATGTACCTTTAATGTTAATACAAATACATTTCAAATGACTTCTGGGGAAATGTTCCGATTAGTTATCAGTAATCTTCGTAGCTCTTAGTCCTATTCGTCCTTGTCACAGTCATTACACTATGAGGGTGACTCCACTCTCTGGATAGAAAACAAACACTGGCATAGCCAATTCGTCCCGCCTTTTGGACTTTATAAGTGTTTAGACATGCGGCACATTATCCTGGGTGCAGAGACAATAGGTCTTGGCAACCTGAGATTCGGGAGTTCAGGAAAACTGCACTATAAACTTCAGTAACATCTGGTGCTCTCCTCAATGCAAGATGCCCTGACCCGCCTTCTACAGGAATTAAAATACGTTAACAACATAATATTTGAAAGTGTAGTTTTAAATCTGGGCATAATTTTCTTAGAAAACAAACATTTATAAATGGTGAAAAAATGCAATTATTATGAGACCAAACTAGGAGTTACTTAAAGGGGCCCAATGCATACAACAAGAAAAGGAAAGTGCTGCCCTAAAGATCATTCTCAACTCCTTAAACATTTGCATCTTAGAGAAAACGTTAAGTGACACAAAACTGCAAAAATAAAGTAAACAAGCATGACTATGATTATGTTTAATACAAATCATAATAGGGATCGGAGGAATAATGGCCAGATTATCAGGCGCGGCTCCTCCCCTAAGGTGGAGGAGTATCGCCCCACTGCTTTAAAGCAGTGAAAAAAGGAAAATGACAATAACTTTGTTATAGTAATTTTATTTTTGGTAGCTGCAAGGCTGGGTTAGGGCGGGGCGGGGGTCACAGGCGGAGGAGTGGTGGGCTCACTCCAAGTGTTTGCATGTTTGCATGCATTGCATGTTCCCCACCAGGCTGCATTACACAGCCTGGTGAGGAACATGCCCAGGCTCTCATTCCCTGTCTGAGCGCCGAACCACGGCATTGCAGCCTTGTGATTGGCTTAGGGGAGGGAGCCTGTGTGTTCTCCCAGTTCCTGCTTTCATCTGGTACGTCGGCAGAGAAGCGGAGGAGAGAGACAGCTGGCCAAAGAGGTAAGTGGTTTTTTTGGGGGGGGGAGGGGGTTTGTACACCCCGCGACCCCCATTCCCTGCCAGCCACCACTGCAGATTATACCTCCATAGATTAGAAAAAAGGAAATTAATTGAAAGCATGATGATCATTGCATACAGAAGCAGCTTTGTGATCTTTCTTAACATAGTTCTTAACATGGAGCCGTTCCTGAAAGGGAAGTTCTTGTTCTGCTACAATTAAAAGACATGGAACCTTCTCACACAAAAACACTCACTTGAAGCATATTTCACAATTAACGAGATTCTTTGCAAAGACAAATTTCATCCTGGAAAAAAACAATACAGCGCAAGTGTAGCTGTAGGTTGTTTTTTGGACTGGTACACAGGACAAGGCATTAATGGCCAACACCACTCAGACATTGGAAGGGGGCAAATATTATCTGGGGATTCACATCAACCCCTGACTCCAGTCCCCTGGTAGGAGCACCCCAGAAGCCTTGCATTCACCTGGCAGTGAAAGTAAAAAGTAGACAGGAAAAATGTGTAAATGCAGTGGCCATTTTGATAATAGTATTTTACCTGTCTGTACCTAGTGTTATTTTAAAACATTACTTTTTTTTTTAATTGCTTTTTATCGTGTTAGTTGACATATTAGTTGTTTTGTGATGTTTTGTGGTTTTGTGTGCATAGATTGTTTGGTAACTATTCGTGATTTATATAAAAAAAATTGGAGTTTTATATAGTGCAAACTATTCCAGAAGCTGTCTTGCTTTAAACTCCCAAATAAAAGAAATTCAGCACTCCCAAGCAAAGGCCCTCCCAAATAAAGCAAGAGAACACCTGGAAAGGGGTGGCAGCGCTCACCAAATGAGGCACATCAAGAGACAGGTTTCAGAATAAAGCGTGCGCTTTTATTAGTGCAACACTCTCTAACAGAAAGACTTTCCCAGATGTCAAAGGAAAACAACCTGCAAATGTAAATATACCTATATATATACCTATATATATATATATATATATATATATATATATATAATGTAAGCAATCAATAATCAAACACTCACAACATAATCAACTAATGAATGGGATAAAACACAAGCAGATAATTAAAGGTAAAACTCATGCAGATAATAAACACTTACAAGTCAGATAATAATGAAACATTCATAAGTGAAATGCAAGAGGGCAAAACCTAAGTAGATAATAATAATGGAAAACTCATAATTCAAATGCAAGAGAGCAAATATAAAAATATTGGACGTCCAATGCAAGAAACAAGCACTGTCAAATGCCAATAGTTAAATACAAGAAATAAGCACTGCTAAATGAAAGACTCAAATATAGAGAGCATGTATACACAGAATGGAAGCATATAAAATATATATACACAGAATACATCAGCTAATACCAATGAGTGAGAACCAATGAATGAAAATACTTCACAGGCTGGTCACTCAGCACACAGACAAAAACACATGTCGAAATAACTCTATATTCATACATCTATCTCAATACCAACAATCAGAGAAAATACTTAACTATGAACAATATCTTCCTCTTAGCCCACACAAGACTGGAGGATTCCAAATTACAGTCCTGTGGTCAACAGACTCCATGCAGCACTGAGCAGATGCGCCCATCTCTCAGGAGAATTATGGCTTCCTATCCAAGAAACACCAGTTTTATAATATGTTCAAAGCACAAGGAGATTGAGAAGACATCCTCTAGGGCAAGGAAACTTACTGGTGCTGGTCAAGCTCTTGCAAGCATTCCAATGCAACTAATTTCTCACGCATTCTCTCAACTTGTTCTAGCTCCTTATCTTAGTGAAGCTTGCGAAAGTAGAAAACGTCTCCAAAAGAACAGAAACACCTTCAAAGAGGAAAACATTCTTGAACATGAATAACCTAAATAACCGTGAGTATCCTGGGGGCCTGCTTGTGTGTGTGTTTAGAACTCAAGTCAGACAGAGTCAGAATTCAAGATGGAGTTAGGGCACGTTAAAGCCCATAGGTAATACTTCATTTTACACTGTACAACATAATGTACATATGCGCACCACTGCCTGCACCACTACATTCTGAGACAGAAGTACATTCCACACATCTCTCTCTCTCTCATGCTTTCAACGCACATCCCACACATTCTGTTCCAGGCAATGCCACTCACTCTGTGCTGAGGAGTAGGTAAACACTCCTCCTCTTAAGGTTACAAGGAGACAAGAAATTAAAATCACAAGGCAAAATGCAAAGAAATTATGTCGTACATTCAATATACAGTAAATTAAAACAATGGTAGTCAAAGGTCATCACATAGTCCCAATACATAGGAGTGCATGTAGCAATACATTCGACCCCTAATTTCTGAACTGTCCCTGCACATTACAGTCAATGCTAGGTGCACAAAACTGTGCTACTTTTTTTCGGTTCAATCTGGGTTCAATATCATTTCAGAGGCTCCTATATCAAACAAACGCACAATCCACATTAGACAAGCCTCTTCTACTTTCTGCTGGAATCTGTCCAAAATGCAGCTAATCTCATGTGAAGTAAAGTCCTCCAGAGAATTAATTAAAACCTCATGTGAGCATTGTGAAGTAACCTGCAGTTCTCCTTGAAACACATTCTTCTAATTTCACTCACTCTGGCTATCTACAAAGTCTACTAATTTCTACTGTGTCATACACACGGTATCCCAATCTTGCGCTGCATGGTACATTTGCAACTCTTTTTTTATGATTTATTTTCACACATTAATACATCAGAATTCTTTTTAACTTCAACTGACTGCAGCTATATTGCATTACGTTCTTTTTCTCACTGCACATTTTTCATACATGCTACAAAAAGCACTGAAAAAAGTCCAACTTTTTCTCCCTGAAGTGCTAAGCTCTTTTTCATCTTCAAAGGAAACTTTTTGCAAACATTTAAATATCTTTGCTTGCCCCTCGTCTATTAAACATGCATGAGAGGCATCTTCCCACCACAATACCTAAGTTGGCATCTGGGAATCTGCAACTTAAAACATTGACGTTTTGTAAAACATTTTTCTCCTTTCCCGTTTAAAATACCAATCCACTTTTGCTACCAAATGGTCTTGCTTTACACTCCCAAATAAAAGAAATTCAGCACTCCCCAGCAGAGGTACTCCCAAATCAAGCAAGAAAACACCTGGAAAGGGGTTGTAGCACTCACCAAATGAGGAATATCAAGAGACAGTTTTCAGAATAAAGCTTGGGGTTTTATTAGTGCAACATTCTCTAACAGAAAGGCTTTCACTGATGTCAGATGAAAACAACATGCAAATGTAAATATATATATATTCACTGAAAAAAACATAGGTTTCAGGGGCGTTATAGTTAGCTGGACTTTTCACTCGTACAAACCCATTAAAATTCCCCCGTTATAGTTAGTTCAGCTAACTATAACTCGCGCCCCCGATATGCACTGCTGATGACGTCACATATTACATCACTCATGACATGGTCAGTGACATCACTCATGACATCACCGATGACATCTCAAATGACATCACTCATGACATCACTGATGACATCATCCAGTGAATGTGTGTTTTTCTGAAAATTACATATGTTTTATATATGTATATCTCAAGGTCAATGGAATAATAAATGGGTATATAAGTGTCTAAATGGATGATTAGTTTTTTAAAAATTGATTGTATAACTGACTGATTAAGTGTATCTTAGTGAATACATGGCTTAGTGAGTAATGTTTAAATATGTAAATATCTGTATCAGTCTCTCACTTTGTGTATAAGTGGCTGCATGGGTTGGTGAGTAGCTACATGAGTGTCTATATAGGTTATTAGTTGGTTTTTTGAGTATCAGTATGAGTTTCTGAGTGTCTGTATGGTTCGGTGGGGGGTGTTACGTAGTGCATAGGTGCATGAATGAGTGACTCACTGTTTGTATGTGTTGAAGACAGCATGTGTGCAGGACTGTATGGGTGTGTGCATGGGTGTGTTAGTGAGTGAATGACTGTCTCAATAGTGTCTTTATGAGTAACTACATATGTTTTATACTAGTATATGTGACTATTGGTGCATATAAGTGAGTATATGTGAGAGAGAGATTGAAAGAGTTCCTGTATCAATAAGTAAGTGTTTCTGTAAGTGATTGTTTAAAAGACTAAATATGTGTAAGTTTCTGTAGAAGTAAGTGTGGTGGTGTGTGTATAACTGTATATGCAAGTAAATGGATGTTTGATTCTTTATTAGCATGAGTGACTATGTGTGTGAGTAATTCTATGGATGAGTGGCGTTGTGTAACAGGATGTATAGGTGTATGAGTACATATGATGAGTGAGTACATGTATGAGTGACTGTATAGGACTGTTGGTGAATGAGTGGATGTGTATGTGGATCTTAGAATTACTGAATAGGTTGTTGTAACTGGTATTGGTATGTCCATTGTTTTGAAAATGTCAGTTTCTATTTTTGAATGTGTGTATCAAAGGTTATATTAGGGGGAGAGGAGGTCTGCCACTCTATCACAAGGATGATGTCATCAGTGATGTCATCAGTGATGTCATTTGAGATGTCATGAGTGATGTCACTGACCATGTCATGAGTGATGTAATATGTGACATCATCAGCAGCGCATTGCGGGTGCGCAAGTCATAGTTAGCTGAACTAACTATAACGGGGGAATTTCAATGGTTTTGTACGAGTGAAAAGTCCAGCTAACTATAACGCCCCTGAAACCTATGGGTTTTTCAGTGAATTTCTAAGGTTTTTTAAATGCTAATTTCTAACTATGCCTACAGAGATAGGACATGTGAAGAAAGAAGAAAAAACGCACAGAAAGAAAAAAAAGAAATGCAGAAAGAAGCAACAGAAGTCCTCAAAGACGAAGAAAAGTGCAGGAAGAAGGATCACGTGCAGAAAGAACAAACAGAAGAGCAGAAAGAAGCCTTGTTGCAAAATCATCCTGTACGCTCAACTTTTTCAGACGGATACTGGTGGTAATTGAGTCTAACTAACCAGTCCTAGAGCCAGTGCTATGTTAAAAGACACTCAGAATACAGTGAAAACACCTACATACACTAGGGAATACTATGCATTGGGGTCCCCCTGTGATTAGCATGACCTCCTCTGTAAGCACCTAGTATCTAATAGGGCAGGGGATTAAAACTAACTCTTAAAACGCGCCACAAGGCATGTTTGCACACGTCACGTCAGGCCCCGCCCCCTCCCTTCCCCACTGTGTAAACACGCCCTGTGGCCATTTTAAGTTGGGAGATTAAGTCCCCTTGAATTCTGAGGGTCCCTAGGGTCCAACTAGCCCACTAGGTACCTCCAGTAAGCGCAACAGAGCTGCGTTGCAGAGAAGTGTAAAAAGCGGCACGGCCTGGACCACATCTCTGCAACGCAGCTCAGTGGTGCTTACTGGAAGCACCTGGTGGGCTAGTTAGCCCCCAGGGGCCCTCAGGATTGAAGGGGAATTATTTCCCCAACTTAAAACGCGCCATAGGGCGTGTTTGCACACGTCACCTCGGGCCCCGTCCCCTCCCTTCCCCACTGTGTAAACACGCCCTGTGGCCGTTTTTTAAGTTGGGAGATTAAGTCCCCTTGAATCGTGAGGGTCCATAGGGGAAAAATAGCCCACTAGGTACGTCCAGTAAGCGCCATTGCAGAAAGGTGTAAAAAGGGTCACGGCCTGCACCACCTCTCTGCAACGCAGAGCAGTGGCGCTTACTGGAAGCACCTGGTGGGCTTGTTGGCCCCCAGGATCCCTCAGGATTGAAAGGGAATTATTTCCCCATCTTAAAACGCGCCACAGGGCGTGTTTGCACACGTCACCTCAGGCCCCGTCCCCTCCCTTCACCACTGTGTAAACGCGCCCTGTGGCCGTTCTGAGTTGAGAGATTAAGTCCCCTTGAATCATAAGGGTCCCTAGGGTCAAACTAGCCCACTAGGTACCTCCAGTAAGCGCCACAGAGCTGCGTTGCATAGAGGTGTAAAAAGGGGCCTCAGAACACCTGTCTGCAACGCAGCATCCTGGCGCATACTGGAGATACCTGTTGGGCTAGTTGGCCCTCAGGGACCCTCCGTATTGAAGGGGAATTAATTCCCCAACTTACAACTGGCCAGGGGGCGCGTTTGCAGAGTGCTGCAAGGAGGGGGCGTGGCCTCTGGCGCGATGCCGGTCTTTTATTTATTTTATTTTTTTGAGAAGGAGGGCTGTGTGGCCCCCCTTCTTTTTCTAATTTATTGGCCCTGGGGACCGCATCCCCCAAGGCCTGCACCCTAATTTTTTTGTTGAAAAAAATTAATTTGGCCCTCCCAAGGCTTTAATCGGCCCCGGGGACCCCAACCCTCGGGTCATGGCCTTTTTTTTTTTTTTATTCTTTAGGAGAGGGGCTGCGTTGCTCCCCTCCTCAGGCCACTTCTGGCCCCGGGGACCCCATCCCCCGGGCCGGCCTTTGTTTTTTATTATTTAAAAAAAAAATATATTTATAGAAACACCTAGGACATGCTGGACAAACCGTATGTACCTATCACCATGACGATTTGCGTGATATTCATTAAAAGGCGACTATGCATACAATGAATCCACGTGGAATGTATTTACACGGCTAGTGAAGCTCTGACGTGTCTGACTCCCTACCGTACCTAATCTCGGCGCCTCCGCCGGTGGGTACACTCCAAGTAGACACCCTTGTTGTTTATTTATACAAACATGGGTAGCTATTGACGGGCACATTTAATACACACGCACACCAAGCCATTCAAAGGGGATTCAACAAAAGTTCGACCAAACTATGCAAGAAACCCCCCTCACGGTCAATAAAACAAACATCCACCGCCGGATGTGCAATACTTTTTATTTTACTCTCTGGAAAGGGGACGAACCTCACTTGAGAGTCACAGCGTGCTCCTGGCTGAGCCCAATGCTGTATTACACCCACCAGTGCCCGCCGAGTGCCACACACCTCTGTGTTGTATTCCACCAGCTAGTGCGTATGCTATGACACTTTCTAGCCCATGTGCACTGTAACACCACCCCGTGAATATGTCATGCCACACTTGCCTTCGCACGGGTTATATTGCCCCATCTAACGTGCCTTCCTCAATGCCTATGTTATAACACACAGCACTATGCCATACATATTACAATCTGAGATCCATATCTTTGTCACAGTGCATATGCAACGTAACACTCCCCAGCACATATTTTATATTACAACTTTAGAGACTAGTTAGGTTACACAACACTGCCCTGTGCATATTACACTCGAAGGCGCATATCGCATAGCACGCGCTAGTGCCTGTGCTATCTCGCGCTCTCCAATGAATCTGTCATTGCGCACAATGTATTGCATATTATATTTCACGCCCGGTCCATCTTATATCACACTTTTTGGTGCATAGTTTATACCATATACTATATTCTAGTTTTCATTTTCAATCGTGCTCTCAGGACTATGTTCTATATAACACTGCGTCCACCTACCCTTTTCACGGGCATTACAATTTGCGATGGGGGGGGGTGGAGGGTCAGGGGGTGTTTCTGCCAAGTGAGCCCGGAGTCACAGTCACAAACGTCCTCTTCTTCCTGAATAAAAGTGAGATTATGCTGCATACTTGTTCATATTTTAAGTAGTTCACACAGACACACATTTTAAAAACAATAAAGTTCCTAATACCCACCTTCTCTGAACAGTTAGCTTGCTGCCCCATCCACCTCCTCCCTATCCTCTGTTGTCTGAATCCATGGACTAGCCTCCTCCCTCCTGCCAAGCATGGTCTGCTATGCTGCCACTGCCCTCCATTTAGCATGATGTACCAGTCCACTCCTCCTGCCCACCATTGCCCAATTCTATGGCCCATCATTGATCTCCTGCTTAGCATCTGTGCTTAGCTTGCTGCCCATGTTCTCCTCCCCCCTGCTCTCCGATGTCTTTGTGCATGCCCCTGCTCCATCCTTTTTGCCCACCATGTTCCATGGACCTGCCACTCCTATCTACTCTGAGTGTTCTGTTGAGCTGCCACTCCCCTCCCACCTGCCTAGCATTGTCAGATGACTGTAACCTGTCCCTGCCACCTCCACCCTGCCTGTCCACATGCCATGCCCCTATCCCCTTCCTCCTGTCCTCCATGGTCCATTTTACTGCTACACCCTTCTGCCCTCCCTGGTTTGTTGTGCTGCAACTGCTCCTCCTGCCTGCCCCGCGCGGTCTGTTGTGAGGCCCCTTCCCCTGAATTCTCGTCTGTGCCCAGGTCCTGACCCTCCCTTCTATCCTCCATGGTCCTTTGTGCATGCCCCTGCACCCTCCTTCTTGCCCATCATAGCCATTGTGCTGCCACTAACCCTCCCGCTTGCCATGCATGGTCTTCTGTGCTGCCATGGCCCCTCCCACCTTCCCTGTGTGGTCAGCTAGCTGCCCCTGACCCCCTCCCACCTTCCCTCCATGGTCTGTGTGTATGCCATCATAGTCTCACTGTTGCTCTCCATGGTGTGTCTTGTTTCTAGTGCCCATCCCGCCTGACCTCCATGGTCATCTTGCTGCTCCTGCCTTGCCCCTTTGCCCCCAGCCCTCTGTTTCCATGTAGAGACCCCTATTCCCTCCCTCCTGGCTTGTCTGTTCCACTGTAATGACCCTGATCCGTCTCTCCTGCCCTTTATGGTCTGTTATGCTGCAGCTTTCTCTCCGGTCTGTCCATTATGGTCAGCTAGCTACCATTGCCTCTTGCCCCTCTGTTCTCTGTTGTCCATGTGCATGGTCCTGTCCCCTCTCTATTGCTTTCTATGGATTGTTGTGCTGCACTCCCGTCCCGCATGCCCTGTGTGGTGTATTGTGCTGCTGCAAACCCTGATGCCTGCCCTGTAGGGTCAGTTTGGTGCACCTCTCCATGTCCCTCCTGTCCTCTGTTATCCGAGTCCATGTCCCTACCCCAATTCCTCCTGCCTACCATGATCCAATGTACCATACTTGCGAATATTTTGAACTTGGTAAGAGGGAGATTTTGAAAAAAAAACAGGGGTATTGATTTTCCCCTTTGAGTTACATTGAAAAAGAGGAGATTGTAGACAGGAGACACATCAAATAAACGCCCATTTCAGCTTAAAAACATTGGACGTTTCCTGGCTGAAACGGGTCTGTTGGCATGTATGGTTGTACTACCACTGCCTCTTCCTTCTGCCCACAATGGTCTATTATATTGCCACAGCCTCTCTTGCCAGTCCTGTATTGTTGGTTTGTTGCCCCTGTCCCCCTTTCCACTGCCCTCCATAGTCTGTTGTGCTGCCACTGCCCTTCCTGCCTGCCCAGTGTGGTCAAATTATTGCCTCTGCTCTCTCCTACCTGCCTTCAATTTGCAGAGTCCGTGCCCCTGGCCTCTGCCTCTCAACAGTATCCCAATGAACAACTAGATTGCTAACATTCTATATTTATTACAAAAGTGCGGAACGCCTGACGTCATCTTAATGTAATCAAAACTGTAATACCTAGAGTATTTCCTTTAGAAATTACATATATGAGAGGGTCTTATTTGCATCAAAATTATGGTTAAGTGCACTAAAAAACTAAAATGAGGACATATTTTCTGAGTTTTCAAATAGCGACAAAGAACTTTTAAATTATTTGTAATCTTTATGTTTTTTTATCCAGTTGACCACTTGATTAAATGTTGCACCTCGGGGAGAGGATGTGGTGTTACTTCCAGAGCTGCAGACTTTGCAACTGGGGAACCAGGTTGGAGTTTCTGCTTCAGCTCAACATTCTGTGATTCTGGTCAAATCACTTAATCTCCCCATGTCTACAACCAAAATGAATTTGATCTTGTGTGATGTAACCAATGCTTATGTAAAGCATTCCAATACCTGACAAGTCTGCACTATAGAACACTGCAAATACACAAAAAATAAGTGTTTTGCACACTTCTGTCATTGGGCTACATCTGGGTGATATTTGTGCTGCATTTGGGCTCTTTTGTCTCTGGTGGCCATCTTGGGAGATTTATTTGTTATGAAGTTTCCTAATTTCCTCATTTACTGCAGTCTCCTCAGTAGGAAATGCTTTCAGTTTTTTACTTTGATTCCATCAAGAAGGTATTCAGATATGTCACACATTTGCCATAAATTCTGAACGTTAGCACTCTAGTAGTTGCTCATTATATCACTGTAGTAAAGCTACTGCTCACCATGGAAGTCTGCTGCTGGTATTAAAAGTGCATGTTTCAGTCTGCATGTCAGAATTTTTTAATGAAATAGAAGAGGATTTGAGAAGTCACTCAAAATGTGCCCTAATTTTTCTTTCTTCGCACTAATCATAATTTTTATGGCAAAATGAACCCCCTCATTGTGTTCCTTTTTAAATTAAATGTTTTAAGTGTTACCAGTTTATTCCAATCAAGATGGCTTCAGGTGTGCCATACTTTTGTCATAAGTAAGACAGTAAGCGCTCTAGTTGTTCTTAAGAACACTCTGGGACATTCTGTCATTGGGCTATACTTGGGCTACATCTGGGTGATATTTGGGCTACATTTGGGTTCTTTTGTCTCTGGTGGCCATCCTGGGAGATTTATTTGGTATGAAGTTTCCTAATTTCCTCATTTACTGCAGTCTCCTCAGTAGGAAATACTTTCAGTTTTTTACTTTGGTTCCATCAAGAAGGCATTCAGATGTGCCACACATTTGCCATAAAATCTGAATGTTAGCACTCTAGTTGCTCATTAGATCACTGTGGTAAAGCTACTGCTCACCAGGGAAGTCTGCTGCTGGTATTCAAAGTGCATGTTTCAGTCTGCATGTCAGAATGTTTTTATGAAATAGAAGAGGATTTGAGAAGTCAAAATGTGCCCTAATTTTTCTTTCTGCAGCACTAATCATAATTTCTATGGCAAAATGAACCCCCTCATTTTGTTCCTTTGTAAATTAAATGTTTTAAGTGTTACCACTTTATTCCAACCAAGATGGCTTCAGGTGTGCCATACGTTTGTCATAAGTAGGACTGTTAGCGCTCTAGTTGTTCTTTAGAACACTCTGGGAAGCTGCAGTAGAACACAAAGGAATCAACTGACAGTCTCTGCCCTTGTTAGATGTACATGTTTTAATGAGAATGTCAGACTTCTTTCTCACATGACTGAGAAAGATAATGTGAATTTACAGAAAATATGCTCTCAGTATAGCTTATAGATCACCTTCCAAACCTCTGTGGGAAAAGTATGAGAAAATAGTTCTCTCAAACATGATTCATGATATCACAGCAGAAGGCTTTTACATATGGTGAAATCACCTTAGAACACATCACAATTCCTAAAATGAGTATGGTACCATCAACAAATGATTTATAATGTAACTAAAGTCTTAAAACCTTCTATTAACTGCAATGCTTTTTAATGAGGTGCTTGTTAAGAATGTCCAAACATGAGTGATGAATAAAGTTCCTTTATTAGAACTACCAACACATGCTCCTACAAGTAGCGGAGCGAAAGACGACTTGCCAGGTCGGCGATCAGCTGTCAACTGTCAGGAGACAGCTGGCAGCTGATGACCTCACCGGTATGGTGTCCGCGCAGGGACACATGGATGGCAAGCAAGAACGGTGTCCCGGGTGGGACATAAGAGGAACGTAACACATCTTCCCCCTTTGCAACAAACGTTAAAGTCTGAAAACTACTGAGATGTGAACAGGTTTCTACCAAGGTGAGGTTCACTCACAAACATAGTCTTTGAGTTTGACAGGTGCTCCCAACAACCTCCCTGCACGTGTCCTGCGGATTTGAGGTGAATTCCCTTCAAGCGGTGTAGGTGGCAACTTGCGCCGGTTTTCCTTAACAGCCTGATATTCGTTTATTCTTATTGATGGTTCCATGGTGGTTCTTGTGTTGCTTCTTCCCACAGCATTGGGTGTTGTAGGGAACTCATAGTCAGACTCGTAGTCCGAAAAGTCTATGGATGTCTTGTTGCCTTTGGTAGCTGTACTGTGATCGTCCATGTAGATCTCTGGACTGGGATCCTTCTTAGATTCTGCTTCACTGTTTGCAGGATACTTGTGTGCCGACAGTGCTGAGAAGTGCCACACTCTTCCATCACTCAGACGTGCTGAGTTACCATAAACGTTCCTTACAGTCAAAGGGGGAGTATATCTATTCTGTGTTTTCCCCACGTGACCACTTCTTCTCACTTTGACTAGGTCTCCCACCTTGAGTTCTACATTTTTGCATCCGTGTTTCTTGTCATAGTATTCTTTTGTTTTGTGCTGGGCCTGTATAAGTCTTTCTCTGACTGCGCTGGTTGACCACTCCACTCTTTTGGCTGCATTTATCCAACCCACATTGTCTCTAGATAGCGGAGTTCTACCACGCATAAGTTCAAATGGGCTATGCCCCGTTGTGACACTAGGTGTAATGCGGTAAGCCCACACAGTTTTTAACACCTCTTGTTTCCAGTCGAGATTATTGGTTGCAGCCAATTTGATAGTGCCCTTCAACACTCTATTAAACCTTTCGACTGCACCATTGGCAGCGGGGTGATACACAGATGTCGTCCTATGTTTAATATTGTGTCTTTGTATATAGTTTTGAAAAATGTGAGACATGAATTGTGCGCCATTGTCACTAATTATTTGTTTGGGAAGCCCTTCCCTGGAAAAGTTCTCATCCATAAATTTCACAAGGTTGTGTGCATCTGGCTTGCTGGTTATCTTAACTTCAGGCCATTTACTGAAGTGATCTTTTATAACTATCACATACAATTTTTCTTGTGCCTCGGTAATAGGTCCCATCACATCGATCCCTATTCTCTCCCATGGCATGGTGGGTGAGGTAATAGGTTGTAATGGTGGTCTGAATCTGACTTGCGATTTGTCTGCGTCCATGCACAATTTGCATTCCCTGATAGCTCTTTCAACGTCTTTGCTCACACCAGGCCACCAGTACATGTTTTTTACCCTGTTTTTCGTCTTAGCAATACCTAGATGCCCTTCATGGCATATTTTCAGAATATTGGTGCGTAACGACTCAGGTGGTATGAATCTTCCACTTCTAATCAAAAATCCATCCTCCAGGCACAATTCATTCTTGACCTCCCAAAAATGTTTGAGTTTTTCTGGTAGCCTATTCTTTGCTGGCCACCCCCATTAATTTTTTCCATGACTTGGACGATGGTGTCATCTTTCTCCTGTTCAGCGAACCACTCATCTCTTCCAATCCTGCGGTCTTCTTCAAAAATTTTAGCAATGCACATTTCTTCATTTTCCTTATCAATCTGCTCCTTATTCTTCAAAGGCATTCTGCTAAGATAGTCGGCCACGACATTCTTCACCCCTGGTATGTAATGTACTTTGTACACAAAGTCAAATAAGCGTACAGACATTCTCGCCAACCTTGAAGATGCTGTGTATAATCCTTTCGTGGTCAGTACTTTGATTAGTGGTTTGTGGTCTGTGCACAGGTGGACCATTCTTCCCCAAATGTACTGCCTGAAATGCTCCAGTGCCCATACACACGCAAGTGCTTCACGTTCAATCACGGAATACTTTTCCTCAGCTGGAGTTAGTGATCGCGAGGCGAAAGCCACTGTGTACTCTGTGCCCTTGGAGTCTTTTTGGGTTAGGACCGCGCCAATACCCTTGTTACTGGCATCAGTCGTTAAATAGTTCTGTAAGGTTGGATCATATCCATGCAATGGTAACGCCGTGCACATGTCGTTCTTTAGGTTTTGAAATGCAGTTTCACAGTCCTTATTCCATTCAAATTTGTTCTTAGTTTTGAGCTGTTGTCTAAGATCATAAGTTTTCAATGCAAAATTTCTGATAAATTTGGAGTAAAACTCCACCAGTCCTAAGAACGATCTTACTTCATCCTTGTTGGATGGCACAGGAGAGTCCTTAATAGCTTGTAACAATTCCATTTTTGGACTAATACCATCGCCAGTTATTTTATGGCCAAGGTAATTTACGGAATTACTTGCAAATTTGCACTTGGCATGTTCTGCGGTAAGACCTTTTCTTTCCAAAATTTCAAGAACTTGCTCAACCCTTTTATCGTGTTCTTCCTTGGTCTTCCCCATAATCAGGATATCATCCTGAAATAGTAAAATTCCTGTTACTCCCTTGAAGACATGGTTCATGAGTCTTTGAAACATGGCTGCCGCTGAGGCCAAGCCAAAAGGTACTCTGGTGAACCTGAAACATCCCTGTGGAGTAATGAAAGTGGTGAGTGACCTGCTGTCACGATGTAAAGGCACTTGGTGGTATGCGGATTTCAAGTCCACATTCGAAAACCATTTTATATCCTTGGTGGCAGCTAACATTTCGTTTATTTTTGGAAGTGGGTACTGTTCTACAACAATGTTCTGATTGAGGTCTCTAAGATCAACGCAGAGCCTCAATTTTCCGTTTGCTCGTTTGGCAATTACCAAAGGTGCGACCCATTCTGAGGCATCGATTCTTTCAATAATTCCTTCGCTTAAAAGTTGATTCAATTGAGTTTCTACCTCCTCTCTGATGGCAAATGGGATATTTCTTGCTTTATGTATTATGGGTGTGTTAATTGGTTTAAGTTTTATTTTGTGTTGATATCCCTTAAGCTCTCCTACAGTCCCACTAAATACCTTGGGGTATTTTCTGAGCATGGATTCTGCGTAGTTTCCATCATCAAAGAGACTTAGAACAGGCTCCTCTTTGCTTGGATCAAGGATGATTCCTAAACTTCCCTGATCCATCCACCCCAATACAGATGGACCAACTTCTGAAACATATAATTTACTGTCTGAATCACGACTTTTGTATTGGAAATTGAGTCTCTTATATCCACAAACCTCAATGGGCTCTCCAGTAAATGACCTTATTTTTATATCTGGTTTCTCTAGGTCATTACCCAGTTCTGGTTCAAACTTATCCTTCCACACCTGTTTGTTGACTATGGTGTACGGTGACCCAGAATCTGCCACAATATCAATTTTTATTCCTCCAATCGTCATATGACATATTGGTTTCCTGGTTTTGGTTATCTTTTCTGTTGTGTTTATCACATTTACGTTTTCGCCCCATTCATCATCAATATTTAACACGTACATATTAACGTCATCATAGTCATTTTCATTTTCGCTTGAGTTCTCACTGTACTCAATCATTTTAATTTTTTGCCGTTTTCTTTTGTTGCAAGCCTTCACATAATGACCCTTCACCCCACAATGCGTGCATCTAACTTCTTTGGCAGGGCATTTAGGATCATTAGCTAAGTGAGAGGGACTCAAACATCGGTAACAATGAATTCCGGTTCTGGTTTCATTTTTCTTGTACACTTTTCTATAGTTTTTTTGATTTACATTGGGTTTGTTATAGTCCTTTTTCTCAACCACTTTGCCAACGACATCACCTTTATTTTTCTCTTTCGTTTCAGCCAAAACTGCCTTGGCGCAACGCCCAGTAAGTTCTGCCTTTCTGGCAATATCAATTATGTTCTGTAAAGGTTACTCTCCTTTTGCCCACAGATTATGTTGTATGTTTGAATTAGATCCTTGCATTACTATTTGATCACGGATGAGTTCATCATGCAAGTCTCCAAAACGACAATTTAATGCTAGGTTTTTCAATGCGGACACGTAGTCGTCAATAGATTCATTGTCACCTTGTTTTCTGTGAAAAAATTTGTAGCGGTCTACTCCGACGCATACTCTGGGTTTATAGTACGTATTGAGATCGTCAATGGCATTACAGAAAACGTCACCTTCATTTTCAGCTCAAATTTTTTTGTTTATAGCATTGTACACTTTTATGCCACCGGCCCCCAATGAATGCATGAGCAGCTTCTCCTTTCTTTCAGGTTTAACTTCATCATCTTCTTCTAGTGTGGAAATGTAATTCAAAAAATAATCTCTCCACTCTTCCCATCTAAGAACAGGCTCATCCCCTGCTCTTAAAAATGTCTCGGGTGGTGCGAGATTCCACACGTATCCTGATGCCATGACACAAAATTTTGTTAAGTCCACTCGGTTAGAGTGTGAAGGTAGAAGAGTTAGGCAAGTACACGTGAAGTGAGCGGGTAGGTGTGACCCTCCAGATAGAAAATGTGAGATGAGTTCATGGGATGTGCATCACAGTGTTTGCCAAATGATAATGAGCATAAGTAAATGATGGAAATTTACTGAGTACACGACATGCCAGTGAAAATTGTCTGTTAGAAAAGTTGTTGAAAACACCTACTACTTATGCAGTTCAGTTTGTTTTGTCCTCGTTACACCGTGTCGATTTTCCATGAACACGCGCAGCACCGGTGAAGGTTCCGTTGCTTAAATCGGTGCGCGCGTTGAAATTAGCTTAAGAAACGAAGATCGTCACTATTGAACACTAGACAGCGTAGTGTAAAGAGGAGGGTTTTCCAATATGGCGGCACGTATCACGTGAGAGCGTGATGACGTAGGTTGCAGCTGAGATGGAAGTCCGTTGACAAATGACAGTTGACAGATGACAGTTGCTGCGGTTAAGTGAAACGTTGGATGCAGTGCATGAAATGCTAGAAGCGAAGGTTTTCCTCATAATCACTCTGCAGCTTACACGATTTGTAGATCAGTTCAGCTGTCGAACTCGCCATATATTTTTTTTTAAGTAATAGCTTCAAATTTTGCAGGTTTTCACTTCAGAGAAAGCTGAACATTCTTTGTTTATTTCATACACGACCAAGAAAAGTTCCGATTTGAATAAAGTTCGTAAATATGAAAGGTTTCTTCTTTACCGTGAGTACTGAGTGAATTCCTGTTGAATTTTCATATTATTCATATTCGAATTGTCCGATCCTTGAAACTGCAAGCCTCTTGTCAGAATGTTTTTATTTTTTTATTCCGACGAACGTGGGTTCCGTGTTGGCACTCGTCGCCAAGATGTTAAGAATGTCCAAACATGAGTGATGAATAAAGTTCCTTTATTAGAACTACCAACACATGCTCCTACAAGTAGCGGAGCGAAAGACGACTTGCCAGGTCGGCGATCAGCTGTCAACTGTCAGGAGACAGCTGGCAGCTGATGACCTCACCGGTATGGTGTCCGCGCAGGGACACATGGATGACAAGCAAGAACGGTGTCCCGGGTGGGACATAAGAGGAACGTAACAGTGCTATCATGTATATTGGTCCCAAGATGGCTGCCAACACTTCTTGGATGAAGTACTGACAGCCAATCAGATCTCACGATGAGGTGTGTGGTTAGGCTCCGCCCAGATATATCTATCTTTTTAACTCTAATTTTCTCAGGAACTACTGAACGTATTTACACCATTTAAGCAAAAGACACGAGTCTGACCTGAGGACTACCTCTTTGCCAAATGTGGTGTAATTCCGTTCAGCAGTTCGGGCTGTAGCTGCATCAACAGGTCCTATGGGAAAATGCATAGGGAAAACTTGTTTTGGGACCCTCCATTTTCTCGGCCCGCGCTTGACGAATCACCGTGAAATTTTCAGGATAGGAGCGGACTGGAGCTGGCCAAAAGTTTGGAAAATTTTGCGAAGATTCCTCAATCGGCGCCAACGTTATTCCAAATAGAATGTTGCGGATTTCCTATGGGAAATAGGTCCTAACTATAACTACCTACTGGCGACTGCCAGTAGGACAGACAGACAGACAGACAGACAGACAGACATGAGAAAGCTGGTGCTTGTGACTCTGGAAATAAATGCTTTTTCCATGGTATTGGGCCTCATGTTGTTTGCTTGCTCGAGTAAGGTTAATGGGTTGCTCCGTGCCCATGTGGTGAGGCCGCCCTGAAGGGCATGAGGCTCCGGAAACGGCGGAACGCTTTTGCTTCTTTTTTAATATTAACTGAGGAGCCTTGCCCACTTGCGTCACCCTACCTACCATGGATCACCACTAGTACAAAAGGAATGGCGCGTTGGAGGGGATTCAAACAGGATGAAATCCTGTGATGATCGTGCCATGGTGAAGCTGCTTTCCTAAGTCAAAGAGGTGACAAAAACATTTATGACATTGATCAAACTCACCTGACTGTCTCAGAACGAAACTCCACTACAATATCAGTGTGTGTGCTACAATACAGTACCACCAGGTAAAAAACAGATTTGGACTTCCAGAGTACATTTGAAATACCGGCACAATGCACTGTGGGAGTAGCAGTATTGGCATTTTCAGTCATGTGATGCACCACTTGCAAAAAAAGCCTGAGCACACCTGGGCGCTTGTGTTTCATGTTCGTGATCAAGGCAGATTAAGCCGAAACGTTGGACGAAGAGAAAGCTGGCGCTTGTGACTCTGGAAATAAATGCTTTTTCCACGGTATTGGGCCTCACGTTGTTTGCTTGCTGAAGTGAGGTTAATGGGTTGCTCCGTGCCCATGTGGTGAGGCCGCCCTGAAGGGCTTGAGGCTCCGGAAATGGGGGGACGCTTTTGCTTCTTTTTAAATATTAACTGAGGAGCCTTGCCCACTCGTGCCACCCTACCTACCAAGGATCGCCACTAGTGCAAAAGGAATGGCTTTTTTTCATAAGATGAAATGCTATTTGGTATATTGACAATCAGTTAAAATTGAACACTGGAAACCAGGTGTGACTGGCATTTTTATGAAGCCAGCTCCTGGGCAGAGATAGAAACAGACTGCCCCTGGTGTCCTTGAAAAGATACAGTGTTCCTTTATAATCAGGTCTTGTGTATTATGGTTCCTTGGGTCCCCAACTCTTCTATGTCTTCTGGGGCCACTCTTGTTTTAAGTCGTGGTCCGCATTCCACTATTTTAGTATATGGTTTGGCCTCCCCTGGGGAGACCATTGTGTATTCTGTGCTATTTAACCCCTTCGACGCTTGTGACGGAACGGTTCCGTCATGCACGTCGGTTGGGCTGTGCTTATGACGGAACCGTTCCGTCATGGCCCCGCCCGCGCTCAGATCCTTCAGCACTGCGCGGGAATCCGCGCAGCGCTGAAGGGGTTAAGTATTCTATTGACAAAGTATTGTGTGTATTGTGTTTATATCTCCGGGTAGGAGATAATACATGATGTTAGTGAGTGTTAATAATAAATACATGTATTTTATAACTACACTGTGTGGTTCTTTTTCACTTAATCTATACCATAAGATTAAGTTCTAGTAAAACAAGCAGCTTTACACTCCTTCTGGACTATGCCTTAAGGCTGCTCTCCACAGCTACCACTTAGAGAGCTTTTTAAGGTTGTCTAATACCACTAAAATCAGCACGAGGGTTGTCTGGATTAGTGCAGGGTACTACACTTACATAAGTGTGCACCATATACTAAGCCAACATCCTATATTTGTGTGCAACAGTTGGGATTCATGCCTGCATTGTTTTACCAGCTAATTTAGGTGTGGATTAATTGAAAAACCATCACTAGCATAAGGCACATATAAATACTTTACAGAGTAAGTAAGTTCTACTAAACCTTTAGATTGGTTGTTAAGGGTCTAGCACAGCCCTTTCTCTAATTTTAGGAAGTTTAGTTTACACTAGGGTAGGTAGGTTTAACACCACACTACACCTAGACACCATGTCTTTAGTAATGGATCTCAAAAAGGCTAGGTACTCTAGATACAGTGGTCTTAAGTTCCAGGAACTAAGGACCCAGGGTATCTTTAGGAAGTTAAAGACAGGTAGCAACCCAACCACTAAGCATCTCTTAGAGTTCCTTATCGTAGTCAATCTTCAGATCCCCGACAGGTCAGGAGATCAGGACAAAGTGGATGGGGATGCTCCAGAAGATGGGACAGGCGGGGTTACCTATAGTGGCCCAAATTCTGAGCATGACCAAAAGGAGTCTGAGGACCCCACATTGGTGAACTCTGATCCCCAAAGAAATAGTATAGATGGTACAGAGGATGTTCCTAGAAGTAGGTCACACTTTATTCCTCCTGGGAGGGTTTAGAGCAGACAGAGGAGGTCTAGATCTCTCTCTGTCAAGTCCAATATTTAAGATACTTCCATAAGGACCTACATATCTAGCAAGAGGTAGGACTCCCTGGAAAGGGATTACCATATGATCAAACTTGAGACAGTTAGACTCAAGCTCAGGCGAGATGAGTTGGCCCTTGACAAGAAGGCCCTAGAAGTACAGAAAGCTAGGAAGCAACTGGGACTAGAGTCTCATGGTGACAGAAATCGAGTCCCTAGAATCAGGGAACCATCCTTTGATACTAGGAACCTGAGCAGGATAGCCCCTCCTTACCAGGAGGGAGATGACATCCATAAATGGATCATTGCTTTGGAGAGGTCCTGTAAAGTTCAGAAGGTTCCTTAAGAGCAGTGTGCAGGTACCCTTTGGCTCTCCTTGGCTAACAAATGTAGAGATAAGCTCCTCACTGTTAGAGAAGAGGATGCTGACAATTCTTCAGTCCTGAAGAGTACCCTCATAGATGGGTTTGGCATACCCACTGAGCAATACAGGATTAAGTTCAGAGAAACCCAGAAGGCATACAGTCAGGACTGGGTAGATTTAGTTGATAGTGCTATTAAGGCTCTGGAAGACTTGCTTCATGGAAGCCAGGGACAGGACTGTGAAGGATTGTACAATTTGTTAATGAGGGAGCACATCCTTAATAACTGTCAGAACCAACTTCTGCACCAGTACCTGGTGGACTCTGATCTGACCTCTCCCCAAGAATTGGGAAAGAAAGCAGACAGATGGGTCCGCACCAGGGTCAAGCAGAAAAACCATGGCGGTGGAGGTGACCAGAAAAAGCAACATTCTTCTAAAACACAGGAGAAGGGTGGGGTGAAGGACAAAGATAAAAGGAGTCTTCTCAAGGTCCCTAAAAACCTGCATGTGGGGGTGAGTCCCAAAACTCCAAGAAATTGTGCACTGGCTTGAGAAAAGGGGGCTGCAGTGGTGAGCATTTACTATGTAGGCACCCCCACGCAGCCAGTGAGGGTCTCGGCCCAGCGCACGCCAGATCAACAGATGAGTGCCTGGGAGGTGCTGCCTAGCGACGACAGACCTCCCGCTGGTCTTCTCTCTTATCCTTTGGGAGCCGACGAGCGGCTCTGCAGCTGTGTCCCCGGAGGCGCTGTTCCCCAGAGATGGCCTCAAACTGCGCTAAAAATACGTACATAAAGGAACTTTTGCATAAATCCGGCGCTAAAAAGACGTATACCGGTCCTCCTTCCCCGCCGCAGCCCCCATTTCAGGAGGTGGATCCTGCGCCGGCAGGGTCGGGCTCTAAGGAACCAGTCACCCGTCCGATCTTGGAGCAGCTATTTAGCACAATGAGAGGGAACTTTGCGGCAGACATTAGGAACGTTAGAGTTGAGCTCAATGACCTTGGGTACCGCGTGGATTTGTTGGTGCGGGCCAGAGACCAAAGAGAGGAAGAATTCATTGCCCATGCCGAGGAGTTACTGGAATTAAGGGACCAGTATGAAGAACTCTGTCTATGCTTGGAGGACCTCAAGAACAGATCATGATGCTCTAACACCCGCATCAAGGGTGTCCCATTGCAAGCAGATGCAGATAGGCGGGAGGACTTTGGGGTGAGGCTTTTGCCGTCATGTCGCCCCGGCGCTGTATGACAAACAGATTTTACTGGCCCAGGCCAACTACAGGACATACTCACCTGCCTCCACTCCAAACGGCAGAAGGAAACGGTCATGGCAGCGACACGGGACACAACAGTTGTCTCCTTCGAGGGGCTGCAGATTAGTATCTATCAGGACCTCTCCCCACTCACCTTGCAGCAACATGAAGCCATGAAGCTGGCCACAGCCTTTCTGTGCGAGAAGGGGGTCTGCTGCAAATGGGGCCACCCCTTCCAGCTGATCTTCATGTGGGACCAAGAGACGCGCACTGTCCGCTCCTTGGAAGAAGCGCAGTCTGTACTGGGACTGGATCTAGCTGGAGGCGGGGACTCCAGTAAGGCGCACGATGCCTCCTCACCTCATGAACATGAAAGGCCAAGACGGTGACACCAGACAGAGAGAGATACCTGGGCAAAGCCTTTGAATGCTGAGAGTCAGAAAAAAAGGAAAGCTCTCCTCAGACAACTGCAGAACAGAGAAGAACAAGGGGGCGTGGCTGGGGAGTGATGCGTGCCAGTGGCCTCGGGGGATGCTGTATCCCAAACTCTCCTCCAGCAAATGACACCGGGACGCTGCAATAGGTGTGGTCTCGCCTGGCAGGGCTCCACCCCTACGTTTTCCTTGTTCTTGGGTGCTGTGATGGCTTATCACCTGGTACACGGACTCTTTGTCAGTGGTGACATTGTTGCCCAACACTGGGCATTAGTTCTACAGTTTACGTTTTCATTCATACTAATTCTCTTTGACTCTCTACTTTCCTTCTCTTTCCACAGCATCCTGAGGGGTGACTCTATCGCTTGGCATTACTTGTTATCCAGGGGGAGTCACTGGACACCCCTCTAGGGGTCCTGCTTGGCACAAGTCACAAAATTCTCATGTGCCTGCACACGCTCTCCCGGCCCAGCTACCTCTGTCTGTGCTGAGGGTCTGCCCCTGGGACACACTATGGGGGCGACACCTCCACTGTCTTCTAGACCCCGCTCTGCATGGGGCCCGTCACCTTGGGTAGCCTGCAAAACTCTTGGGACTTTCTTGCTACTCTACTCTTGCTGGGTTCTCTCTCCTTCACCTCAACAGCTCTTCTCTTTCTGTGTGGGTATGGTTCTGGTGTGAATGGGTCTTGGCTCCGTCAATGGAGGTGTTCCATCTTTTTACATGCATGTACCTTTACCACCCCATGGCTCAGCTTAAGAGCCCCATTCTGAGCTTTAATGTGCGGTGCCTCAACGTTCCGTAAAGCGGCATGTGCTCCTCACCCTCTTTAGGGATGCCAAGTGTGACATCTGCTTGCTGCAAGAAACTCACCTTCTACAAGCAGACCAGAAGCGGCTCCGGTCGCGATGGTTTGACCGTCAGTACTTCTCCATGTCCGGGAAGAGGGCAGGAGTGGCCATCCTTCTTGCAACACACTTGCTGGGGAGGGTCCTTGGAAGGGACACAGGCAGAGGGTCCTGGTAGACTGCTGGCTCTGCGGTTGGAGGCTGGGAATCACATATACACCGTAGCTTCTATCTATGCACCCAATGAGTCACAGTAGGCGTTCCTCAGGGCCGCCATGGGCAGCGTCCTGGTGACCCCAGATGAAGACCTCTTGATTAGGGGAACTTCAACATAGTCAGTGACCTGCAATTGTATAGGTCCGTGCAGAGGGCGGGGAGGAAGAAGATGTTTTCAGACTCCATGCAACAGTGGCTGGCGGAGGTAAGCCTGGTTGACATCTGGTGCCACTGCAACTTCACAGCCAGGGAGTACACCTTTTTCCTGAGGTACACCAGGTATACACCCAAATCGATCTCTTTCTGACATCCCCCGCATCACCTTGGCAACCTTGGAGTCCAAGATCGGGGTGGCTGCACTGTTGGTCCACTCCCCCATTACGCTCACCCTACACCTGCCTCGGGTTCAGCGTCACCCGCAGATGTGGCACCTGAACCACAAACTGCTTACATATGATGCTAACGTAAGAGCGGTTCAAACAGCTATTCAGGATTTTCTAGACTCCAATGATGATGGCTTTGTGTCTGCACCACTGCTGTGGGATACCTTAAAGGCGGTGATTCATGGTCAATTTATTGCAATAGCTGCTAGGCTGAATAAAGATAGGGGGGGTCAAGCGGCAGCAACTGGAGGGAAAGGTCAAGGAGTTAGAGGGGGTGCACCAACGCTCGGACTTCTTTCAGAATAGGCGCCAACTCACAGTGGCCCGTAAACAACTGAAAGCACTGGACCTCGACCAGGCAGAGAAGTTGCTTCTACTGAGTAGACAGCAGTACTATGAGGGAAGCGACCAGGCGGACAAGCTCCTGGCACACCAGCTCCGGATGTCGGGAATTGAGGGCCCTCTGGCGGCGCAAATGTGGACTGCGGGGGCTCATCGCTGGTGAGGTTCAGCGATATTACTCCACTCTCTATTCGGTAGATTCTCTTAGCGAGGAAGATGCTGCGCACTATGTGGCACAGGCCTCAGTGACTTCCCTCTCTAGCCTTGAAGCGTCCAAATTGGACGTGGACATCAGGCCAGATGAGGTACTCCGGGCTATCCAAAAGCTCCCTACAGGTACGGCACCCAGGAAGGATGGATTTACTACCTTATACAGTTTTTGCATCTGTCCTCATTCCATTGCTCACGCGCCTTTTTAACTCCTTTAGAGAAGCCAGTGCGCTTGAGGTCTAGGCAGAGACGCGAAGTGGTGAGCCTATCATCTTATATCATTGTTGAACGTTAACCCAAAAATCTTTACTAGCATACTGGCCACGCGCCTGATGCCCTACATGCGCAAAGATTCATAGACCCCGAACAATCGGGATTTATTCCAGAATGGAGCTGCAACATTGGCACTAGGCGACTGTGTCACCTCCTCAACAAGATCCGACGTTCTCAGACACCGGCCGTTCTCCTATCTGTTAATCCTGAGAGGGCCTTTGCCCATGTGCATTGGCCCTTCCTTCATCTGGCTTTTGCCAGGTTTGGTCTCTGCGAAAGGTTTCGACGCTGGGTGGACTGTAACTATGCTGCACTGGAGGCGAGAGTTCGCGTCAACCACGTTGCATCCCTCCCCTTCGAAATAGAGCAGGGTACCCGGCAATGTTGCGCACTCCCCCCCCCCCCCCCTGGTGCGCCATTGTTTGGGAAAATGCAGAAATCCATATCTGGAATGTTCCCTGGCCCCCTAAAAAAACCGCATTGCAGGGGGTTACATCTCGCCGTTACTTGGAGCCACAATGGGAGTATGGGACAAGGTGCAAGAAACACGACATCTCTCCACTCACACATCCCCCTGACCACCTTTATAGGCCACCCAGACTTCCCACTGGCTTGTGTCGAGTTTAGATACATTAAATGACAGGAGGCTAATTGTAAGAGGATTGGTGACCTCTTCAACGTCAGTCCGATTGGCCGCACTCTGCTCATCCTACCAGCGTGTTACCCCAAGGCATTGTGGTCCATGAAGTAGCGTCGGCGAGTACGTCTGTGCCAAAGTTTTAAATGAAAGTAAGTGTCGCGTTAGCCATCCCTGGACACGTGTTTCGAGGTAGTTGCCTCTCGTCAGCAGGGAGTAGGTATATGTGTAGGGTTGCTGCGTGGGCTGCCAAACAAAAGTATTCTCAGGTAAAGTACCACTCCTGGCGCGCAGGTGCGTATCCATGGGCTCGTCAGCCCAACCGGCTCAAGGGAGCCTGAATACAAACAAAAGTCCGATTGGCCGCACTCTGCTCATCCTACCTCTTCAACGTCGACGGGGTGATGGACTTCACCCAGGTTCACTCTGGCTACGGCCTCCCTGAGGAGGCCTATTGGCAATACATGGCCTTGAGGCACTGGGTCTTACAACCCCACATGCGCCAACATGCTAACACACTTTGAGAAATGATTCATAACACACAGCTCGGACAAGTACCTGCTCTCTGATATATATACTTCTTCTTACTTACACCAGCACAACATACCAATTGCACAGCGCAGATGGGAATCGTCCCTCGCATCCAGAGAGCCACCGCTGGAGGAAGGTCATTCTCCTACCTGGCAGCTAAGACTTGGAACTCCCTACCCGTCCACCTGCGGATGACCCAGGACCACCTGGCCTTCAGGAAACAGCTCAAGACCTGGCTGTTCGAGCAGTAGCAGACCCCCTTCCCCAAGCGCCTTGAGACCCTTACGGGTGAGTAGTGCGCGATATAAGTTCCATGATTGATTGATTGATTGATTGAGTGTGAACGCAAATTCTCCCCTAAGGACTCGCAGGATATTATAAACAGGGCCAGGGCCTCTTCCTGCAGTACATCCGGAAAAGAAATGTTTCTTAAAATAGTACACTACTGGTATTACCAGTGCTTAATTTGAGCCGGTGCTCAGCACCAGCACTTAATTGGTTTACGGTGCTTGCCACCGGCACCTAATTGTAAGCACCATCCTTAGAACAGTCTACCACATGCTGGCGCTGCTCATCTAATTTAGAGAGGAGCAGAACAACGGTTGTTTGGGAATACAATATGCATTAAAATAGTGCTAATACCTGCCTCCCCAGCCATTCCTTTAGCTTTAGGGACCTGGAATAATCTGAGCTGTCGCATTTACATGCGAGAGAGATGGTTAGTAGTTGTTTTGGCAGCAATGACAAGGGAGTGGGTGGTGCAAGCTGCAGTGGCCTCCAGGTCTGAGCCCTGGCACTTGAAATTTTACAAATTAAGCACTGGGTATTACACTCCGGCTACGGTGGGACGCTGGAAACCCCGGGGAGAACCACTTTGTTGGCATCGCAGCGGTCTGGAGGGTATCCTCACACATGTGCTGTGGCAATGCCCGAAAGTCCAGGGATTTTGGGAGGCAGTACTGACCGACAAACACTATCTACGACACGGATCTTCCTTGGTTCCCTAGCTATATACTATTAGGCCTACCAAATGCTTTAACCTACACTCTTAGTCCTGCCAGGGGAAGGCTATAACCCTGGCCCTGTGGGAGGCCAAGCAGCTCTTACTGGCTAGATGGGGTACAGAAAGTATTCTGGCTCGACTCGACTGGATACATAAGCTATGGGTCGTATTGGGCATGGAAAAACTGACAGCAAGCATTACGCACACCTTACTACACTTTGACAGGATATGGGTTCAACCATGGACTTTTTATATTATCAACTTTTTAGCGACAGTTTATGAACCAACGTGCCCAAGGTATATGCAAGTTATTTGACTTTGACTCACTGGTAGTGCTCAGGTGCATGAGTGACCCCTCTCCTATGTTATGTATCCATTCCCCACTAACCAGAGCTCATGCTCCTCCTGATTGTCGAGGTGCCCTCTTTCCTCTTCTTATTTTACATCCTTTCTGTATTATACTTGATCTCTTTCTCTTATCCTTTTGTAATGTTTTTTTCTTCTGCTCCCACCGGCTCTTGGATGCAGGTACCTGCTGTTGTTCTCGAATAGATAATCCAATTAAAAGATTTAAACCACAAAAAAATGGTAGTCAAAGGTCATCACGTGGTCCCAATACATAGGAGTGCATGTAGCAATGCAGAAGATATCAGAACGCTTTACATGAGCACCAGTTACATTACAGAGAGACGCATAATTTCTTTTGTTAGGCACGGGTGATTAAGTGATTTGCCCAGAATCACAGTATGTTGAGCATCCCTGTCAAAACTCAAACCCGAGGGCCACCGCTTTAGCCGTTAGGCTACATCCTCTCCCCATAATGTAGTGAGAATAAGTAAAACTTGTTTACATAATGTCAGTGCTGAATTTGTGAAAGTTGAATAGGGTCATAATGAAATCAGCGCATCTTGTACCAGACTTTTAAAGATTATCTAAGCGGTTTTTTTTACAATACGGTTTGTATAATTTTGCTCTATGTTTATACATTCCGGAGGACTTCTGCTAGTAGGATTAACCCTACGTCCTACATGCAGCCATTACACACCTCCCACGAGAGCAGCCACGGCCCGTATAGGGCGTGCTACCGGGGCGGTGACGTAGGGCGGGGCAGGGTGTGGGGTTGTAAAATGCGGTATACAGCCGATTTCAGGTAAGTAACGAAAAAAATAAAACAAATTTTGTTGCGCGCACTGCATCCCATTTGGCGATTTTTTTTTTCCCCGTTACTTACCTGAAATCGGCCGTATGCCGCATTTTACAACGCCCCACCCTGCCCCTCCCCTGCCCTACGTCACCACCCCGGTAGCACGCCCTATACGGGCGTGGCTGCACGAGAGAAGTAAAAAAATAGGAAGTAAACAATAACAGCCCACCCACAATGCAGGCACATAATGCCATATCTAGCAGGAGAATCCCTGCTAGTAATACCCTCCAAGTAAGCGCCGCATTTTCCGCCATCTGACCAGCAGCGACCTGGGAGGGGTGAAGACAAAGCCAAACAAGCTTAGACTAGCAGGAAGCTTTGAAAATAGTGCAGATAAACAACCTGATGGGTGTCTAAGTGTAAGGCCAGTTGTAATAGGACTGGCCCGTGGGAGTAAGCAAGAGGCAGATGGCAGGATAATGAAGGAGGATTTAGCCACTGGTAAGCAGGCATTATAGAAGGACGATCGAAGCAGCCAATCAGAAGTGATGGCCAGACTTACAGCCCACAGTGTAGAGACAGCGTGTCTCACAGAGCAGCATGCGTTGCTTAAGCTTGTCCTAAAAAAACAGGAGAATTCTAGTATCCACTCTCCTGGGTGCCATATATTAATTTGAAGTGTATTCCTATACATTATTAATTAAAATCATTGCACAAAAGAGTAAACAGTTTTTCCATAATTAATAATAAAACAATAAAACAGTACTGTTAAATATCAAGACTAAGCATTTTGTTTATAGCTTTTGGATCGAATAATTTTAAATTCTATTAAAGACACAGAGGAGAGGGTTATTCTACTCTTACTTTACTGAAAAAACACAGCTGCCAATCAAGTTACAGTAAACATTATAGTAAAACAACAAAACTTTCCAATGGCCTGCCCTATGGCATCAGGCCCTTTCCATCGATCAGGACTTGGGAAGGCCTATAAGGCCTGCTGTCCCCTTTGTCCTTCCTCTTTCTTTACCAGAATCCTCACCAAAAAATGAACCATAACAAAAGCAACAATCCAGAAAACCCTGCTAATGTCACTGATCCTCTCCTATTTTCAAGAGATATGACATCCAGTTGCTTACTGTGATCGAAAGCCGAAACTTCCTAATTGGACTGGAACAGCTCAACCACACCTACACCCGAACCCAGTACTTTAACCTTGTTTGCAGTCCGATCCTGCGAAAAAGATACACAGTCCATAATATCACTTAACATTTTCCTAATCTATCAACAAGGGCGAGTAATATGAATCACAGTGCACTCAAACATATCAGGTTCATCAAATAAGCATTAAATAGAATACAGTAAGATATATACAGGTGGGATAATACTCGCCTCCGTGTCCTCACTAGAATTGAAAATTCTTTGATACGTAAGCTATACAATTTGTTATTTTATGTCAGGACTGTAGGCTTCAGATTATGATTTTTCAAAGCTAACCCACAACATCAACAAATGGTTTGTGATAGAACACCTTAAAGGTTGAGTCTGAAGACCAATCGGTAGCCGCCATAATGTCTTCAAACAATGACACCAACAAGTAAGACTTAAGGCCATCGCGCCTCTCACTGAATGTTCACCAGATAAGGAAGTGTCTATACCTGTCTCTGACAACAACCGCTAAAACCATCTGGCCAGAGTGGCTGATGCCAGAGGCCAAACGTCTTTTGTAAGGAAATAAGCAATTGCCCGCCAATGGATTGGTGTAACTCCCTGGTACAATCTTCATAAGCCTTTAAGCAGCACACTATGTAGAGATTACAATTGTCTGGAAAAGCCGGATAAGTAACGCAACAGGAATTTGTCTAAGTACGAGTAGAAACCCTAAAAACTACCCCAGAAGGTGACAAAAATATGCCTGTTAAGTCCAGGGCACACACATCTGAAACTCTACTGCTTGAAATGAGGCATAGAAGTACCATAAGCTTCAAGACCTTTATTAACTGGCCAGGATCTCAAGAATCTAAAGACTACATCCACATCCCAAAATACAAGAATATTTTGGTTTGGGAGGTTTTAGCAAATGGATGCCACAATACAATTTACAAACTAAGAGGTGTTCACCTACCGGTTTACCATCCAGCGGATGATGACCTTCAGAAATAGCAGAGTGAAAATTATTGGGTAATCTATAAGCCAATCCTAGGTCTGCCAGTTGTAAAAGGAAATTGGTGATCAGATGCAAATCTGCACTAACTGGACCAACACCCTGTTCGTTGCACCAACAAACCCAATGCTTCCACGCTGAAGCATATCGTTTATGGGTGCTAGGAGCCCAGGATTGCTTGAGATATAGAAGGAAGCATGCTCTGAAAGACTGGGCATTGTCAACATCTCCCAAAACCCTCCAAGCCATCAACACCAGCCGGCATGACAGAATTAGAGGATGAGGAAACCCTATGGTCCTGGAAGGTTGGGTTCTGAATTGGAGTCTGACACAACATTTCCAACAATAAAGGAAACCAGGCTGACCTCTCCCATAAGGCGTCTCTAAAACCAGCTCTGCCATTCAGCATCACATTTGAGAAATTACTCTCGAAATCATGATGGAGGGGGGAATCGCATAATAATATTCCCCTGCCACTTCTGGAGGAAAGCCCCCAAGCTCACTGCTGGAGGATATGGCCTCCAGCAGAAAAAGATTGGAAGTTGTGAATTCAGATGGGAGGCAAAGAGATCCACCACACCTGGGCCCCACTGCTGGTTGAGACATTGGAAAACTCCAGTGTGCAGCCTCCAGTCACTCAAGTCCCTCAGTAAACAGGAATTCCAGTCCACTGCCACATTCGTCTTCCCTGGGATGTACTATCATTGAAATCTTGTGTTGGAGACAACAGTGCCAAAAATCCTTGGTAATTTCTGTCAGTAGACAGAACCTGGTACCCCCAACTTGTTGATGTATCTCACAGCATAGATACTGTCGATCTGCAAGAGGATACAGCATTGAGTCTTGTGAGGGGATAAAATCTTGTGTCGCGTGGCCCATGGGGACATTGTCGTCTTCACTATGTTAGCATGAGCTCTGCAGCCATTACTTGTCTTTATTTTTGCAAAGACTTCGTTTGTACGTTTCACATGAGAACTGTCTGCTGTATGCATTCTTTGCCAGTTCCTAGTATTTAGTCTGACCATTGTGAGCAAGGTTGATAAATAATGCCCCTTGTTATTCTGTTCTGGTCAGGCCCTACCACCTAGACAAAAAATACCAATGCAGCTGTTGTTTGGAACTCGCACTTTGGTAGTAGGGGAACACACTCTAGGAGAGGGACCTTTCCAGGGAGAATGCGAGACAGCACCTATGATGTAGAACTACCATCTATATTCTAAGGTATGGGGTCTCCAGCCAAAACCCAGATATTCTTCTAATTTATAATGATACTGCTTCTTAGCAAGGGGAGGGAGGTCAGGCTCTATTGTCTTTTCATGATGACATCTCTTTCATGATTTATGGACTTGCTGCAATGCTGACTGTATTTGTATTATGCATTTTCCTGCTTGTTGTGGCACGTATACCGCATGTTAGAGCACGTTAGTTAAAATAAATATTTTAAACTGTTTGGTGTCTCTGTCAGATCTTACTGTGGACAGGTACTAGAGTGCGAGCGAAAGGGTGTGTCTTGCAACCGCGAGTCCTGAGAGATTCAGGAGTGTTGAGTTCTGGGGTGTCTAATCAATTGTTTCTCTATGAGTGAGTCGGAGGGCAAGTGTGACACTATAGCTAGTCGGTCCTGGGCTCATGGGTACTAAGGTGTTAGACACATGCTATATGTTCCTGACTAGGCGCAATAGGGAGGGCACTAGGGAGGGGTGGGTGGAGGGGGAGTTTCCAAGTTTAAGGTTTTCTGAAAGTAGATTGTAAGTTCTGTGGGTATTTAGGGGAGCAGAGGGACAGCGATCAAAAGCGGGCAGCGGGGTTCTTCACCGGAAGTATGCTCCTGACAGTTTCGTATTAATGTGCCATGTGTCTATATGACGTCGCCCGGCCTCTGGGATGTGGGCAGTACGGCTGTGTATACTACACGGATTAATGATTAAGGGGAGGACGGGAAACCTGCATTATTGACATGCATCCTGATTGCTGTACGTTGTACTTGGTCCTGCAATAAAAATGGTTTCACAAAAAAAAATGGGTACTAAGGTGTTAGGATGACTCAGTCCCTACTCACTAAGGTCCCATAATCCTATACGTAGTTCTGTTCTTGGGCAGAATCCCTGCAACATGGCGCCGCCAACGTTTGGTCTGGTACTTATTCATGAGATCCCTGAGTAGCGCTTGTGCTTGTCCACCATACCCTGTCACCGGTTTGCAGAGGCGTCCGTGGTGGGGGACTTTGCCTCCTATATTTGTCTATTTATAGGTTGTTTCAAGCTTGAAGTGTATACGCTTTTTTTTTCACCCTAATTTGCGCAACCGTTTTCCTTGTTTCTTTGTCCCATTTCTGATATGGCGAAACCAGTCGCTATTTTGGCACATAACCGTGAGGCGGTTACAACTTACTTAACTCAACACGGAGTCCCCAATGCAGGGGCTACCTTTATTTTTGTTGTCGAGGCGGACCCGGCTTACCGCTTCGAGGTTTTTTATTCCTGGGTTACATTTCCCATGGTAGATGGGAATGATAATTTGTTTCATGAATATACGAGAGCTGCACCTCTGGCGGCTTATCGTCCTTATACATGAATTGAAGTCCTGGGAGCATATCATTTGGTTTAATGGCCCCCTTCCTCACCCTGTATCTATTGTTCGTATGGGTCCCTTATCTATCAATGGGGCCACTTGGCCTGTTTTGGCTGGCTTTACACCGCATCCAATTTATCTTAATCTTACTGTCGCTACGTCTGTTATACACACATAGGCTGTCCTGTTTTAGGTTTAAACCTATAATAACTGATAAAACCCCACTGAAAGGGAAATATCCCTCACCAGTGTAAATGTATAAATGCTGAAAAAACACCTGCACTGCCACAAACTAAATGCCATTCAAAGAGAGGAAAAGGGGGGGTGACAGTGATATTTATTTCTTCCTGAAGGGGCCAATACAAGGTAACTTTGTTTTACAAGGTAGCAGCAAGAAAGACTGGGCTAACATTATTCTGCTTGAGTTTTGTTGTTTCGGGATGTCGCTAAAATATTGCTTCTTCTTCCTTTTGCTTTTTTTCAGATTTGTGGTCTTTGGTCTTAAGATGCAGGATTTCGAAGCATGTTTTAGGTCTTGTTTAAATATTTTATAAACTGTAGAGAATCATGAAATATCAAAATCTTATTTGATATTTTGGATATGTTTGATTCTTTCACGGATAGGTAAAATGGCTGGATTCATAAGAATCTTTCCCACTATGTACCATCACATTTACCCACAGAGAATGGGTAAAAACCCTTGATACATCAGCCCCCTTTTTTAGTGGGTCAGTATTAATAGTAGGTGAACTGCCAAACACCTCAGGCTTTAAACATTCAATGTAAGATGTAGTGACAGGCATATGTGAAAAGAGTGCTGTCACAAAGCATCTGGGATAGTGGTGGAAACATGGCATTAGACTTTTGGAAAACAGGGTACGCAGTGTCACTTGGAATGCTGCTGCAAAAAGTTCTTACCAAGTTCAACAACGATTGGAGTGATATTGTTTGTATTTGCAGTGAGTCAGCTATGTATATGAAAAGGTGTGTAATGACCTGTTAAAATCGATACCGGGGCTGAAGTACTTCCCTGTAAGAGATCCTTGCCACTTGTTAGATGGTATACTGAAAGCATTTTTACAATCTTCAGAGTTAATGAAGAATGCTATTGACTTTTTAGCCCATTCTGGTGCACTGTTTTGTTATGCGCCGAAACTAAAACTCAAATATTTCACATTTTGGGCTTTGTGTGGCATCAAACAAAGAGTCATCCCAACTATGTCACTTAGCAGGTGGTTCTCAGTCCTAGAGGCTGTGTATGCTATATTATCCATGTGGCAACCGTTTACAGAGTTTTTGCTGAGTGATGATGCCAAAGCCAAGAAATTAGATGCTCTTTGGTCGCATCTTGATAGCGATGTGAAAAAAGTACCCTCTACTGCATTCTTAGATTTTTACAGGAAACCATGACTGCTGTAATGAACATAAAAAGAAAACTGGGGTCTGAAAACATCCTTATCTACCAAGTGTTCAGCATAATTAGAGTTGATGGGAAACATCTCCTTGAGAGTATGCTGGGCTACACTTTTAGTGACTTTGGCACTGCAACCTGTTCCATGTTAGGTAAAAAAATGTTGTGGAGCTATTTAGGAACTTTTATTTTACAATGTATAAAAAATGGCTTGCAATGATGCATAGAAATGTCCCTTCACCAACCATGGCATTTAAAGTCAATGAAGCCTCCCTGTGGTACTCTGCACAAGTCCTAGATCCCTTCCGTAAAGGGGAATTTTCTCCGGAGTTTCAAAAGTGCTGCTTCATTTTTGACAGCTTCAATAACTCTGACGGTATATATGCCCAGTTCAAAGCATATGTTGCAGAACCTGTCCCAGAGAATCGCAAGCTTCAGATGCACCAGTCCAGTCATGGAAAGCTATGTCAGTGGCCAGAGTTAGCAAATTGTGTAGTGGCTGTTTAGTGTTGCTAGTATCAAGGACCAATGTTGAGAGGGCCTTTTCACAGATAAAAGTTTACATGGGAAAGAAAGAGTGAGCACACATGACCAAAGACTCACTGAAGAAATATTGTAAGATGTCCTACAATAAGTTTGATTTCTAAAATGTATTGCGACCTCATATACACTGTACTTACACTGTGTATATACTATGCACTATCAGTGTAGAAAGCAAGCAACAATAAAAGCAAAACATTACATAAACACCTGAAAAACACTGTATTTGTTGTTTTTAACGGCGCGAAAACATGCACTTCGGGCAGCTCCAGCTGGAGCTGCTCCTCCGCCGCCTGGACATGGCTGTGGTCTTGTTATTAGTCCCGTCATAATTAACTCAGTGATGGGCAAGCGTCCTCAGAATCGAGACAACTTACCATTTTGGCTTGCGCAGTAATTTGAGCAACCCAGACTGTTTTTCCACATACTAATCCTGTTAAAAAACACAGGATCCTTACAATGAGTTTACCGAGTGGTCTAATTCCTACTTTAGCTGACTGCACCACCTGGGGGATGGTGTTTGCTTCAGTGTATACACTGTGCTTCGGCACTCTCTCCATGAGCGTTCTACCGAGTGTTCTGAAGAAGGTACAGGAGGAGCACGGGGCTGGTCCAGCCCTGGATTTGGGGATGAAGTTAGTGGGCATGTGCCCTATTGTCTCCAATATGATTCTGGCCAACATTAAAGGTGAAGCAGTTTGTTTTCAAGGGCGCCAATGCCTAGTGACACAGACTGGCAGCGGCAGTTGGCAATTATTATTGCGGATGTGTATACATCGTTGGGTCGCAATTGTTTGGGAATACGACCGTTTGCACAGGCACAAAGTAAACTCCCTCCTGAAAAGGAGGGTCATCCAGTCTTTCCTAAAAAAGCTTTGAAAAAGAATCAACGGCGGCAACAACAGAAGCAGAATTCACGTGCTGATTCACCACCACCTGACACTTCTGAACGTAGATATAATTTGCCTGACGGCTCTAAAATTAAGGCACCTGAGAGGTTTCAGGTTCCTGATCCGCGTTCTCCTCGTTCCTTTCAGGAATAATCGGATTAACAATTCCGAAGGGCGGCAAGATCGCAGCAAGGCGAGTCCATGCAGACGAGACATGACCCACAGCCTCAGTTTGACATAAAAGTTAAGCAAGAGGACCCACCTCAATTATCGTGCCCCATTTTAGAAGAAAAAAGTTGCCGCTTTGACTGCAAAGTAAGCCTCAGACAGTGAGAACCCTGCTCCTTGACAAGAGTTGGGTGGTAACCCTCCTCAACAGCGCAGCAGAGGTTACCATAGTGCTACAGACACTCCACCAGCGTCTGGAGGCTAAAGCAACTGACACTTTTATTACTGTGGAAACAGCTGACACTCGTGTTGACCCCCCGATGGGCTTTATAAAATAGGCCTCTGTACTCTTGCGGGGCACAAAAACCACAGTGACTCGTTTGTATGCTGGGATTGGGTGTCGTTTATTATATATCTAGTGATTTTCTTTTCTCAATTTAAGGACAAACAAAATTCTGTAACCATCCAGGTCTTTCTCTTTCTCCTTAAAAGTCTCTTTAAGTCAACCTAAGGTTTTGTCCAGAAAGTCAACATAAAATTTTGTCCACGCAGAAAAAAAAATAGTTTAAAGTCTTTGAAAATAGGTGTGGAATAGCGCTTTCCTCAGGAGTACTTCTCCTTAAATTTTTGGTCCTCTCTTTTCCAGGTCCGGAAGGGAGTCCTTGCTGCCTCAGCGCAATGCCTAGCAGACATGAGACTAAGTCTGGTTGTAGCGATAGACAGGGTGCGCGGAGGCAGGTCAATAGGTTCTCCCCTTACTGCCCCGTTTACCCCGTCTACCAAGAATACGCCCCCATATCTGGCTCAGCCACGTTTCTCCCGAAACATGGCGGGGCAGTGTCACTGTGGTGGAGCTCCTTCCACAGCTTCGGTCCGCTGGCGTCTCGGCAGGCTCCTGGTCAGTCGCGACCTCCAGCTGAGGGTGGCATCGGCTGTTTACCTTTCTTAGGCAATAACGTAGGCCTCTCCTCCGCAGAATGGCTGAAGCCTGGAGGGTGTTTGAGCCACCAACTATGGCTCGAAAAATACGTGGGCTTGGGTTCGTCCCCGGAAATTCCTGGTGCCGCTCCCGTCACTAACGCTACTCCTTCGCCCGGACTCTCCGGTGTCTCCTCTCCTCTGTTCTCCCTGGACTGAAAAAGCCCTCCCTCATCACTGATTGGATGAGCTGGCGGCGTGGGAAGAACATGGGTGGCAGCCCGACTCCTGACCCCGGAACTAGACGTGACACGTTTGCCTGGTTGTAGGTACAGTCCTTCGAACTCGATCTTGGCGCTCGGCTGCAGGGAAGAAGGAGATGGTGCAGGTGAGTGTAATATGTGCCAGGGAACGGCTGGTTCCTCTATGTCTGGTTCCCCTTCACAGCCTCCAAATTGAAGATGATATTAAACGCACTATTAAGGCAGTCTTTTGGGATAACCTAACATCATCTTATGACATTTTGTTAGCGGAGATGGATTGGCCTCCCCCTTCTATTCTTGCTTCCCCTAGAGGGGAGGAGGTTATTCTCCCAAAATTTTTGCAATATGTCCCAGAGGAGGCTAAAATTGCTTATGCATCAGAGTGGAAGCTAGTCCTTGCTCCAGCATTATATTGAAATCAGGCATGTTGGAACAGAGATTCGCACAAGCATGTTGTTTCTTTGCATTCTACACCGCAGCCCCAACCCCAATACCCAATTAAACGTGATGCTAAAGCGTCCGTTGGTTAAATTCTTACCCAGTTGGAATATCAGGGCGTGATTGAACCCTGTGTTTCAACAATGACCAATCCTCTTTTTCCGATAATGACATCGGACGGTTCATACCGTATTGTTTTAGATTTTAACCGTCATGTTTTCTGTTCCGCTCCTTTGAGGTACAGAACATCCATAACTCTGCTCTGGTTAACAATATTTTTCGAAAAAAATATAAAACGACTTTGGATATTTCGAATGGATTTTTCAGTCACACTTTGGCACTTGAAAGCTGTGACTTGACAGCATTCAGCGCACTAGGCAATCAGAAAAGGTAGCCGAGATTGCCTATGGGATATAAGAATAGCCCAGGTGTGTTTGTGGCACGCATTGTGTCGATTTAGCAGTAAATTGACCCAAATGCCTTCTCTTACGTCGATGACATTTACTTGACGAATGAGGAATTACATACGCATCTCCTGCATGTGGACCGCATTATCACACATTTTGCAAACATAGGTTACAAATTCAATTTTGCTACGTCCCATATAGCCTTTTTGGCTGTACTTTTGACTATGAACTCAAGAATGAAGGTAGGGGGTTAGCCCCCCACTTTCTGGAGAAATGTCCTCAACTGCAACCTCCATCTACACTTAAAAAATTGCAATCTTTGCTGGGTTTTTTAAATTTCAGGAGGACATGCATTCCTGAGTATGCCCAGCATATCAAACCGCCTTATGCATTGATACAATCTTCTTTTTCATCTTCCATTTGACTTCCGGAACACACTGCACTTCTTCGGTCTTTGCAGTCTGAACTGATTGCGACCAACTTTTTGTCAACGAGAGACAATACTACAAATCTGGTCATAAAGATTGCACCAGGAGGGTTAGGTTTTACTTAGGTGACTTTCGGTTAAGGGGACACAGTCCCCATTGCTTATAAATTGCATTTGTATACTCCAGCAGAGTTGCGTTTTTCTTCTACTGAAACATTTTTGACTGCTGTACAGATGCGATTCTAAAGGAACGAAGGTGAGTGTTCCAAATTCTAATGCTTTACATCTGCGTTTGATATGGTGGGCTAGTTCATTGACATTGGCTGATGTCAATTTTATCTTTAGCCCTTCTTTGCAGACACAGGAATTTTTACAGTATGAACATGTTCATCCTCTACCATTGTCATTGCTTCCTCTTGATCAGTATTAATGTATTATTTACACCAATGGTTCTGCACAGGCAGCCATTGGTTCCAGGAATGCTTATTCAGTGGCCTGTCCGATTGTGGCTGGCACAATTGTTGATGGGGATTTTAAAACTTCTTTGGTTCACACACAATCCCTTGGGGATTGTATGGCTCTATTGGCCGAGTTACGTGCTTTGGTTTTAGCTCTAGAATTAGCTGATCCTGAAGTCCCTACACTTGCAGTGTGCGATTCCTTTTACTGTGTACAATCCTTCAATGACAACTTGATCTTCTGGTCACAAAATGATTATTGTGATTCTAAAGGTTGCGCAATAAAGCAAACATTGCTTTGGGCCCGAGTGGCTGCTCTTAAGGAACGTTAAGGAATGTTTGCCGCTCATACGTTATTCATACATTAGAACATCAGCGTGTGGGAGCACATGCGGTTGGTAATTCTTTGGCTGATGAGGCAGCCAAATCTGCAGTAGCCACTTGTTCAGTAGCAGTAGCCACTACATGAGTGCAGACATTTTTTTATAAATCCACCTGACTTTGCACAACGTTGTCTGAGGAATTTTCCATGTACGTCCTGACATTGTGCATTCTTTTGCTCTCAATGCCCTTGGAAAAATACCAAATGTTTGCGGGAATAATTACACCTGGTTAATCATTTGTGCTTTACTGAAATGTAAAGCCACATTACTTTTCCCTTTTAAGTTGCAATTAGTCAAGGTCTGGGATTCTTTCTCACATTACTTACCTTGAAAATGTAGTGTGGTTAGCTATTCTTTTTGCATGTATAACTGGAAGGAAAGTTCCAATGGATTAGGGGAGGGGAGTGGAGTCTGTATGCAGTCGTCTTTGAAATATAGTATAAATATGAAAGGAGAATTCTTTCAGTTGTTCATTACCTTCATAGAACAGGGTTTTTCCTTGTTGGTTTTATACCCGGTTAAGCGTGAATAAACTGCTCTGTTTACCTCTCCCTACCTGTACTTCTTTGGATTTAAGTGGACAAGAGTGGAATTTTACAGAGCGCAGAGGTGCCCTTTCCACAAATGGCACCCGAACGTGGGACCTCTACGTGAGAGATCCAACAGCATTTGTGTCTATGGCTGAGGTGAAACAACTCGAGGCTAACTGATTGCGGGGGCCCCTGCTAATGAGACTAGTTTCTCACAGCTGCCATCTGAAGTCCCGAACTGCTGTCCCTTGGCAACAGTTCTCCACGGTGGAGGTTCCAAACTGGTCAAGCGAAAAGTGGCTGAATTGCAGAGTACAGAGAGTCGGACGTCTTCAGCAAATACCTGGCGAGATTGTTCTGAGTTATTTTGTAACAGGTATTTTGAATTATTTTTTTTTTTTTTTTTTTTTTTTGAAAAACCTTTATTGACGTTTCAATCACTTACACGTATGGGCCTACAACCCCCCGGGGCCGGCCGCTAAGCAATCAGAACAATAAAAGCACATGTAAACACAGGCGGCACCTCGGAGAGCAAAGTCTACAATACAGTATAGTCCGGCCAATGAGCCGCTCAGGTAGGACACCAGGAGAGAAAGGGTTTGTCATTTTATAATAAAACAAAACAGTAGGATCAGGTGCCAAACAGTTTCCCAACAGCGATAAGGGGCAAGGATAAGAGACGCAAGCAGCAAGCAGCAATACATTGAATCAATGGCGCAGACACGGGAAAGTACGGATGGGGAGAAATATCAAAGAGTTGCGCCTACAGGTCCCCGTACCTAAAGCCCAGCGAACCCCCCGGAAACTGTGGCACACATTAAGAGCAAGCGATTCACAATAAGAGAGGTGTACCGCGCTGATCCCAGAAAAACAAGCAAAAAGAAACAGAGAAGAAAAAGGAGGCCATGGAAAAAGAGATAAAGACTAAAGAGTCCCCTCCCCCATCCCCCCACCCTGCACCTCTGCGAATGAGTATGGCCCCACCCCCCAGCAGTGTGCCTGTCGCCCTGGAACTAGACCCGAAATATAGAAGAGACAGGGAAAAAAGGAGTAAGAAAGAGCCCCCCCAGACGGGGGGGCGGAGGGAATGTAATAAACTGGAGGAGGGCCTTCAAAACATACCCCCGGCTTCTCCCTCCCGCACGGTGAAGTCTCCCCACAGCAAACAATTAGCAGCACCAGGTTGATCATATCAAAAAAGGAGGGGGGGAGTGGGGAGCATTATGCACCAACTATGCGAATAACCATGAGAGCACGCAACCATGAGTCCGCCTGTCTACTAGGTGACCACTCCCGAAGGATCAGCCTCAGCCTTGACCGCTCTTTGCGATTCTGCCCATGCCTGCCCCTCGACCCAGCACCATGTCCGATGTCCCAAGGTACAGGAGTGTCCAAAAACAGTCGGGAAGCGACGCACACAGGTGGGGTGGAAGTCTCTGAGCATCAGCACGGACCGCTTCATGGGGGGGCGTCTTTTCCAGTGCCGCCCCAGGATCTGCACTGCACACAAGGTCCAGACAGGCTGAAGCAGTCAAATGAGACACACGTTGCTGGAATCGTCCCTGGGCCGCCGGAGATTGCGCACGGGACAAGGCCACCATCTTCCGCTCAGGTCCAATACCTCCGGAGCAGATCAAGCCCACAGTTAGCCGACCACACGGTAGCATACTGTCCGGAGTGTCCGGCTGTACACTAATCGCGGGGGGGGCCGCAACATCTTCCTCCTGTGTGCAGTGTGGAAAGCCACTGTGTACTTGTGGACCAGCATGCCGCCACTGTCCCAACGCTGATACCACACCATCTAGCTTCCTCCCCAGGACCCCGGCGCCATGAGCCAAGGAGTAATGAAGGGCACCAAGGGCCTCCAGGAGGTCGCCGTACCCCAGAGCAGCTCTCTCCGATCGCTCTGCCACACTCCCGACCGTCACACACCCCCAGTCCCGCTGCGTCCCAGCGGACAGGATGGTAGGCTGCATAGTGACAAAATGGCCGCTGGGAAGGCCCGACTCGTATTGGGGCCAGGACCCCGGGACCAACGCCTCAAGGTCCACGTCGCTGAAGACAGGGATCCTGGGGGAGGAACAGATTCAACCGTTGCGCGGTCACGGGCAATAGTCGTCTCCGCCACGGACCAGCTCCCGCAAAAAGCCGGGAGCAGCCCGCAAGGATCAGGCCGAACCAGGGACGGCGTCCGGGCAGCTCACCGTCAAAGGCAGGGGCAAACACCACAGAATCCGAGAATTGCACACCCGGGCATGTCCTCGGTCCGCAGCGCTCAGCAGGGGGGGAGCGACCACAGCAAAATGCAGGCCGAAGGGAGCACCACTCCGGCGGACCGACTCCACCCAGTCACCACAGGCCGCTGTTGTTAAACTGCCGCCCGGCCAAGGCGTCCACTCGAGGTCCCGGCTTCGGGACCGCACGGGCCGCAAAGTTCAATCGCTGATTTCTCCGGCGGTACTGCAGTCAGAAACCTCAGGGTCACACGATCGGTTGCCACTTTCGTTTACGAACACGATCTCGTAGCGCAGAATAAGGATCTCATGCAGGATATCCGTGCGGGATGCGGAGGTTCACGGAGCCGGGAATCTACGCTGCCGTCCCGGTCGCCATCTTGGCTCCTCCCACTGGTATTTTGAATTATTGATTAGTTTTTGGTATTGAGAATTTCATTGCATTATATTGGTTGGGTTTCAGGTTGGATCTGATAAATAGGCTTATATTGGGAAGTTCTCATTTGGATGTGTCAGGGACTGTCTGAAACACAGTCAGGGACTTGGGCAAGGACTGGGAAATAAGTAGTAAAAGTACACAGAAAGAGGAGTTCAGCACTGCCCAGGATCATACAGGAAGTCAGAGGAGAAAAGGGATCCAAAGGGTAAGCCTGCACGAAGGAACAAGATGGCTAAGACTTAGAAAGGACAGGCACTCATGAGGTGATTTATCATTCAGAAAAAGTACACCCAGGAAGAATGTGCAAGACATATATATGAAACAACATTAACAGTAAAGGGGAGTGTGGGGTAAAGCACTCAGGAGCTCCACACTGTAAGACTGAAGCTCAGTAAGTTTTCACAATTGCTGTTACAGTTACAATTGCTGTTACTGACTGCAAATACCCACATATAGGATATGCATGCAAAGACAGGGTCTGTGGAGCTTATACCTATGGTGATGTTATAAATGTAACTCAAAGACAATACTCACAGTGAACAAGAAACACCACCCAGGTACGGATCTTGGCGATCAAACAGGAACACACAAGGCAGTAACAGCAAGGGGGTAGAACTAAACACAAGCACTATAAACAAGGAGCTATCAAGGAGGAGTGCTTAACAGGAAAGGAATTAACTCAAAGGGGACACTTTTACAGAAAGCAGGTAACAAACATACACGGTAACAGAAGCAAGACAACAGAATAGAAAGACAGCAAACTAGGAACTGGAACCAAGGAAATGGGAAGAAAGGCTGGGACTGGAAATGGATATACAGAAGCGGAGGCTAGAACGGTATACTAGAATAGTTCTGGATCAGGAGTCAAAAAAACAAAGTAGCACTGAAGGCTGTGCTGGAGCAAGACAAGAATTTAGCAAAACTCAAAGGCCAAAGTAGCACTGCAGGCAGTGCTAGTTCAGGAACAAGTGAAACTGCTGTAGCTCAGAAAAAAGGAATGCTAAGGCTCAGGAGCAGGAATTAGAATTGATCTAAAGCTCAGGAGTCAAGGTAGCACTGCAGGCAGTGCTAATTCACGAACTAGGGAAACTGCTACAGCTCAGGAAAAGGAATACTAAGGCTCAGGGGTCAAGGTAGCACTGCAGGCAGTGCTAGTTCAGGAACAAGGGAAACTGCTGTAGGTCAGGACCAAGGAATAACTGTAGCTCAGGAAACAAGGTAGCACTGCATGCAGTGCTAATTCAAGCACAAGGAATAGCTATAGCTCAGGAATTAAGGAACAAGGGTTAACTATAGCTCAGGGATCAAGGAATTTCAAACAGCTCAGGAAACAAGGATCGGTCTCACCGGAATACAGCTACAATGACCAACACTGGACTGAAAGGAGCTGGGGCTTAAAAGAGCTCACAGTAATCATATGCATCAGGTGTGAGCAGGCTAGCAGCAGCTAGACACAGGTGAACTGGATTCCTCCACCCATCCTTGGCCTGCAGGGGTGGAGACGGAGCAGTGAGCAGGGAATTCTAGGTAATGGAGTTTCCAGAATGAGCAGGCTGGCTTCGACAAAACCCGGCATGGATTGGGAATGGATCGCAATTTGCAAGGAGAATCTAAATGGCTGGAAGTCAGTATCTACATGAAGGGGAGGGCCTGGAAGCTTATTAGACCACTGGAGAGTCCCAAGGTTCAGCCCCCTGGTGGTGGAAACGAGAACACAGGGAGAAAGTCGTGACAGGATGATCTTTGACTTTAAGGCACAGTGCGAAAACAAATTAAATATATTTCACAGTGTTGTTGTTGCTGTTTCATGAGTCCACGTTTGGATGAGTCCCAACCAGTCCCAGTCGAGGGTAGTCCTGCATGGAAGATGATGACAAAATATGGGATAGGTGTGAACTTGTGGAACAGACTGTGGCATCGATATACTAAGGGAAATGAGGATTTGAGATGGCTGCTGGACAGTTCATTTGATCTAGATAAAATTCAATATTTGCAGCAACGTTTGTTTGAGAAAAAGGTCAGACAAGCAATGTGGGCCAGTTTTAATAAACAGGAAAAACATGCCTCAATGTTAGTAATTTAAGAACAAAGAGAGAAGGAACGACAACAGAAAAAGGGAGTGTTGCAGAAAGCCAAAGCATATGATCAATTAAAACAAACTGAAAGTATTGAAAGTATGGACAGAGAGTTTAGAATGACCAATAACAAGCCATATTTGACACAAGAGAAACATCGTGAGGATAACGATGAGGTATTAGAGAGACTCTTGGAGAATCCCCCACCATATGTCCCACAGGTTCCCATACCTTTCGCACAGGCACAAAATGTACCATTACAGATAGGTCAGCAGCAAAATTCACCTTTAGTACCCATTCCAAATGTACCAATTCTTCCTGCCCCATTTCCAGGTAGAGCAACTGCCTGTCCCACCCAGACAAATACTCAATCTGTCTGCTGTTCAACAGCAGTCACAAGCAGGAAAAGCGATACCTGCACCAAATGTATTGACTACCTCTCAGGTACATTGTTTCCCAAGGCTAGTGACTGGACAAACTCCCTCTGCATCCCAATCTGCTGAAAACACACCTGCAGGTACCCCACCTTTGATTCACAAGCATAGTGGTCATTTCAGAGATAGAAGTGGTAATTGGAGAGACAGACCTAATAATAGATATGGATTACAGAGAGATGATCCAGAAGAGTTAAAACAAATAGCCCATAGATGGATGGATGACATAAATAATGCCACAATGAATACTGTTATGGCAACTGTCAATAGGTTTGATATTATTGCAGCAAAACTTACTCATTCAATATATGACTGAAAGGATAGAGGACTGGTGGACATGGTGTAATAAAAATACCCCACAAGAATAGTTACAATTGTGGCATGATGCGCAAGGTCACATGATCTCTTCCCCAGATGTCCCATGGGCTGTTGAAAATTGTTTGCATTGGGGTGTTAAGGTTAGAAGAAAATATCAAAAAATGAATAGGGTATCTCCCATGAGGGAAATACACTCCCTTCCTGCAAACCCCTGCTGCTGCTGGTGTTCCTGTTCAGAACCCCATTCCCCAATTTGTTCATACTCCGTGGAGTAGGTATGAATTAATGGCAATAAAGAAAGATTTACCAGACTTTAGGAAAAACCCAAAGGGGTTTTATGAAGCCCTAGATTCAGACACTAAATTATGTGTAATGACATTCAAGGATTTGGATCTATTTTTTGATGCCTTACTCCCCAGAGAAATGGAATATGTCGACATGATGATGTAGCGCACTTTGGGCATGCTTGGGTACATTTTGAAAATCTTGACACACAGGGAAGACCAGGAGACAGACCATATCAACTTATACTTGATTTACCTGGTCTTATTATTGCTAAATTGCTACGAATAATACCAAGGGAAGACGTAAATTGGGATAAAATAACAACTTGTACACAAAAACCTACAGAAGAAGTCTCAGACTATTTCACTAAGATGGAGGAAATATTCAGGGCTCACAGTGGTCAGGATTTGGCAACTGTCACAGGGAAAAAAATGTTTGCTGACAAATTTGTGAATAATTTGATGAAAGAATTAGGAGAGTTGATTAAAGTATCAGAGAGCACCTGGTCAACTAAAGAACCCGCAGATGTTTTGGTAATGGCTACATATGAGGAGAATTACCAGAAAATAAATAAAGAAAATAATGATAAGAAAATTAAAGAATTAAAAACAAAGGTTTTGCTACAGCAAGTATTCCCAGACAGGGGAAGACAAACAGGTATGGGAAATGTGAGGAGAGTTGGACGTGGAAGATGGGCGGGCAGAGCCTCATCTGCTCCGGCGCAGCAACACAGAGCAGGATTAGGCCAAAATCAGTGTGCCTATTGTTTTCAGGAGGGTCATTGGAAGGATGAATGCCCTAGCCTACAGGGCCAAGCAACTGTGGCAAGAGGAAGAGGTAGTTCGGTGCCAAGGGGTACAGGGAGAGGTGGCACAAATAGGCAAGATTTCACCCAGCGTCAGAATGACAATAGACGTCAGAATTATTTTGATGGCCAACAAGTTGACAGAAGTTTCTATACTGAAGATTTTACTGACATTGATTACAATACCTTTGAGTATTCACAACAGGACAGCTATAGAAAGGGTGGAAATAGGGTCATGATTCCAGATAATTAAGCAGGTCTATATGTCACCATGGATATAGAAGGAGAAGTATGCGACGTCCTTGTTGATACAGGTGCCGCTCGCACCACTGTGGCTCATGACCAATTTCCAGGGGCTCCCCTCTCCGGCAGAATGAATACATCAGTGGGATTCTCAGGTATCCCCTTCCAGAGCCCCATCTGCAAACCCCTAAATGTTACTATAGGTCCCTTCACCACCTCTGCCCCATTTGTGCTCACTAAAAATTGTGCTGAGAACCTATTAGGTCTAGTCCTACTGAAAAGACTGAATGCTAACATTTATTGTTCTCCTGATGGTGTCTTTATATCAATAACTTCTGATAAGTTTAGCAAATGTTTTACAATGACAGATGTTACTCACCTACCACCTAAATTACAGGCAATTGATAAAACGGTCTAGGCATCAGAAGATAATGATGTTGGTAAAATGGACATAGATCCTATAGGGTAAACATCGTTTACCACGAAACCGGGAGACTGCATGCCATTGCAACGTGCTCGTTACAACGACCGCGTTGTTACAACGCATGCCATTACTCCGCAAGTCGGAACAACGACTTGCTCTAAGGGTCAGAAGGTGTTGGATTTAAAATCCAACACCTTCCCTACTGTTGCACAGACCTGAGTTGTAATAGTAAATTATACTATTCCAACATCCAGCGGCCCCCCCCAGAGCAAGTCGTTGCGACTTGCGGAGTAATGGCATGCATTGTTACAAAGCGGTCGTTGTAATGACCGCGTTGTAATGGCATCCGGTAAAAAAACAAGCAGGGTGACATGGCATATTTATCCCATTGTAATCACTGTTAAACAACGTGTTCCCATACCCCGCATTCCTCAATACAAAATATACCGGGAGGGAGAGGAAGGTCTCAAAGAGATTATCTCAGATTTAATACATAAGGGGATAATAAAAGAAACAGAAGCCAGCCCATGTAATAGTCCTATACTTCCTGTTCTTAAAAAAAACACAGAGGGAATCCCTGATAAATAAAGACTAATGATTGATCTTCAAGCTATTAATAAAGTTGTAGTACCCCAATATCCCGTGGTCCCTGACATGAATTCTATTTTTATCATGATTCCGTCTTCAGCCAAATATTTTATTGTGCTTGATTTAAAAAAAAAAAAGCATTTTTAGTGTGCCCATTGCTAAAGGAAGTCAATACCTTTTTTCATTTTTATTCCAAGGGCGTTCCCTTCAATTTACGCAAGCTCCTCAAGGGCACACAGAAAGCCCTAGTATATATGGTCAAGCTTTGAAGAAACAATTAGACCCTTTTACCCCCTCCAAAGGCTCTGTATTACTCCAATACATTGATGATCTATTAAATACTTCAGATACAGATGAAGGTTGTAAGGAAACAACAGTTAATTTTTTACATAATTTAGCACTCCTGGGACATAAAGTGTCCTTATCTAAAATGCAATATTGACAACAGGAGGTTGCCTATTTAGGTCACCTCCTGTCAAAGGGGGTAGAAGACTGCACCCACAAAGAATTGATTTGGTACAGAAAATGAAACGTCCCCAGACCCAATCTGATGTTCGCACCTTTATAGGTATGACTTCCTTTTGCAGGCAGTAGATACCTAACTTCTCATTAATTGAAAAACCTTTGCTTGCTCTAACATCTAAGAAAATTAGTAACCCATTCCCTTGGAGAGATGAATGTAAGCATGCTTTTCAACAACTAAAGAATGCTGTATGCAATGCACCTGCTTTTGGTAACCCTGATTATGCTAAGGAATTCTGTTTGTTTGTCCATGAGAAAGATGGCAGTGCTCTATCTGTTTAAACACAATCCCATGGGCATAGGAATAAACGTTGTGCTTATTTTTCCTCCACATTGGATCCAGTAGCTGAGGCTTTGCCTAATTGTTTGCGCTCAGTAGCAGCTACTGCTGCTGTTGTCAGACAATCTGAAATATATTTTCTAGGTCACAATTTGACAGTTATGGTACCGCACGCTATGGATGTGCTACTAAACAAAACTCAGACCCAGCACCTGACCAGTGCACGCTTAACAGGGTATGAGTTAATATTTTTTGCTCCAAATATTCTGAAACGTTGCAATGCTACCCCTCCACAGTGATTCAGGGGAAGAACACCATGTTTGTGTGTTGACCACTGACGAAGAAACCAAGGGATGGGTAAACCTAACAGATACTCCCATATCTGACCCACAGGGAGAGTTGTTTGTAGTTGGTTCATGTTTCAAATTAACGGATGGTACAAACACTGCTGCATATGCCATCACCACTTTGAAAACAGTGGTAGAGTCATGTAAAATACCACAAATGTCAGCACAAGCAGCAGTAGTACTTGCCCTTACATGGGCATGTGAATTGAATAAAGATCTCATTGTAAATATTTATACTGACAGTCAGTATGCCTATGGTGTTGCCCACTCATTTGGGCGATTATGGAAAGAAAGAGGATTTTTGTTCTCACATGGTACTGAAATACAGCATTTAGAATCAATAGTAAAGTTATTGGAGGCTCTGATGTTACCAACAAAAGTTGCCATTGTTAAATGCAGTGCCCATAAAAAGGTTGTTGATGAGATAGGTCAGGGAAATGCTTTTGCAGATGAAACAGCCAAGCAAACAGCCAGATCTGAATATAGTTTAATATATGTTACAGGACCAGCTAGATGGGTCCCTGACGTACCAATGTTTAACAATACCTTAAGATGTGTTAGAGAGATACAACAGGAAGCTACCATGGAAGAGAAAGAGGCATGGCAGATGTATGGTAGATTAGATGATACAAGATGTTGGATAGATCTGTCAGAAAAACAAAGATGGATGCTTCCTAATTGTTATGTTAACGCTATTGTTACTATGGCACATAGCCCGGCTCACATTAGTGCCAAAGGAATAGTGAGAACATTAAACCATGGATGGTTCAACAAACTGATTCCCAGGGTGGCAGAGTCCCATGTCAAAAGATGCATGATATGCGCTACTTATAATCCAGGAAGAGGTACCTCAGTCCCGACAGGCCATTTTACACTACCAAATTTGCCCTTTGAAGTCCTGCAAATGGATTTCATAGAAATGGAACGAGTGGGCAAGGTTATGTAAGTCTTAGTGGTGGTTTGCATCTTTAGTAGGTGGGCGGAAGCTTACCCTCTATGAGATAACACAGCCATAAGTACTGCAAACATACTCCTGAAGGAGTACTTCCCAAGATTTGGCTTGCCCAGAGTTCTTTGGAGCGACAATGGGCCACACTTCATTGGCCTAGTGATGGACCTGGTCTGCAAAAGGCTTGCAGATAAGGCAAAAGTTTCATGCTGCCCACCATCTACAGGCTGCAGGCCTAGTGTAAAGATACAATGGTATCTTGAAAGGAAAACTGGGAAAGTTTTGTGCTGAAACTAAATAAAGTTTTTCCTGATGCTTTGCCCGTAGCTTTGTTTTCAATGCGTAATACTAAACACTCGAAAATGGGGTTATCTCCATGTCAGGTAGTTATGGGGATTTCTGCAAATGTATGGGGTGCAGCAATTAAAAACTTTTGGGGTGAAATTGAATATCCTCTACTTGTTGATTATTGTGACGAATTGACTAAAGAATTGCGTTTGATTCATTCAAAGGTTCGGGTCATAATCTAAAGCCTGGAGACTGGGTCTTCACCTGCAAATTCCAGAAAAAATCCAGTTGTGAGACACCGGTGCAAGTGCTACTCGCCACTCAGACTGCTGTTAAGTGCATAGGACACAAACACCTGCTGCATGCCAGCCATATTAAGAAAGCTCCATTGCCTTTGTTCTATGATCAATGTGTGAAGCAAGGAATTCCTGATTTGGAAAGTGAACAAATTCCACAGGAAGCATCTTTTACTGATGGTGAGCTGGTTGAAGAAGGAGAAGTTGCGCATCCAGTGGTCAACTTCATGCCTGTTGTGCCCAAATAGATACCAATACCTCTGTTTGAGCATCTGGATTGTGATTCGCCTAGGTATCATTTGTGATCTAGGACTGTCAAGAACTATAGACTTTGAATGAAAAAACTATCTCTGGTGAGATAGCAACCCATACCGGTGGCCAGGACAGCCAACATCTAGACCTGTACATAAGCCTGCCAGTGAGACTTTGAAGTAAAGGACACTGGAAACTCTTGATAGGGATTTTGAGGAGGTCTTGGCCACGTTACTTTGCTTTCTGCTGTTTGGTGTTTTTGATTTGTTTCTCTTTTTTAAAAAGAATAGGCCTGCAGAAACAAGGTTATTTATCCAAGCAAGGGAAGGGTAGAAAAGAGAGAAAAAGAATAGTCTGAGCTAAAAGACAAATATTAAGAGAAGCATCACTCATTAAGAACAGGTATTTGTACATCACACACAAATAATACAACTTGGGTAAGACTAGGAGTATTGAACTGAGACCATTTGGGAAATCACCCTCTGATCTGTGGCAGGAGGAGAAGACTCCATTGTCTGGTAAACAACAATTTTGGACCAAGAAAGTAAAAATTATTGTGCTTCTGTGTCTTCTGGTAATAATATTAGGAATGCTAGGGTTGTTCTGATGGTTAGAAGAAAACCACCCAATTTCTAAATCACTGACATCAGTCACCACACCAATACCAGAGCATCAGTACATAACCCTTGCCCCTCATAAGCAAGCACACCGCTTGCAATATGTGAATACATTCATTCAGGTTTTACATAATGCCCATCTTGGCTATAATGCTACAGATTGTTGGATTTGTGGCTTCCTGCCATCTTCAGTCAAAAGGAAGGCACCTCTTATTCCTCTACTTTTATCCTACACTGGGTCTTGTAGTGCCTGGTGGAAATTTAGTTTTGCTTCTTATATCAAAGTTACTAATAAAACTGTACAGAGCCAGCTTAGGGGTCACCTTTATTATCTATGCTGGCCAAATGCTGTTAGAATCTATGGAACCATAGAGGAGAGGGAGGAATTTACAGGCTATGATAACTTCTCTATATTATTATTCTTTAATGAAAGAAAGCTGTCCAGGGTGGCTATAATACCCATACCTGTGCATGCCCATAACGCCCCCTTTATTGTTCAAGGTGAAGGGCCCCTTGCTGTTGGGAATGGTATTTGCTACCGTACAGTGATATTCAATTGCACCAGTTCTCCATCATTTGTGGCCTCATAAAACACCTATTTTGTTTGTGGTACACATCGACATAATAAACGGGAAGTACAGGTTGACCAGGCAGAAACCACGCTGCAGCAATTTATTGATAAAATGAATGAAAGGTCTAGTGCCTTTCTGGGGTCCTAGTGCCAATAGTGTACAGGTGCTCCAATTGATCAGAGTTGTGGAAGCTGTTATTAATGAGAATGCTGGTGCACTCAGTAACATTGCTGTAGAAATGCAAGCTACCCGTCTTGTTTCCATTCAAAATCGTATTGTTTCAGACATTCTTTTAGCAGGGGTGGTATGCCACTTAATTGGTAGTTCCTGCTGTGTGTATATCCCAGATAACACTCCTAATGTGAATTTGGCAATTCAAAAACTGCACAAAATTGAAATACATAAGGATACTGTAGACTGCACTTGGTCAAGTTGGTTTAGAGAAGTACTGCTCACATGGGGGTGATAGCCTTGGTTATAGGTGGGATTATTTTGGGGTGCTATCTATTTGTGAATTGTCTTCCCATGTGCCACAGCATGTTCCTTTCAGCCTGTAAGCCCCTTCCAGTTTCTGTTTCACAACAGAATATGCTTATGATGCAAGAAGAAGAAATATGCGATTTAATGAACATTAATGTTAGTGCCCTCACAGATTAGCCTTCTTGCATAGGCTCATTTGTTTCTTATTTTCTCTGTTAACAACCCTATAATGGAGAATATCTGAAAATGAAGTACTATCATAATATGAGGGGCCAATCCAAATTATTTATTACTGATTCTATAGGTTAATGATAGCAGGTAATTGTTAAATGTTGAACTCATATTCTAGGACCATTTGAGGAAAAAGGTATATAATATGAACATGAGTGCAGGTTTGTTTTTTAAAATCCACCTGACTTTGTACAACTTTGTCAGAGGAATTTTCCATGTACGTGCTGACGTTGTACATTCTTTTCTTTCCATGCCCTTGGAAAAGTACTGAATGGTTGTTAGAATAATTACACCTTATTAATCATTTGTGCTTCTCTGAAATGTAAGGCCACATTACTTTTCCATTTTAATTTGCAATTAGTTAAGGTCTGGGATTCTTTCTTACATTACTTTCCTTGAAAATGTAGTGTGGTTAGCTATTCTTATTGTATATATAACTGGAAGGAAATTTCTATTGGATTAAGGGAGGGGAGTGGAGTCTGTATGCAGACTGGTTTGAGAGATAGTATAAATATGAAAGGAGAATTCTTTCAGCTGTTCATTACCTTCACCGAACAGGGTTTTTCCTTGTTGGATTTGCACCTGCTTAAGTGTGAATAAACTGCTCTTTGTTACCTCCGACTACCTGTACTCTTTTGGATTTAAGGAGACAAGAGTGGAATTTTCCAGAGCACAGAGGTGTGCTTTCCACAATTATATTCTTGCGGCCATAGCTGTGATGAAGGAGGGGACGGAGTTCCCCCAAGGTTTCCCTTCATGTTATACATATCACTTGTCTTCTGATCAAGTCCCATTTGCAACTATTCCGTCCGTTGGGTATCGGCTGATTCCCAACAAGGACCGCAGACTCTCTTTAATCATTGCTGCACATGAGGGTGTGGCTTCTGCCCATGCCGGCGTGACTGTGACAGTTTTGCTTTTATAGCAATGTTTTTGGTGGCGTGGTTTATAACAGCAAGCACGTAAATATGTTCTTTCTTGTGACATCTATCAGCAAATTAAACCTTCTTCTTTTACATGACCACCACACACTCAGCTTTACATTTCAAATCAGCCATTTGGCTGTATTTATCTTGATAACTGCAGCCCTTTTACTTCTGACACTGCCTTTAAATATATATTGGTAGCAGTGGATTCTTGCACTAGATTTCTTTGGGTTTGGCCGCAAGGCAGTGCTGACGCTCGAACTTTTATAAAAGATTTGCTTGTCTTTGTCAGTATATTTGCCTGTGGCTCCTTCCATTCAGACCAAGGTCCGGCTTTTGCCTCTAGGGCTTACCGAGATGTGATGAAGTCTTTGGGGGTGCGGGTGCAATTTTTGTCTCCATATTGGCCTGGGGGCAATTTGGTTGTGGAGCGTATGAACCGTAACTTAAAGCAATCTTTAACAGCTAGAGTATTAGGTACTGGCAGGGGCTGGCTGACTTATCTTTAAGGAGTCCAATGTGCACTTAATAATCTACCTTAAAGATCTCTGGGTGGGTGGACCCCATACGAAATGCTCTTTGGCATTAAAATGTTTGTGCCAGACCTTGATGGTCTAGACGTTGTGGCGGCTACCACAACGTTTGAAGTAGATAACCATTGTGCTGTGCTACAGGATCTAAAAAAGACTTGTGACGCACTGGTGAAAGATCATTTACCCTCATCCACAGAAGCAGTGCAGCTGATTCCTGTTACCGGCTGGCTTCCTAAAGTTGGGGATCTGGTCCGTGAGAAAATTGAAAACAAAAAATATTTTTTTTCCTTCATACCATGCATCAATCCCAGTCCTTGGATTGAAGGGTACTCGTACTGTGATTTTCCCTCCGCTGCCTGGTCGCAAGGAGAATCGATTCATTTCCATCGAACATGTCAAGTTACACCATATGGCCGAAACTGAATAGTATGCCTAACAAGCATTCCCTGACAGGATGTTTCACTGCGTCCAATGACTTCTATCTCCCCGACAACTATGCAACAATAGGAAGGGGAGATGGAGACTTCAATTGATTTGTTGCCTGTTTTACCATCAACTTCAACCACTGTGGCAAATGAATAGGCCTCCCCACCGATCGAAATTATTTTTTTTAACATTCCTGATACTGCAATCCACTCATCTTCCAGTGAGGAGCAGCCCCCATTATTTCATCTAGGTTCAAGTGGTTAGTATATGGACAGAGCTAACTTTTCTTCGTATTCATCTTCATCATCTTTCTCTGAGGCAGAGCCCCCAACTCGTGTTTGTATTTTTATCTCCTGGTTTAAAGGAACTTACCTTGTTCCCCCTTGGACGTACATCTGGCTGGTACTCACGATGGTTTTCCTCTTCATGTGGATTAGATTTGAGAGTTTTCTTCCTACTAATAAATGGCCATTACCTACCTGAACGCTCTGCTGTCCACTTGGTAGACGGAGAACTGGCCCCTCACACTTCATCTCATAAAATGAAAAAGGATCAAGCCCTGGTTAATATTTCAGAGTTTCCTATTGTTGATGGTATCGTTTAGGATAAAGTACCATTCAAAGTCTATGATCCGACGGAAACTTTACAGATTCCATACGTGTTCTGAGTTTCTCTAGGTGATGTCATCATGCCTGGAATACACTCCGATGACTGGGATGTTAACTCAGTTTACTCACTGTTTTCGGATTTAAAATATTACACTGCTTTTGAGACTGAAGATATGTATTTGAATTCTTCAAATTTTGCAGAGTTATTCTGTTACCAACATTATGGCCATCATTTTTTACACAAATCCAACACTATAAGACCACCTTTTAGTTATATACAATGGAAACATTGTCCAACACCATTCAAGGGGAGTTCACTGACACAGAAAAATAAATGTGTCTATTTTTCTGGTTACAATCTTACTGACCTGAAATTGTATTATTACAAATTGAATACGCCTACACATACAAATTTCATACCAAATTGGTATATTCTTCATCTTTTGTAGCCGACTTATCATTAAAAGGTTATGATTATTGGAAGGACATGATTGATTTGAAATCAATATGGGGTACCAAAGTTTGGCAGGTGCAGGATACTGAATCATTTCATCGTGCTTGTTTAATACCTTCTCAGCTGATATTTTTAAATCAGACTGTTCAACAAACTACATGTTTTGGTTTGGGCACTCCTAAAAATGTTAATACTCCCTCAATTCCGTCTTTGGCTGCCTACGAGACATGGCAGACTACACAATTGACGAATTGACCGAAATGTTTTAAAATGGTACTCTTAACTCCTCCAATATTGATCCATTGGGTTGGTTAGTGTTGCCAATTAACACCAACGCTTGTCAATTACGCTTTTCTAATGCCTCCAGTGGGTTTACACTCAGTAGACCTGACCCTCGTTTTGCTCATTCTCATACAGTTACTATATATTCCGTAGGTAAATTGTGTCAGCAATGGGAAACAACCTTTACAACGCAGTCATTACATCGCACTACCTTTACATAGCAGTCATTACATCGCAACATCCTTTACATCGCATGTCATTACAACGCAGCCATTACATCGCATGTCACTACAACGCATGGCATTACAACGCATGTCACTACAACGCAGGCATTATATCGCAAGTCATTACAACGTATACCATTACAACGCATAGTACAGTTACAGTATCCAACACCTATCCTACTGTTGCACTCACTGGAGTTAGAATAGTAATTTTTACCCCTACACTATCCAACACTTACCCTACTGTTGCACTCACTGGAGTTAGAATAGTAAGTTTTACCCCTACACTATCCAACACTTACCCTACTGTTGCACTCACTGGAGTTAGAATAGTAATTATTACCCCTATACTATCCAACACTTACCTTAAATGCGATGTAATGGTATGCGTTGTAAAGGTATAATGCGATGGAATGGAATGCGTTGTAAAGGTAGTTTCTGAAAATGCGATGTAATGGCATGTGATGTAAAAGAATGAGTTGTAAAGGATGTTGCAATGTAAAAACTGCGTTGTAAAGGCATGCGTTGTAAATTTATGCGTTGTAACGTCATACATTCGTCAGCAGTGGTTGGAACATTCCACACTGTCATCTGTGAAACGACACCTTTCTCTCTTGTCAGGTGATATCGATCTGGCTGATTTCCTTTTAGGCCCAACATTCCCTTGCACTAGCCGTTTTGTATATGCTGCATATAATGCATTTTGAAAACTGGCCCAGATGGAAGCTGCTTTACGCTTATGACAAGTTGATCGTGATCATTTGTAAAAAGTACTTGCTGTGGTTGATAACAGTATTAACACTTTGTCTTCTCGTTTCTACACTTTGGATAATATTGTTTCGACTGTTATTGACATGGTACAGAATGATGTACCTGTTTTGTTTCATGGTCAGAATCAGTTTCGCTCTGTTATGCAATTTGGTTAGACTTTTGCAAACGCTGAAAAGTGGGAAAGCGCCATGGGATTATTTGAATGCTTCCGCCCTGTTTTTACCGTTTAACTTGACTGATAAACTGAAACGTATATCAATGAAAGATGCTACATACACAATGTTACACATTGAAAAACTAGAACAGTTGCCTTTCTCAATAGCGGAAACTGATTCTTCTGTATGGTTAATACACTGGGTTATTTCATTGCCCATCTCACCGTTCCAGTTCACAGCATGCATGAAACATTACCCAATTGGCAGAGATGAGCCCCTTGGAAGTTGTTTTATTCAGGATTGTGGTCATTACCTTTCACTTTTCACTGTCAACAAGCAGATACAGAAGTTTTCCTCACAGGGGAGGACTGTGATTCTACCGTAGGACACTCTTTAGTCTGTAAACAAGTTAAACTTCACGGTGCTTTCAACATTTCGGCCCCGAATTTGGCTTGTTTTTTAAAAGGGACACCAGTCCCTGCCATTATTCCAACACTCACTCTGCTTTCTAACGGCAGTTATCTTATCCTGAATAACCACAACAGCTGCAGCTTACGGGCAGGAATTTCGCAACTTGTTACATTTTGAAGCAATGTTCTTTTTCCACCCACATACAGGATTGTAGATCGTTTGCTGTGGCCTTCCATTCCAACTTTGAAAACAGCTTTCAATAAGCTAAGCAAACTCAAAGTGCTATTGTTTCAACAAAAAGTCGCTCTCACTTCAGCTCAAGAGACCTTCGAATTGCAGGTGGCTAGAACATCAAGTGAGATTCAGTCACTGCTGAATACAAATCTCCCACTACAGTTTGGAGAACTAATTCACCAAATATTTAATGCTTCTGATACCAAGGGCCTAGCCCACTTTTTCAAACTTGTGTGGTCTGGTCTCGTCACTTAATTTCAAACTATTTTTTGAGTAATCCCGGCCTTTATTCACGCTATTTCTTACAGCGCCTTCGAAGTGTTTCCCTTGCTGCTCCTTTTGGTTTGCGGAGTGCTTGTTCTTCTTCTACTACTCTGTAATGGCTGCCCGACCTGTGGTTCTGCCCAGCCGAGACCGATTGCGGCTGTAATGTGAACGGATGTGGCAATTTTTTGGTTTGATGCCATTGGCAGCTCTTAGTATCGGCTACAGGCTAGCCTTCTGTTACACCTACTTCACCTGTGTGCAACCTGTGTTCTACTGCCTCCGGTGCCCCTTTGAATGGGACCTGGATGTCTGCCTCTCCAATACATCACATGCTGTTTCGGGGATTCTGCTAATGCACAGAACTATGCACAGGAAACCAGGACCTCAGTGAATTGTGGTGTACCAAAAACTCACCTCAGTACCCAGAACCCCTATCCAACTAGCATCAGTGTCTCATTCGTTCTCCGTATCATCTCGAAGCTATCAATGATTAGACAACCCAGAACAAGCGACTTAGAGTACTCTCAGGAATGGTGGGAATCAGAAACACCTTTTCATCATTATTCTCATATCAGTCCACAACAAGAGTAATCAGAGTCACGGAAAAGTTTAAAATGTTTATTTTTAACTACGTGCTATAAGGTGCAGTACTTTGGCTAATACAAGCAGGCAAATGATTAAAAATAAAACCATCAGCATTGTTACAATACCATAGAAAATGAAGGGAGAAATAATATTTAAAATGATAGTGGAAAACAAGTCCTATAATACTTTGTGAACCACGCTCCCTTGGCTAGTAAACTTGTTTTATAAACCACTAGAAGGTCTCTAAGTTTGAATGGGGAACCCCATACCTCAAAGATCAGCTTAGGTGAATCACATCACAGGATCAGCTCTGCTCTCTGTGTCTGGAAAGGTTTTCTTCAAGTGTCTAAATCATGCATGCAAATGCAATATTAAAGGCACCCGAGTTTCAGATATTTGCAGCTGTGTGCGTGTTGTGTCTAGAGCGTGGGCCGATCAACCTGAATTCAACAGCATACATTGTTATTTGACCTTGACGGCTTCTGCACACAGTGTTCAGACTAAGGTCGCGGTGCACGTCTAGGGATGTGAACAACAGACCGTTCTCATGTGAAGAAAAAGCAAGCAAGATATTTTAGCTGTAATTACAGCTACCTGTAGTGTCGTGTGCAAAAGCAGCAAGGTGGCAAGATGGCGTTTACTTCTAAAGCGCTTATGCTAACATAGCAATGTGTGCACATAAAACCCCGCCTCCACTACACCCTCCCTTGATCGGACCACAAACAAAATAGGGAAGCAATGTAGGAACGCAGAGTTCAAGTTCGAGCGAAACAGCACCAAGTTCATGTATTGCCAAATCATATAATTGGTAGCGAAAGATTGAAACATTTGTTGGGAAAAGGGTATTTTTTTTTTAAATCATCTCTCAGGGGCAGTATACAGCCCAATGTGGAGTAAAAACAGAAAAGTTTAAAAATCTGGATTAGGACGTGCGGAAGATGGACAACTGCCAATTCAATCCATCAACGTGTAGGCACAATAAGTTGCAACTGCCTCCAAGAGGAAGTCATTATAATGTTCAGTAAAAGAGTGAGCCATCCACTCAAGTACAGTAAATGAACATACATGTTCTTCGATAACCGGAGCCTCTAGAACCATCAGAGGACAACTTGTGTGTTCTTCAAGATACCTTCTCGCCAAGAAGCCATATGCTGCCGCATATATATCCCAATTCCCTAGGACTCCGTGCGCTGCTCCACAGGCCATTATCCCGATACCAGAACAGTCCAACTCATGAGCCACTAAGGGATTCATTAGTGGATGGTAATCCGGGGCAGAGACGCCGTGTTTGACAGGCACAAATCCAGAGCCCATTCAAAAGGACAATCTAGGCAATGGAATACAGGTTGCATGCAAGTAAAGTATGAGAACCGGAAGGATAATCCATAGGCTACGCTCAAGGTGGCCAGTGGTAATGTTCCATAGTAATCAAGCATCCGGTTGCGCAGTTGAAGCAGCCGGGGCAGGATGTCGTGTGATACAGATTGTGCAGCCATTGCGGAGCAAGCAAACCAACAGGAGCACAGCAGTCAGGGCGAGAATCAACAGAAGCCCGCCGAAGACGCTGGAAAAAATAGAATGAAAAAAACACACCAAATATTGTTTGGAAGGAGGTCAGAGCCCACAACTTTGAAAAAATGCACCAAGCCAGTTGTTGTCGAGGCATTGAATACGCACTAATATACTAGAAGGTGAAAGCATGATTTTGAATAATTTCAATATAAAAGCACAGGGACTATGGAATTGTAAAACTCAGAATGTCATCTATCTTCTCCTCAGTCCCTGTGGTTTAGGCTACGTAGGGGAAACATCCAGAACAATTCAGATCAGATTAACTGAGCATCGGTCAACCATCAAAACTGTTAAAACAATGGTGCCCTTAGTAAAACATTATAGGGAGTTCAATCACAAATCAGAAGATATTCGGTGGCGAATATTAGAAAAAATCAAAACTCCAGATGACAAAGGCAGGTCACAAATCCACAAAAAAGAGAAGTCTACTGGATTTTATCATTAGATACGTTCAAATGTGGGTTAGATAATGAGACCATGTCCAGCCTACAGTTGACATTATGACCTGTAATATATTCTGAGTACCTTACTACTATATAACTATAGATTTAACCCTCTTATTGCCTATTTATATAATATACAAATAGGAACTAAAGATAACATATGAAAGATAAGGAGCCATGTAACCACCAAACATACATATGATAATACTTATTTTGTAATAAGATATGTACATATCTGGTGGTAACATTAGGTTTAACTTGCACCTTGTATAAACTTTATTGGTGCTCATAGCTTAATTAAACCCGATGTTTTCATAAATGAGTACAACAAAAACAACACGAAAATTACTATGAGTATAAATTTTTGCCAATTCTCCGTATCTTGTAGGATAAATGCATTACGTTCTAGTATTTCTTTTTCCTGTACCATTAAAACAACAATAGACCAATAGAGGGGGCGTGGCTAAGTGCCAGCGAAGATGGCCGCTTAGTTTTGAGCTCCGTCGGAGCGGCGTCTTTCCCCGGTAATATCCGCCCAACATCGCCCATGCAGAGTGGCCACACCGCACTGGAATCCTGGTGGTGACTCGCTCTTCTAAATCCTGTGACCCCGGGAGTGAAAGACACCTCTGCCACGAAGCTACGGCGTTGGAGCCGGGCGGCGCATGGGAGCGGCGCGGAGGCGGGCAAAGGAACGCACGCAACTTCCCGGATCGGCAGCCTGTCCGGAAGCCTGCAGCCGACATTGTGGCACTGGCGTGTCCTGCATCGGAGGCGGACGCGGCACCTGTGGCGATCGATTATTTATGCAAGCTTGATTTGATCTTTAGTTCTAGTGCGCCAAACTTGTAAAGTAAAATGAACTTACTTTTGGTAAATGTGTATTGTCTGCCAATTACTCACTGACATGTCTTTCTTCTGTTTTGTTTCCCTTCTTGAAGCGGGGACTGTTTAGCTGCAACTCCGGAAGGAATCGTGAGGGGTTTCCTGGGCAACGAGGGAAGGAGTTGAAGGCCGGACTGAAATCACCGATGCGGAAGCGATGACTGGATCCAAGATGCAGGAGCTTGAATTTCCGCCGTCAGGTAAGTGAAGAATAAACGAGCGCAAGCATGATTCCTTGCAAGTCTGGGGTTTAAATAGCTTGCGGGAGGGTGGGGTTCTCACCGGGAGGGAGCAAGATCACACGTGCATGACACTCGCGTTGAATGCAGCTGCTACGAACGTGACTTCCAACTGCCTAACACGGGCATGTTTACAACGTGCATAATTATGGAAATACAAACTGAAAAAACAACGTGACAATGCTGCCATTGCTTTGTACTAAATAGAAACGTGCTTTGAGAACGTGCTGATTCACATGAGACTGTCTGAAGCGAGAAACAGCGTGATTCTTACATATCTTTTCTAAACAAACATTGGCAAAAAAATTTGGGAGAAAATAATAAAATACAAACAGATTAAACACATTGCCATGGTCGTGATCTAATTCTTATAATCTGTAGCTGTATCAAGTCAGGGATCTTCTAATTGAGTCTGAGCATGGTTGTTACAACAAATTGTAACAGTCGCTCCCCTCAAAGGCCGCCCCACGGGGCGAGGCTTGAGAGGGTAAAGCAAGTAAAATTGCCTCAGTAGCCGAGGGGGCATGAACAAACGATGCTGGTTCCCATGAATTTTCTGTATCATCAAAACCCTTCCAGGCTATCAAATAGTACAGTTTGCCCTGTAACCTTTTTGCATCCAAGATTTTTCGCACTTCGTATTCTAAATGCCCATCAATCTGAATGGGAGGAGGTGGAGGTTCTGGCCTAGTATATGAATTATATGGTTTCAACAAGGATACATGGAAAGCAGGGTGTACCGGATATTCTAAGGGGAGTTCTAATTGCACTGTTACTCGATTAATTATTTTGTTTATAGCAAATGGTCCTATGTATTTTGGTGACAATTTTCTTGAACCTGTCAACTTTAAATTTTTTGTAGAAAGCCACACCTTATCTCCTACTTGATATTTGGGGGTATCTATCCTGTGCTTATCTGCTTGTTTTTTCATTGATTCCTTATACTTGTTTAAATGTTTAATAGCCTTTTCTTGTATGTCTACTAGTGTAGATAATCGTTCCATGACTCCTGAGTTTAGGGAAGGAGTGACTGTCATAGGCAATGCTTGTGGATGATAGCCCTGCATAAAATAAAAAGGAGTACACTTTGTTGCAGAATGTACATTATTGTTATAAATAAACTCTGCAACAGGTAATACCTTATCCCATTCAGTGGTAAACTCTGCCATTAAACAACGCAGCGTTTGTAATAATGTTTGGTTTACTCTTTCTGTTTGGCCGTCAGTTTCGGGATGAAAGGCCGTTGAAAGAGCTATTTCCATTTTAAGACTCTTTCCTAAATGTGTCCAGAATTTAGAGGTAAATTGACTCCCCCTGTCCGAAAGGATCTTGGTTGGTAAACCATGTAATCTCACAATTTCTTTAATGAAAATGTCAGTTAACTCCGCTGCCGTAGGTAGTTTAGTTAAAGGAATGAAGTGTGCCATTTTTGACAGATAATCCACTACCACTAAAATAGTCGTATAGGTGTTAGACATAGGTAAATTAGTTATAAAGTCCAAACTAATTGTATGCCAAGGATTTGGAGGAGTGGGTAATGGTCGTAACAAACCCATAGGTGCTTTGTGCAGAGATTTATTCCTGGCACAAATTGGACAAGCATTGACATACTCCTTAATATCTGAAATCATTGAATTCCACCAAAAATGTTTCTTACAACTGTCCAGAGTCTTTTGTGAACCTGGATGACCAGCTAAACTTGAGTCATGATGCCAGGCCATTACCTTTTCTTGTAACTCCTTGGTTGGCACATACAGTAAAGCATCATGGTAAAATAAACCATCCTAAATAGAATGGAGAGGATTTTTTAGCCAATCTTGGGTCATTAATTTTAGATGCTCTTCTCTGATAGTTTTTAAAAAATCCTGTTGTGTAATTGGTGCCAAAAATGTTTGTGGAGGAATTATGGGAGGACCTGATCCTTCTTTTCTGAGATCTGTGGTGTACCCATATCTTGATAGTACATCTGACTGGATTTGTTGTGCTCCTGGTCGGTAAGTTATAACAAAATCAAAGGCACTAAAGAAGTTTAACCACCGCATTTGCCTGAGTGTTAACGCTCTTACAGAACTAAAAAACTGCAAATTTTTGTGATCACTAAATATTGTGACAGGAAATTTTGTGCCCATTAAATGATGCCTCCATTCTGTAAATGCCAACTTTATTGCCAAGAGCTCCCTCTCGGCTACGGTGTAATTCTGCTCAGCTGGCAACAGATTTTTCGAATAATAAGCTGCAGGATGAAGTTGTCCATCCTGAATATCTCTTTGAGAAAGCACAGCTCCCACCGCCACCTGTGACGCATCTGCCTCAACAAAAAAAGGAAGATCGGGGTCTGGATGCTTTAGCAAAGGTGCAGAGGTGAATTTTTCCTTGAGTGATTCAAACGCATGAGCTGCTTGTTCTGACCATACGAATTTCTGCCCTTTGTGTAACAGTTTAGTTAAAGGTACTACAGCTTCAGCAAAATGAGGAATAAAACGCCTGTAAAAGTTGGCAAAACCCAAAACCTTTTGTATTTCTTTTACTGTTGTGGGTTCAGGCCAATCCTTAATTGCATTCACCTTTTTTACATTCTTCATTATTCCTGCTGGAGATAAACAATATCCAAGGAAGTCAACTGTGCCTGTATTAAAAATACATTTTTCAAGCTTAGCAAACAAATGATTTGTTAACAATTTCTGTAATACCGCTCTAACTTGATGTACATGTTCTTCTCGAGTTTTTGAATAAATAAGTATATCATCAATATATACAATTACGCAAACGTCAAGAAATTCATGCAACACCTCATTGATAAAAAATTGAAATGCTGCCGGTGCATTGCATAAACCAAATGGCATGACTGTGTATTCAAATAATCCAAACTTGGTTTTGAAAGCAGTTTTCCACTCATCATTTTCTTTCACTCTGACAAGGTGATATGCACCTCTCAGATCCAATTTTGTGTAAATAGTGGAATGACGTAATTGGTCTAGAAGAACAGGAATCAAAGGCAATGGATATTTGTTTTTTATCGTGGCCTTGTTTAATCCGCGATAGTCAATGCAAGCGCGGAGACTTACATCAGGTTTAGGAAAAAAAACAGTGGCGAGGATACTGGAGAGGTGGAATGTCTTATAAAACCTGACGCTAATAACTCATCAAGATACGTTCTCAAATACTTTGTTTCCTCTTCTGTGAGAGCATACACTCTAGTGTTAGGCAAGGTAGCTCCGGGTATTAAATCTATTCGACAATCATATGATCTATGTGGTGGTAAAGAACCAGCCTTCACAGGATCAAATACATCTTTAAAATCTTGATACTCGGAGGAGCCTAGCGCTTGACCAAGATGGCCGCGTGAGCTTAGAGCTCCCGAGACCCTCGCGCCCTCCGTCGACTATCCTGTCTCTAATCCTGATGGTCTGCATGGCACCGTGTTGCTGAGTTGTCAGGGAGGCGATTGATGCTACCCACGGTCGGATCGCCCATCGGGAACCGGACTTACGACTGGCGGAAGATTGCGGCCTAACTCCCGGGGATGCCAGGGGCTAGAGTTGGCAGGATGCCCGACTCCTAGTTGATCAACAACGGCCTGGCGAGGTGTGAACTGTCGGACGGAGGTCCTCGCTCTTTCACTTTCGGTTTCGTTCCCTTTGTCTGCCCGGACACTGTAGAGCTCTGGGTGGCTTTATTACCCCAAGGACGCTCGGCGGGCTACTCTGGCAGCACAAGGCAGACCTGCTCACTCCTTATTCCTCCCTCTGAGAGGGAACAGTCTTAACTGCATTGGACTGCCTGGAGTCCATTATGTCGGGCAAAGCAGAAGGGGATCGGCTGAAGACTAAGTCCACCAGGCGGGGAACGTATTCCCAAGTCAACAGTATGGACCGCTACGCCCTCCTGAAAGCATCGCCGAGTGGATCGAGCCAGGCGCCGGATGCCCAGAAGGAGGACTCGCCTGGGACACCGGAGCTCTCCCTACAGGATGTCATGGGCGCGCTCGACGGGATGCAGTCCTCGATGGGGAGACAGTTCGAGGCCCTGGCGCATAAGGTGGATGCCATCCTGGTAGATGTCAATCTGATCCGCTCGGACCTGGGCAAGACGAACGAACGCGTTAAGAACCTGGACCACAAGACCACGGGCCTCACTGATGATGTAGCGGATCTGCAGACCGAGGTTCGGAAGTTGAGGGCCGAGAGTGACCTCGCCGCCCGCCGGCTGGAGGACTTCGAGAGCCGGGCCAGGCGCAACAACGTGCGCGTCATCGGGGTCCCGGAGTCCTCGGATGAGGCTTCGGCGGACCTGCTGGTGGAGGATTTGGTCCTCAATCATCTGAAGCCTAAGGGCCTTGGAAAGTTTTTTGCGGTGGAAAGGGCCCATAGGGTGCCGGGCGGGCGGCCCAAGGTGGGTGCCCCGCCGCGGCCGATTGTCGCCCGGCTCTTTCATTTTCGAGATCGGGACGCTATCCTGCAAGCCTCGAGGGTGACGGGCCCAGTCCCCTTCCAGAATGCGTCGGTGAATTTTTATCCGGATTTCACCCAGCAGGTGCAGAGACAGAGACAGAGCTTCCTGGGGGTGAAGCGGAGACTTCGGGAACTGGATCTGAAGTATGCCATGCTTTTCCCTGCCAGACTACGGGTGGTGCATGAAGATCGGACATTCTTTTTTGACTCTCCTGTTATGGCCGACGAATGGCTGGACGCTTTGCCCCGGCGACGGACGGGGGACGACACAGCCGAGCATGGAGACAGTGGCCGGGATGGACAGGGCTGATATCCCAGAGCCGGCCTGACTTGATTTGACCATCCTTGAAGATTTGAACAGAGTGCAGTAACTGTGGAGGGTTGCGGGAGGGCGAGGGGTGCTCTTTTCCTCCCTTAGGGTACTTTTTGTAGATTTTTTGTTTTTGTAGGGCGACAGGCACACTGCAAGTTGGGGGGGCTTTGTAAGCTGCAGCAGGGGTGCAGGGTGGGGGGAGTTTTTGGGATTTTGAGTTTGTTGTTGGGGGGTTTATTTTTGCAAGGCATGATGATTATCCTCAGGGCTGTTACATGGTGGCTCCTCGGGTGTGGGGTGGGCCTCTTTCCGTTTGAGGATGGGGGGTAGAGGCTTAAGTGTTATAAGCTGGAATGTTAATGGTTTTGGGGATCGCATCAAGAGGGGGATTGTTTTGCAATTTTTGAAACGCTCAATGCCAGATGTTGTCCTGCTGCAGGAAACGCATCTCATAGGTAATACGTGCTATGCCCTGAATAGGAAGGGGTATAAATTCATTGCACACTCGGGATTCTCTTCTGGGTCCAGGGGTGTGGGCATCCTCGTTAGAGCATCGTTGCCTTTTGAGGTGGACTCCACCATTGTTGACGATAGGGGGAGGTTTGTGGCGGTGGCGGGGCGGTGGGAAGGAAGGACTTTGGTTTTGGTTTCGGTTTATGTCCCGCCGGCCCTGCAGGCCTCCACATTTGCTGAACTGGGCAGGGCTTTGCTGACTCTCCCGGGGGGAATGCTGGTAGTGGGAGGGGATTTCAACGCTGTGGGCTCCGGACTGTTGGATAGATACCCGCCCAGGGACACAGGGGGGGCTCAGAAATGGCTTCCAGACTTCCTGGATACGTTTGGTCTGATAGACTGCTGGAGGCTCCGGCACCCCACACAGAGTCAATACACGTTTCACTCCGGGGCGCATGGTAGCCTCTCCAGGATTGATTACCTGCTCACTCTGGCCGCACATGCCTCGTTGATATCCGAGGCGAGGCACATGGCACGCGGTATCTCTGACCATTCGCCAGTGTGGATCCGGCTGGATCTAGATCGGGAGGGAGGAGGGAGGGTGGCCCCCATCAACCCATGGTATTTCCGAGACCCCAAGATGCGCAGCGCCCTGGTAAAGAAGGTAGATAATTACTTTAAGGACAATCTGGGAACCGTGGACTCGACGGTGTCGCTGTGGGAAGCTTTTAAGACCGTCCTTCGGGGGGAAGCCCTCTCCCTGGTGGTGGCTGCCAAGAATCGGAGGGATGGCGAGGTGCGGCAAGTGGAGGAAGAGATCGCGGCCCTTGAGGGGGCTATGGAGGAGGAGGTTACAGAGTCCTCACTGCATGAGCTTTGCTTGAAACAGGCGGAGTATAGGGACCTGGTGACGAACGCCGCTAAGACCCTCAGTAGGGAACAACAGGGCCGCCTGTATGACGTTGGTGATAAGGCAGGGAAACTCCTGGCGTGGTTGGACAGGAAAGAACGGGTCAATAGAGTGGTGCCAGAGTTGACGGGAGAGTGGGGAGAGGCGATTGTGGAACCTGAGGGGATTGTGAAGTGTTTCGCGGAGTATTTTCGTAGGGTTTATTCCTCGGTGTCGGACAGGCCGCCCGAGGACTCGTCTGATCTCCTCCGTGATATCGAGTTGCCCTGCCTCTCTGACATAGATAGGGACGATTTGGATGGTGACATAACGGTTGACGAGGTGGCGGGGGCGATTCGCGCTTTAAACTCGGGTAAGGCCTCTGGACCGAATGGACTGCTGATCGACCTGTACAAACTGTTCCCGGATAGGGTCGCCCCTCACCTGCGCGCCATGTTTTTGGAGGCGCGGGGGGATGGGATCCTTCCGTTGGATCAGCGGCTGGCGTCGATCGTGGTCATACATAAAGAGGGTAAACCCCGAGATAGGTGCGCCTCCTATCGGCCCATTTCACTCCTCAACGCTGAGCCGAAAATTCTGGCCAAACTCCTGGCTACCCGTTTGATTAGGGTACTTGGCGATTTGGTCCACCCGGATCAATCTGGCTTCATCCTGCACCGAAACACAGCATTAAACCTTAGGCGTCTTCATGGCGTCATCGCCAGGGCGGGCACGCTGCGTGAACCGGCTATTGTGGCATCTCTTGATGCCACGAAGGCCTTTGACACGGTGGAGTGGGCATACTTATGGGCCGTGCTGGCCAAGTTTGGTTTCGGTCGCGGTTTTGTGAGTTGGGTTTGGTTGCTGTACGAGGGGCCACTAGCGAATGTTGTGGTGAATGGTCGGGCATCTACTCCGTTTCAGCTTGGTAGGGGTACTCGGCAGGGTTGCCCCCTGTCGCCTCTGTTGTTCGCCCTCGCCCTTGAACCGTTGGCTGCGTGGATACGTTGGCACCCGGATATACGGGGCCTTCGGTGGTCGCCTGATCACGAGGACCGTATTTCGCTTTATGCCGATGATATCCTGCTGTATCTTGCCTCACCTAAGAAGTCACTTATAGTGGTCTGTGACGTACTCGCATCGTTCGGTAGGAACTCGGGGCTTGTGATTAATTGGGGCAAATCGTACTTGTACGTTCTTAGTGGCGAGGTCCCACCGATCCCTAGAACATGTTCGATACAGGTTGCCCAGCAGGGCTTCGTGTATTTGGGGATTTTTATATCCATGGATCCTGCTGTGCGCTATGAGAGGAATCTGCTCCCCCCCTTGGCACGCTTGAGGCGAGATGTTGAAGGTTGGCGGAGGCTGCCGCTCTCCCTTGTTGGGCGTGCGGCCCTGTTCAAAATGATGTCTCTTCCCCGCTTCCTCTACGCCCTCCAGAACACCTTGGACTGGGTACCGGCCAAATACTTTCGGGAGGTCGAAGGCCTCTAACGGACGTTGCTGTGGGATGGGCGGCCGCGAATAGCTATTTCAAAGTTGACGCTCCCATGGTACGATGGGGGCATTGCGCTCCCAGACATCCGACGGTACTATTGGGCCACGCAGCTGAGCGCGATCAACCATGGGTTTTATGGCCCTGCCCTCAGCCCTGGGTATGCCATGGATAGGTGGCTGCTGCGTGGCGGCAACTACTACAGGGCGTTGTATTCGCGGTCCTTAGACTCGTCCCTCACGGGGCCCACAGGTGTGGCGGTGCGTGTATGGAAGATGGCGACTGACTCGTTGGGCTGGAAGGATAGGCTCACCCTCGCTACCCCATTGTTTGAATCGGAAAGATTGGGAAGACTCTGGCATACGAAGGGCTTTGATAAGTGGGACCTGATAGGTATATCCAAGGTGGGAGATGTGCTGCATAAGGGGAGGGTGAAGTCCTTCGAGGAGTTGCAGACTGAGTATGAGCTAGGGCCCTCAGAGTACTTCAGGTATATCCAGCTGCGTCACGCCCTCCGATCAGTCCTCGTGGAGGGTGAGAAGGTGCCGGAGTCCTCTCCCCTTGAGGACCGAGTCCTGGATGGTCATATGCCCGAGAGCACGATCTCGCTCATATATAAGAAGTTGATTAATGTCCGGGCAGACATGCTTTTGGGGCTGAGAGAACAGTGGACTAGGGATGGCCTTGAGTTGGATAATGAGGACTGGCAGTCAGCGGTTTCTTCTCCTAAGGAGGTTGCGATCCCGTCGCGTCTGAGGCTGGTGCAGCTTAAAATACTGCACCGGGTGTATGTGACGGGGCCACGGCTGGTCCACATGGGATTCTCGGAGGACGGCCTGTGCAGAAGGGGATGTGGTATGGTGGGTACTTTCCTGCACATCATTTGGGAATGTTGTGTCATTGTGGAGTTCTGGAGGAGAGTCCATGCAGTTATGGGGGAGGTGACGGGCACTGCGGTACAGCCGGAGGCGCGGTGTTGCCTCCTGAACGTCTGGGGGCCCACTGACCTCGATGAGGCGCAGACCCAATGGGTGACTCTGGGTAACATGGTTGCTAAAAGGGACATCGCGCGATTGTGGGGCTCCTCGGGACCCCCTACCCTGACCGCGTGGAAGGAGAACATGGACTGGAGCATGTTTAGGGAGAAGACGGTCTACTGCTCTAGAGGTCGCCCCCGGAAGTGGCATGCCATCTGGGGGCGGTGGAACCAATACAGGGGGGGAATATGTCTTGCCCCGGACCTGGAACCTCCCGAGGAACAGCTTTCCCCCTGACCTACTTTCCAGCACAGTGGGTTCTAGGAACCGTTTTGGGCCTCTGCTGTCCCCCTTCTTCCTCCGTACACAGTCTTGTAACTAGTAGATGAGTGGGGTCCGGCCTCCCCTGGGGGCTTTCGCCATGGGCTTTCAATGTCCTTGCCTTGCTGGGGTTTGTTGTGAGTTTTTTCTGTATTTACTTAAAATTGGACCTTTGCATTACTCTTTGAACTGTATTGGGGACACATCACTGTATCCAACTCTCAATGCTGCCGAACCTCCGGGCTGTCGGCTGAATAGCTGTGTCCTGAATTTTGAAATAAAGGTTTTCAAAAATAAATAAATAAATAAATAAATACAATCTTGATACTCACATGGTAAGTTCACCACACCTGTATTTGTAGAGGCAAAATGTAAGGATGTCATTGCGTCATTTAACGCTTCCTGATAACAAGATTCTCGACAATAAGTGGAATCTAAGGTAACTGTTCGTAAGGTCCAATTAATTCTAGGGTTATGCAAAGTTAACCATGGTACCCCTAGAATAAGACCAAATGTTGGTGTATCAATTAAGTCAAAGCAAATTTGTTCGGTATGACCATTTTGACATACCATAATCAGAGGAGTAGTTTTCTTCGTTATCATTCCTGAAGATAAGGCCGAACCATCCACTGCACAAACAGCTTCAGGTTGAGCCTTCCACTCAATGGGTATCTGTAATCTTTCAGCCATTTTAATGTCCATAAAGTTCCCAGTGGCTCCACAATCTAATAAGACTGAAACTGAATGCCGCACATGGGTATTAATGATCAAAACTACCTGTATTAGAAAATGTCGTGGAATTCTTGGTACCACATTAGTCGCGATATCGGAGGTCATTAAAGATTTCTTACTCGTACAAGAGACCCCCCTTCTTGACGAGTTATTTAGTTTTCCTGCTCTGTAGAATTTGAAAACTACTCCTCTGATTATGGTATGTCAAAATGGTCATACCGAACAAATTTGCTTTGACTTAATTGATACACCAACATTTGGTCTTATTCTAGGGGTACCATGGTTAACTTTGCATAACCCTAGAATTAATTGGACCTTACGAACAGTTACCTTAGATTCCACTTATTGTCGAGAATCTTGTTATCAGGAAGCGTTAAATGACGCAATGACATCCTTACATTTTGCCTCTACAAATACAGGTGTGGTGAACTTACCATGTGAGTATCAAGATTTTAATTACCTAGACTTAATTTATGCGGTAAAATTCAATAAGAATAACTCAGTAAAAATAAGAGGCAGAATCCGTGGTATTTGAGGTTTTAAAATCGGTTTATTCCTTACAAAGGAATTGGTTCGAACCAGGCAATCGGGTTCCGTCACCACGAAGGTTCGGGAAGGGATAGAGCAATACTTTATTGACAGGTTATCATATATATAGTAAATGCATTACAGTGAAGACATATGCAGAAGGCGTGACAGCTGAGAAGAGAGATAAGAATACACATACGTAATGACTAAAGGCGTTACAATAGGCGTGCATAAGGGCGTGTACTAGAAACGTCATTGTGATGATGACACAGGTGGGTGGATCCATAGGAGAATCCTGCAAAGTCAGCAGAAATACTTGGCAGAGATGCGCGCACAGTAGCATGACGTGTGATTGACGTGTAACTGGAGGGTGAAGGGGACTTGACATTTAGCCATACATGAGGAGACAGAAGTCTGGGATGTCAGAACAACCTAATCCCAAATCATATCTAATATCTTGTGTTTAAGGAACTGTATTATCTGGAAGGAAAGGTCTCTCAGGCAGAGGCTATCCTATACTAACTACTAGTGCGTGTATAAGCGTCTACGTGTCTACATGAGATGCGAGGGGGCATGGGCCTACCATGGCAACAGAAGCCATGAATTACTTGCACGGAGACAGTAAGGCCGGGCCCTTTGCTCTGTAGCTGGAAGGATGTTTACCTAACTACTAGACAGGAATGCATTTCTCGAGGAGCGGAGCAGATAACTTGAAGGCTGAATACAGTTTTGGCAGGCAACAGGCCGGGCCAGGCACCGTTAGCCGCGCAGGAAGTAAGACAAAGGTCATGGATACAGATACAGGTCCAGGCTGGAGCATTCAGAGGCAGAAAGCAGGAAAAGCTCGATGGCAGAATTCAGGGCCTACCTTGCCAGAGCTGAAAAACGTGAAAAGTATACCATATAAAGACGGTGGCAAGGCATACTTAGGAACGGAATATTCGACCCATTCATGGCGGATCTGAAAGAGGACATGTTAACGTTGGACACAATTGTATTTGCGTCTTCATAGCTTGAAGTGGAGGGAACATACATGTACTTGTAGCATGTACATGGAGCCGTTGGGGTCTAAGATAGGGGACACAATCGATCATAAAAATTCATATTTCCTCATTCCCTCCTTGTCCCCTACGGACCCTTCATGAGATATCGATCCTCAGGAATCCATCAATCTGTTCATGTAACATCATTTGCTCTTCTTTCTTCTTCCGGGATTTTGAATTGGAACTTGAACGTGGAATACATGATGTGGCACACAGGCCGCAAATCGCTGGTCCACATTGTAGACACAGGCAGCAACTGAATACTATGAGAAGGCCAATACCTAGGAAGGATAGGACTTTCCATCCCCAGGCTGACAACACGCTCCAGAACCAACCGGACCATGTCCAGGTGCCTGGATTCTGATGTATCTGGCTTGCAATCTTATGAAGACGAGTTATGGCTTTATATACTGACGGCGCGTTTTCTGGAATGAAAACACAGCAACTTGATCCGATGACTCTACAGGCTCCGCCCCTATCGGCCAGGATGACGTCAAGGACAAGACGATTTTGGAGAACAACAATCCGCATCGCAGACTGCTCCTCTGTTAAGTTGCCTAGGGCAGAGGTAGTTTCATTCACTACTGCTTCAAGGGTTCTGGTTAATCTGCGTATCAGTTTACTATTAGAGACAACACCTATGTAGGGAAAGAGACCTTTATTGAAGTCTGTGTATTGTTCCCATGCTGTTTCAGTGTAGTTGACAATCGGGAGATCTCTCTGGGGTCTATTGTGTACTAGATGGGTATTTCTATGATAATCAGGAGGGGCTAGGAAAACAGGTGGCAGAAGGAATGCAATGTAACAGGTACCATCCCAATCTAGAGGTAAACGTATATATGCGGTATGACCACAAATGAAGTAGGAATGACGGGAAGCTCTAAATGTAGACTTGCCTTTATCACTGAATTCGATCACAGTGGTTCATTTACTATGACCCAGGTGTACTGAACCATTCTTTCTTATACATAATTCACCTTTGACTGGTAATACTGACATAGCAGGCAAGACTAGTGCAGTTTCAGATTCGACATTTAGAATCATGAGGTTAAGTGTAAAGTTACCTACTCCATATACTTCATTTTCTAGATCAGTTCCTGTCCTTTTGGGAAGTCCCTCCTTGTTAGGGTAGCAGGCTTTAAGCAAAACTAAGTTCAGGTTTCCCCATACCCAGTTGCTCTGGTAAACTACGGTATTTGAATCTAAAGAATTAATCAAACTAAACCATGCGCCACAGGAACCATTGTGTGTGAATGGATACGGAAAGAGGGGCAGAACTCCCTTGTATTTCTGATAGGGAGGGAGTCGGCCACATATCCAACAATTTGTAGCATTGCTGGCCTGATGGGAGTGATGTAACATACTAATGAATGTGTTGTTGCGCAGCGCAAGTCTATGGGGCAACTCATGTGAAGGTAATTCGCTAAAAGAATGTTCGGCAGTAACATTGTAAGCAGAATGAGCATGCTTGAAAATAGGATAGTATATGTGCAACAGTATACTTGCAGCAATAATCAAAAGATTTAGAAAAAACATAATCAACAATGTCACTATACAGTGACTATGAAGTGATTTACAATATGCACGTTTCTTGAGCTGTTTCTGTCTATCTCTGTCTCGATTTCGGTCTAGAGGATACATGTCAGAGACTAATTTAACCGATTCACCTAGGAGAGGACTTAAACAATCAAATTGTCTGACTTGCTAGACCTTAGTTTCAGTTTGTAGTCTTGGGCAGCAGTGTTCTCGACCAGGGGGAGTTTTGAATCAGTCTGTGGAGGGGGGCAGGGCTGAGAGTTCAAATCAGAAGGTAGTCCATGAAATTTCTTGATATGGCTCGAGTGTAGCCAACCCTTGCGACCCTCGACCTTCACTGCTGTCCTCGTGGTCAGAAGTACTAATTTCGGCGTTTGCCAGCGAGGCTCCAACGGGCTCCTCCTGTCGAAATTTCTTACGAAAACAAAATCTCCGGGAACCACTTCATGGGGCTTCACCTCGGTGTTGTCGGGAAAGGCTGCAGCTACCTGTGAACGGCAAGATTGTAGTGCAGACATCAAGGAAGCAAGGTAATCTGTCAGCATATTACAATCAACGTCAGTGATTTTACGAGGTATAGGCGTCCCCCACATATTTGGTGGCCTACCGAAGACCACCTCGTACGGGGATAGCCCTGTTCGAGAATGTGCTATCATTCTCATGTAAAATAGTGCAACTGGTAAGGCTACTATCCAGTCGACGCCTTTCTCTCTACAGATTTTAGAAAGTCGAATTTTCAGAGTCTGGTTATGACGTTCCACGAGACATGCTGCCTCGGGATGCCGGACACAGTGGAATTTCCATTGATAGCCTAACAGGAGTGAAATGTGTTTCATTAGCTCGGATGAGAACGGTTGGCCATTATCTGAGTACACGATACGGGGCAAACCATACCGTGGGAAGAATTCACGAACCAGCTGCTTGGCAGTGGTCGGGGCAGTGTAATCTGAGACTGGATATGCTTCTGTCCAACGGGAAAGAGCGCATACAACTACGAGAACATATTTGAATCCTCGACATCGTTCCATCTGGATATAATCCATCTGGAGGACTTCAAAAGGGTGATCAGGAGGTTGAAATCCACCTTGCTCTACAGGTATGCCTTTACCTGGGTTGAACTGACAACAAATCATGCAAGTACGGACTTTCTGTTTGGCTGCAGCTCGTAAGTGCTTATTAAACCAAATGTTTTGAATACTGTCTAACATAACTTTCTCTCCTAGATGCGCTGGACTATGTATTGTGTTAATGATAACTTGAACCATTGAGTCGGGGAGAAACCATGTAGATTTTCCCTTCGTCATCCATCCCTGATCTGTTTGGATCCCTCCTAGTTCAGTCCATTTCTTGATTTCCTCTGGTGTAGCATGTGTCTGTATGTCAATTACATCAAGGGCGGGATCCCTAACTGTCATGCAGTGTCGGAACTATTGTCTTTGTCAAGTCAGGTGCATGAGTTCTATTCTGTGCTGTTTGCTTAGCTGTTCGGTCTGCTAGGTCGTTACCCTGGGAAATGATATCGGTAACTTTTGTATGAGCCTTGCACTTCATGATAGATATCGAAGTAGGCAGATGTATTGCATCTAACAGAGCTTGAATGAGGGGACCGTGTTGAATGTTGGCACCGTGAGAAGTCAAATAACCTCTCTCTCGCCAAAGGACTCCGAAGTCGTGTACAACTCCGAATGCATAACGTGAATCTGTGTATATGTTGACTCTTTTATTTTTGGCTTGAATACAGGCTTGTGTCAGAGCGATGAGCTCTGCTGCTTGAGCTGACAATGTGTCAATACAATTTGTTTCAATAACTTCGGTGTCTGTCGTGACTGCGTAAGCGGCCACTAATTCTCCTGTACTTGTTCTCATGCATGAACCATCCACAAAAAGTGTCAGGTCTGGATCTGGTAATGGAATGTCTGTTAAGTCTTGTCTGGGTTTCGTCGTAATAGTAATGACTTCAATACAATCATGTGCCAATGGGTCTGTTCCACTTAATGGCAAAAGTGTGGCAGGATTTAATGTACTGCAACGTCTGATTTCTATGTGTGGCTGAAACAATGTTAATTCGTAACCTGTCAGTCGTGCTATAGTCAAGTGCTGAGTCTGAGTTCGGTTTAAAAGAACTTCCACGGTGTGTGGAACTTGCACTGTCAATTGATGTCCTAATACTATGGAATCGCTCTGTCTGATCGCTAAAGCTGTCGCTGCGACTGATTTCAGGCATGTAGGCAGAGCCTGAGCTACTGGATCTAATGTGCTAGAAAAGTAAGCACACGGCTTGTGTGAACCTGCTTGTTCCTGAGTGAGTACTGACAAAGCAGTACCTTCGCGTTCTGTAACGAAAAGTGTAAAAGGCTTACTATATCATGGTGTTGCTAAAACAGGTGCTTGACATAAGGCTTTCTTTAAGTCTTCAAAAGCTTGTGTATGTGCCTGAGTCCAAGGGAGGACAGTCGAAGTCGCTGCCTCCTGGGTTGTCAACTGAATGAGTGGCTTTACTAGAAATGCATATTGGGGAATCCATTGTCTACAGTACGAAGTGAGACCTATGAAGGCCCGCACCTCCTTTTGTGTCTTGGGTGGTGGCATGTTTACAATTAACTGGATGCGATCAGGTGTGAGCTGTCTTCCCCCCTTGGACAGCAAGTGCCCAAGGTACACAACTTGCTGAACACAGAATTGCAGCTTCGAAGGGGACACCTTGTGCCCCTTGTCGGCCAGAAAATGTAAAACCGTCAGTGATGCTTTCTCACATTCGGGTTCGCTTCGGGCGGTGATCAGCAGATCATCGACATACTGAAGCAGTGCAGTGTTAACAGGCATGTGGATACTGTCAAGTTGTCTTTTCAGTGCTTGGCTATAGATGCTAGGGCTTTCTGTGAATCCTTGAGGTGCGCGTGCAAATTTGAAGCTTCGTCCATTTAAACAGAATCCGAACAAATATTGGCTTTCCGGATCGATTGGGACGCTAAAGAAAGCGTTCTTGAGGTCAATTTAAAGAACGTTGCTTCTGAGTCAATAGCTGTCAATAATGAAGAGATATCTGGAACCACGGGATATTGTGGTACAATGCATTTATTCAATTCGCGCAGATCAATAATCAATCGATAAACTGGGGGTGCATTTGGATCAGTTCGTTTAAGAACCGGAATTATAGGAGAATTACATACATTGGAGTCGGTTTCCACAACCACTCCTTGTGCAATGAGCTCGTCAATGATTTGCAGCAAAGCCACTACAGCATCTGGAGGTAACTTGTATTGTCGGATTCGTGGTAATACCACTCCTGCTTTGAGTGTGACTCGATATGGTGTAATATGCATACAACCTACATCAGTGGGGCCTTGTGCCCATAAATGTGCAGGGACATTCTGTAACCGGTGATCCATGTCTCTGAATACATAGTGACCTTTAAAGTCACGCAAAAATAGTCGTACCCCCTCCGGGGAACAACATATTACAGCTCCTAGAGCTTTCAGTGTCTTTATACCTAACAAGTTTTCTGGACATGATTTTGTAAGCAATAGATCTGTAGTCCGTGTCAATGGTCCAACTGCAAGAGGTAGAGGTTGCGATACTTCGTTAACAATAGGCTTTCCTGAAAATCCAAGGGAAATATTTTGTGAGCCTGAGAGGGGTGCCCCTGGAACCTCGTCGTGACTTATAGTTGTTCTGCTTGCCCCTGTATCAATTAAGAACTTTCTGTCTTTCCCCAATACTTGACAATGTACATAAGGACCCTCTTGATCTACGGGAACCTCAATAAGGGGTAAGCCAACTTCCCTCTCTAGGCTGTTTCATGTGTATCGCTGATAATCGGGATAGTCATTTTGTGCATACTGGTACATCTGTTGTGTCGTGTTTTGTGTCGCGGCAATAGGCTGTGACTGTGGTACCACTACGGTCTGTTGTGCAGCCTGCATAGGCTGTACATTCTGGGGTACTTGTTGTTGGATCTGATCCTGTCTAGGCGGACGTGGTCTCTCCTTGGTTTTACCCGTAGAGATATTATGTTTCAGAACTGCACAATCGTTTATATAATGACCTGGCTGTTTACAATAGTTGCATGTCCCTTTAACAGGAACCGCTGAATTATTGGACTGTGTCGCACCCTTTTTATGACTGTCAGCTGGAACTGACTGGGCGACGAGCATTTTCATTTTCGTGTCTTTCATACGTCTCTGTTCGTGTTCTTGTTCTTCTCTAATTCTATTCTGGTGATACTGTAACATTTGTAACATTTGTGACGGGGTATTAGCTTGCCAAGAGCTCTCTACTTTCAATACTCTATTCTTAACCTGGGGCAAGGAATTTTCGACTAATTTTGTTACAAAAAGATGTGGATATGAATCGCTACTTGCTTTCAGGCCGCTATTAATACCGAAACATTTTTCAAATCGGGAATAAAAATCACTAGTGTCTTCATCCGGTTTCTGTTTGCAAGCTGAGATTGCTCCCCAGTCTTCCTTTTTCGTAGTTAATAAACGTGGCAATACTTGTACTAATAATCCTGGTAATGCTTTAGTTTTGTCCCCAAGCCCTACGCCTGCAGTTCGGGTATTTTCTTCGTTTTCTAATGCGGTCCAATCAATCTTTTGTTCTCCCACCTCCCACTCTTTTTCTTTGAGTTTCTCGTAAATACCGGCAGGCAATAATACTTTCAATATTTTCATAATGTCAGGATAGGTATAATCACCCATGAGTAACATGTCTTTTATTTCACGGTGGAAACCTGCTGGATCTCTGTCATGACTGGGCACTAATTTTTTCATTTCCAATAGTTCTATTTTAGTTATAGGCGTGTACACGAACACGCGTCTAAAAGTATTATCATCATTTCTAACTGGGTGCACTTCGCGTAAGGGATTCTGTCTGTCTAAGTAATACGTCTTTCTTTCCATGGAGGGAGCTGGATCATGCTCTGGACACAAAAAGGCACTATATCTGTGCCGATATTCTAGAATTACTTTAATTAGATCGGTACCTAGACCTCTCCATTTATTCATGAGTAGTTCTATCAGTATATCAGGTAGGGGACCAGGATCGGAGTGTTGGCCTTTATATAATATAAGGAGATGTTGTATCAGGTATATACCAGCTAAACGCTGTTCGTCTGGTGAAAGATTCAAAAACGTATGTACTAGCGCGTCATCACTATATTTATCAGAACTGTCAGCCCATTGTACTGCTGACCTGGCTAATTCTTGTTCATCCATAGAATCGAGTACATGGTACCCCATTCGTTCTTGAAGTATTTTATCAGTAGCCTGAAACAAATGTTCAGGGGTCTTTGGGTTTGACATGGCTGCTTGAAAAATTCTCCTACTTTCTGGACGTATCGGACGTATTGGATTATTGAAGGATCTTCCTTTACCTACATAAGCTATCGTTTCTCTAGCTGGTAGTTGTAATTGTCCTGTTGTCATTTCTAGTTGTTCCTCCTCCCCTGAGGACTCAGTTTTATCTGCATCTGTTTCTCTTTCAGGCTGTTCTTTTTCACATATTTGTTCTACTTTTTTTTCTGATCCTTCGGTACATACTTTCTATACTATTCTGTTTATCATGTTTTCCGTCTGCTATATTCTGGCCCCATTTGTTAAGGGCTCTCATTTCTTCCGCGTCTACACCTGGCCTATCTCTGTGTCTTATCAAGCAGTTTATAAAGAAGCGTAACAACAGTTTTTGCGTGTCCACTTTCTGGTATGCCATGGCCTCGCCAATACTTTCAGGACCTTGCCCTGTTTGGACAAAGTGATATATTTTGTCTAGATGTTCAATCATTCCTGGTAATATCATTAAATAGTTCGCAACTCGTCGTAGACGTACTGATGATAGCATCATTCTGTCGTCTTTACCTGGTACTGGATCATATCTACAGTCTGTAAGAGGCTCTTTAAATATGTCATAATTCGCTGTTTGAGGTGTACGTTGGTGTGCTAAATCCCTATAAGTCAATCGACGCACTGATGGCGGCGTATGAAAACTTCCTGTCGCACCTCCTGAGGTGCTAGGTCCAAAAGGATTCGTTGGGTGTAAGGTAGGAAGAATAGGTGCAGGAAGAAGTGGTGGAACGGGCGGAAGATTTGGAACGGATGCAGGAGTATGTTGCTGCAGAAGTGGGGGCGGATTATCTCGGGGTCGAGCGCCATTAGCAGGTGGTGTGCGTGGCGGCGGAGCATTAACATATTCGGGGGCTACATCGTCTAAATAGGAAGAAAGGAAAATGTCCTTTGCAGTCTTGGGGTGCACTTTAGTCGGAAGCAATGGAGGTGGCAGATCTTTCGGTACTTCCAGGGTGGCCTTAGGTAAACCTTCGGCCAGAAGAGGATACATACCATTCATAAGAGTGTTTCGTTGTCTGTCTACTTGTTCTGTTTTTACTCGGATACCTTCCTCAATTAATACATTTTCTCGGGCTTTGTCTGAATCCTCCCTACTTTTCTCTTCTTTTCTGAGCGCTTTCTCTGTGCGTCTATGCGATTCTTTACGCCATAATTCAATGGCATCTTTCTGTGACTGTCTGGCTTTCTTTTTCCATAATGCTTTTTCTACTCTCATGATGCAATCTGCATCCCATGTCCCAGTAACGGGCCATCTCTGGTTCTCTGCTAAATCCTTGGTGTAGTCTACCCACAATTCGAGATATAATACGGCATCTAGGCCATGCTTATGGTACATAAAGTACCCTGGAGTGTCCCTAGGTGGAATGGGAACGGCTTCTTCGAGTATCGCTTTTCTAGTTTTTATCTGTCTTAGTTTCGAGAATAACGGCATCTTGAACCTTGCTACTTGGTTCTTACTCGGACTTGAACACAATTAATACAATAAACACAGTAATGAAGATCGAACAATCACTCATACCATGACATTTAAAACATATTAAAACATTTTAGAACGAACAATGATAATTAAAATAAAACTAGTTAACTGCATAATACTAGATGTACTGCTAAACAGCACAGATACACTGCTAAAACAGTGCAGACCAGGTCTGTGTACCCAAACCCGTCTTGACCGGCACAAACCAATGCGCACGTCTAGATGCGTCCCCAGCAACGGTACTCACCGGGAAGCACGGAACGGAACAGAAGGCCTCGGAAGTCTGGACTGGACTAGACCAAACTGGACTGGACTCGACTCGTGACTTAGATACTTCGGAACCTCGGAATCTGGTGGGCCTCTGTATACCTCGGATCTTGCTCTCTCAGCTAGGCTCTGGTCGGGATCCTCCGCACTCCTCACCGCCTCGTCTGGGTGTTGATCGCAGCCTCAGTCACCCCCGTTGGCCTGAGGGAGATACAGGAAATCCTGCGGGTACGCGTAGTTGTCCGTCCGGCTGTGGCAGGAGACCGGGTCTGCAACGCACCTCCGGCGCGTGGGGCGTGAGAGGTGTCCCTGTTCGGGCACCAATTATGTGGTAAATTTAATTACCTAGACTTAATTTATGCGGTAAAATTCAATAAGAATAACTCAGTAAAAATAAGAGGCAGAATCCGTGGTATTTGAGGTTTTAAAATGAGTTTATTCCTTACAAAGGAATTGGTTCGAACCAGGCAATCGGGTTCCGTCACCACGAAGGTTCGGGAAGGGATAGAGCAATACTTTATTGACAGGTTATAATATATATAGTAAATGCATTACAGTGAAGACATATGCAGAAGGCGTGACAGCTGAGAAGAGAGATAAGAATACACATACGTAATGACTAAAGGCGTTACAATAGGCGTGCATAAGGGCGTGTACTAGAAACGTCATTGTGATGATGACACAGGTGGGTGGATCCATAGGAGAATCCTGCAAAGTCAGCAGAAATACTTGGCAGAGATGCGCGCACAGTAGCATGACGTGTGATTGACGTGTAACTGGAGGGTGAAGGGGACTTGACATTTAGCCATACATGAGGAGACAGAAGTCTGGGATGTCAGAACAACCTAATCCCAAATCATATCTAATATCTTGTGTTTAAGGAACTGTATTATCTGGAAGGAAAGGTCTCTCAGGCAGAGGCTATCCTATACTAACTACTAGTGCGTGTATAAGCGTCTACGTGTCTACATGAGATGCGAGGGGGCATGGGCCTACCATGGCAACAGAAGCCATGAATTACTTGCACGGAGACAGTAAGGCCGGGCCCTTTGCTCTGTAGCTGGAAGGATGTTTACCTAACTACTAGACAGGAATGCATTTCTCGAGGAGCGGAGCAGATAACTTGAAGGCTGAATACAGTTTTGGCAGGCAACAGGCCGGGCCAGGCACCGTTAGCCACGCAGGAAGTAAGACAAAGGTCATGGATACAGATACAGGTCCAGGCTGGAGCATTCAGAGGCAGAAAGCAGGAAAAGCTCGATGGCAGAATTCAGGGCCTACCTTGCCAGAGCTGAAAAACGTGAAAAGTATACCATATAAAGACGGTGGCAAGGCATACTTAGGAACGGAATATTCGACCCATTCATGGCGGATCTGAAAGAGGACATGTTAACGTTGGACACAATTGTATTTGCGTCTTCATAGCTTGAAGTGGAGGGAACATACATGTACTTGTAGCATGTACATGGAGCCGTTGGGGTCTAAGATAGGGGACACAATCGATCATAAAAATTCATATTTCCTCAATGACTGAACTTATTTTCTTTGGTCCTTTTGGTTTGATAGGACATTCTTTCGCAAAATGCCCGGACCTGGCACAATATAAACAGAGGTTCAACTTTCTCCTTCTATCCTTCTCCTCTGTTGATAACGGGCCTTTAATAGTTACAATCTGCATAGGTTCAGCCTCTGACACTTTCGTATCAGTTTCCTTCTTATCACTTTTTGGTACAGAGAACCTTGGCTCAAATCTTATTTTTTCACCTTTTCTTTCTCCTAAGCGATGATCTAATTTTACAACTAAATCCACAAATTCTGAGTATTCTTCCGGAAGGTCTACAATATGAGCCAAAGCATCCTTTAAGTCATCGCGCAGACCTCTATAAAACAGAGATGTACGTTTTTCCTCTGGCCACTGGGTTTCAGTTAAAAGTCTGTTAAACATGGTTACATAGGTTAACAAATCTTGTTTACCTTGTTTTAGATTTAGTAACTCATTGTCACTAGCTTGGACGTAAGTATGCTTCGCAAACAATTTTGTCATGGTAGCTTTAAATTGTGGCCAATTATGTAAAATGGGGTCATCTCTATTAACATAGGGTATAGACCAATTTGCTGCTGTACCTCCCAAATAAGAGAGTACAAACGCCACCTTAGTCGCGTCAGTAGGAAACAATTGTGGTTTGCATATGAAATGCAACTGACATTGGCTGAGAAACACATCAAATTTACCCGAATCGCCAGAGAAGCGTTCCGGGGCTGCCAAGGGAACAACATTAGGGACCGCTACCGTGACTTGCACTGGAGAAGAATTAGTATCTGAACTCGTGAATACTTTAGAAGTTTTAGACTTATTACCAAAAATTGAAGAATCTGACTCAAAGGCTGAAACAGGATTTCCCCATAATGAGTCCCTAGGCTTATAACGAAGGACTTCTTGCCTTAATATTGTATTCTCATGTTTTAGTGTGTCAATTTCTAATTGCATCTTCTGCAACATGTCTGATATGGATTTGTTTCTTTCCAGATCTTCTGTCAATGCCTGCGCCATTGCTTGGCCATCAATAGTATCGTTTTCTAAATCCATATCTCTCAAGGAGAACCTAATTATTGTGAAGGCTTGCGCTTCTGTAAAACCTTCACTCACCTGAAAAGCAGGATGTTCAACTTGAGAGATGTGTAGATTGTTCCCGACTTCCCCCAAGAATCTCCTTCGGACTTGACTGAATATGAAAACAGCCTGCCCAACTTAAATTCTTAAGGGAAGGGGGAAATGGGACAAAATAATAAACAGAAAGACACACTGGCTCTTGTTTTTGCTTCTAAAAATATGCTGCCTGCTTCTTCCAGATAGCGTCTATATGCAAAACGGAAAAGACAAAAGAAACATTAGCTTACTAGTAAAAACTTATCGTGACAATTATTGTTTACAAATCAGACCAGTGAAAGTGTACCTTTCTTTTACTCAGGTTGAGTCGTCACCTGAATATCTTTACACATGTTAAGATTCATTGATTCTGCAATGACAATAAATATCGATTTTAAAAGTCTTGCTTGTGAAACCTTTCTCTTAGATTGAAGAATTAACTATTTTTTCTTTGCATAAACACTTACTAAGAAATTGTCTGTAAATGTTCAAAATATTTATGTCTCTTCGTTTTAAAACAAATCCTTTTTGTTTCACAGAGTCTTTACAATGAAAAATGCCGTGCCAAGCTGAAGATTCCAGAAGAAAAACAAGCTAAGTCTTTTTCTGCTCGTAGATTATTATTGATTATTTATGCAAGCTTGATTTGATCTTTAGTTCTAGTGCGCCAAACTTGTAAAGTAAAATGAACTTACTTTTGGTAAATGTGTATTGTCTGCCAATTACTCACTGACATGTCTTTCTTCTGTTTTGTTTCCCTTCTTGAAGCGGGGACTGTTTAGCTGCAACTCCGGAAGGAATCGTGAGGGGTTTCCTGGGCAACGAGGGAAGGAGTTGAAGGCCGGACTGAAATCACAGATGCGGAAGCGATGACTGGATCCAAGATGCAGGAGCTTGAATTTCCGCCGTCAGGTAAGTGGAGAATAAACGAGCGCAAGCATGATTCCTTGCAAGTCTGGGGTTTAAATAGCTTGCGGGAGGGTGGGGTTCTCACCGGGAGGGAGCAAGATCACACGTGCATGACACTCGCGTTGAATGCAGCTGCTACGAACGTGACTTCCAACTGCCTAACACGGGCATGTTTACAACGTGCATAATTATGGAAATACAAACTGAAAAAACAACGTGACAATGCTGCCATTGCTTTGTACTAAATAGAAACGTGCTTTGAGAACGTGCTGATTCACATGAGACTGTCTGAAGCGAGAAACAGCGTGATTCTTACATATCTTTTCTAAACAAACATTGGCAAAAACATTTGGGAGAAAATAATAAAATACAAACAGATTAAACACATTGCCATGGTCGTGATCTAATTCTTATAATCTGTAGCTGTATCAAGTCAGGGATCTTCTAATTGAGTCTGAGCATGGTTGTTACAACAAACTGTAACACAGAGGGTGGTGGCCGAAATCCGCTCTGTAGGGGACCTCCCCCTGACCGAACCGCAGGATATAATAGGCGCATTTGTGGCGCATTTCAAAGGAGTGTACAGCAGGGGTACAGACAGGTCAGAAGAGGACTCCGCCGCGCTCCTGAAAGATATCAGGCTGCCTGTGCTCTCCGAGGAGGATCGCGAAACTCTAGATGGCGACCTCACCGTCGCCGAACTTGCCAAAGCTATTAAGGACCTGCGAACTGGAAAGGCCCTGGGCCCGAACGGCCTACCTATTGAGCTGTACAAGCTCCGGCCCGACTGCCTGGGAACGCATCTCAAAAGTATTTTCGAAGACAGCAAGGCGCTGGGGAAACTAGCGAGAGACCAACGCATTGCCACCCTGGTGGCTATCCGCAAGGAAGGGAAGCCCAGGGACCGCTGCTCCTCCTACAGGCCAATATCATTGTTGAACGCCGAGCCTAAGATACTGGCTAAGCTCCTGGCGAATCGGGTCAAACCAGTAATCACTAAACTGGTCCATCCTGACCAATCGGGCTTTATGCCACACCGAAATACGGCCCTCAATCTGCGGCGGCTCCATGGCGTGATGGGACGCCGCCATACGATCCAGGAAAACGCTGTGGTGGTATCATTGGATGCCGCTATGGCATTTGATACGCTGGAATGGCCCTATATGATGGCGGTCCTCGCAAGACTGGGATTTGGACCCAACTTCATTGGGTGGGTGCGCCTCCTGTATACCGAACCATTGGCGCAGGTGGTAGTTAATAATAAGATCTCCGGGTTTTTTCACTAGAGAGGGGGACAAGACAGGACTGTCCCCTCTCGCCCTTGTTGTTTGCACTTTGTCTGGAACCTCTGGCAGCCTGGATAAGACAGGACCCCTCCATGCGGGAGCTGAAATGGGCAGAGGGATGGGAGGACAGGATCTCGCTATATGCAGACGACATCCTGCTATACCTTGCCTCCCCCGCTTAATCGCTCCTGGTGGCCTTAGACATCCTTACAAGCTTTCGGAAAAATTCCGGGTATAGTATTAATTGGGGAAAGTCATTGCTTTACGTACTCCATGGGACCCCTCCGCCTGTTCCTCGGGGATGCCCGATCCAGATAGCCACGGAAGGGTTCAGATACCTCGGAATCTACATCTCCGGAGATGCAAAAATACGCTTTGAAAGTAACCTCAAGCCTCCTCTGCAGAGATTTCAGAGAGACGCGGCAACCTGGAAGAGGCTCCCGCTATCGTTGCTAGGTTGTGCGGCCCTCTTTAAAATGATGGCATTACCGCGGTTTCTGTATGCGCTCCAAAACTACCCAGATCTGGTACCGCACAAATACTTTGCAGATATTGAGGCCACTCAGCGGGACCTGCTATGGAGTGGCACACCGCGCATGGCTCTCCCGAAACTTACCCTGGGGTGGTATGATGGGGGCATAGCACTGCCGGACATCCGCAAGTATTACTGGGCAGCGCATCTCTCGGCCATTAATCAGGGCACGTATGGTAGTGGGGACGGATAGATGGCTCTTCCCAGGGGGAAATTTTGAGGCAGCACTCTACTCGCGACCTAATAAGTTCCATCTCACGGGACCTACAAACCACTCGGTCCAACTGTGGCACATTGTGAACCGGAAGTTGCGATGGGCTGACAAACTTACGAAGGCAACCCCGCTCTGGGTGTCAGAAAGGCTCGGGTCTTTGGGACGCACTAAGGGATTCCACAAGTGGGATCTGATCGGCATATCCCGTATTGGAGACCTCTGGGGGCAGGGGGAATGGTGCCTTTCGCCTCCCTACAGCAGTCACATGAACTGGAGCACACGGAATTCTTCCACTACATGCAGGTCCGGCATTCTCTTCAATCTAACATCTCACCGGGGACGACGCTCCCGGAATCCTTCCCCCTTGAGGATAGACTGCTTGACGGGCACTTACCAGAAAGGGCAATATCCCTCACGTATAAGAAACTCATACACCACTCCCCTGATCCTCTGGGCTCACTCAAAGGGAAGTGGGAGGCGGACGGCCTGGAAATTGATGAGGAGGAATGGAGAGAGGCGCTCTCCTCTCCCAAAGAAGTGGCGATATCGGCAAGGTTACGGCTGACACAACTCAAAATACTACATCGGGTATATGTCTCGGTCACCAGGCTAAAGTTGATGGGGAGGAGTACGGATGGGCTCTGTCAAAGGCGTTGTGGTGAGAGGGGGATGTTTCTTCACATAGCATGGGAATGCCCACAAGTTTGCACATACTGGGCAAAGGTACATGACTGTATGAGCACGGTGTTGGGAGTGAAGTTGCGGCCTGAAGCCAAAAGATGCTTCCTAAATATTTGGGAGCCCACGGACCTACCGGTAAAGGGCAGAAGATGGGTAACACTGGGGCTGGTGATTGCAAAGCGTAACATAGCGCGTCTGTGGGGGGCGGAGGCGCCCCCACTGCTTGGTGCATGGAAGAAAGACATGGACTGGTGTATGCTGCAGGAGAAGCTAGTGTATGTTTCAAGGGGGTGCCCCGGGAAATGGGTAGCGGTCTGGTCTCCCTGGAATGCTTACCGCCTCAACATCTGTGAGCCCCCAGCTCTTCCCCCCCTCGAGGAAATGTCAACCCAATAGCATGATGAGATTGTATGTTCCTGCTCTGCTGTGCCATGTTAAGTGACAAGAATGTCTAAGAGTCCAAGGCTGAACCACTGTAACTCCAAAGACCTAAATCTGTGAAGTGACCAACATGTTTATGTTTGTTAATAAAAATAATTTTTTTTAAAAAACAATAGACCAATAGTCAGCGCGGTTACTATAAATGCATTACGTTCGAGTCTTCCTTTTTCCTGTATCCATGAAAACAACAATAGACCAATAGTCAGTGCGGATACACATAATAGTTACGCATCAGCTGTAAGCTGAACATGTGACTCTAGGAATGTACAAGTAGGATCTTAAGACAATATACGAAAGATAGGGAACGATGTAACCACCATATATACACCGATAATACTTATTTTCAATATGATATATACATAATTAATGGCAACACTAGGTTTAACTCGCACCTTTTTTATAAATTTTATTGGTGCTCATAGCTTAATTAAACCCGATGTTTCATCCATTAGAACAACAGATAAAATAATAAAATTACTATAAGTGTATATTTTTGCCACATCCACGTATCTCATAGCATAAATGCATAACGTTCTAGTCTTTCTTTTCCTGTATCGATGTAAACAACAATAGACCAATAGTCAAGCGCGGATACACATAACAGTCATGCGTCCATCGTAAGCGGAACATGTGACTCTAGGAACCTATTAGCTGTTCCTATTTAAACAGAAACAGGCTGCATTTCCGGGTTGACTGCGTGATATCCTCGTAAGCACAAACCCGGGATCCATTCCATCCGAGTTACAAACATTTATCTGGTAAGAATAGCTGCGACCTTATTTATCTAAGCCCCCAGCACCTCTGACTAACATTATATTGATTTATTTTCCCGTGATTGTATCCCTATATTGAATCAGTACGTTTTCTAACTCGAAGCTTGCCCCCTTAACGTGATTTAACAAAAAGTCCAGCAAATCTGTGCCTACTTCATTTACGAATGTAAACCATGATATTGTCACCGCCTCTAACGCTCTGTATAGTTTTAGTAAGGTTTTTCCCCATAATAGAATAATCAAATGCCTTTAATCAAATCATTAGTATTGTTTATTATTATTTTAGGACATTTTTAACCTCAACATAGTTAGCAACCAGATCTTGCTTTTTGCCCTTATCAATTAAAATAATAATGTTAAACTTTCAGGTCACGATTATCAATATCCTAAGATTTCTCCAATTCCATTATACCAATGGATTGCTATCCTATATATAATAATAAATAGGATTACTACTCGATATTGTTAATTTTAGATACACATGGACGCTGTCCATATCAGTTGGAGACTAGATATATATATTACCTAAAATTTTGTCCGTTTTTTAAATTCTTTTCATTTTTAAGTAACATAAAAGACACTCTAAAACCAGAGAACAGCTTCCATTGGTCTTTATAACATGCACGTTTTTCTATTTTTTGAATTTCTACTCATAGATTTTAATCAAATAAAGACAAACCTGAAAGAGAAGTTCCTTCCTTCGGTTTCCTTATCAAAATCAAAATTTGCTCCGGGTACAAGTAGGTCACGCTGTATCAATGCAGGGCATTTTAATTAAGCTAAGATAATATATAAAGGAATACCTATCTAGGTTAATTGCTATGTTATATTTATATTCCCTAGAGCGAGATGTATCTATCGCATCCAAAGGTTCCCAACTAGAAGATTAAGTCCGCATATAGAGTAAAAGACAAGTAAACGACATTGGTCTTATTTTAAAGAAAATGTTCTCTTTATAAGCGCACTGTGATTTAGGAGAAAAAACTCTAAAAAATTATATAGAGACTAAACTTGGGAATCTGGTCTATCCCTGTACACTTTTATTCATGTATATCACTATCCATGCACTTTTTTCAAAATGTTTTATTATATGTAAGAATATCATGCAGATATCAGTTGCAGAAATATCTATCTATATGTTCATTAACTTCTAGCAGAGAGTAACACAGCTCTTTTATGATTGAAATGTAAAGAGATTTATTGTTATATTTACAAGAACGAGTTCTAAATATTGTTTTAATTAAATTTTAGGCATATTTGTGGCTACTCCTGACGAAGGCACTCACAGTGCCGAAACGCGCGTCGAAGAATGTATTTCCGCCACGCATGTATTTTAAATAGATCCATTGGTGTCATTAGATAATGTATTTTTAACAAAATGTCAATGTATATGTTATCTTAATTAAAAATTGTACATTTTTTATTAGTGGTTTTTGAACTCATTTCTTGTACTGTATCTGTAATTTTCTGACCACACACTGCCTGGGAACTATATTTTCCATTGTGACAATTAAGGACATAAGCACGAGTCTGTTTATACAATCCGTGCCACCAGTAGCGTTGTTGTATGATAGTAACAGTCGCTGATGCCATACCTTCGTGAGCTGCTGTTATCAAGAAAAGTCTGCAGTCCACATTGGGAATCAATCTGTCACCAACGTCGTTAATTCACACATAGGGAACTTTATCAGGAATTAACTGATGAGAGTATTTAGAAGGGAAACCCCGAGGGTAATTATCACCCTTCTCTGTCGCAGTAATTGCTGCCAAAATGTCATCATCAATCTTCCTTTTGGATCTTGTAACTGCTGCTACTAGCTATGTTGCCACTGCTGTTTTCGCTGCCTCTTCTGCTAAACTGTTGCCAACAGCGTGGACACCTACGCGTTGGTGCCCAAGAGTATGAATCACATTCACAAGCGGCAGACGTTGTTTAAGTTCTGCAACTCGAACCCAAAGCATTTTATGCTAGATTGTGCTACCTTTGGAATCACAATACTCATTTTGAGACCAAAAGAATAAATTGTTGTTGTAAGACTGAACACGGTAAAAAGAGTCACTCACTATAAGAGTAGTCACCCGAGGATCGGCAAACTCCAGTGCAAGCACCAGAGCACGAAGCTCTGCCAACTGGGCGGTACAATCGCCCAATGTTTGAGTGTGCACGACATCAGATTTGAATTGACCATTCACGAAAGTACCAGCCACTATTGCTCAGGCCGCCGAATAAGCATGCTTAGAACTCGTCGCCGGTTGCGCCGAACCGTCAGTATAAAGACACAATGGTAATCCTCAAGCGGGCGCAAGGACAGAGGAGCTGGATGAACAAATTCATACTGCAAACACTCCTGAGTCTGCAATGAGGCATCAAAGATGTAAGTGACATCCAGAGACGTCAAAGAAGTGGCCCATTGTATCCAATGCGGATGCAAAGCTTTAGAATTTGGTACACTGGCTTTCGTCACTGCCTCTAGGGCAGGATATGGTGTGACAACCAACATGCGTTTACCTTGCGACAGCGATCTCTGTTTCAAAATCGCCATCTGCGCTGCAGTTAAAACTTTTTCGACAGTGGAAAAGCGCATTCCAGCCGAAGTGTACAGGTGTGACTTGTAAGCCCTCATTGAACGCTAAGTACGTGATACCCACTGCACCAGGCACAATTCTAATTACCAGGTTTGTGTGGTTATCACGTGTCAGTAAGTATTTAGAAGCAAGAAGATCAGCCTGCAAATATTGCAGGATAGCTGAATGTTCTGGCAGCCAGCTCGATTTGGAAAAAGTTGGTTGTACCAAGGCATATAGTGACTTGATACACTGGGCATAATCGGGAATGTAAGTACGTCCGAAATTCAAAAAACCCAGCAAAGATTGTAGTTTTTTCAGGGTTGTGGAGCGCGCAAACATGCGCATTTCTCCAGGAAGTGAGATGCTAAACCTCGACCTTTGTTGTTGAGTTCATAACCCAAAAACAACACTGTATACTCTGCAATGTGCGATTTTGCAAAGTTGAATTTGTAACCGAAGTCCGCAAACATAACAATGATGCGGTCAACGCGACACAGATGCGGCCATAATTCGTCATCTGTGAGATAGATATCATCAACATACGAGTACGCATCAGGGTCAATGCTCTTCAATAGAGAGACTACACGTGCGGTAAAGACACTTGGACTGTTTTTGTATCTTATGGCTAACCTTTTAAACTGTTTCTGTTTGCCTCCGGAAGTAAAGTCTATCCATTGACTACTAATAGAGGACAGGTTATGGCTATAAAAGCCATTGGAGATGTCAAGTGTGGTCTTAAACCTTTTTCCCACAAGACTATCAACGAGGGCAGAACTGTGGGTATTCTGTACCGCACAGGTCCGACAATGAGAGTTCAAATGCCGGTAATCCAAAACTAGGCGGTACGACCCATCAGGTTTGGTTAAAGTGAAAAGAGGATTATTCATGGGTGACACACATGTTTCAATTACACCTTGATATTCCAATTGCTCAAGGATTTCTGCAACGTGAGATCTAGCTTCGCGGCGCATGGGATATTGGGGTTGTGGCTGTGGCATAGACCGTAATGGAATCTCATGGCTAGGCGACGATTTATCCCACCCAACCTGAGTATGGTACAACGCCGGAGCAAGCACCTGTGCCCACTCTTCTGCAAAGTTCTGAGCTTGCTCCTTTGGTACAGTGTGCGCGAAAGATGGGAGGATTACCTCCTCCCTTCTGGGGGCTGCCAAAACTAAAACTGGGGGCCAGTCTGCCTCTGCTAACAGAATGTCATATATAGAGTTCAGATGTTCCCAAAAAATCCCTTTTATGGTACGTTGTATGTCACCTTAAATTAAAAGGACAACGTCATATATTCTGTCAGGGGGAGGCCACTCTAGTGTCAGCAGTTTCTACAGTAATAAATGTGTCAGTTGCTGTCGTCTTCAGATATGGACGCAGTGCTTGCCGCACTATTGTAACCTCCTCTGCGCTGTCTAGCAGCGTTAGTGCCCATGTCAGTTTCCGAAGCTGCATTCTTACTATCTGTGGCATACCTCACTGTTAGTGCAGCAACCTTCTTTTTCTGAAACGGGGGTTTTTGACGTGCAAACTCTTCCTGCTTGCCTTTACCGTCAGTCTGGCGGGGTTGCTCACGTCCTTGTTTGGCACCCTGACCTTTGCCACATTCTCCTCCACTGGACTGTGAGACCGATGTTTCCTGTGAAGAATGAGTAGAAAGTTGTTCAGGAACCTGAAATCTATCAGGAGACCTAATTCTAGTGCGATCGCGCAATTCATACATGCGTTCAGTAGTCACTTGTACCGGTGACGCAGGCCTAGACCCCTGTTTCTGTTGCTGCTTCCCCTGTTTCTTAGTTTTTCAATTCTGTTTAGGAAAAGCTGGACGGTCGTCTTTAGTAGACGTAACCGTCTGAGTTTGCAGTTGCGCTGTTGTTTTAGCAAAAGGCTTAACCCCTAAACTATTGCGGCCAATGGTCTTATAAGCCTCCACAATAATTTTCGGTAACTGTCAGGGTTTATCGACATCGTCGACGAGGTGCAGGGCATTCAACACTTGAAAGTTAACCGCATCTCCCTTGACATAAGCAAGGATGAGATCAGCAACTACGTCGAACACACCGACAAGCCTCATTCCTAACTCGACTCCTCCTCTGGACCGTGTTGATCTTGAACATGCTTGATCACGGAGGGCAGTACAGTCATAGACGGTGTGCCGAAGCACTTCGAGTAGACTGCTGCAAACACTTTACCCCAGTTCTGACAATCATTTACCTCTGGGACCAAGTCTTTGTGCAAACTAATGGTAAGGATCCTGCGTTTTTCCACAGGAGTAGAATTTGGAAATACTGCTTCCAGCTGGTCAAATTTCTCAGCAAGCCAATAAGGCATATCGTCCTTATTCTGGGGGCGCTTGCCAATTACCGAATTAACCATGACGGGACTAATAGTAATCCTGGCCAGGCCAACTGGTTGCGCCGCAACTCCATGTGCCCCCACCTGGACATTGCGAGATACGTATTGCACTAAAGCCCTATGTACCGTAATCAGGGCGGTATGGAGTTGACGTAAGTCATCCAGCGGGGCTGCCAAATAACGTGGATGTGGTGTAAACCCAGCCAAGACTGGCCAAGTGGCCCTTGGAATGGACAAGGGACCCAAACGAACCGGTGTAACGGTGTTGGGGAGGGCGCCATTGAACCAAATACGATGCTGCCAAGCAGAAATGGGAATTTCCTGCATCCTATATGGCGTGTAATTAGCTGGGACTGCCGTAGGAGTGTATGTGTGAAACGTCTTATCATCCGCATTCACCTCTGGCAAAGTAACCCAAGAGTAAAACAACTCCTAGGGAAACGATGCATCGGCACTCACTACAAAGATAATAGACATCCCATCGTCAGGCACCCCGAACTGCGTCAAATGACGCCGGAGAGGCACGCGACTATGCGCTTCAATAGCGACTTCAGCCATAAGGATACAGAGAAGAAAAACAATCTATATTAAATCGTAGCACAAAAAGGGTAGAATTTAAAATGAAACCTTTTTAATTGTCAAGCTTGAGAGAACCTATATATTAACTATTTAGGTAGGTTTAAACCGTCACTCCCTTCAACCGGAAACAAGAGTGAGGGTGTTGTGGACAAATATAAGCACTACTAAGGGGTCTCAATCATAAGACCAAAATGTTAGGTGCGCCATGTTGCGGGGATTCTGCTCATGCACAGAACTATGCACAGGAAACCAGGACCTCAGTGAATTGTGGTGTACCAAAAAACTCACCTCAGTACCCAGAACCCCTATCCGACTAGCATCAGTGTCTCATTCGTTCTCCGTATCATCTCGAAGCTACCAATGATTAGACAACCCAGAACAAGCGACTTAGAATATTAAAGGCACCCGAGTTTCAGATATTTGCAGCTGTGTGCATGTTGTGTCTAGAGCGTGGGCCTATCAACCTGAATTCAACAGCATACATTGTTATTTGACCTTGACGGCTTCTGCACACAGTGTTCAGACTAAGGTTGCGGTGCACGTCTAGGGATGTGAACAACAGACCGTTCTCATGTGAAGAAAAAGCAAGCAAGCAGTTTTACTTGTAATAACAGCTACCTGTAGTGTTGTGTGCAAAAGCAGCAAAGTGGCAAGATGGCGTTTTACTTCTAAAGCGCTTATGCTAACATAGCAATGTGTGCACATAAACCCCCGCCTCCACTACAATGCTGCCCTGTATTATGAGCTGCTGATGGGTCCATTGATGGCCCATGACCAGGACTGTTCCGTGGGTAGACGATTTGTGTATGATACTACACTTGGTGCATCGGCAGGCTTGAGTACATGTGCTCATGCGCAGCGCCTTTTGCATCACAGTTTCATCGAATATAACGCAGGTTGCCTGGAAATGCTCCTGGCTGCACCTGGATATGAGTAACATGTCTGCTCATTCGACTTTCTTAATTGGATTCCGTTCCTATTTATGATGGAAGGTTCTGACGGCCTATTGGAGCTAATGGCATCCCACTGTGCATGTGATGTTTTTGAATTCGAGGAGCCTTTGTAAATGACCTCTGGAAAAAACACGAAGGCCTTTTATTCTCTATATGCCTTTGAGAGTTCCCTTTTTTCTTTGCACACTATTTATCCTGATTTGTATTTTATCAACAATTTGACCTTTACCAACCCGCTTTGGTTCTGCTTACCTCTACATTCTGTTTGCCTAGGAGCTACTGACCTGGCCAAGGTGACGGTTTCGCATGGCCCATGAGGACATTGTCGTCTTCACTAAGTTAGCATGAGCTCTGCAGCCATTACTACATGGCTTTATTTTTGCAAAGACATTGTTCATACGTTTCACATGAGAACTGTCTGCTGTATGCATTCTTTGCCAGTTCCTGGGATATAGTATGAACATTGTGAGCAAGGTCGATATACAATGCCCCTTGTTATTCTGTTCTGATCAGACCCTAGCACCTAGACAAAACATACCAGTGAAGCTGTTGTTTGGAACTCGCACTTTGGTATTAGGGGGATACATGCATAGGGAACACACACTTGGAGAGGGACCTTTTCAGGGAGAAGCCAGCACCTATGATGTATAACTACCATCTATAGTCTAAGGTATGGGGTCTGCAGCCAAAACCAAGATATCTTCTAATATACAATAATACTGCTTCTTAGCAAGGGGAGGGAGGTTAGGCTCTATTGTGTTGATGACATCTCCCCTCACGAATTATGGACTAGCTGCTATGCTGACTGTATTTGTTTAATGCATTTTCCTGCTTTTTGTGGTACATATACTTCATGTTAGAGCATATTAGTTAAAATGAATATTTTAAACTGTTTTGTGTCTCTGTCAGATCTTATTGTTGACAGGTACAAGAGTGCAAGTGAAAGGGAGAGTCTTGCAACCGCGAGTCCTGAGAGATTCAAGAGTGTTGCGTTCTGGGGTGTCTAATCACTTGTTTCTCTGTGAGTGAGTAGGAGGGCAAGTTAGACACAATAGCTAGTCAGTCCTGGGCTCATGGGTACTAAGGTGGTAGGATGACTCAGTCCCTACTCACTAAGGTCCCATAATCCTACGCATAGTTCTGTTCTTGGGCAGAATTCCTGCAACACTTGACTGCAAAAGACCCCACCATTAGTTCCAGACAGTTGATATGGAGTTGCAATTCCTCTGGAGACCAGTGGCTCCCAAACCCCATCTGTTGGTGTCTGATTCTATAATGACATCTGGAACAGTGCCAAAGATGGCTCTGTCGTTCCAAGTATGCTAATAAGTCACCTCTATTTTGGGCATCTCCAATAGGGAAATCTGCTCTGAGTACGGTAAGACCTTCTGCGGGGAGGAGGATCATTAAGCGTTGGAGGGTCAAGTAACCAAGGGGACCGGGAAAAATTGCCTAAATGGACAACACCAATAGCCCCACAGTCCTGGCAAAGACTCTTAAAGAGACATTTGCAGATGATAGAACTCGCCTCATTTCCTTTTTGATCAACATAATCTTTTGAATAGGAAGCTTCAAATGGCCTGAATCTAATCTATCTGGAATCCAAGAAATTACAGAGACTGAAAGAGAGTCAGACACAATATTGGGACATTGATGATGAACCCCAAGTCCTGTAACAACTGAATCATCCAGTTTAGATGGAGCAGGACCTTGTCTTGTTCTTGGGCCATTATGATCAGGTTGTTTAGATAAATGATCATCCTCACACCCCAGAGTCTGAGGAACTCGACAATTGGTCTCATCAATTTGATAAAACACTAAGGGGCCAAAGAGAGCCCAAAAGGAAGGGTGGCAAATTTGTACCACTGTCTGCTCCAATGGAACTGTAAAAAACACCTGTTGAGAAAGCGGATAGAAAGGGACACTGTTGTGAACAGTTGTTAAACCATTTTGTATCACTTGCAGCCATTTTATTTTTGTCATGCCCTTTGTGCAACAAATCTTGCCTTCAGCTCCCCTTTCTGAGATGTGAAAAACTGTGTGAGCGTAGAGAACTATTTCTATCTTGGTGCTGCATGCGTTATGAGTCATCTGCACCTGTCAAAGGAAGAGGAACATTTTTAATCGAAGGCTTATGTGAATATGAACTGGTGCCAACCGTCTAGATGCTGACTGTGCTTTCTGATACGCCATGTATGAATAATGGGAAATTCCAAAGCTTGAAATGTTTTGTGAAAGGTTATAAATAACGTGAGCTAGTTGCATCCAGCAGAGCTTGTTCGAAGCACCTGGCTTCACACATCCGTTCGAACTTGCAATGAACTGCTTCCACAACTGTGACTGTTTGTCTCTCATTTGCAGTACCAGATTTTGTGCGTTCATGCTGTGCAGTAGGAAAATAGGCACTGTTAGAAACATGTCTTTCAGGCAAGATGGCCGCTTGCTGAGCGCGCTCTTCCGACCGAGCTATAATCCACTCACCATCCGTGACACAGGAGAGCAATCCCCATTTGTAAACTGCTCCAGGGAATTGCCTGCGGGGAGGTGCGGCGAACAAGCCGTTTCTCGCTGCCATATTTGGGCTGGAGCCACGGGGGAGCCTGGCGGGCGTCTGCCTACCTGTCACGCCTTGAGTCTCGATCCTTGAAGGCGGCACGGATGAGGCCTGCGGTAGGAGGTTGGGCGGGGGACTCACTGAGGTGACTCAACATTTGCATCACGGAGAGGCAGCTTCGGGCAGTGGTCCTGCACCGCTGTTGACACACAGACTCCTGCATCACCTGGCCGGCCCTTTGGACTGAGACAGAGCTTGGCTGCCATCATGGGTGAGGACTATCTGTGTGCGGGGCCCCGTCTGGAGCGCGCGGAGGAGATAACGAGGCCCGTCGCCTTGCTGGAGTGTGCGGGGTGTGGCCGTCTCCATATTGAAGCAGATTGCTGGTGTCAGCTCAGATTGTTGTGGGCGCAGCAGCCACGGGCGGGGTCTGCGATCACCTCGGTCCTGCGGGGCGCGCAGCCACGTGGATGCTGCCTTGACGTGGGAGATCCTGCACTTCACCCCTGGCCCACCGCAGTGGATTCAACACGAGCAGGAGGTTAGGAGCCAAGTGTGGATAAGTGTGCCCGCTGGGGGTCTGACCACCATGAATGACATGGTCGGGACTGAAGTGGCGGCTGCTGGGCCAATTGCGGAGCAGCAGTAAAGATAAAAAACATTGAGTGGTTCAGCAGTGGATGGGCCTGCTTGAGCATTGGTTGAGTTGATCCTGGATCTCTTTTATTAGGTGCTCAGTGTATCCAGTTACTCATCAGTTACAGCAGAGAGCGCACAGTTAAAATCTACTTTCTGTTGTGGTATGCACACATTTCCAGAGTGTGTAGAAATAGCCTGCAAACCTCTTGACATAAACTAGAACATAATATGAAACATTTACCACTTGAGGCCACAAATGACCCCCATAAAAATGCACAGTATGCGGATGTGATGGTAAGATATATCTAGGATCTCTGTTCAAGACTCCTTATTTCATGATAGCTGAAAATAATTGCTGTATACCACAGCATAGTGAACTGTTCACTTGAAGCAAGAAATATCAGGTTTTGACGTTGGTACGAGACGATCAGGGGCGCTACCAGCAGGCCTTGAGTTGTGAGGAGCGGGACGATGCCAGGCTGGGCCTTATTTCCAAGCATCTCCTAAACACGCTGTGGGGGTCCTGAGCGAATACCTGCTGATCCCGGAGTTCTGCTTGCAGAGACGCATCCAATCTCACAAGCTATCATGGGAAAACACATTGCGAAACAACCCAAACTGACTTTTGAAAATAAAAGGCAAGCCAGGCTGATGGAATCTGAATTAGAAGAAAGCGCAGACCGGCCGTTAGATAAACAATCACATGACCAGGGCGAGGACCTCCGATCACTACTCTTGGAAATGCGTTGAAGCCTGAAAACTATAGACACCAAGCTAGATGTACTTATCGCGCAACTGGATCAAGTAAAAAAACAGGTGGATATGCACGAGTTACGTCTGGACCACGTAGAAAACCGCAGCACCGACAATCACGAATTCCAGGTTGAGACAAATGAGCAGCAAATTGATAAGGTACTCAACCTAATCAGGGCAAAGAATGATGATTTGGAGGCCAGATCGCGTCGCAACAATCTACGAATTACGGGGATTCCCGAAACAACAGACATTTCCACAATGGAGACCTATGTCGATGAGCTGTTACGTGAACTGTTCAGCCTTGATTGATCTGCAGTCATCGTGACTGAAAGAGCCCACTGTGCGCTGGGCCCCAAACATCCCATTGGAACCACACCCAGGCCTATACTAGCTCGGATACTGAATTATCAGGATCCGGATGCCATCTTGAGAATTGCCAGAGAGCAGGGACCTATCAATCACTAAGGGAACAACATATTGTTCTATCCAGACGTCACTCCGGCAGTGCAGGCGGGCCGCAGAGAGTTTCTACCTGCAAAATGTATCCTTCTCCAAGCCATGATTCCTTATGCCTTATTATACCCAGCTAAGCTGAAGGTGACCCACATTGGTACAGTACACTACTTCACAGACACCAAATCCGCCATGAAGTTCGCCAAACATGTAGGAGGGAAGAAGAGTAGCGGAAAATATGCAAATGGGCAGAACTCGGAGGCTGGGCTAAGTGACAATTATTGACTCCCTGACGCACCAACGACTAGGTGGATTGGATTCTGCTGCGCTCACCAATGTCCTCAGTCTCTGATGCCCTGCACATGGGTGCTCCGGGTGGAGCAGACACGGCATACACTAACTCAGCCGGTTTGCAGATAACTTTTGTCATTGCGAAAACAACACTAACTAATGGCTCTCCCACACTTGCCTCGGCCACCCCGTCCTCGGGCAGGGTAGTATGCTGGCTTCTTGGAATCGATACAGATTCCGAAGCTCTCGGAGGCGGAGTTGAAGCCCCGCCCATCTTTTTAATTGGGTAGTGTCATCTTCCATGCAAAACGCTGGCTTATGATTGTAAAGGAGGCTTCTTAGTCCCTCCTTGTTGCCGCCTTGTCTCCTTTTGACCCCGCCCACGGGGATTGGATCATTTACTCGCGGAGGGACACGGCCTCTTTCAATTACTCGGTAAGCACTATATTTTACATTTGTTATTTTGTAAGTTACTTGCGCGGTCCACTTTCATGCATCTTGCAGCCGTTCCTCACAGACCCAACAGCTGATGCAGTTGCATGCCTATAGATGAGCTCACTTGCCTGAGCCTCCTCTGTCATTGCCGCCCCCCCCCCAAGCCTCAGAATAAAGGGCTGCATCTCGGAAGGGTCCCCCTGGACCGGGTTGCGCACCGCCAGCCGTGAGAAGCAGCGAGGCTGGTGCTTCGAGGTGGGCGTTTGTACCAACTTGCCTTTTGTCACAAGAGGGACCTCTCATTTTCACTTGCTGGCTTCATCGCTAGTATCCAGACACTCTGGTTGTTTTGAATTTAATTAGCTTTGCTGTTGCATTATACTGTAGATTTTGTAAAGCGCTTACCCTTTTTGCAGAGATAGCAGAGTGCAGATCCAACAGCACGGACGCAGAGCAGGCCCTCTACCTCACAGACAGACAGACGAGTTTCTGAGAATATCTCTTCGGCAGACTCCGAGGGCCTGCCGTCCCTCACTCTCGGTTCCGTATATGCCGCTTACCGCGGCCTCCCCCCACGCCCAGGGTGCACTAAATCTCTACTTCAACGGAGCAGGAATTTGGCACCGCTGGGGATGCTCTGGGTTTGTGGGGGGGGGCACCCCCCCGCCACCCTCCTACTGAGGAGCATGATGGGAGGGGTGAAGTAGGACTTAGTCAATCCTCAATGCTTGAACTTTACTGACAGCGCGCAATGCTTAAGCCAGACAGATTCCCGAAGCTGGTATACCTAGGGGGTTTCATCACTGACGGATCTGTAGGGGCATAATTCCCATAAGGAATAAGGGATGGTGGGCAAGGGCAAGAGTCGCCCCTTGCCCATGGTCACGCGCTGGCAGCCAGGAGCACTCCTGTGCTCCAGGTTTAGCAATCAGAGGGGACTGGCCAAAGGTTAAGTAAAACCCTTCTCGCCTTCATAGCCAAAGAGGGCAGGCCCAGAATTGTGAAGAGGGTAACCTGCCCGCATGGGGGGCGAATAGTTCTTGGCACATCTCCCCAGGCCCAACAGGTCCTCTATTTCAGCAGACCCTATCCGGTTAGGATAGCGTCTTGGGCCTTGGGGACATAGATGGGGCCATCTACAACACCAGGAGCTATAGCTCACTGGTAAGTCTTGGGCCTGTGGACATAAGGGATCTCACAGGGTTTGAGTCCCGCTAGCGCTGTCACACTGTCATGAGGTGGCAGAATTTCAAACTCTTCTTTCTGCTAGGATGGTTCCCTTCCAGCTAGTTGCAGGAAGCCCTAGATAGGAGAGGTTGCAGGTAAGACTATAGCGGGTTGGTGGGGGGCCCTGGCTGCGACGGTGAGCCGCCTCCAGGGCTGTGGCGGAGTTACAGGGCGATCTAGAAGCAGGCCGGTACAAAGGGTACCTCTGCGCGGCACCATAGGGGGTGCCTGAGCCAAAACCGAGGAGCCTCAAGGGAGGTCCCGGAAGCCGTGTCGGCGCCCCGCTAGTCCTGCGGGCGGTTGTGGGCCTGAACAACCAGGGGCTTGCTATGTGACGCTCTGCCCCGAGAGGGGGGGCGTGAGTAGAATTACCAACAGCACGTGATCGTAGAAAGAATCACCTGGAGGGCAGCAACGGCGGGCATCGCTCCCGCGCTGTCCGGCTCATCAGGCGGGCGGGCGACCCAGTTGGTTGCCTGCCCTTGGATCGCCCGTAAGATAACCCACCCATTACATATTCTGGAATTATGTAATAAACCTGCAGCATTGTTACCCAACACCAACTGTCTTGTGTGTGTCATTTGGGTACCTATTATGGGGGAGGGGGGACAGCGGGGTGCCCCTGGGGGTACTATAGCTTGTGCCTGGAGGCTGCCCTCTGAGAGGCGTAAAGCGAGTATTAGCACCTGGTTATAGCAGGATTGAGCTGCTATCCTCCGAGCGCCCCTGATGGGACCCGGAGGCTGCTCTGGAAAGGTGTTTAACAGCTGAACGGGGAAGCTGCCATCAGAGCAGTTTACATTTGTAAATGTAGGTAGCGGGCTGTCCTGCAAGCACCTTGAAGTACCTTACAGCAGTACTGGGAAACTGCAGTCTGACCAGGTCACAACCCCTATGAAAGCCTGCCATCTAAGCATCTCAGAGCTGTGCTTACATGGAGACTGACATCCAAGCTCTATATAGCGCTGAAGAGAGTCTGCTGTCTGGGTGCAGGGAGGCTGCTTCGGAACAGCTCAAATCTGTACTAGGAAACGCCCACCAACGTACTTTACATCCCATCTGTGGAAATCTGGCGGTTCCAGAAGCCACGGTACCAGTTAGGGTTTAGGGAGAGCACCTGGTGCCCTTCACATGCTATAGAGTCCCTACGTATGTCAGTGGGTTCCGATGCATTCCTCGGTCACTAGCCCCTTGCACTGCAGTGAGATCTTACTCATCACTGTACCACCGACTTGGTGATGTCATCAGTGATGTACCTTGGCATGAAATCTACCTTGTGCAGCCATAAACAGAAAGTAGTGGATAAAATAAATGTTAATACAGCTTCCTTGCCTGCTGCATATATTGGTTTTCAATGTTCTATACTGCCACCTTAACGTCTTTCACCTACAGCGTTCAGTGCAGTGACTTTGTGTACATAACGTGCCTCACGGTCATTGTCCCATATCCTGTAGTCTATTAAAAAAAATCTGCAGGTGCCGGATAAATAAAGGAGGCCTCTGTGGAAGAAGTAAGCAAATTGGCGATTTCTTTTTATCCTCCAAGTCGGCGCTGTACAAAAGTGTTCCCACTTGCATCTCCCTCAAATAACCCTCTCATTCCTCCTTACTGACCCCAGAATTAAGCTGACAGCCAGCCTCATCCGAGCATGCCTCAACTACTAACATATACCCTTTTCAGGCCTCCCCAAAACTCATTGCCAGACTCCAAAGACCACAGAACCAGGTGGCCAAACTGTGCTGCAAATTTCATGAACGAGAAGACATGAGACTTATCCTCACAAAAATCCACTGGCTCCTAATCAGTGCCAGGGCCAATGTAAAGACTTGCCCATCTCTCTTCTATACCTGCAGAAAATGCCTCCTCACCGAGACCCAATCAGAGCCCGTTACTCATTGTTAGCTTATCAGATTCACCAATGATCTTTCGATAGGGAGAGACGCTCACATCATGGGGAGTAGAAAGACCTACACTCTTGAATTCCCTCAGCCTAAATGGGAGAGCAAAACCCAACTTCATTCAAAAATCGCCTGAAAACCAAACCGTTCAGCCTTGCCTTTAACTGAACTCTACATGGTGCAGGAGTCACAGCCAAATAATTATGGACACAGTAAATACCCGTGTGTATGGACACTAAGTTCTGAATTCCACCATCCTGTTGTATTTATTACCCCATAAGTGATTTGAAGTAACCGCAGGCATGTATGCCTTATAACATTTCAAATAAATAAACAATATTTTTGTTGATGAAGTTTTGGCCTAAGCTGGACAGGACTGTCACATCACTCCACTGTCCTAAAACCTGCAAACTGGGTTTGATAAATCAATTTCCAGCTTGACAAGCTTACTCTTTTACTGCTTCTACTCATTTTGATAAGGTCAGTCTTCTTTTTAGGTTATTTGCAATAGAACACTTTTTCCGTATACATTTTTAGTATTTAGAATTTCCCTGTGCGTACTGCCGCAAATTCTACCGCACTAATTTGCTCGCGCACTTCCTGCATCCCGAGACCGGGGTCTTAAGTACTGTGACATGAAGTTTCTAGGCTTGCAGCAGGGCGTCTTTGAAAGGCTGCTTGCCGGAGCGCTTCAAGAATGGCAAGTTTCGCACTGACTTTTGATCACTATAATGCCGTGGAATTGCGTAGATCGCTTCGCTCATTTTGGAGTCTCTTATGCGCCGCGCGTAATAGAGATAGGATGGGGAGCTTTCCAACACACTAAACAGTTGCCCTTTTTAGGTCTCGCCTACGCCGCGCGTATGTACTGCATAGGAGACCTTTAGCTGTCGTACAGCTTTTTTTCCAAGCACATGCTCCTGCTTGTGGTGGCAATCAGCTTGCGGGAGTGCGCAGCGGCGTGCCACAAGCAAGAGTGTGTGCTTTGAAAAAGAGCAAACAGCTGCAGCTTAGCGCACGCGTGCAGGAACTCCCCCACCCCTCCCACTTGTTTACTTCTTCAAGGCTTAAGCCCGTCCAGCTGCAAGAGTTGTCCCCTTGGTTGTGCGCACGTGCACTCCCCCCACCTCTCCCACTTGTTTACTTCTTCAAGCCTCAAGGCTCAATCCCGCCCAGCTGCAAGAGTTGTCTCCTGTACCGATATTCCATTTTGAAACTTATATAATTGTGCTACGTGCTGCGAAATGGTTTTTGGCAAAATAATGAACTACAGAAATATACTTAAACAGCAAGTTGTTAAGCCTTCTATTCCAGGACCAAATGGCTCAGTGCGTTTTAAAATGCACTGTTTCTCAGAAAATGACCCTCCAGGCTGTGTATTCTTCCAGTCCAGAACAGTGAAGGGAGTGCCCACGGGTAATTCTGACTAGGATCTAAAGATGCCTGTGCCCACATTCTTTGAAAGAGTATTCCAACGCCCCTTCCGCTCACCCACCTTTCCCACCCGGAGTTTAGTTTTAGGTGCGCATCTGCTGACTTTAATTCCATTCCGGAATTAAAACGCTGCTGCTTTGCAACATGTAACACTTTAAAAATGTAAACATTTCTTCTATGACGTCTTAAAGCTGAGATGATGCTCAACCGTGACTCAGCAAGGTGGGCTCCGAAAGGCGTCTCTTCTCCGATCCTCTGGTCCAACTCCACCCTGCTTTAACTCTTCTCCTGCCGCATTTCTTTCTCCACCCTTCCCTTTCTTCTCCTCCTCATCTCTGCTCTCTGCAACCCTTTAACGGGCTTCCTTTTCGTCCACCCCTTTCTTTTCCTCTTATCTTAGTTTCCCTTTTCAATACCCGTACCACTCCTCTTGCCTGCAGGGCCTTAATTAGGGCAGTTTAGGTGTTAGTGGTGTCTTCCGGGAGGTTGTGCCGTGGGCATGACTGAGGAAAAAACCAGCCCGGGGAGAGGAAGCAGACGGGCGGACTTTTGGCAACTGCGAAACATTAAACTGTTGCATGGCTAATAGAATTTTGTTGCGCTACTTACAGTGAGCCTATTCTCTACATCATGGCACATTCTTGATGCTCATTTGTCTTTTCCTCCTTCACGGTGGCCCATATTAACGTGCATCAAGCTTGATATGGTGAATTTTAATTCTTCCTTCTTTATGGCCCATGATTAACGCATATTGATTTCACTTCCTCAATCATTAGTGGACCAACTTATTGTGAAGCGATTTCTACATGCAGTGATTCGCACATGGCGCTTCTTTACTTGTACAATCCACTATCCCTTAGTGGATCCTCCGAGCAACTACCTGGGTGACTCACCCCTGCACCCTTAATTTTTGCATACTTCCTACCTCTGGGTGAGACCCTACGCCATTTCCTGGACCCGTACACACACGTGCTTCCTCCACCCTCTCTCTCTCTTCTCCACCCTCTCTCTCTCTACCTCTCTCTCTCGCCCTTCCTCCACCCTCTCTCTCTCAACCTCTCTCTACCTCTCTCTACCTCGCTACCTCTCTCTCTCCCTCTCTCTCTGTCCCTACCTCTCTCTCTCTACCTCTCTCTCTCTACCTCACTCTACCTCTCTGCCTCCCTCCACCTCTCTACCTCTCTCTCTCTACCTCTACCTCTCTCTACCTCTCTCTCCCTCTCTCTCTCTCTCTCTCTACCTCTACCTTTCTACCTCTTCCTCTCTACCACTCTACCTCTCTCTACCTCTCTCTCTACCTCTCTCTACTTCTCTACCTCTCTCTCTCTACCTCTCTCTACCTCTCTCTCTACCTCTCTCTACTTCTCTACCTCTCTATCTCTACCGCTCTACCTCTCTATCTCTCTACCTCTCTCTCTGCCTCTCTACACCCCTCTCTCTACACCTCTCTCTCTACCCCTCTCTCTACCCCTCTCTCTCTACGCCTCTTTCTACCCACCTCTCTCTACACACCTCTCTCTACCCACCTCTCTCTACACACCTCTCTCGCTCTCTACACACCTCTCTACCTCTACCTCTAAGTGGCAGCCGGAGCCTGATAGCACTGCTTGTCCTTTAAAAAATAAAATAAAACAAGCATTGGCATAGCCAATAGGTCTCGCCTTTGGGGCATTATAAGTGTTTAACCATATAACTGTTAATGTTGTTGCACCACGGATATTGTGCTGCATAACTAAATACTTATAAGGTCCCAAAAGCGAGACCTATTGGCTATGCCAATGCTTGTTCAACAAAAGGGAAGTGGCTCTTCATTTACTGGCTCCCACCGCCGCACGCCCAACCAGGGACGTGGCATGGCGCTCCTTGGCAGCTGTGTATGGGGTTTTGAACTGCAGGCTGTGTGACTGCACTGCCTGACCCCAAAGCTTGCTCACTTAGATAAGGCCAGACATGCATACATTTCTCACCAATGCTGAAAATTAATGTGCACTACATAGTTTGTGCATTGTTCTGTAGCTAAGTTTGCCTGGGTGGTCTTTGTGCCTACTGGCCTCGCATTGCTGCGTATATGTCCTGCAAACATTATGCAGTACCCTGTTGGTGTAGTGTTACCGCCTCCGTTTACTGCCTCAAAGGTTTTCCCAGATGGAGATATGTTACTTAGCAAGCATTAAAAATGCAATAGGTCTCGCCTTTCATTAAGTTAAAGCCATTTGCTTTGCTATACCATACCATTAGCAAAGCAAATGGCTTTAACTTAATCAAAGCCGTGACCTATTGCATTTTCAATGCTTGTTCTAATTGGTTCCCTTCACTGTCATTCGTAAATGGCTGCTTTTCATTGGTTAATAAGCTCCCCCCTCTGCTTTCTTTACTGGCAGTGTCTCGCCTTAAAGGCTCCAGATAAAAACAGCTCAATGTTTGTGTTTACTTATTTAAGTGCACGTAGCCAGCGCATGCGCTTGTCGACTTTGCTTTTTATTTCCTGGTCAGCAGGCATGGGAGGCGTGCTGGGGTACGGCTCCCCCCAGCCCTCCCAATCTCAAATCCCTCCTCACATCACACAATCCAGCAGCGCACCACTCCTCTGCAGAAAATTCACACCATGCCTACTTCCTAACCATTGCATGCCCAAAGCTATACCATACCTTCCCCTAGGGTCACAAAATACTGTTCGCCTCAGTATACTCCAGTATTATTTAAATTCTTCCTGGCATCGCTGTCTAACATACTGAATTACAGTAACTCCTAAACAAGCTAAGCATGGGCCAGGCAAAAGTATAAAATGAAAGCATCTTAAGGATCGCTTAGTATTCATTTCCTACATTCCTACTCTACCAATCCTTGAGGAAATGACATAACTTGCAATGCATGTGAGCTATTAAATATTAAGAATGATGCTTGCTGTGATCTGGTATCGTCCAAGCATCGATAATGTTAAAACTACACAGGTGCAAGCAACCAGTGGTGGCTGGTAGTGGACGGTGGCAGGGCAGGGTAGAAAAAAATAAAAAAGACTTACATGTGGGTCGCCAGCCTCTGCTTCTTCTCTGTCGGTGCTATATCCTGCCTTCCGGAAGCACCCAGGCTCCCATAGCCAATCACGGCACTGCCTTAAAGCAGTGTTGTGATTGGTCTGTGCACCGTAGTTTGGCGCTCAGAGAGGGACTGGGAAACTGTGCATGTTCTCCACCCAGGCTGCACAAAGAATCTGGTTATTGGTGGCAGCATTGATAGCTAAAAGAAATATTGCCCGAGCATGGGGGCAAATCTCCCCACGAAGATAGGACAATGAAAGTCTGACTTAGATTGATGCAGCGCTACGGAAAAAATAGTCTATGAAAGTAGAGGTTGCCCCAAAAAAATGGGAAAAAATATGGAGCAGCTGGATGACATACAGAGGCCTAGGAAACATGGAGGATGAGTGTGGGAGGTAACAGGAACCAAGGGGGGCACACACGTTGTATAAACTTCAGAATTAATTTCTAAAGATAGGTTTTGAAACGCATGTAAGACCGATTTGTAACGTAATCCTCTTGACATGGAGACAGTGCTCAAGCATCTGAAACATGGTATGATTGTAACTAATAATGGTTAATGTGCTGGTTCTATGACACCAATTCTCCTGTAAATAAAGCACTGTATACTGCAACTGACAAAGTTTAATAAAAAAGACTATTTAAAAAAAATAATGATAATAATGTTCTGTTATTATCATTTTATTTTTACTTAGCTCTGCTCTCGGAGCAGTGGGGCCACGCTCCTCCGCCTTAGTGGAGATGCCGCCCCTGCAAGCAACCTTCTTGTAACTTTGGGTTCCCAGACTATTTTATATTTTCATCTCTAAGGAGAAGGGCTAGCAGCTCTTAAGTATTTTTCTGAAGCACGTTGAAAGGATGAATGTTCATACAGCAGGCCGTTTTCCAAGAAGTGTTTATTGTAAAAAAATGTACTCACAATAGAGTCGTGGGTTCAATCTTGCTGCGATGCAGGCATACCTTGGCTTTGTTCGTAAAAAAAAAATCTTGATTGGCAGGACATCACTGGGTAGATTCGTATCCCATCCTCGTCGCCAATTGAAAGGATGAATGTTCATACAGCAGGCCGTTTTCCAAGAAGTGTTTATTGTAAAAGTAAAAGAGAGCCGCCCCAGCACCTGAGCCAAACACAAGACAATCTCCAACTGCCGCACAGCCCAGACGCAGCTAGGCAAATGTCAACATTCCAGATGACATATAACAATTCTACTGCATGCTCTAACAGAATGACATCATCACACACGTACGTTGAGACGTGGCTGCAAACAGCAGCAGAAATTTGCCGAAAGGCGGACCTTGCCCCATAGTGTGCCGCCCAACTTGTGCGCGCTTTTACCCCTCCGTTAGCCACCACTAACCCTGTGTTTACTGAGCACTATTTCCTTGTTGGAGTGTGTTGCCACTATTCAAGTGCTAACAGTACATACGCAGAACTGCAATCATGGTGGAGGCATGATACATGGACAAGTCCCCAGAGGACCCGAGGCAGCCACATCGGATTCAGCCAAACTGGTCTGTTAGCATCACTGAATCGGAGCGGCTAGGTGTCTTCTACTGGAAGGTAAGTGCTGCAGTAGGCAGCGCTGTTGGCTGTTGGGAGGTCACCGAAGTCCCTATACGGGACAGCAGCAAATGGCAGCGTGGGGGAAGCTGTGCCCACACTCTGCCAGGAAGGAAGCCTTATAAAAGCTGCTCAGTGGCAGTAGCATTGCAGCGGTAGCCAGTGTCATACCTTCCTGCTATAAGAGCTTTCTTTGCAACTGCTTGCGCTCCTTCCCATAGCTTGACACTGGATTAAAAGTTGCCAAAATACATGCCTATAGAGCCCTTTCTTTCTTTCCTGTGGATTTATTAACTGGCTCTTAATCACAGCATGGGCAGTCCTGGGCGGTTCAGAGTTCTTCATGCAAATGTTAATCATATACTTTGCTGTGTTTTTATTTTATAAAAAGTCATGCTGTATGTAAGATGGGTCATAGCACCCCACAGTTTACCACACGGCTATCAGTCAAAGCAATCTCTTTTAGAAAATAAGCACTTTTTTATTTGTACTTTGCTAATACTAGCACTGCATTTACAGTTAATTTTACAAACATTTTCCAGTTTGTTGATAAAAAACTTAAATATTTCATTATTAGTACCTGAGGCCTTTATTTAATTGTTCAGTCATTTCGTAACGAGTCTAAATAATATAGGACAATATGATCGCGTGAGAGATGACTGAGCTAGCGAATTGCATCTCTAGTCGACATTCCTCTCCCCTTTGAGAGGAAAGAAAATCTAGTCAGTTGCCAGTTCGAGGAGCTTCGGTTTTAGGAACTAGGTGATCAGAGGTAGTCATGTATTTCCTTGAGGCGTAGGTTCAAAACACTACAGGCCTTGGTCTGAGAATATTTCTGGGTACATCAATATCTCTCCAGTAGTGTTGTCTTTTTTTCATGAAGTGCTTTCTTTCCCTTCCCCTCACTGGACATAGAACAAAGTTAAAATAAAGTCAGGCTGTAACTTGTAAGCTTTGCTCAGTACAAGACGGACCCTCCCCCCGGAAGCGCTGGGCATGTACTTCCCCTCCCACCCTCTCTTAACTATCGCCCTCTCTCCTCTTATATATCACCACCCTATTTCCTCACCCAGCCCATCTCTCACCTCATATAAATACACCACACATAAAACCGAGCTATACCACAAAGCAACAATCCATATAAACACACTCCACACCATGCCACATAATTCCAATTAACATAATTTCACTCAATGAAACTTAGTTCCACAAAAATCAACTCAGCACGTTTCCATTCAATACCACATAATTCAATAAAAAACCACATAATACAAATCAACAACACAATTATATAACGCACCACATACATACAATTCACACAATTCCACATCACAAAATTCAACAGCACCCAACATAATTAAACTCCACTACATAACACTCCGCAACACAAAATAACATACTACATAATTACTCTTCATAACACACAATCCCATTCCACACATTTCCAATACACTAAATACTGTTGTATCTATGTATCTATCTTATGTCCTAGCAACATCTGCTGCTGGTTGCCATCTCCAATGGATTCTGAAATGTGTAATTCAGGGGACTGAGAGCAGGCAGTTGCTGATGAAGAAGGACCTTTGGGGTTGTTGTACCTTGAAAATAAACCTGCTTATCCTACTCTACGAGGCCTCTGTGTACTTAAAAGTGGGGACGAGGGTGAGATCTACCCCAGGATGCTGATGGATCAAGACCTTCAATTTGATGTGTGAGGGAGCTCGACAACCCCTCTGGTCGTGGTGCATTTTTACGTTTTTGGTGAGCTTTTCTCACAAGAGTGATCTTCCTGCTGACTAGTGTGTGCCCCGGCTATTTCAACCTAAATTCTTGAGGTAGGAGTGTTTTGAGGAGCCTGGAGAGCCTGCAGGATTGTTATTTAACTTTGAATTGTATGCGCAAGACTCAGCCGGTTTCGAAGCATGCCACTATGCCCGTACCTTGTTCGCCCTAAGTGCACTAGGTATGCCTAGACGTAGGTTCCAGGCTCACTGTGCCACTGGATTCAAGCTATCCCTATTTCTAATGGATAATGAGATTCAGACGTTTCAGCTATGGGTTCAAATGATTTTTCAAGGGACCACTGTAGACGTGTTGGATACCCTCCCAGCCAGCTTTTTTCTATCTCCACTCGTAGGACCACAGCACTAATTCCTTCTTCAGAGGTTGCACCTGACTCATTCACCCTTTTGACATCGCTTTCATCTGAGCCAGTTTCCACTTTTTGCTTTTCCAGTGCCACTTCAGTTTGCTCTAGTGCTACTTCAGACTTTGAATTTTCCCTTACAGCTTGACTGACCCTCTTCTGTGGACGTTTGACCACTGCTGACATCTCTTCTTGAAGAGGAGCTGTTTTATCAAGGGGACACAGGACCATACGTGTATGAGAGGCATACACCCAATTTGGAAGGCCACCATATTTCACAACCATCATTGCCAGGATCATTTGGAACAGGCCTTTCTATTTCACAACATTTCTCAGATCAAAGTTTTGGCACTGTTCACTATGAAGATTTTGTGTAGCAGCTGCAATCTGGTGAGAAACTGCAAGCTCCACATCAGCCAGTCCTTCACAGCAATGGCTAGTCTTCTCATCTGTGGTTTTCACAAGTGCATTTCCATGTACATTTTCAAGCCACTTCAGTGATGCTGAAACACAGTCTTTTGCAAAGTGAGACTATGTGCTGTCTTTGTGTTGCTTTACTGTGCTTGAAACTTCAGGCAGATAGCTACAATCAAATCTTTGTCCAATCTGTGGTTCTGCACACATACATCTTTGAGACCTCATTATGATCTGATTTCAGAGAAACTGGAAATCTATACCTGGGCATCAGTTTTTGCAATAACACATTTGCTACTATGCAGTTGTCGTTTTTCTCAAAATATTTTCTGATACAACCTTGTTGTTCTGCCACTGAAACATTTTCTTGTTCCTCCTAAAACTCTTTCCAAGTGTAAGTCATTGACATCAACATTAGATAAACAGTATCCTTTTCTGATTCACACGTGAAAATTCCATTGAATGTATAGACTAATAGGACACAATATTGTCCAACTAAATTAGCATTTCTCTCTCCCATGACAATTGCGACTCCCATTTGAGCAGTTATACTGCATGTTAAGGTAAGGGCAATCAATTTCGAATTTTGGGCTGAGGTAACTACTGAAAGCCATGGAAGGTTTGACAACATAAAGTATAGGGAGCACAGCATGTGCTGCTTCTAATGTGCCATTGTTACCTCTCAAACATGGGCCATCTACAAAATGGACATGGTTGACTCAATCAGAGGTTCATCATTAAAGTCTAACCTTGGCTTCATGCATAGAATCATGACACCTAGACATTCAGGTTCAGTTCATCAAAAACAAGTTCATTTGCTGGCAGTAAGCTCAATACATTTGAATTTAGACATTTCTTGGTCACAGTATTTTCCCAAAACAACTCCACAAAGGAAGGAACCATTTCAGTATTTGGACATTCCAACATAATATTCTCACTCTTTTCATGAGTGACATCTACCACAGCTACTAAGTTAAGGCAGTTGGGCATTTCTATGACGATGAGGTCAAGAGTCATTGGAAAATACGTCACAGACTTTTGAACTCAATCATGTTTTGAACAGGCACTGAGAGAGCGCAGCCCTCCCTCTCACTAAAAATTGGTGTTTTTTCTTTTAAATAAACTTGCATCTCTAGTGCCGGCACGTGACACTTGTTCTCTTTCAACTCTAGGAATGCTTTTGTGCAATTGTTGTCCAATGGAAGCAGATCAGACACATCCTTGTGTGTCAGCCTCAGTAAAGGCTCAGCCACTAGGAAAAGGTTTGGTAACCACTGACTACAGCAGCCAACAATTCATAAAAACATCCTGACTTCTTTCTTAATTTGAGGTGGATTCATCTGGTGAATTACTTCCACTCTCTCTGGTGACACCTTTGTAGCTCCTTTTCCAATTGTGTGTCCCAGACATTCATCTTCTTTTTGACACTACTCCTGACTATCCTCGTGCAATGGCACTATGACATGAGTTTGGAAAAAATCAATAAAAGCCATTCTTCAGCACATGAAATGTGAAAAAATGTGTTGGCTGGATTCGGTACCATAGGACAACATGGAACAGTTATGCTGCTAATCTCCTACACTATTCTGTTCTTTTCATTTGGTTCCTGTAAACTTGTGATCAGAAAGTTGCATAAACTTCCAATCAATTCCATCAAAAATCCTTTAATCAGTTTATCTCCAATTATGGATAGAATTTCTGCAACTGTTTGTGTTCTTGAATACATGTCACCTGGTTTTAATTTGAATGAAACATGTCTTGCAAGTTTTATTAATCTGACATTTTTCTCTGTGAACTCCCTTACTTCTGTGTTTATTATTTCTTTTAAATCAAAAGGTAATTTTTCAACTGTCATTTCTGAAAACAATTGTACAGCTGTCGCTTGTTGGGCCATTTTAAACTGTACATCCTCATCAGGAATCTGATATTTAACATCATCTGGTGTACAGTAATCTGTGCTGTTTAATTTACAAAACAAATCTTTTCCTGTCAGGCCTGAGTCACAAACAACAAATTGGTAACCTTACTCAAATGAACCTATTTTTGCTGCAACCTTTCCTAAAACTGCGTTTGTAATTTCTCTGTTTAAAACTCCTACAACTAAGTCTGGACCTTCCACTGTTTTCACAATGGACTTGAAATGTCAGAAATGTTAGAGCGAAAACTCTCATTTTCAAATACAGCAACCTGTTGAAACGGGTTCTGATTTTGTTACTGGAAATAATTCACAGTTGCTTTGGACAACTTATTTAAATTAATTTTAGCATTTTCCATATTTTGTGAGACCATCTGAGCATGAAAAACTCCTGTCATTCGTACCTGTTTCTGAACTGACATTTGCATTCGCTGAGCTGGCACATTTTGCACCTGCATTTCTCTCTGTGGTTCCGCATTTCCATTTACTGCATCAGATTTAAATTTACATTTCTTCTTCCAATGCTCAAACTGTTACAAAGATGGCAAAAAGACACTTTTTCCAGCGGTGTGACTAGTAGCGGCTGGTGACATTTGTAAGTGGTAACGCGTAAAACTTGCCGGCAGCGCACTATGGCGAGCGATCCAGAATGTATCAAGGGCAGTTCGGGGGGTTCTCCCCCGAGGGAATTTTGAAAAAAGAGTTGCCAAATGGTGCATTTTCAAGGATATTTCAGAAAGTGTTGCGGGGATTCTGCTCATGCACAGAACTATGCGCAGGAAACCAGGACCTCAGTGAATTGTGGTGTACCAAAAAACTCACCTCAGTACTCAGTACCTAGAACCCCCATCCGACTAGCATTAGTGTCTCATTTGTTCTCCGTACTATATTGAAGCTACAAATGTTTAGAAAACCCAGAACAAGCGACTTAGAATACTCTCACGAATGGTGGGAATCAAGAACACCTTTTCGTTATTAGTCTCATATCAGTCCACAACGTGAGTAATCAAAGACACGAAAAAGTTTAAAAATGTTTATTTTTAACTACGTGCTCTAAGATGCAGTATTTTGGCTATCATAAGCAAACAAATGATTAGAAATAATACCATCAGCTTTGTTACAATTCCATAGAAAACAAAGGGAGAAATCATATTATAATGATAGTGAAAACAGGTCCTATAATACCTTGTACACCACCCTCCCCTGGCTAATAAGCTAGTTTTATAATAATAATAGAAGGTCTCTAGGTTTGAATGGGGAACCCCATACCTCCAAGATCAGCTCAGGTGAATCACATCACAGGATAAGCACTGCTCTCTGTGTCTGGAAAGGTTTTCTCCAAGAGTGCCAACATCATGCATGTAATGCAATATCAAAGGCACCCGAGTTTCAGATACTTGCAGCTGTGTGCTTGTTGTGTCTGGAGCGTGGGCCGATCAACCTGAATTCAACAGCATACATTGTTATTTGACCTTGACGGTTTCTGCACACTGTGTTCGGACTAAGGTCGTGGTGCACGTCTAGAGATGTGAAAAACAGACCGTTCTCATGTGAAGAAAAAGCAAGCAAGCAGTTTTACTCATAATAACAGCTACCTGTAGTGTCGTGTGCAAAAGCAGTAAAGTGGCAAGATGGCGTTAACATCTAAAACGCTTATGCTAACATAGCAATGTTACACCCTCCTTGATCGGACCACGAACAAAATAGGGAAGTTATGTAGGAACGCAGAGTTCAAGTTCGAGTGAGACAGAACCAAGTTTATATATTGCCAATCCGTTTAATTGGTAGTGAAAAGTTTGAAATTGTGTGTTGGGAAAATATTAAAAAACAAAAAAATCAATCAGGGGCGATATACAGCTCAGTCTGGAGCAAAAAAAAGAATTTAAAAAATTCGAGTTCGTACATGCGGAAGATGGACAGCTGCCAATTTAATCCATCAACGTATAGGCACAGTATGTTGCAACAGCCTCCAAGAGGAAGTCATTGTAATCTTGTAATCAGTAAATGATTCAGCCATCCTAACCAATAAAGTAAACGAACATACATGTTACTCGATTACCGGAGCCTCTAGCACCATCAAAGGACAACTTGCGTGTTCTTCGAGATAACTTCGCGCCAGGAAGTCATGGGCTGCTGCATATATATCCCAATTTCCTAGGATTCCGTGAGCAGCTGCACAGGCCATCATCCCGATACTAGAACAGTCCAACTCATGAGCCACTAAGGGACTCATCAGTCGATCATAATCTGGGGGCAGGAGACGCTGTGTTTGACAGGCACAAATCCAGAGCCCACTCAAATGAACAATCTAGGCAATGGAAAACAGGTTGCACGCAAGTAAAATATGAGAACCAGAAGGACAATCCATAGGCTACGCTCAAAGTGGCCAGGTAGCATTCCCTAGTATTCAAGCGTCTGGTCACGCAGTTGGAGCAGCCGGGGCAGACTGTCGTGTGACACAGATTGTGCAACCATTGCGGAGCAAACAAACCAACAGCAGCACAACAGCAGTCAATGTGAGGATTAACGGAAGCCCGCTGAAGATGCTGGAAAAAATAGAATGAAAAAATGCCGGTATCACACCAAATATTGTTTGGAACGAGGTCACAGGGCCGGAGCCCACAACTTTAAAAAAATGTGCCAAGCCAGTTGTAGACGAGGCATTGAATATAGTGTGAATCAGAGCACCGAAATGAAGTGGGAGATCAGTATTTAAAAGAGCATGCACCTCGGTGCGGGTGTTAGCCACGTGAAGGACAAATGTTTCACGAGAAGAAGTTAGCGCAACTTCTTTTTGAGACAATAGAGCCCTTATTCTAATCATCTTGTTGAACTCTGCTTTCAAGGTTGGTATGGAAGGCCAGATGGAGAAATCGAGTCTCCCATGCGGGGGAGGAAAAAGCACATTCTTACAACAGACTACTCGTTGGGAGATAGTTACAATGTACGGAATCCCTGCCAGCATCCCGCAACACGCCTCATTATTTAAAAGCAAATAGCTACCGTTAGCTAATAATGTGAAAGTTGGTGTAATCGCTGGCACAGGATTTCCCTTCAAAATGCAGGCAACATTTGGTGCGTGCACGTTGCAAGCGCCATGCAATTGGATGTTCCTGCAAACTACTGAGTGATCAGGTGTGGAAGTGCACTCCTCTCCTTTTAAATAAACTTCTTTACCCTCTCTCAGGCACCTGTATGTAAATGGGAGTGACCAAACTTCATGGAGCAAAGCGGTACCAAGTGGTTCATATCTGCCTAAGGCATAGTGTGTCATACATGAACTGAACTTAAACAATTGAAAAGGTAGTGTGCTTAACCCATGGATAAGCCACACAGCTGAGTTTGATTCGGCCACAGAGAATGGTAAAGGTTCCAACTTTTCAATATGCAATAATGAATATGTCGCATCCTTCATGGACATGTACTGTTGTTTATCAGTTAGATTAAACAGCAGGAATTAAGATGATGTATTCATGTAGTCTCAGGGAACTTTCCCAGCCTTCAATGTTTGTAAAGTCCATGCAAACTGCATTATAGAACGCAATTGATTTTGACCATGGTATAGGACAGACATGTCATCCTGTACAATGTTCACAACAGATGAAACAATATTATCTAAAGTGTAAATTCTGGAAGAAAGAGTGTTAATGCTACTATCAATGACAGCAAGCACTTTTTTCCAAATTTGCTTTATCAATAGCTCTTAATCTAGAAGCAGCTTCAATTTGAGATAATTTCCAAACTTCATTGTAAACAGCATATACCCATCTTTTGGACCTGCCCCACAGAACCCTTAACAAAATCATTCAAATCTACATCGTCAGTTAATTTGGACAAATGAAGTTTAACTGACACCAACGTGGAATGTTTTGACATAATTTTCCTACTGAATAGGTAGTAACAGAATGGGATGTTTCAAACCGGGGATCAACCCTAACCTGTGTGTAGCCTGATCTCAGCCCCAGAAAACGATGTTGCCATGAGTCTGGAGTTTTTTGCCATATCAACCATCCTTGGGGATCTAAGCTGGAAATATTGAAGGATGTATTAGTAATTAGTGACTGCAATTCATCAAGGGACAGATCTGTGTGATTGTCCTAGGAAGGATAAGCACCCAGATCAGGAATACTAGGGGCATTCATCTTTGTAGAAGTAGCCAATCCAAAGCAGGTGGTCTGAAAAATAGTAGAATTCAAGAATAACATATGGTTCGGGATAAGGCACACTCGATACAAAGCCTCAGAGCCTTGCACCTGCCAGGCTTTAGAACCCCAAACAGATTTAAGATCAATGGTATCTTTCCACCGCTCATAGCCCCCTATAGCTAATTCATCCATAAAGGACTTCGAATACAGTAATTTAGTATGTGTCAGTCTAACTTTGGAAGCTGACTCAGCAGACATTTTAAAATAAAAGGCTTCAGGTTTAGATACATTGAAATCGGTAAAATATGTACATTTTTTCACTAGAGTTTTGGAACTGCCTTCAATGGGTGCTGGACAATGTTCCCATTGTGTATAATTAACGACATTTCTAAATGTATTCGCTCTATGCAGGAAATGATTGCCATAGTCTTGGTAGCAAAATATCTCTCCATAATTCCCTTAGTCAAAATACAAATCTTCAGCATCAAAAGCGGCATAATATGTCAAATCAGAAAAAAGAGCCTCAACGGCTTGGACATCCCAATCATCAGAGCATATGTTTTGTTTCACAACATCCCCCATAGAAACACGAAGTACATTGGGACCATTAATCACCTCTGTAGGGCCATGAATTTGAAATTTTACAGCATCTCATACAATTTCGTCTAACACAGGCCAGGCAGTAATATTAACAAAAGTCTGATGTGTGATGAGGAGTGGGGTGCCAAAGTTCCATCAATTAATCTAATTGCAGATCTTTCGGTAAGATAATGTCCATTCACTAGACGAAAAAATACAACCACAAATCCAATCAACATAAACAAAAAAATAGATATGAGCACCAGTCAAATGTAAGTCCAAGGGGGAATTAAAAAAATGTCTTTTAAACCAAACAGCAAAAATAGAAATTTTCGATGGGACACTCGATGTTGTAGACAGTGTCAAAAGAAGAACGTGACTGGTCAACTGCACTTGTTTGCACATCAGGCAACAACACATCTGTGGGATAGGTATACTCAGTATCTTCATGGGGCCCACCAGCTGGTGTGGTCAATAAAGGATTAGTAACTGTATGCATCTCGATGGCAATGTCAGGCCTGTTCGTATTTGCCGGAGCCAAAACAGAATTTCTCAGCATTGCTGGACAAGAGACCGCTGGAGTCATACTAAGAAGAATCGGCCACTCGTTTTAGTTTGACATTGTCAATGGAGATATACCTGTTATCCTTGTGACCAGGAAGTGGAGGTAAAATGACTGTTCTTGTTCCCTGCACGCCAAGCACAGGAACAGGTGCAAGATAAGAGGGGCCGAACTCCTTCTTGTTCTCCACCTTCTCACGGACCAGGTCACCAACTCGAGGTAGCCAGCCAACTACTGGAATCTGAAGTGCAGCATCAGTTGTGGAGGGCAAGTGTTCCTTTGCAAGACTGTTTCGAGCCTCTTGTAGATTCTGTAACACAGCAGAATGATCAACTACGTCAAAGGGTGCGGCCTACGCCACCATATCTAGACCATCAAGGTCCGAGACAAACATTTTTATGTCAAAGAGCATTTCGTATGGGGTCCGCCCACCCAGAGACCTTCTAGGGAGATTATTAAGTGCACGTTGAACGCTATACAAATGGTCCAACCAGTTCCTGCCAGTACCTAAATCCCTAGCTGTCAAGGATTGCTTTAAGTCACGGTTCATTCGCTCCACAACAGAATTGCCCTCAGGCCTATATGGAGATGAAAATTTGACTTGGACCCCCAAAGATCTCATGGCATCCTTGTATGCCTTAGAGGCGAATGCCGGACCCTGGTCCGAATGGAGGGTACTACATGCAAAAATTCCCACAAAGACACGCAAATCCCTGATGACAGTTTGAGCATCAGCACTCCTTTGTGCCCAGACCCATAGAAAACGTGTGCACGAATCCACTGCAACGAAGATGTACTTATACGCAGTATCAGAGGAGAAAGGACCGCAGTGATCCAAATAAACACACCCAAGTGGTTTATTAGTTATGTACAACTGTGTTTGAGGCAGACACGCAGCAGTCAAAGGTTTAATCTGCTGGCAAATGTCACAAGCAAGGACATAATCACGAGTCTGTTTATACAATCCGTGCCACCAGTAATGTTGTTGTAAGAAAGTGACAGTCGCTGAGACGCCTGCATGGGCTGAGGCCATACCTTCGTTAGTGGCTGTTATCAAGGCAAGTCTGCGGTCCACATTGAGAATCAACCTGTCACCAACGTCGTTAATTCTCACATAGAGAACTTTATCAGGACTTAAATGATAAGAATATTTAGAAGGGAAACCTCTAGGGTAATTATCACACTTCTCAGTTGCAGCAATGGCTGCCAAGATGTCATCAACAATCTTACTTTTGGATCTTGTAACTGCTGCTACCAGATATGTTGCCACTGCTGTTTTCGCTGCTTCATCAGCTAAACTGTTGCCAACTGGTGACCAAGAGTATGAATTACATTCACAAGCGGCAGATGTTGTTTAAGTTCTGCGACTCAAACCCACAGCATTTTATGTTTGATTGTGCTACCTTTGGAATCAAGATATTCATTTTGAGACCAAAAAAATAAATTGTCGTTGAAAGACTGAACACAGTAGTATGAGTCACTTACAAAAAGAGTAGTAACTCGAGGATCAGCAAACTCTAGTGCAAGCACCAGAGCACGTAGCTCTGCCAACTGGGCGGTACAATCACCCAATGTCTGCGTATGCACGACATCAGACCTGAATTCACCATTCACAAATGTACAAGCCACTATTGTGCAGGCCACTGAATAAGCATGCTTAGATTCCGTCGCCGGTTGCGCCGAACCGTCAGTGTAAATGATACAATGTTAATCCTCAAGCGGGCGCAAGGACAGAGGAGCTGAATGAACAAATTCATACTGCAAATACTCTTGTGTCTGCAATGAGGCATCAAAGATGAAAGTGACATCCGGTGACGTCAAAGAAGTGGCCCATTGTATCCAACGTGGATGCAAAGCTTTAGAATTAGGTACACTTGCCTTTGTCACCGCCTCAAGGGCAGGATATGGAGTGACTACCAACATGTGTTTTCCTTGTGATAGCGCTCTCTCTTTTAGAATCGCCATCTGAACTGCAGTTAACACCTTCTCTACTGTGGAAAAGCTCATTTCAGCCGAAGTGTAAAAGTGTGACTTGTAAGCAATGGGGACGGTGTCCCCTTCATTAAATGTCAAGTACGTGAAAACCACTGCACCAGGCACAATTCTGATTACGCGGTTTGTGTGGTTATCACGTGTCAATAAGTATTTAGAAGCAAGAAGATCAGCCTGCAAAGAGTGCAGTATAGCTGAATGGTCTGGCAGCCAGCATGATTTGGTAAAAGTAGGTTGTACCAAGGCATATAGCGGCTTGATACGCTGAGCATAATCGGGAATGTAAGTACGCCCGAAGTTCAAAAATCCAGCAAAGATTGTAGTTTTTTCAGAGTTGTGGGTACGCGCAAACATGTGCATTTCTCTAGGAAGTGAGGTGCTAAACCTCGATCTTCGTTGTTGAGTTCATAGCCCAAAAACAACACTGTATACTCTGCAATGTGTTATTTTTAAGTTTGTAACCAAAGTCTCCAAACATAACAATGATGCGGTCAACGCGACACAGATGAGGCCATAATTCGTCGTCTGTGAGATAAATATCATCAACATACGAATACGCATCAGGGTCAATGCTCTCTAACAGAGAGACTACACATGCAACAAAGACTCCTGGACTCTTTTTGTAGCCCATGACTAACCTTCTAAACTGTTTTTGTTTGCCGCCAGCAGTAAAGGCTGTCCATTGACTACTAATAGAGGACAGGTTATGGCTATAAAAGCCATTGGAGATGTCAAGTGTGGTCTTAAACCTTTTTCTCACGAGACTATCAACGAGGGCTGAACTGTGGGTGTTTTGTACCGCGCACGTCCGACAATGAGAGTTCAAATGCCGATAATCCAAAACTAGGCGGTACGACCCATCAGTTTTGGTTACAGTGAAAAGAGGATTATTCATGGGTGACACACATGTTTCAATTACACCTTGATATTCCAATTGTTCAAGGATTTCTGTGACGTGAGATCTAGCTTCTTGGCGCATAGGATATTGGGGTTGTGGCTGTGGAATAGACCGCAACGAAATCTCATGGCTTGGTGATAATTTATCCCACCCAACCTGAGTACGGTACAACGCCGGAGCAAGCACTTGTGCCCACTCTTCTGCAAAGTTCTGAGCTTACTCCTTCGGCACTGTGTGCGCGAAAGATGGGAGGATTACCTCCTCCCCTCTGGGAGCGGCCAAAACGAAAGCTGGGGGCCAGTCCACCTCTGCTAAAAAAATGTCATATGTAGAGGTCAGATTTTCCCAAAAAATCCCTTTTATGGTATGCTGTATGTCACCTTAAATTAAAAGGACTATGTCATATAGTATGTCAGGGGGAGCCACTCTAGTGTCAGCAGTCAGTTGATGTCGCCTTCAGATATGGACGCAGTGCTTGCCGCACTATTGTAACCTCCGCTGCGCTGTCTAGCAGCGTTAGTGCCCATGTCAGGTTCCGAAGCTGTGTTCTCACTATCTGTGGCATACCTCGCTGCTAGTGCAGCAACTTTCTTTTCTGAAACGGAGGTCGTTGGCGTGCAAAGTCGTCCTGCTTGCCTTTACCATCATCCGGGCAGGGCTGCTCACGTCCTTGTGGGGCACCCCAACCTCTGCCACGTTCACCTCCACCGGCTTGCGAGACCGATGTTTCCTGTGAAGAACGAGGAGAACGTTGATCAGGAACCTGAAACCTATCATGAGGCCTAATTCTTGTGCGATTGCGCAATTCGTATGTGCATTCAGTAGTCACTGGTATTGGTGATGCGGGACGTGACCCCTGTTTCTGTTGCTGCTTTCCCTGTTTCTTACCTTTCCAATTTTGTTTAGGAAAAACAGGACAGTCGTCTTTCGTAGACTTAACCGTCTGAGTCTGCGGTTGCGCTGTTGTTTTAGCAAAAGGCTTAACACCCAAACTATTGCGGCCAATGGTCTTATAAGCCTCCGCAATAATTCTCGGTAGCTTCCGGGGTTTATCGACATCAGCGACGAGGCGCAGCTCATTCGACACCTTAAAGTTAACAGCATCTCCCTTGACATTAGCAAGGATGAGATCAGCAACTACGTCGAACACGCGGACAAGCCTCATAACCAACTCGACCGTGCTCATCCTGAACACGCTTAATCACGGAGGGCAATACAGTCATAGACGGTGTGCCGAAGCACTTCGCGTAGACCGCTGCGATAAATTAAATTACCCCAATTCTCACAATCTGTCACCTCAGGCACTAAGTCTTTCTGCAAACTAATTGTAAGAATCCTGTGTTTTTCCACAGGAGTAGAATTAGGAAATAATGCTTCCAGCTGGTCAAATTTCTCAGCAAGCCAATAAGGCATATCGTCCTTATTCTGGGGCGCTTGCCCATTACCGAATTAACCATGACGGGACTAATAGTGATCCCGGCCGGTCCAACTGGTTGCGTCGCAACCCCAGGTGCCCCCACCTGGACATTGGAAGAGACGTATTGCACCAAAGCCCTATGCACCGCGATCAAGGCGGTATGGAGTTGACGTAAGTCATCCATCAGGGCTTGCAAATAACGTGGATGTGGTGTGAACCCGGCCAAGACTGGCCAAGTGGCCCCAGGATTGGACAAGGGACCTAACCGAACCGGAGTTATGTTGTGGGGGAGTGCACCATTGAACCAAATACGATGCTGCCAAGCGGAAATCGGAATCTCCTGTGTCCTATTGTAACGCCCTGAACGTCTCAGGATCGTTTAACAGACACGACAATGAGGACGCAACCACTTGTGAAGGGTTAGTTCTTTTAATGAAGGCAAATAAAATACAAAGAACAAACAAAAGTTATAGTCACTGGAATCCTCCAGGCTAAGTACGTTACCAGCCCACAGCACGGATGGTCCTAACCGTCCTCTGCATATACGCCGATCCCGGCGTATGCCAACAGAGGGCAGAAATGTAATGGCCGACAATGCCAATCGGTAGGCTGTGAGGGGCACGAAGAGTGTTGGGGAGAATCGAGGAGTCAGGGAAACACCCAGCCGGGGTCTCTACCTGAAGGGAGCAGCCGCTCAACCTCTTCCTCAGACTGCACCGGGACGCGGAGTCACCTCCTGGTGATGCGTCACCGATACCCCAATCACAAGCAAGAAGACTGAACCGAGAGCAGCCGCTCGATCGATCCTGTGGACTTCCGAGTCTGTAACGCGGCAAACACCTCCTGGTGTGCGTTACAGCTGGCAGTCCCTGTGTCTCTGGTCGGGCTGGGAGTAACGACTCCAACCAGCAAAAGCGCCACTGCGCTTGGACTCAGCCGAGTCAAAAAGCGAAGCTCAATGGTTGACCGGTAGAGCTTCCGGGTCCTTCACAGGTGACGATGGGGCAAGACACGGCCCAGGGAGTAACGACTCGACCTACCTCCGTTCTTGCCTTACTGGAGCACCACTCCTGAACACTGCTCTTCACGAAGCAGGTACGTCGGTGTAAACACAATATCCGACAGCCTTGTACCTCCCGGTTCCTCCCTTTTATAGGGCGTGTTTTCCTTGAGTTATGTAACAGCTCTCCTGTTTACATAAGGCGTGTTTCCCTTGAGTTATGTAACAGCTCTCCTGTTTACATAAGGGCGTGTTTCCCTTGAGTTATGTAACAGCTCTCCTGTTTACATAAGGGCGTGTTTCCCTTGAGTGACAGGAATTCTTGACAGTACATCCTCCCTCTCAGCGGCTCCCCACGGGTCCAGCGCTGGCAGGAAAACGCCGATGGAACAAGGAGACCAAGCGCGGAGCATGAACCCCTTCAGCCGGTTCCCATGAATGCTCCTCCGGGCCATAGCCTTTCCACGCAACCAGGTACCACAGCTTCCCCCTGCGCCATTTGGACGCCCGTATGCCCGACACTTCATACTCCACCTCCGACTCCACGCATACCGGCCTAGGTGTCCCAGACGGCTTGGAAGGTGCTGGTTTGAGCAATGATACATGAAAGACAGGGTGTATCCGCAATGACTGGGGCAAGCACACCTTCACGTTCACGGGACCCATACACTTGGTAATTCGATAGGGGCCCATGTACTTGGGATGGAACACACTGTTCTTTCGAAACCTCATGTTTCTTGTGGATATCCAGACGTAGTCTCCAGTGCGGTACAGTGGCCCGGGCCTTCTCTTCCTATCTGCCGCAGCCTTGTATCTTCTCTTGGCCTCTATTAGGACAGCCCTTGAGCGCATCAACGTGTCTTTTATGTGTGCCACCCTGTCCGCTGTGGCGGGAATCCTGTCCTCTCTGAACGGATGTAGAAATGGCAAGAACCTGGGATGTTGGCCATAGTTGCTATAGAACGGAGATGACTGTGTGGAGCTGTGAGTGGCGTTGTTATAGGCTATCTCTGCAACCCATAGCAAGTCGACCCATTCTTCCCTGCCCTGGTCCACAAAACATCGCAGATACTGTTTGAGCGTTTGGTTCAGGCGCTCGGTTTGGCCGTCCGTTTGAGGGTGGTAGCTGGTGGACAGGGCGGTCTTAACATGCAGCGCAGTGCACCAAGTCTTCCAGAATTGCGCAGTAAACTGCGACCCCCGGTCCGACACGATCACCCCAGGTAATCCATGCAGTCGTACCACATTCTTTAGGAGTAGTGACGCCAATTCCCCGGCCGTAGGGACTCTCTTGCAGGGGATGAAGTGCCCCATTTTCGTCAAGTAATCCACCACCACCAGTATTGCCGTCATCCCCTGGTCTACCGGTAGGCCCACCACGAAGTCCAGTGATATGCTATCCCATGGTCTATCCGGGGTCGGAAGTGGATGTAAGAGCCCTTGGGTTCGGCCATGGTCGGCCTTCATGGTAGCACACGTAGGACACTCCTGTCCCCACCTCCTGACATCCACTCTCATGGTTGGCCACCAGAAATGCCGTCCCATGCTAGCCACCGTTTTTTCAAAGCCCAAATGACCTGCGCATGGAGAGTCATGGCACCAGATGAATGCTTGTTTCCTTAGCCTAGGCGTGGGTATCAATAGGCACCTGCCCTTCAGGGGTATCCCGTCCTTCAGCTGCCATTCTCTGTGACTGAGGAGCCACCTCCGCCATGCGAATGACCTGATCCCTCTCTTTATTCCCCTCAGGAAAGTATCCGGTTGGATAACCCCCAATACCATCCTCGGGGAAATGATGGAACGCTCGGTTGCAGGCAATGGTTCCTTAACTGCAGATTGACGGGACAGGGCGTCCGCCTTCCGGTTTTCCGTCCCCGGCCGATATGTGATGCGGAAGTTGAACCCCGCAAAGAAGATCATCCACCGCAGCTGTCTGGGAGAAAGGTGTCTTGTGGCCGTCATGAACTGTAGGTTCCGATGGTCCGTGTACACCGATACCACATGTCTTGCCCCCATCAACCAATGCCTCCATTCGGTGAAGGCGTCCTTGATTGCGAGAAGCTCCTTCTCCGCAATATGGTAGTTGCGTTCGGCGTCGTTGAGTTTGCGGGACATGTACGCAACGGGATGAAGCACCCCTGTGTCGTGGTTGCGTTGGGACAAGATAGCCCCCAGCGCCACATCCGACGCGTCCGCTTCCACCACGTAGGGGAGATCCGGATCGGGGTGAGCCAACACCGGCGCCTTACCAAAGGCGCTTTTCAGGGCCTCAAAGGCTTTGTTCGCTTCAGGGGACCAGACAAACTCCTTGGACTTCCTCAGTAGCTGTGTGATTGGGGCCACCACTCCTGAAAATCCATCTATAAACCGCCTGTAAAAGTTGGCGAAGCCAATGAAACTTTGGACGTCCTTCACGCTTTGGGGCACCGGCCATTCTTTCACCGCCTTGATCTTTCGTTCTGCCATCTCCTGTCCCTCTGGACTCAGCATCACTCCGAGGAATTCCACGGATGTGACGTGGAAGTCACACTTGCTGAGTTTACAAAACAGCATGTTTTCCCTCAGCTTTTGGAGCACAGCTTTGACGTGGTGTACGTGCTCCTCCACACTGGACGAATAGATGAGGATGTCGTCGATATATACGACCACGTAGATATCCAACTCCTCTCTGAATACCTCATTCAAAAAGTACTGAAAGGCTGCCGGGGCGTTGCACAGACCGAACGGCATGACGAGGTACTCAAAAAGGCCGAACCTGGTCTTAAAGGCGGTCTTCCACTCGTCTCCGTCCCTCATGCGCACCAGATGGTATGCCCCTTTCAAATCCAACTTGGTGTAGATACGAGCTTTCTTGACCTGTTCCAGAAGTACACTAATGAGAGGCAAGGGGTACCGATTTTTTATGGTTATCGCATTCAATGCCCTAAAGTCCACACAGGCTCTCAGCTCCCCATTAGCCTTCGGGATGAAGAAGAGTGGCGAGGCGGCCGGAGACTTGGACGGGCGGATGAATCCTAGCCTGAGGAGTTTATCCAGGTACCCCCGGAGATGTACGTTTTCAGGCTCCGTCAGGGCATACAGCCTGCCGCTGGGAACGCTGGCCCCTGGCACCAGGTCGATCTGGCAGTCAAACTGTCTATGTGGTGGTAGCACTTCCGCCTTCACCTCATCAAATACATCCTTAAAACTGTGATAAGCCTGGGGGAGAGCCACATCTTTTTCTGCCGCTGTAGCCACCGTCTGACTCCCGCTCTCATCTGCGTCAAGGGATTCCGTTCTTATTCCACAATGCAGGATGCAATACGGTGACGTCATTTCGATGCGATGTGTTGGCCAATCCACAAAGGGGTTGTGTTTCTGTAGCCACGGCAATCCCAATATGACGCCATATTGGGGCGCTCGGATGATGTTAAAATCGATTTGTTCCAAATGGTTCCTCCCATATCTCATCGGAAGGACCCCCGTGTGCTGTCCGATGGGCCCCGTCACCAATCGCCTTCCGTCTACCGCATAGACGTCTTCGGGTACTGCTTTGGGAAGAAGCACTAGCCCTAGCCTGCATGCCTCGTTGTGGTCCATAAACATGCCAGTGGCCCCTGAATCCACCATGGCCACAACGGGTATCCACTGGTCATGCACTCCCACGTGCACCGTGATAAACAGGTGTCGTTGTCCCTTAGTGACCGAGTTGGAAAGTGAAGGGATGGATGAGTGACTCCGAGATGCCCCTTCTCTGGTCTTGGAGTCCTCTAGTTTTCCGCCGGTATGTCCACCACGGCTGTTACCGACCGGTTGGCCCGATAACGTGACGTCTTCGGTTTGGCAGGGCATTCACGTACGTAGTGGCCTTTTTTGCCACAATATAGGCACAATCCTTGTTTACGGCGTGACTCTTTCTCCGTGGCTGTGAGGCTCGCTCGTATTGCGCTGATGTCCATGGGTTCTCCCTTGGATGCGGTGGAAGTTTCAGGACTTCCCACCGTCACATAGGATGGAAGGGATTTTCCTTTTCTCCCATGATCCCCCTTTCTTTCACTTAGCCTATGTTCCAGCCGTAATACCAGGTTGATAAGGCCCTCACATGTCTTGGGTTGAGGGTCAATATGAGCCACGGCGTCCTTGAGCTCATCGCACAGCCCTTGATGGAAGAGCGCCGTCTGTTTAGCAACAGGCCACTTGGTTTCCGCAACCAGCCTTCGGAACGCGTTGAGATACTGCACCAGGTCGTTGGATCCCTGTCTCAACTCAAGCATTTCACGGTCCGCCGTGTACGAGTCAGCCCTTCTGTCGAATACCTTCAGGAATTCCTCGCGAAAAGCACCCCAATCACATAAGAGGGGGTCGTCCCTGCTCACCAGAGGTACGGCCCATTGTGCCGCGTTTCCAGCCAAATAGGATATAAGGAAAGCCACACGAGCCTGACTCGTGGGGAACGCCTTTGGTTTGCACGATAAATGTAGCGCCACTTGTGTGAGGAATACCTGCACTGTGTTAGGATCCCCACTGTACCTCTCTGGTGTTGCCAAGGGGATGGCTACCGGCATTTCCACTACTACCGCAGGGGTCTGGTTCGTGAGGGAGGTGCTGGGCGTGAGCGGGTCCAATTGGATAGCATCCAGTCTGGCTTTTACATCGGCTGTTTCTTGCCTAGAGGCAGCCACTTCAACTTGCATGGCCGCTAAAGCAGCCAGCACATCATCAAGTGTTGCCATGTCTGTTATCGACCGGGAGACAGTTAGTGTTATTAAGGTCGGATATTTTGTAACGCCCTGAACGTCTCAGGATCGTTTAACAGACACGACAATGAGGACGCAACCACTTGTGAAGGGTTAGTTCTTTTAATGAAGGCAAATAAAATACAAAGAACAAACAAAAGTTATAGTCACTGGAATCCTCCAGGCTAAGTACGTTACCAGCCCACAGCACGGATGGTCCTAACCGTCCTCTGCATATACGCCGATCCCGGCGTATGCCAACAGAGGGCAGAAATGTAATGGCCGACAATGCCAATCGGTAGGCTGTGAGGGGCACGAAGAGTGTTGGGGAGAATCGAGGAGTCAGGGAAACACCCAGCCGGGGTCTCTACCTGAAGGGAGCAGCCGCTCAACCTCTTCCTCAGACTGCACCGGGACGCGGAGTCACCTCCTGGTGATGCGTCACCGATACCCCAATCACAAGCAAGAAGACTGAACCAAGAGCAGCCGCTCGATCGATCCTGTGGACTTCCGAGTCTGTAACGCGGCAAACACCTCCTGGTGTGCGTTACAGCTGGCAGTCCCTGTGTCTCTGGTCGGGCTGGGAGTAACGACTCCAACCAGCAAAAGCGCCACTGCGCTTGGACTCAGCCGAGTCAAAAAGCGAAGCTCAATGGTTGACCGGTAGAGCTTCCGGGTCCTTCACAGGTGACGATGGGGCAAGACACGGCCCAGGGAGTAACGACTCGACCTACCTCCGTTCTTGCCTTACTGGAGCACCACTCCTGAACACTGCTCTTCACGAAGCAGGTACGTCGGTGTAAACACAATATCCGACAGCCTTGTACCTCCCGGTTCCTCCCTTTTATAGGGCGTGTTTTCCTTGAGTTATGTAACAGCTCTCCTGTTTACATAAGGCGTGTTTCCCTTGAGTTATGTAACAGCTCTCCTGTTTACATAAGGGCGTGTTTCCCTTGAGTTATGTAACAGCTCTCCTGTTTACATAAGGGCGTGTTTCCCTTGAGTGACAGGAATTCTTGACACCTATGCGGCATGTAATTCGCTGGAATTGCCGTAGGAGTGTATGAGTGGAACGTCTTATCATCCGCATTCACCTCCGGAAAAGTAACCCAAGAGTAAGAAAGCTCATAGGGGAACGATGCATCGGCACTCACTACAAAGATAATTGACATTCCATCATCCGGCACCCCGAACTGCGTCAAATGACGCCGGAGAGGCGCTCGACTATGTGCTGCAATAGCAACTTCAGCCATAAGGACACTGAGAAGAAAAACAATCTATATTAAACAGTAGCACAAAAAGGGTCAGTACTTCAAAATGTCGTTATTATTCTCATATCAGTCCACAACGTGAGTAAACAGAGACACGGAAAAGTTTAAAAATGTTTATTTTTAACTACGTGCTCCAAGATGCAGTATTTTGGCTAACATAAGCAAACAAATGATTAGAAATAATACTATCAGCATTGTTACAATTCCATAGAAAACAAAGGGAGAAATCATATTATAATGTTAGTGGAAACAGGTCCTATAATACCTTGTGTACCACCCTCCCCTGGCTAATAAGCTAGTTTTATAATAAAAATAGAAGGTCTCTAGGTTTGAATGGGGAACCCCATACCTCCAAGATCAGCTTAGGTGAATCACATCACAGGATAAGCAGTGCTCTCTGTGTCTGGAAAGGTTTTCTCCAAGAGTGCCAGCATCATGCATGCAATGCAATATTAAAGGCACCCGAGTTTCAGATATTTGCAGCTGTGTGCTTGTTGTGTCTAGAATGTTGGCCGATCAACCTGAATTCAACAGCATACATTGTTATTTGACCGGGACGGTTTCTGCACACAGTGTTCAGACTAAGGTTGCGGTGCACGTCTAGAGATGTGAAAAACAGACCGTTCTCATGTGAAGAAAAAGGAAGCAAACAGTTTTACTTATAATAACAGCTACCTTTAGTGTTGTGTGCAAAAGCAGTAAAGTGGCAAGATGGCATTAACATCTAAAACGCTTATGCTAACATAGCAATGTGTGCAGGCAAAACCCTGTCTCCACTACAAAAGCAAGAATGTTAATAAAGCAATTGGGAAAGTGTAGCAATTACATCAATATAAAGATTGTGTATGATAATATATGATATTGTCCCACTTTATGCACATACAGGAGAAGGGTCATGCCACGTCCTCACATTTATACTCCCACACCTGCAGGCACATGTGTGTGTAACTACCCAGTGACCCTATGTCTGGTCTAACACTGTCAGATCGTCATAACTGTTTCACCAATAAAACAATGCCAAGTAGTGGAAACCTAAAACTACAATTCACAGAATGCAAAGTGCTATTGGTGAAAAAGTGAAGACAGTTTGAGGGTATCACGTGTTACACAGGACCACTTGGAAGCCGCTCTTCTGTCTGCCCAGGTGCTGGTGAAAGAATCCGCAGGACTGGGGTATATTTCATAGAAGCCAGGATCAAGGCCATTTACAGGGTTCTCCAGGTGGGACTGCTTCCTTAGCAACTGCAATTGCCCCGAGAATCAAAGCTATACATGCGTAATCTGCTGGCCGGGGCAGCCATGATTACGATACCAGGTGAACAGTTTCAAATAGTTTCTATTAGTTTCAGTTCCAACATCTGGGCCTTTGAATGCAGAGCTATACATGCCCTCTATCTCTGTGGGCCCCTGGGTGCACAAAGAGCAAACACTCAATGCCCCCCCACCCCCATCCAGCAGTTACCGGAACAATGTGTGAGGGTACAGATTATAAAGCCCCGGCCACAGCACTTATGCCAAATAGAGGAGTCTTCAACATTGGACTTCCCTATAAACTTGTTTTGATGCACACTAAAGGAACTGAGGCCTAGTTGGTCCTCATCATGTGATTCTTATGCGTGTACATTTTTGTCTACAGTTCTTTAACAAGATAAGTAAGTGTTTTTTGTCCACATGATTTGTGAAAATTGTGACGTAATTTATGGATTGGTGTGTAAATATATGAAAATGTGTCTTGTTGTTGAGTATCCTCTGGTAAACAGTATCAGGAGTACTTTTTATTGAGCTTGCCCTTGAGTAAAAAATAAACATCTATTACATAGATCTTTTTTTCAGTGATTCATTCATGTTTTCACTGTAACAGATTTGCATTTGATAATTAGTCCCCACTTTATACCACTTCTTTTGGTACAGCCCAGCCTAGGGTATGAGTAATCTCTCCAGCCTGGCTAGATCCAGCTAACAGGTTCTTCTGACCGACCCCAGGCCCTCCCTTCCAGCCCCCTCTCTGACTGAAACTCCATCTGTGCTCATGGCCCAGGCAGGCAGAGTGAGCCAAATGCTGATTACTAAATCAACATGCTTCAGCAAGGAGATATCGCCTACAAATTAGACCTGGTTTCGTTCTTTCGTTTGCTGTGAAGGCAATGGAATATACCCTTCGCAGGAAACCTACAGCTGGCACTACCTATCATTGAGTCTCGTGACACTCCATCAATCTCTCTCTATTTTTCCTTTGCATCCTCCTTTCTGTTCTCCTATTTTCTCTCTCTTCCCTCCTCACAGTCTCTAACTTTCTCTCTTTCAATCACATGTCGTATCTCCTACCGTGCTTTATCTCCATCTTTCTCTCTGTGATCTCCTGTTTCGACCCTTTTCTAATTCTCCCCGTCTCATTCTCAGATGTTCTCTTGTTCCCTAGCTCTCCGTCTAGAGATGGGCAGGCTCTATCTCTTAAGTTCCATGTTCTCCTCACTTTTTGTTATTCTCCTACTGTTTCTCCATCTTTCCTCTCTCTAACGCTGCCTCCCTCCATCATTATCGGCCCATCGTTTTTTCCCTCTCTCCCTCTCTCTGTCCTACTGTTCTCTACCCATCTACCCCCCCCTCACAGTCGCCTGTCTCGCTCCTCTCTAACAGGAAGCTCAGGTCCCACTGTCCAGCCCCTCACCCCTGATGCACTGACTTAGTTTGAGGGTGTAAAAGTGCACAGGTGTAAGATGACCCACCATAATAGGGATGTACCAAGTATGAGGATGTAAGTACCAGGATATAAGTGGGCCAATCCTAATGGAGACGTAGGCAGTGAGGGTGTAAGTGCCCAGATGGAAGGCTGTTCATCCTAACGTCTATGCACCAAACGTGAGGTTGTGAGTGAGCTCCTCTGCCGTCATACCATCTCTTTGAATGTGTGAGTAATGGGAATAAAGTGCGTCCCTTGATCCCACCTCCCGCAAGTCTGTCTTCATGTTACCCCGCTCCCCACCTCCTGAGCCCGCACTCTCTCGCCCCCAGGCCATAGCCGGCCACACTCTGCACCCCTTCCCCAAGGACTGCGCGGGATGATTACAATAATGAATTAACTGTTTGCCAATCCTGGCGCTGCTCCAGCAGCGCCAGGATTGACTTGTGCATTGATACTCGCCACTCTATAGGAGACCGGGGGCTGCGGTATGGAACAACCAATGCTCTAATGTGCAGCCTAGTGCGCATGTTCGGACTGGTCGGAAACATTATCAGCCCTAAACAGAACATGCGCACTCTTGCTGTGCGCTCCTCCGACCTGATATGATCAATGTCATTCACGACTTCACTGAAGTCCTGCTGCCCCGCCCCCTTCAGAGCCGACTGCCTCGGGCGTGGCCCGGTGGCCGGCCAGCCCGGGATTGATTTAATAAAAGTGGGTGAGTGACGGCGTGTGCGACGCTTGTTTGAATGCCTCAATATTAGTGAGCAACACGTAAGCGCCCTAATAGATGCACCGCCACTGAGTGCGACATACGTACCAGAATTTGCACAAACCAAAACACCTTTACTTCTATCCTGTGAAACACCAAATCTTCCTTGAGCACCTTTTATTTCTGCTTGTGAAACAACACTGTGTAACTCACTTTCAGTCTCTGCAAACAACTGATTTTGAAAACATTTCTGAGCTAACTCCCTCTGTACCATCATAGGTTTTTCCTCAAACTCTCATCCTTCAGAATCCCATCTATAAGCTTGCAAACAAACCAACATTTGCTGTATGTGCACACTGATCTGATTAGAGAACATTAATCTAATAACCAACTGAGTCACAAAGAATCTCATGTCACTGGCATCAGGATATTCTCTCCCACTGTGTTGCAGAAACACTAGACACACACTTTCACAAACCTCATGAACCAATTATTTTAGCTCTTATTGGTTCTTTTAATCTGTACCCAATTAACATCTTTTGCTGGCACTCTGCCCTTCAGAAATGTAATCACTGCTTCCTTTTTCTCCATGACAACAGAAAATGATGGTGCATTCATGCAAACATTTTTCATGGTCTCCTCATCTGGCCCTGCACAACAACTTTAGATTCAAACCACAATTCAGTTTGCATGGCAGTGTCAAAGATCATTTTCAAGTTAATAAACTACTCCTTTAAAATTTCAACAAATCCATCAACTTGTGGGTACCACAGCATAGGCTTGTCTCTCAATGTTGGGAATGTGTTCAGAAATGCTGCAAGTTCACTTTTGTTCCGTGGCACATGAACATGCACTTCTCCCACCATTTCGCTCAATGAGTAAGCAAAAACTTCTCCCTCATCCTGTTTATTATTTTCCTCAACAAGGTCTGGTGGTTTCTTTTTCTTATCCGGTTTCCTTGCTAGGTCTGGTGGTTTCTTTTTCTTCTCATGTTTCCTTGCCCACTTGTCTCCTAATTTCTCAAATCCATTGCATTTGAAAATATATTTAATCATTTCTGCAACATGTAATTGCATTTCTGAAGAACACATTGTCTTATTTGCTTCATCATCCATATGTACCATGAACCTTTTCTAAAATGCAAAACTTCCTGAAACATCAGTTTCATATTTTTGTCCCAAATCAGTCAGTCTATCATGTGCGCAGTTAGTTTCCTTACTCAGTGAAATTCATTATTTTTCCTGACACTGGTTCACATTTTCATGATTTAAACAGTTCCTGATAATTTCTTCACGTTCAAATTTTACATTTGGAACATTAAGATGTCTCTCTTTTTCAGGGTCTGGGTAAATTTGTTTGCCCCATGCTCTCTATCTTTTTAATTACTGCTGCTTCCTCAAAGCAGGTTTGAAAAATCCCATCTCCAAATATATTCATTTTATCCTGTGCTGTTGATGTTGTAAAGTCCATTTTTCCCCCATCTTTCAATGCTTGGACTGTCTGATGTAGTTTCTGTTCAATAATCTGTGAATTCTGAGATTCTGAAATAAACCCTGACATAATTACTCCTTCTGCAACTCTTTGAACTTTTTGAGTAGAAACCATATTAATTAGGACAGTCACAATTTGTCTAGGCACTGTCTGTGCCTCTGCAGTTTGAAGTATTTGCACTGAATCAGTCACAATTGAAGCAGTAACACCTGGAGATATCACTGTCAGTGCTGAATCAACAGGTCAATCTGAAATTTCTGCACAGTTCTCTTAATCTGTATTTCTCTCTGTTCGACAGAAGCAGTAGCCACAGTAGTACTTACTGGTACACTATTATCAGTATTTTTAGTGGGTACCACATAAGGCAGTGGACACTCAGTTAATAATGCATCCAATATTTCATCCCCTACATCACTATTTATTTGAAACTTTTTGTCATCATTAATTCCCTTCTCCTGTATCTGATCTTTTTCCTTTTTATCCTCTCTTGCTTTGTCTCTTGCTGTTTTTTTCCCCACATGCTTAAAGCTTCAAACTGTGTAGCTCTAGATGGTGACTTTATTTCACATAACACTTCCCTTAATTTGTCAATACTTTGCAATTCAAAAGGACCATCTTTTGGAAATCTCAAAGGACCCTATTGTTTAGTAATCTTGCACCATTGGTGACCCCACATACATGAATGTTGTCCCAAATTGGTAGACATGAAAAGCACAGGTGTTCCTTCAGGAGCATCATCAATTAAAATCGAATTTTTCACTTTACCTCCCAACAGTTTCTTAAAACCTTTTAAGAATTTCATGTCTGCAATAGTTCAATGCAATTTTATTTTCTTCAATGATGTCAGTTTCAATTTCAGTCAGTTTGGCTCCTGCTACTGACCCTCCCTTCACAAAATAATACGGCAATGCACTACAAAGTTTTTCTAAATACATTTTTATTAGAAACAACACAAAATGCTGCCTTTGTCTGCTCCACTAATAAAGAGATAGTTCAATTACTCCAAAAGATTCCTTTTACTTCCAGTAAAATAGCGACCAGCGTCACTCTACTCCCAAACAAGTGAAAAGAGGTCTTATTACTCCTCTGGGGATAAGGCCAAAGTTTCGGAAGAGGACTTTTCGGAAAGAGGTCTTGCTACTCCTTAGGGATAAGGCCAGAGTTTCGGAAGTGGACTTTCCACTATTTCATACACTCTCCTTACAACAGAATAAGTCTCTAAAATAACATCAACAGCATTTCTCTGTTCAATATTAAAACAACGGACAAAGAACTTCCAGTGTGATATTTCTCCACACTATGACTACCTTAGATAAAAATCTCGGGATCTTAGGCAACTCCGTCCCCGTACTTCCAGACTACATAAAACAAAGACACTAACATTTCATATTAGTAACCAAAATGATTAATTCTGTCCTATAAATTATGAATTTAATCAATAGAACAATCAAGTCTAATAAGCAAAATTTCATCATCAGTCAAAACCTTCCTGTTTTTTCAACACTACTAATAATACCTTCTAGCACATTAACAACAATTCACAACCCTATTGATACTCACACCACTCCAGCAATCGCCTTCTCGCATTACCTTCCAGTACCGCTTTGCCAGTCTTCAAGTTCTGGGCATTGGAATCAGGAATCAGGACTTTTTGAGAATATGGACATTTATCTAACTTAGGCAATTATTTTGAGCACTATTTAGGCATTAACCTAAACACTGCTTCTTTTGGTGATGGTGTTTAACCATAACTCTGCTTCCAAACTGATGGATCGGAAATTTCACGGTAATTTCTCAATGCAAAACATCATTACCTCTTGTTTTCCGCTTAAGGGGATGGACCTTTGCCACCGTGGTATCACCATGAGGAGACTTTGCATAAACATGAAAAAATCAAATGTAAATAAATATTTAAGGCAATAATGAGAGTTGTGATTAGTTTTTAAGTAGTTTTATTTTCTAATCAAATGTAAGTTTCTCTGACTCTTAATTCGTTAGTCAAATATCAATCAGGTTACAGAATTGAAAAATGGGACAAAATAGAATTAATACAGAACATATTATAGATTGCATACAAGCACTTCATAAAGGAAGAAATCCTTATTTATAATGGATAAAGAGGCATAAATGTCAGTCAGAACTCTTAAAGAGTTTTAAGAAATATAATGCAAGAGTGAGTTTTGCATAGCTAAATCAGTAATTCATAATTAGCGAAAATCTCCCATAAAGAGAAATAAATGCATAGGACAAATAAGTATTTTCAAAGCCTGTTAGTCAAAGCAAAAAACTTAGGGTTTTAGCATCAAATCCGCCCTCGTTCTCTCAGCTGATTCTCTCTTTTTGCACTGTTCATATCTGTCTGCCTCTCTGTGTCTCCCACAGAAGCTGCCCAAATGAGCCCTTCCTCCCTTCTGTAGAACTCAAAAAAGAATGTCTTTCTGCAAGCGTCCTGCTAAAAAAATAAGGAAAAGGTCCCCATATCTGTGCTAGTAACCAGTATTTCTAACAAAAACACATGTGACTTGGTCTTCGTAGTTTGTCCAATCGGAGTTTCAGAACACATCGACACCCCATGAGCTGACTGGACACATCATCAATCAGGCGAGTTCTTGTAACACATTTGAGTCTTGTGCTAAATGACTTCATCTCCTAACATCCTGAAAACAATTACATTTTCTCCAACCAAAAAAATATGAATTATGCGGAAACAGGGAATACATATTATAATAATCGAGAAGAAAAATGTGTGTTTTGCAGTTTTTCACTCTACGCTATGAAGTGAATAAAGCATTGTCTAAACAACTGCCAACTGATAAAAAGTAAGCCAGAGACAGAAACTGAGAGGAAAAAACAACATTGCATTCTTATCTCAAGGCCGGACAGTGAGCCTTCCAAACTAAACTAAATCACAAGCTGTGTATTTCAGCTTTTCTACACTGTAAAATGCGTGTTCATTCGGCACAAATATATTCTACTTTGAAAGTTCAAATCCCATTTTCCAAATTAAATGTACATTCTATAGTGAGGTTAAATCTAAACTAAACACAATTAAGCAACAATGAATTATTTAATTGAGCATGGTTTTACATGATTCATTAGACTGAAAGCATCTGAGCAGGCCTCATTCATTGTTTCACTTTTCATGCACCAAAAAACCCACTTTTAAAATGTCGTTTGCGTCTGAAACTCAGAGCAGTTTTTGTCATTTAGTAATGCCTAAATCTATAGATGAAATCTGAGCTGCATCAGGTGGAAGCATTCGCTTCACGAACGCTCAAGGGAGCAGAAGCTACTTACTCCGTCATTGAAAAAGAGGCTCTAGCTTGTTGGTGGGGTGTCAATTATTTTAAGACATCCATATGGGGAATGAATTTCGAGTTGAGGACCGATTACAGACCCTTAATTGACATTTTCACTACAAAGGGTGCTGGGAAGGTTACACCCAGGATATCTAAATGGTTGTGCTGATGGCAGGAGTACGATTTCCAGTTGAAATATGTACCTGTCTCAAAAACAACTATGCTGATTGCTTGTCTCGTTTGCCCTTACCAAGACATGTGGAAGAGGATGTTAGGGATGAGGAAAAGGAATGGTTGGTGGCTACAGTGGATGAGTCATGCAAGGTTGCTGTGAGCGAGGAAGAGTGGAAACAGGCAGTTTTGCAGGATGCAACGTTGAAACAATTAATCTTGTGTTTATCTGATAGTGCTGAACAAAGCTCGCTGATTAAAAAGGAACTGTCTGAGTATAAAATGGTATGGATGGAATTATCAGTTTAGAGTGGTGTGGTCAGGAGAGTAGACAAGTTAGTCGTACCTTTTGTTCTACGCAACAGATTATTGGAATTAATGCATGAAGGACACAATGGTATGTCGGGCATGAAGAGGAGAGCCAGGTGTGACTTCTGGTGGCCTGGCATGAATAATGACGTAGAGAGATGTGTGCGCAATTGTGTAGCATGTATGTGTTTTTTTTTTTTTTTTAACATATTTTATTTTCTTTAGTTCGCTGTCTATTCCTTCTTTCACAATATGGTGCATTACAGATCATCTATTCACATTTTACTGCATGGTATTTATACATTCTGCATCACTGTGTACACAATTGCTCATGCAAGTATCATCTGATTCAGTCATTGAAGTTTATAAACCCCCCAACATCCCCCCAAACTCCCCCCTCACTACAGGCACTTTAGAGATTGCATGACAGCTAGTTGTCGTTCCTCCTGCTACTTGTTGATTAATCTCGTAGCTATCAGGTTTTCCTCCCTTTAGCCTGCCCCACTCCGCCTTCCGTAATATGTTTATGCGTTTGTCTCCACGGGTTCCTGTTCTAGGTCACCTTCTGGGCCCTGTCTCGACGGCCTCCCCTGTCTGGAGACCGCCGTTGGGGTGGTAGGGCCAGAGTCTTGGTCATTGCGTTTCATCTCCTCAACCAGCGCTTCCCGAGCCGTCGACTTTGCCTAGGCCCCGTCTTGCATCCCTAAGACTCTACTCTCGCAGCCCGCCCACTTCTCCAGCTCCAGCTTCCATCTGGCAACACTGGGGGTGTAGCATGTACGTGTAGTAATAAATCTCACATGTCTCAAGAAACCCCCATTTCACCTACCAGTTTGCCTGACAAGCCTTGGCAAAAGCTTGCTATGGGCCGTGGCTTGGTGAGCCAAGATGGCGGGCGCATCTTAAGCCGGCTCCCGCCCGCCCGTAACGTTTATCCGCCAATTTATCCTTGCCCCCGGAGCTGCGGCGCCCTGCCAGCAGGCAGAGACAGCAGACGAGCAGCGGCGGCGATTGAAGTGCCCCCGACCGCCTGGGTCCGATGTGAGCCGCGGGGAGGCCGAGAGACGATTGTGGCCTAGAGCAGTGCCGGGAACCGTGGCCTCGAGTGAGTGAGGAGGCCGGGCCGGGCCTGCCCGAAAGCGGCTGAGCGGAGCGGCGCCCTGCTGAGGTGGCTGCCAGACTGCGTGGCTGTGGGACTGACGGTCGAGTGACGACCTGGCCCTGACCGCAGAGATCCAGTGGAGGCGGCCTGGCGTGACCCGGCCTGGAGGGGCCTGCGAGACTGTGAGGCGTGATACGCGTTCCGGCCCTGAGGTGAGGTGGCGCCCTGGTCCCCGGGGTGCTGCAGCTGCTCTTCCCCCTCCCCCCCTGGATGAGCCGGTGGTCCCTGGGGGTTCGGCGGCCGGTTCGGGTCGCGGGGTGGGTGAGGTGCCTGGTTGGGAGCGGCGAGGGCTACTGGGCGGCCACCTGGCCCGGCTGGAGAGGGGCTGCGGCCTGTGGATTCCTGGTGGCGACGGGGCACGGCTGACCTGGCCGGCTGAGATGTAGTGGATGTTGTGCCTGCCCCGAGCCATAGTTGGAGAAGCAACATCGGAGAGGGCCCCCCCCCGCCCCCCTTTACCTGGCAGAGACTGGGCCTGGTCCGGCGCGGGCTGGGTATCGGAGGACCGGCTGGGCCCCGGCCACGTGGTTTCCCCTGGAGGACTGGGGCGGAGGACAGGTGACAGGGGCACTATCCTGGAGGTGGCCACATAAGGGGGAGAGAGGATCTACAGTCGGGCCCGGGGAACTTTGCGCAGAGGTGGCCTTGGAGCATTAATCTACAACGATGACCAGAGACAAACCTGGTGGAGGGGCGGCGAAGCAGGGGCCTATCGATAAATTCACAGGTCCGGGTCTGGCGGGGACGGTGGCCGGGTGCCCCTCGGGGGCGGTGCCGGATAATGACGCCCTCCTGGCGGCCATAACGCAGTCCCGGGATATGTTGGATGCCAAGATCGGGGCAGTGGGTTCGGACGTAATGCTGCTGCGTCAAGACCTGCGAAACGCGGTGACCCGCATCACAGAGACTGAAACCAGGGTGTCGAGCGTGGAGGATGAGGTTGTGACGCTGAGGAAGCAGGTAGCGTTCCTAGAATCCACCCAGCGGGGCCTGGCAGGCAGGGTTGAGGATGCAGAAGGGCGGGCCGCAGGAATAACTTGCGCTTTGTGGGGTTTCCGGAGGGCTGCGAGGGGAACAACATGGAGCGCTTCCTCTCCCAGTGGCTGGAGGGCTGGCTCCCGGCTGAATCGCTGTCCCGCTGCTTCGTAGTGGAGCGGGCGCACCGGGCTCTGGTTCAGAGGCCGCCGGTGGGGGCCCGTCCCCGGCCGATTATCGCCAAACTCCTGAACTACCACGACAGGGATGTCATCCTCCGCCAGGCCAGAGAGAGGGAGCCTCTGCAGTTCGAAAACTCCTGCATACTTATATTCCTGGACTATACATGAATGGTCCAACAGCAGCGTCAGTCCTTCCTAGCGGCCAAGGCCAGGTTATGGGAACTCCACTTATCCTACGCTCTTCTCTATCCAGAACGCTTGAGGGTTGTATATGAGTCCCGAACACTGTTCTTCGAATCGCCAGAGGAAGTATTTAAATGGACAGATGAGACTGTGAAGCTGCGTCCTCATACACCCCCGGGTAGAGAATCGGACTCATCCCAAAATGAGGTGGCAGGGACTATCGCTAAGAAGCAGCGGCGCTCCAGATCCCGCCGCCGGCATAAGTCTGGGGGAGCCCGGCGGGGGGCTAGCCCGGAGGCAAGTCATCCGCCGACTGGACATTGAGGGTCCGGAGGTTCCTTGGGGGCGAGTCTTCTTGGTCTTCGCGTCATGGACATGCCGCCGGCTGCTCTACACTCCTAGATGCAGGGGGCTGTTTTGGTCCGGGGGACAGACGATGGGGGCGACCACCGCCGTAGCCAGTTGCGGGCGGGGTCTTTGGGAAGTGGTGGTGTCATGGTGCGGCTAGTGCTTACACATATTTGTCAGCGGTGCATGGCTCCTTCTCCCGGCTAGACTACATATTCTTATCAGGGGCCGCGGTGTCTCGGTTGGATGCGGCAGAGATCCTACCGCGCGGGCTCTCAGATCACTCCCCGGTGTCTGCGGTCTTGCGGATGGGGGGGCTGGGGAGGTCGTTTCGTTGGCGACTCTCGGTGTGGCACCTACAGCAGAACGACTATAGAGTGCATATGACTGAGGCGGTAGATCAGTATCTGTCGCGGAATGTGGGTTCCGTGTCCGGGGCGGATACGTTGTGTGAAGCCCTGAAGCCGACTGTCAGGAATCCCCTCCCGCACATGGATTCCCTCCCATGATGCCACTTCCGTGAACCTGGTGCGCTTGGAGGAGAGCGGACTACAACTCCCAGAATGCCCTCCGGCAACAATTGCCTCATGGAACTCAAGAGTTCTGGTTACATAACACCAAGGGTAACGCCTAGTTTTCATGTTATGCAACTCAAGAGTTCTGGTTGCATAACACCAAGGGTAACGCCTAGTTTGCATGTTATGCAACTCAAGAGTTCTGGTTACATAACACCAAGGGTAACGCCTAGTTTTCATGTTATACAACGCCGAGAGTACTACTTAAGGAGAAGATCACTGGGACTCGGCGTCGGATATTCTGATCTTTGCCGGATTACCTGGTTGAGGTACACGGACCCGTTGGAGAGTGGAGCGGCGGAAGGAACATTCTAAGGAGCGGAGGAGAGGTGCTGGCGTGTGCTTCCTGCCCGTGTCCTGTCCCGTTCTGAGAGCCGTATTCAACGTCATTGGGCACAAGTACCGTTGGTAGAGCCGAAGCTCCCAACGGCCTGACAATTTGGAGAAATCGAGGTTGGTGCGAGCCGAAGCTCCCAACCCTCGTTACTTGGGTGAACACACGCTTAGAGCTAAGACGCTATCCAGGAGGTGTTTCCGCGTCTTAGCCATCGACACTCGTAGGAGAACTGGGATAGGTAGAGCGGCTGCTCCCATCCATTCTCTGCACCACCTTGGGTATCATCACTTAAACCCGGATACAAGAGACGCACACTAGGAGGTGTTCCCAGCGTCTTTGTGTTGTGGCAGTACTCTGGGGGAAACTGGTAGAGCGGCTGTTCCCAGGTGGTAGAGAGCCCGGCCGGGTGACTCCCACGTGCCCCCCGTATATTCCACAACCTTGGAACTACCCTTCACAGCGGTCGAGTGGCATTGTCGGCCACTGCTTAACACTGTGCCCTCCGTTGGAGCATACCGGGACCGGTGTGCATGCGGAGGACGGTTAGAAGAGCTGTGAATGGGTATCGTACTTTAACTGGTGATTCCAGTACCGGTATTCTTTGTTGTCTGTAGTTGTTTATCTGTTTATTAAATCCTCCTTAACCTCCCTTTCTCTGGTCCGTTGTCTGTTTGTCCCAACCCCGAGAAAGCCAGGACGTTACATAATATCCGACCTCTTCCATAACTATCTCCTGGTTGGGCGAACGACATGGCCACGATTGAGGATGTGTTGGCCGTCTTAGCCGCGATGCAAATCGAGCTCACCGCTTCCAGAAAGGAAACAGCAGACGTTAAGGCTAGACTGGACGCTCTGCAGAACGATCCGCTACAGGCGGATGCCTCTCACACGGCCACGGCTCCTGCGGTTGTGGTAGAGATGCCCGTAGCCATTCCTTTGGCGACACCAGAGAGGTACAGCGGAGACCCCAACACAGTGCAGGTATTCCTCACTCAAGTAGCACTGCATCTGTCCTGCAAACCAAAGGCCTTTCCGACCAGCCAAGCCAGAGTGGCCTTTCTGATCTCGTATCTTGCTGGGAACGCGGCGCAATGGGCAGTCCCACTGGTGAGCAGGGGCGACCCTATCCTATGTGATTGGGGAGCCTTCCGCGAGGAATTCTTGAAGGTGTTTGATCGAAGGGCGGACTCGTATACTGCCGATCGAGAGATGTTGGAGCTGAGGCAAGGCAACAATGATCTGGTGCAGTACCTTAATGCTTTTCGACGGTTAGTGGCCGAAACCAAGTGGCCCATAGCCAAACAAACCGCGCTGTTTCACCAGGGCTTGAGCGAAGAGCTCAAAGATGTGGTAGCACAAATCGACCCCCAACCCAAGACATGTGAGGGCTTGATCAACCTGGTGCTACGGCTGGACCATAGATTGAACGAAAGAAAGGGCAATCACAAGAGGAAAGGGAAAGCGCTGCCATCGTATGTTTCGATGGGTGGCCCTGAGACCAACTCCTCCACCAGGACAGAACCCATGGACATAGGAGCTATAAGGGCGAGCCTTACAGCCACTGAAAAAGAATCACGCCGCAAGCAAGGCCTTTGCCTTTACTGCGGAAAAAAGGGGCACTATGTACGCGAGTGTCCAGCCAAGCCAAAGACCTCACGATACCGAGCGAACAAAACGGTGACAGCAGTGGTGGATGCACCGGCGGAAAACTGAGGGACTCCGGGTCTAGGGAAGGGGCATCTTGGAGTCACACCCACATCCCTTCCATGTTGAGCCCGAATCAAAAAGGGCGAAGACATTTGTTTATTACCTTACACGTAGGAGTGCAGGACCAGTGGATACCTGTGGTAGCCATGGTTGATTCAGGAGCCACGGGCATGTTCATGGACTACAATGAAGCACGGAGACTGGGTCTCACTCTCCTTCCCAAACAGATACCAGAGGAGGTGTATGCAGTGGATGGGAGAAGTCTGGTGACCGGACCTATCGGACAGCACACAGGAGAAGTACCGGTGAGGTTCGGAAAACTGCATAACGAACGTATCGATTTTAGCATAATCAGAGCCCCGCAGTACGGGGTCATATTGGGTCTACCCTGGCTCCAAAAACATAACCCAACGGTGGATTGGCCTACGCATCACATTGAGATGACTTCCCCGTTTTGTGAACAATGGTGCGGCATGCGGCAGGACCCCCACGTAGGTGAGGTAGGCGAAGGGCACACGGTCGCCACGGCAGCAGAAAAGGCCGTAAAGCTGCCCAGAGTGTATCACAGTTTCGGGGACGTCTTCGATGAAATCCGAGCGGAGGTGCTCCCTCCACATAGACCGTTCGACTGCCAAATCGACCTGGTTCCGGGGGCTAGCGTTCCAAGCGGCAGACTGTATGCGCTCACAGAACCCGAAAATGTACATCTACGGGGATATTTGGATAAGTTACTAGGGCTGGGGTTCATCAGGCCGTCGAAATCCCCTGCCGCATCGCCTCTCTTTTTCATCCCGAAAGCAAATGGCGAATTGAGGGCCTGCGTGGACTTTAGGGCCTTGAACGCGATAACCATAAAAAACCGGTACCCCTTGCCTCTCATAAGCGTTCTCCTGGAACAGGTAAAAAAGGCCCAAATATACACAAAGCTTGATCTCAAGGGGGCATACCATCTAGTGCGCATGAGGGACGGTGACGAATGGAAAACCGCCTTTAAGACCAGGTTCGGGCTCTTTGAGTACCTCGTCATGCCGTTCGGACTATGCAATGCCCCTGCCGCCTTCCAATACTTCCTCAATGAGGTGTTCCGGGAGGTATTGGATATCTACGTGGTCGTTTATATAGACGACATACTCATCTACTCCAACTCAGAGGAAGAACACGTACAGCACGTATCCGCGGTTCTCAAAAAACTGAGGGAAAACATGCTATACTGCAAACTCAGCAAATGTGACTTTCACGTCACATCAGTGGAATTCCTTGGGGTGATGCTGAGCCCCAACGGACAGGAGATGGCGGAACGCAAGATCAGAGCGGTGGAGGAGTGGCCGGTGCCCCGAGGAGTAAAGGAAGTCCAGAGCTTCATAGGCTTCGCCAACTTTTATAGGCGTTTTATTGAGGGGTTTTCTGGCTTGGTTGCCCCGATCACGCAACTACTAAGGAAGTCTCAGGAGTTCGTGTGGGGACCAGAAGCACAAAAAGCATTTGTGGCCCTCAAGAAGGCCTTCAGCACCGCCCCGGTGCTAGCTCACTCGAATCCGGAATTACCCTATGTGGTAGAAGCGGACGCCTCTGATGTGGCGCTGGGTGCCATTCTATCTCAGAGGAATGAGGTGTCGGGTTTGCTCCATCCTGTGGCGTACATGTCTCGTAAATTGAACGACGCGGAACGCAATTACCATATTGCGGAGAAGGAACTACTCGCAATAAAGGACGCATTTGCTGAGTGGAGGCATTTGTTAATGGGGGCCAGACACGTGGTTACAGTGTACACGGACCACAGAAACCTCCAGTTTCTGACGGCGGCGCGGCATTTATCTCCCCGTCAAATGAGGTGGATGATCTTTTTCTCCGGTTTCAATTTCCACATCACATACCGACCCGGTACGGAGAACAGGAAAGCGGACGCGCTTTCGAGGCAATCGAATGCCAGGGATCCGCAGCCGGTTGCCGAACATTCCATCATCCCTCCAGGAGTTGTGATAGGGGTGATTCAACCACAGACGTTCCTCAGGGGGGTCCAGAAGGGGACCCATACCTTCATGTGGCGGAGGTGGCTTCACAGTCACAAGGAGTGGCAGATGAAGGACGGGATTCCGGTGAAAGGACGATATGTTGTTACCCACGCCTAGGCTTCGAAAACAAGCCTTCACCTGGTGCCACGTGTCTCCCTGTGCCGGCCATCTGGGTGTAGAAAAGACGGTAGCGAGCCTAGGACGGCAGTTCTGGTGGCCTGCCATGAGAACAGACGTCCGGAATTGGTGTTCATCATGTACCATTTGCGCATCCATGAAATCGGACCACAGAAGATCGCAAGGACTCCTCCAACCCCTTCCTACACCGACCAAACCCTGGGAAAACATATCCTTGGACTTCATTGTCGGGCTACCAAAGGATCAAGGAAAGACGGCCATACTGGTGGTGGTGGACTATCTCACGAAGATGGGGCACTTCCTCGCTTGCAAACAGGTACCTTCGGCAGGAGCGCTGGCGTCGTTGTTATTGAAGAATGTAGTGAGACTACATGGCCTACCCAACGTGATCGTGTCGGACAGGGGGTCTCAGTTCACGTCGCACTTCTGGAAAACTTGGTGTTCGGCGTTACACGTCAAGTCTGCCATGTCCACGAGTTATCACCCGCAGACGGACGGCCAGACGGAGCGCCTGAACCAGTCGCTCAAACAATATCTGCGTTGTTTTGTAGAGCAAGGGAAGGATGAGTGGGTGGACCTACTTTGGATCGCGGAAATCGCGTACAACAACGCCACACATTGTTCCACCAAGGCCTCCCCTTTTTATAGTAACTACGGCCATCATCCCCGGTTCTTGCCGTTTCTGCACCCGGTCAGGGAAGACAGATTGCCGACAACAGCCAAGAGGGTGGCCCGCATCAAGGAGGCCTTGATGAGTTCTCGAGTTGCCCTGGAGGGGGCTAAAGCCACGTATAAAGCCTTTTCTGATAGGAGGAGAAGGCCTGGACCGGTCTACAAACCTGGAGATTACGTCTGGGTCTCTACACGGCACATGAGATTCAAGAAAAGTAGCGTGTTCCATCCCCGCTTCATGGGCCCATATAGGATCCTTCGATGCATCAGCCCGGTGAACGTGAAAGTGTGCCTGCCCCAGTCCCTGCGGATCCATCCCGTGTTCCACGTTTCCTTCTTGAAACCCGCGAACGCGGTGAGGCCTCGTACGCCGGTGTCGGTGACTGTGGATTCGGAGGTGGAGTACGAGGTGGCTGGTATCTTGGATTCCAAGTGGCGCAGGGGCAAACTATGGTATCTGGTGGCATGGAAGGGGTACGGACCCGAGGAGCAGTCATGGGAACCTGCGGCGGGGGTTCACGCTCCTCGTCTGGTATCGTCGTTCCATCGTCGATATCCTTCCTGTGCTGGTCCTGATGGGGGGCGCTGATGGGAGGGGGATGTACTGTCAGGAATCCCCTCCCGCACATGGATTCCCTCCTACGATGCCACTTCCGTGAACCTGGTGCGCTTGGAGGAGAGCGGACTACAACTCCCAGAATACCCTCCGGCAACAATTGCCTCATGGAACTCAAGAGTTCTGGTTACATAACACCAAGGGTAACGCCTAGTTTTCATGTTATGCAACTCAAGAGTTCTGGTTGCATAACACCAAGGGTAACGCCTAGTTTGCATGTTATGCAACTCAAGAGTTCTGGTTACATAACACCAAGGGTAACGCCTAGTTTTCATGTTATACAACGCCGAGAGTACTACTTAAGGAGAAGATCGCTGGGACTCGGCGTCGGATATTCTGATCTTTGCCGGATTACCTGGTTGAGGTACACGGACCCGTTGGAGAGTGGAGCGGCGGAAGGAACATTCTAAGGAGCGGAGGAGAGGTGCTGGCGTGTGCTTCCTGCCCGTGTCCTGTCCCGTTCTGAGAGCCGTATTCAACGTCATTGGGCACAAGTACCGTTGGTAGAGCCGAAGCTCCCAACGGCCTGACAATTTGGAGAAATCGAGGTTGGTGCGAGCCGAAGCTCCCAACCCTCGTGTCAAGAATTCCTGTCATACAAGGGAAACACGCCCTTATGTAAACAGGAGAGCTGTTACATAACTCAAGGGAAACACGCCCTTATGTAAACAGGAGAGCTGTTACATAACTCAAGGGAAACACGCCCTTATGTAAACAGGAGAGCTGTTACATAACTCAAGGGAAACACGCCCTTATGTAAACAGGAGAGCTGTTACATAACTCAAGGAAAACACGCCCTATAAAGGGAGGAACCGGGAGGTACAAGGCTGTCGGATATTGTGTTTACACCGATGTACCTGCTTCGTGAAGAGCAGTGTTCAGGAGTGGTGCTCCAGTAAGGCAAGAACGGAGGTAGGTCGAGTCGTTACTCCCTGGGCCGTGTCTTGCCCCATCGTCACCTGTGAAGGACCCGGAAGCTCTACCGGTCAACCATTGAGCTTCGCTTTTTGACTCGGCTGAGTCAAAGCGCAGTGGCGCTTTTGCTGGTTGGAGTCGTAACTCCCAGCCCGACCAGAGACACAGGGACTGCCAGCTGTAACGCACACCAGGAGGTGTTTGCCGCGTTACAGACTCGGAAGTCCACAGGATCGATCGAGCGGCTGCTCTCGGTTCAGTCTTCTTGCTTGTGATTGGGGTATCGGTTACGCATCACCAGGAGGTGACTCCGCGTCCCGGTGCAGTCTGAGGAAGAGGTTGAGCGGCTGCTCCCTTCAGGTAGAGACCCCGGCTGGGTGTTTCCCTGACTCCTCGATTCTCCCCAACACTCTTCGTGCCCCTCACAGCCTACCGATTGGCATTGTCGGCCATTTCATTTCTGCCCTCTGTTGGCATACGCCGGGATCGGCGTATATGCAGAGGACGGTTAGGACCATCCGTGCTGTGGGCTGGTAACGTACTTAGCCTGGAGGATTCCAGTGACTATAACTTTTGTTTGTTCTTTGTATTTTATTTGCCTTCATTAAAAGAACTAACCCTTCACAAGTGGTTGCGTCCTCATTGTCGTGTCTGTTAAACGATCCTGAGACGTTCAGGGCGTTACACCTCGTTACTTGGGTGAACACACGCTTAGAGCTAAGACGCTATCCAGGAGGTGTTTCCGCGTCTTAGCCATCGACACTCGTAGGAGAACTGGGATAGGTAGAGCGGCTGCTCCCATCCATTCTCTGCACCACCTTGGGTATCATCACTTAAACCCGGATACAAGAGACGCACACTAGGAGGTGTTCCCAGCGTCTTTGTGTTGTGGCAGTACTCTGGGGGAAACTGGTAGAGCGGCTGTTCCCAGGTGGTAGAGAGCCCGGCCGGGTGACTCCCACGTGCCCCCCGTATATTCCACAACCTTGGAACTACCCTTCACAGCGGTCGAGTGGCATTGTCGGCCACTGCTTAGCACTGTGCCCTCCGTTGGAGCATACCGGGACCGGTGTGCATGCAGAGGACGGTTAGAAGAGCTGTGAATGGGTATCGTACTTTAACTGGTGATTCCAGTACCGGTATTCTTTGTTGTCTGTAGTTGTTTATCTGTTTATTAAATCCTCCTTAACCTCCCTTTCTCTGGTCCATTGTCTGTTTGTCCCAACCCCGAGAAAGCCAGGACGTTACACCGACACTCCGCGGCGCGGATATCTCCTTCTGTGTGGCGGCCCGCCGTGAGCGTCGAGCGGGCTTAGCCCGAGCGGAGGCTGAGGTTCGGGAACTGGAGCGTAGGGGCCGGGAGGAGGGATGTGCGGTGCACTGTCGGCAGTTACTTTATGCGCAGCAGACATATGGTTCCATGCTGCTTGACGAGGCACGTCAGGTGTGGCTAGCCACTAGGAGTCGAGTGTATCAGTGGGGAGACAAGTCGGGTGCAATGCTGCACAGGTTGTGCCAGGGGATGTATCATGCTCAGGACCTCCCAGGGATAGTGGATCATGGGGGAGCACCCATAGTGGACCCGGGGACGCTGGACAATAGTTTTGCTACCTACTATGCGGGGCTATATAGCCCCTGTGAGAGCCTCACGGCAACGGCGGTGGAGAGATTCCTAAGTGATCACCCGGTCACAGGGTTATCCGAAACGGCACGGACAGCATTGGATCGTCCGCTAACAGCGGAGGAGTTGGGGGAGGCTCTGGGTGGCCTGAACCCGGGCAAGGCTCCGGGCCTGAACGGGTTTCCGAGCGAGTTTTTAAAGAAGTACTTTCTACCATTAGGCCCACATTTTACAGCGGTAGTGGAGGAGGCCCGAGAGCGTGGGTTGTTGCCCCGGGACTGGAGGCATGCTGAGATTGTAGTGTTCCACAAACCGGGTAGGCCCCCGGAGGAGCACGCCTCGTATCGTCTGATTTCCCTCCTCAATGTGGAGGCTAAAATTCTGGCGAAGTCTTTGGCCAATCGCCTCCTGCCATACATTGCCTCGCTGGTCCATCCGGACCAGGCGGGGTTCATGCCCTCCCGTGCCACGCGACATAACATACGGCGGGCCCATGTGGCGATTGCTGAAGTGCAGCGACTGGGGGTCCCGGCAGCCCTATTATTGGCAGATATGGACAGGGTGTTTGATTCCCTTAGTTGGCGCTATTTGTTCCTACTGCTGCAGCGCTTGAATTTCGGGCCACGGTTCCTGTCCTATGTGCGGCTTCTCTATACGGAGATCACGGCCTCGGTTAGGGTGGCGGGGGCGTCCTCGCTGCCGTTCCCCATACGACGTGGGACGCGCCAGGGGTGTCCCCTGTCCCCGTATCTGTTCGCCCTGGCCATGGAGCCGTTGGCGGTATGGGTGCGAATGGACACGCAGATCTCCGGATTTGAGTGGGAAATTGGCTTGGCCGATCGGATAGCCCTTTACGCGGATGATGTCCTCTTTTTTCTGACGAACCTTGATCGTACGGGGCCCCGGCTGCTCCGGATCATGCAAATCTTCGGTGAGACGTCGGGTCTCTTTATGAATCCCCGAAAGTCCACGCTGTGGGTACTTGGGGGTCCGACTCCGGTGCACGAATGGGCGTCCTCGGTGCGGATCGCGGAGGGGGGGGGGCTTCAGTATCTGGGGTGTTCTTATCACCTACTCCGGCAATTTCTTGGGGGCGAAACGTGGTGCCTGTGTGGGAACAGGTTTGTCGGGACATCAAATTGTGGACTCGCATGCCACTCACTATCTTTGGCCGGTCTGCGATTTTTAAGATGGTGGCTCCTATATCAGCTGCAGAATCACCCTTATACGATCTCGCCGGAGTGGTTTCGTCGGGTGAACTCGACTCTGGGGCAGTTTTTGTGGGAGGGCGGGGTGGCGCGAGTAGCCTTACGGACGTGCTTCCTTTCAACATTTACTGGGGGTCTGGCAACGTCGGATCTGCTCTCATATTATCATGCCTCCCACTTGCTGGTGCTGAACGAGTGGTGGTATGGGAGTGGGGGAGACCCGGCGTATGCGGTGGAGTGGCGGCTCATGGCCCCACACTCACTTCACACTTCACTTCACACCTTGCTCTATTCCGCTGTCCGTCGGGCGCGGTTGCCACCGGTGACGCAAGTGGTTTTCCAACTTTGGCGTCAGGCGCTGACGCGCACTGGGTGCTGGGGCGTGCTCACGCGGGAGACCCCACTGTCGCACAATGGGCGGCTACCGCAGTTGACGGCCCTGGCAGGGTTTGAGGGGTGGGATCGGATTGGCATCTCCACCATAGGTGATGTGGTGCGTGGGTGTGTTCTGAAGTCCTTCCAGGATCTTCAACAAGAGTTCAGCATGCCCCGGACGCAGTTCTATAGATATCTACAATTGCGCCATGCACTCTCCCCCAGCCTAGTGGGATTAGACTCCATAGCAGACTTCAGCCCTGTGGAAGCGAAGCTTTTTATGGGGGACCTCCATGACAAGAAAATCTCCAAGATATATCGATCGCTAGTTATCCACAGCGCCCCATCGCTCCAGCAGCTCAAAGGGAAATGGGAGAATGATGTTGGGCCCCTTGATGAGACGGACTGGACAGATGCACTTGCCTCGCCACGGGGAGCAGCCATAGCTATCCGACTCCGTCTTATACAATTTAAATATCTGCATAGGGCTTACTATACCCGGCGGAGGCTGTGGCGGGCGGGATTGATTGCCTCTCCGGAGTGTCTCCGCTGTAGAAGGGAGGAGGGTTCCTTCTTTCACACCGTGTGGCTTTGTGGGTCACTGTATCGGTTTTGGAGAGGGGTGTTGGCTTGTTTATCCGAGGTGTTGGGGTGGGATCTTCCCGCGGACCCCAAGCTGACACTCCTGCATATCATGGAGGACATTGGTGGCAACATATACAAGCGGCACCTATTGCTGCTGGGTCTCACACTGGCCAAGAGGGATATCGCCAGGGCATGGAAAGCGCTGACTGTCCCCTCGCTGAATGTGTGGAAGAGGGGTTTGGACTTCAATATGGGACTGGAGCTTCCCATCTTTGCAGCTAGGGGGTGCCCCCGTAAACACTATAAGATTTGGAAGAGGTGGGCAGACTATAGGGGTCTCCCCCTGGAGCCAGTTCCAGAGGAACGGGAGGAGGGGCGCATCTAGTTTCCCCCGGAGGGGGGGTACACACAGGGATTGGACATGGAAGTGTCCGGCTTATGCTCAATACATGATGTCGTTGGTTGGGTGCAATACGGTGCGGTCGGGGGGAGGGAGTTGGGAAAGTTGGTTTTCATCTGAAATGCATTCAAAGTATCCTATTATGATAAAATTGTCAATGTCATGATCAATGTGTTGCTTGGGCCGATACCTCTGGGGCTACAGGGGCCGGCAATATATATGTTCGTTGACGAATAAAAACAATTTTCACACAAAACAAGCTTGCTATGAACATTTGTGGGCCGTTCAGTGCCAGAGGCATTGAAAACAGGTATGCCATAGTCATGATGGACTATTTTACTAAATGGCCCGAAGTAGCGTTTGTGTGGGAGACTAAATCATCCAACGTGATAGACTTTTGTGAGGAGGTTTTTCGTAGAGAGGGTTATCCGGAGAGTGTCACGACTGACAACGGTCCAAGGTTTCTTGCTGACGATTTTGGTAAATACTTGAAGGGTGCAGGTGTGAAGCATTGTACCACTGATTTACAATCCTAGGGAAAACGGCATGGTTGAAAGATTTAACCGTGTGTTGAAGGAATGTGGGCAGTTAGCTGATGCGGACGGGTGGATTGCAAAAGAGCAGTGAAGAAGATGATTTGAAGTTACTGTAATACACCCATACTGCCACTCAGTAAACGCCATTCTCAGATACAATAACAGGATAAAGAGTTGTGCAGGCGAGTTCAGGGTAGGTGATTAGGTAAGGTCGTTTGTTGTGGGAAATCAGAGTGGGTTTGTCTAAATGGTTCAAGCCCAAGGAGTTAATGAAGGTTGTTGGTAACAGTGTCTGGTTGAATGATGGCAGGAGGTGGAATATGTGGAAGATAACTAAGTGCAATAATTTGGAACGCGATGTCTTTTAACGATTCGGGTTCTTTTGTTCCCAGTGAACTTGAGGGCGGAAGGCCGGATCGTATCAACTTTAAACCGAGGTGGCACAAGGACTATTTATGTACTTAGACTTCGAATTCTGTTCATGCTATGTCCTTGACATATTTTGGATTCTTGTTTTTTTTGTGTGTGTTATTATTTGTATTAAAGGAGGGAGATATATGTTGTATCTATGTATCTATCTTGTGTACTAGCTACATCTGCTGCTGGTTGCCATCTCCACTCGATTCTGGAATGTGGAATCAAGGGGACAGAGAGCAGGCAGTTGCTGATGAAGGACCTTTGGGGTTGTTGTACCTTGAAAATAAACCTTTTTACCTACTCTAAGAGGCCTCAGTGTACTTCAAACTATCCACATAATTCCACTGCATATTACAGACAACCACTCCACAACACATACGTAAAAAATATTTACATTTACAAAGCCAATAGTTTTAACTTTCGTTTTCTAAATAATCACTCCACTGCAGACAAAAAAAGATAAGTAAGCATTATCATTTACAACGCCAAAAGCTCTAACTTTCACAAATGCGAGACCAATTGGCTTGTTATTTTTTACTGTAAAACGTACCAGTGTCTCTTAGCGGCTTGATGGTGTCTACAGAGCATCTATTTACAATATACTTGCAGCCAATCGCAAGCTGTTTTGCAAGCCTGAGCCGGCTGTAAATGTAGTTATAGGTGCAGCCGAAATGAGAACCAATCCGAGCCCGCGCTGCCCTTGGGCACATTTGAAGGCAAAAAAACGGGAACCTCGGAAGCTAAGCTATTGTCTCGTAACCTTGTCCTCTTTCTATTGCTGATGACGGTTGGGTGACTCTGACGCAGGAGCTGAAACTTCTACTATTGGGATTGCTGGCTCGCGTACACAGTCGCCATGTTGGGATGGTATCTACCGGAAGTGCCTGGGTGGCGAGTGAAAGGTAAATACAAAGAGTAAGATTGAGTTAGTGAACTCTCGCCACTGGAGGTTAGTTATCGACTGACCTCAAGCTGCCTCCGAGTGAGAAAGCTTGTGAAAACCATGTGCGGCTTGAGGTCAGGTTTTGGCGCCCTTGAATGCTGCATGGATGTCCCAGGAACTGCTATTAAGTGATAGCAAATTACGTATAAGGGGCTGCAGCCTGGCGAGCGCCGTCGTGATGCTGCATGCCACGGTATTCGGGTGTGTTGCCCCATATCTTGCTCTGCTTGTTTAAAAACATAACGTCTAAAAGTGTTGTACAGAAGGGCACGGGCTGCAGAAAAGGCGATTAAATATTCTGGTTACTTTTGGAAAATTAAGCGATGCACTACAACAGGCAATAGGATTGCACGGCGGGATTCAATCATGTACTGCTAATGCAGAAGAGGGCCCCGCATACTGTTTTACTGAATGCGCAACAGTATCGTAGCAGGGTGAGTGAGACCAGTGATACCTGTCCCAGGGGGGGAAGCAGTACATTTTACAACTAGGGCATTCGTGAGGAAACGGCGTTCCTGACAGTGTGGGCTATAGAGCAAACTTGTGCTTGGGGGCAGCATGTCTTGTCTACAAGAACCATGTTAGGGCTGCTTTGGACCAGAACGCGACACTGCCAATCGTGTTGCAGGAACAGTGTGTTGCACATGCCTGTGGTTGAAATGATTGCCAAAAGCCACTGCTGCAGGGAGAATGAACATCACGCGGCACTCACGGAAATGTAAACGGGCTTAAACTTAATTTGTAGATACGAGGACGGCAATTCATTATTTCTTTACTGTTTACGAAAGGAAGCAGCTTGTTGTTTGGGGGTGGGGGGTGCAACATGCAATGGCCAAAGTGCACGATGCTCGGGATCTACATGTAGGAGTTAGCACATGGCGGGCAATGGCTCACTGGGAGATGGAAGCACAGGATTTGCCTGTGGATTCAGGTAAGGAGCTGCACGTGATGCTTCCTGCGTTACCGGAGAAATAGATAGACACAACACAACCTAAGGCTATAGATGGGTGACAACATAGGTTATGATTCTCAGTACTGATGGCTTTACAGCCATTACGCTTCAGAAGACACACCCAGACATAATAAGATATTGTGCTGGCATCCCTCCTCTAAAACCTTTGGTTCTGCATCTGTTTTATAGAAGACCACCAAAATATAGTTCTTCTGCCCATATCAGCATGTACCTCTCCATATTCGAACCACAGTGGGCCAGCAATACTAAAGCACAACAGAGCAATTTCAAACATCCCTTTCCCAGTCAGAGCCCATTATTGGAAGCTGGTAAAATATGAGCTTAAAATGTTGTAAATATGGTTCTAGCTAAATAGCCGATAGCATTGGTGCTGTTGGGTGGCCTGAAGGGGTATCACATCATATTTGTATCCAATTGGAGAAATGCAGCACAGCCATCTCTCTAGCAACAACGTTTTTTATAGAGAGTCTCCATCCTACGAATAATTTAAACCTCATTTTACCACTGACTGCTCAAAGAATATGGCAAGACACATGCTCAAATAGTTTTGAGCATCATGAAGAATCATACCGGCCTGTTGCTGCAATATATGTGCTGCATAATGTAGGGAAATAGCATTGTTTTTTTTTTTTTTTTTGAAACCGTTTATTGCAGTTCGTAAAAGTTACAGGTATGGGCCTACAACCATCCGGCCGGCCGCTAGAATGACAAAAACATATTGCACACTTACAGTAAAAGTCTCTAGGCAGTGCAGAGCAGTGAAACAGGAGTAATCAATGGTGCAGGCCACACAGCTCCAAGCCCACAGTACGGTTCCCTTTTCTTGAAACAAAACAACACCAAAAAACCACACCCGCAAGGCAACCCGCGATCCAAAATAACAGCACGTGCTCCATAAGTGGGGGATCCAAACCCGCAGCAGAACTCTGGAGAGGGGAATGGGAATAGATCAGGGACTGGGGGACCGCGCGCCCGCGGCTGAGGGAGGGGGGCCGTCTAGGGAGACGGAGCAGGCGAGGCAGCCGGTAGCAGTGGTGGCTCACAAATACCCCCGCGGTAGGCGTTCCAGGGGCCCCAGAGTTTCACCCACGCCCCAGGCTTACCTCTCGCCACATACACCACCTTTTCACGAAACATACACCAATCCATATGCTCTTTCCAGGCCGACACCGCAGGGGGCCTCTGGGATCCCCACAATTGAGCAATGTCGCGCTTGGCTATCATGTATCCCAGAGTCACCCACCGCGTCTGCGGGACCGAATAGTCATTCGGTTCCCATACATTCAGCAAGCATCTCCTCGCTTCAGGCAGCAGCGCAACACGCGTCACCACACGCAGGACCTCAAGCACACCACGCCAGAATCGCTCCACCTTCGGGCACTCCCACAGTATATGCATGAAAGTCGCCAACGCACCACAGCCACGCTTACACATTCCGTCACCAGCAAAACCCATACGCAGAAGCCTTGGCCCCGTCACGTAAACCCGGTGAAGGATCTTGAGCTGGACGAAACGAAGGCGAGCCGGGATGGCCACCTCTTTCGGAGAGGCCACCGCGGAAATCCAATCCTCATCGTCCAGCTCCAGCCCGTCGGCAACCCAAGCCTCGCGGAGATTAGTCAGCAGGCACGATCTATCGTTGATCAGTTTTTTGTATATGAGGGAGATCGTACTGTCCGGGACATGGCCATCTAGGACTCTGTCCTCCAGGGGGGAAGACTCCGGAATGGATGCGACATCCGGGAAGACGGAGCCCAGCGCATGCCGGACCTGTAGGTACCGAAAGTACTCACTGCCCTGCAGCTGGAACTCCGCCTGCAGCGTCTCAAAAGTTTTGAATCCCCCCCTCGTCCAGAGATCTCCCACTGTGCTGATTCCGATCGTGTCCCACTTCTCGAAGCCCTTCGATGTCCACAGGGAGCCCAACCTCTCAGACGCATATAGCGGTGACGCCCGGGTCAAACGGTCCTTCCACCCCATAGCTGCATTAGCCGCGTGCCAGACACGCACCATGACACGCGTCGGCCCCGTCAGACGGGAGTCGGGCGCGCCAGAGTAGAGCGCTCGATTGTAATCGCCACCGGGCAGGAGCATCTTATCCATCTCAAATGCCGGGTTCAAGGCGGGCCCGTAAAGGCCATGATTAATTGCAGCTAGTTGGGAGGCCCAGTAATACCGTTTAATGTCAGGGAGGGCGACCCCCCCATCGTACCACGGGAGCGTCAATTTAGCCAGAGCAATGCGCGGCCTCCCGTCCCAGAACAGGCGCCGCTGGAGGCCCTCCACCTCACGGAAATAGCGTGCCGGGACCAAGTCCATAGTATTCTGGAGGGCGTAGAGGAAGCGTGGCAGGGACATCATTTTAAACAAGGCCGCTCGGCCGAGCGGCGAGAGCGGCAGACGCCGCCAGCGCACCACGTCCTCCCTCAAACGCCGGAGGGGGGGTAACAAATTCCGCTCATAGCGGGCCTCCGGGTCAAGAGTGATATAGATACCCAGGTACCGAAAACCTTGGGAGGCAATCTGGATCGGACAGTCCCGTGGTAAGGCCGGAGCCTCCCCGGAAAGCACATATACACAGGATTTCGCCCAGTTGATGACCAGGCCTGAGTTGCGACCGAATGAACGCAAAACATCAACCAGGACGATCAGTGATTTACGCGGGGAGGCGAGATACAGAAGGATATCGTCAGCATAGAGGGACACACGGTCCTCATGCTCGGGAGTCCAGCGGAGACCACGGATAGAAGGGTGCCACCGCAGCCACTCCGCCAGGGGCTCCAGGGCCAGAGCAAACAGGAGAGGCGACAGGGGGCAACCCTGTCGCGTACCCCTCCCCAGCGCGAATGGGGCCGAGACTCGCCCATTCACTACCACCTGCGCCAATGGGCCCGAATATAGCAATTTGACCCAGCTAATGAAACCCGGGCCAAACCCGAATTTTGCCAGCATCGCCCAGATGTATGGCCATTCAAGCGTATCAAACGCCATGGTGGCGTCCAAGGACGCCAAGATGGCCGGCTCCCGCACAAATGGGACACGCGCGAGCACCCCGTGCAAGCGCCGCAGATTGAGCGCCGTGTTACGGTGCGGTATAAAGCCAGATTGGTCTTGGTGGACCAAATCGCCCACCACGCCAACCAACCTGTTGGCCAACACCTTGGCGAGGATTTTGGGCTCCGCGTTCAAAAGCGAAATCGGCCTATAGGATGTGACCCGTTCACGGGGCCTCCCCTCCTTGTGGATCACCACAATTGTGGCTAGACGCTGGTCCGGCGGGAGGGAACCCCGCAAGTGGGCCGCCAGGAACATCGCGCGCAGGTGGGGCGCCAACACATCCGGGCGTAGCTTGTAGAGCTCGATGGGAATACCATTGGGGCCCATGGCCTTGCCGGATGCAACCGAGCGAATAGCCAAGGCAATTTCGTCCGAGGTGGGAGGGGCATCCAGCGAATCCCTGTCCTCCACCGTTAGGGAGGGCAGTGCGATGTCCCGAAGCAGGGCATGGGAGTCTGCCTCCGAGCAGGGGGAAACCGGGGAGTAGACTTCGCGGAAATAATCCGCGAAGCAGGAGACAATGGCTTCCGGCTCAGTGACACACGCACCATCAACACTCTCAATCAAAGGCACCACACGGCTCGCTCTCTCCCTCTTATCCAACCACGCAATCAATTTGCCAGCCTTATCACCCACATCATACAATCGCCCCTGCTGCTCTCTACTGAGGCCCCTGGCCGCCTCCGTGACGAGGGCCCGATAGGCCGCCTGCTTTAGGTGTAGAACATGCAACTTGTCGTCTGTTACCCCGCTTCCCAGGGCACCCTCCAGTTCTGCAATCTCGGCCTCTACCCGGGTCACCTCCTCCCGCTCGCGCCGCCGGGCATGGGAGATAAAGGAGAGGGCCTCCCCTCTAAGGACTACCTTGAAAGCCTCCCACAGGGAGATGGCCGAAGAGACCGACCCCACATTCTCATCGAAATATCGCTGTAGGGATTTGATCAAATCGGCACGAATGGTGGGGTCGCGCAAATACCATGCATTGATTGGGGCCACCCTGCCATCCCCCCTCGGGAAGACATCGAGATGCAACAACAATGGGGAGTGGTCTGAGATACCCCGCGCCAGATGGCGCACCTCCCCCACCCTCCCTGCGTGGGCCGCCGGGACAAGGATGTAATCAAGCCGCGAGAGGCTACCATGGGCACCCGAGTGGAAGGTGTACTGTCGCAATGCAGGATGCTTTAATCGCCAGCAATCCACCAGGCCCAGCGTGTCCAGAAGGCCGGGCAGCCACGCCTGTGCCCGGGGGAGGTCCCTAGGGGGATGGCGATCCATAGACCCAGAGGCTACCGCATTAAAATCCCCTCCAACCACCAGCAGGCCACTCGGAAGGTCCAGAAGGAGGCGCCCCAGGTCCGCAAATGTGGTGGCTTGTAACCCAGGCGGGACGTACACTGATATAAAGATAAACACTCTACCCTCCATTCTTCCCACCAGAACCGTGTAGCGTCCCCTCTCATCATGGCGCACCTCATCAATCTCCAACGGGAGCGAGTTCTTGATCATAATACCCACCCCCCGCGAGCCCGAGGTGAAGCCAGAATGGGCCGCCAATCGATATCCCCGCCGGTTCATTGCATGAAAGGAGTTACCTATAAGGTGCGTCTCCTGCAGGAAGACAACATCTGGTGAAATACGTTTTAAGTACTGCAGGACCACACCACGCTTAATCCTATCCCCCAGGCCGTTAACATTCCATGACAACACAGCCAAATCCCTACCCCCCATCATACGTCGAAACAATCGGTCGTCCCCCATCGAGCATCCTAAAAACAACAACATAGTAGCGGGTTTGCCCTGCGGTGCTAACAAACAACACACCCCCCCCACCCCCCGGTCCCAACAAAACTCCCCCCTCCCTGCACCCCTGCATGAGCCCAGACAGCCCCCCCAAAGTGCAGTGTGCCTGTCGCCCCATAGCTAAAATACTAACTAGTCCCCCAGAGGAGGAGGGAAGCCCCCAACAGACCCCGCACGACCTCCATAGGAGGGGAAAATACGCAATCAATAAATGGTGAAGGAACAACGTCCAGAGCAAGGCCTATGCAGTCACCCCTCAATTCTACTCCGGCCGGCCCTCCTCGCCAGCCGCGCCCCCCCCGCCCCCCCGGCCCCGATCTACAGGCAGAGTGTCCAGCCAGTCCCCAGCCGCCTCGGGCCGGTCGAAGAAGTGCGTGCGACCATCCACCTCTACCCTCAGCTTAGCTGGAAAGAGCATTGAGTACTTGAGGTTCAGGTCCCTCAGGCGACGTTTAACACCAAGAAAGCTCTGCCGCTGCTTCTGGACCGCCGGGGTAAAGTCTGGGTAGAAATGTACCTCCATGTTGTCAAGCTTGACCGGTCCCTGTTGTCTGGAGGTCTGGAGGATAGCATCTCTGTCCCGGAAATTAAAAATCCGGGCAATGAGATGCCGCGGCAGGGCACCAGTCTTAGGTCTGCCCCCGGGGACCCGGTGAGCACGCTCCACCGCAAAAAACTTACTCAGCCCCCGGGGCTGGAGATGGGTCAGGATCAACTCTTCCACGAAAAGATCCGCCGCCTCCGCCTCTCGTCCCTCCGGCACCCCCACAATACGGACATTATTCCTCCGGGCCCGACCCTCGGAGTCCTCCAGTCGCCGGTCCATCAGGGCGCTCGCCTGGCCAAGCCGGCGCACCTCCTTCTGGAGGGCCACCACGTCTGTCGTGAGGCTCGTCGTGGTGTGGGCCAGGGAGTCGACTCGGTCGTTTGTTTTGGACAAGTCTGCCCTCACAAGGCTCACATCCACCAGGACCGAGTCTATTTTTTGCGCTAAGGTGTCGAAACGCTGGTCCACCGAGGCCTTCATCTCTGCGATGGCGCCCATGACGTCCCGGAGGGTCAGATCCACCGGATGAGCGGATGCCTCCGTCGGGCCCACCGGGGATGCACGCGATGTCTCCGGAGAACCCTTCTGGAGCGTGTAGCGGTCCATACTGTTGGCCTGGTGCGCCGTGCCACGGCGGGTCGTCTTCACCTTCGCCCGGTCGCCATCTTGTTTGGTGGACATGCTGGCTCTTCCACCGTCGTGCCAAGCACCCCAAACGGGCCGCTATACCAAGTCACGGGTGCCAGGGGGGGGGCAGGGGCGACCACCGAACCGCGGGTCAACCCACCGCCGGCGGGTCAGCCGGGCTCCTGGACAAGGCCACACCACCACACCCCGCTCCGCAGTCCGACCCCGCTTGAGAGCTAGGAGGGCGCAAAAGCGAAAGTGAAAGTGCGGGGTACGCCAGTCGCCCAGCCCCGTTCGCCGCTGTTATTCACTTTGTCCCCGGATCGCCCCACTACTCCAATCCGGGGGGCCGGCGAGGAGAAGGCCACAACCTTCGATCGATGCTCCCACCGGCGTCCGGGGTCCGATTCGAGCCCAAAAAACGGGTGGCGCCTCAGCTCCGGTTCCCCAACACAGTCCCCTCGACAAGGACAGGATATCGCCAGGATTAATTCAGGAGGTCGCGGAGGTCCTCGGGAGCCTCGCACCTACGCGGCCATCTTGGTTGCGCGCTAGGCTCCTCCTCCGGGAAATAGCATTGTTAATATGAATTGTTGTCACGCTTGATAGAAAACAATGGTCCTGTGGGAATACCAGTAAATCAATCCTCAAATTTACGAACACTAGAAAAACTTAAATATTTACTTAAATACAGGAGGGAAGATTTTTTTTCACAGTCCTGATCAATTTCATCTATTTGCATAATAATCATGGCTAATGAAGATGGAAAAACGTTTATAGAATTCAATAGGTATTGAGCCCTTTCCGGAGGTAGGAATTGAATTACAATAGCAACATCTTCTTCAAATCAAATTTCACTTCTGAATCATTAATTGGTGTATCGCAAAGGGAACGTAATTTGAATGAGAAAGATCTCTCAAGTGCATCAGCAGTTCTTATAAGTGCCTCATAGGTCTACAAATAGAGTGATAATAGTTCTGAAATTGCTGCAAGATATCAGTGGTCTGAATATGGCATCCCGCTTTACTGTCTTTTATATACTGAATAGCCCCAGAGTTGCTTTTTTCTCTAATTTTGTGAGTGGGAATACGACCCACTGATTCCTCATAATGAAGGACTTACAATACGTCAACAGATAAATATATATCCTCCTTGTTTGCTGTCCCAGATCAAATAGCCTTCGCATGCTCATTCATATGGGTAGTATCACATGACCTATAAACGCTTCTATGTGGCAATTTTTGTTAGAGACATATCTAATAGTAATATCCAAAGTGTATGCTTTTAGAACTTTCCAAGTGATATACAAGGGCTCTGTATCGTTATTCAAGGTAATAAACTCTTTAATTCATTAGCTTCATAAACCGCGGGAATGCAATATCCACTAATAGAAAGCTATTGAAACGCCACCAAAAGATGGGGAATTACGGGGATTGATTAAGGATTGTGATCCGAGGTGGGGGCGGAGCTTGCCAAGGCTCAAGATGGCCACGCTCTGAACGAGCACCGCGAGCCATCCACATAATCCTCCATTATCCTTTTATCCGCGACTCCATTCTGCAATAAAACGAGCGGATCGAGTTCCACTGCCATGCGCTTTCTTTGGACGCGCAGATCACCGACAACAAAGGACATTGACGGCGGAGCCATCTGCGGCCTGTGCCTGCGGCCTACGCCCGCTACGTAGTGTTCGTTTCAGCTGCTGGGTTTTTCAAGAGCTGTGGCGCTGTATGCGACATGTCCTACTTGGGTACGTTGGCTGAGCGGTTGCGCGCCCCCGGGAACTCGGCCTGACAGCGGAGCACAGGCGTGCGACACCTGATGCCCTGCACCTTGTCGGCTGGGTCGGGGGCAGACCGGCGGTGCTGTGACACAGAGGAGGACCTCAGCGGGCCTTATCATTTCTTGCAGACGGTGTGGGGAACGATCCAGGCCTGGGCTGTGTTGCTTCACAGAGCGGAGGTACGTGGGTTTGTGGAGCTTGGGCTGGGGCGGCCTGTTTGCAGTCAGGAATCCGCTCAGGTTGCTTTTGTTAAGGAGATTCCACTGCCCTGGCTGAGGTGGACCCTGCTCCTGTGATATCCACCTACGTTGGTACATCGCGTTTCTCTAAAATTGGTGTGGTGGTTACTGGAAGATGGGACTGCCATACCACACAACCCACCCCAGATGGAGAATCCCTGTGAAGTGAATCGCACTTTTAGAACTGAGGGTGAGATGAGATTGTGCAAAAAAAACAGCCAGGGGAGATTAGTGTTTGACTGACTTGCTTAGCTCCACATAGTCGCAGTGGACAATTAGGCTCTCGCGCCTCCCAGCAGGTGTAGGTCTTTCTCGCTCATGAACTCGAACTCTAGACATGTACTTGCTACGGAGTCCTTGATCTTCCCCTGGTCCTAACATTGCTGTCTCCTGCCCTGCTCTGTGGGCCACCGATACAATCTTCCTCTGGGAATAAGGTTGCCCACCCGCCATACCTATTGCCAGTATGCCCGACTCTATCGTGCCTGAGCACGCACTATAAAACACTTGGTACTGCGCAGGATCAGAGCGCTGCTCGAGGGGTGAGATCGGGTGATAGCCGAGCTCCCATCGGGTCCCAGAATAGGCAAAGTGGACAAGATGCAACCTAAGTTGCAATTCGAGCAACGGAAATCGAGATGTAGAGACTGAGGAATCTCTGACGAGCGCACAGCGCGCCAGAAGAGATGGAGGGAGACATCAAACAGATCCTGGCAGCGATGCCGCAGAGTCTGGCATCTATTGATGGGAAAATAGACATGCTGGCTTATCGCATGGACAGAATGTCGGAGCGGATTGATAAACATTCGGAGAGGCTCGACATGACAGAACAGCAGGTGTCAGAGGTGGAGGAAGCGCAGACTGAGGTAGATGCAACCCAAAAGAAAACGATTCTGGCGCTTCAAGACAAAGCAGAAGATTTAGAGGCTAGGTCCAGAAGAAGTAACATACGCATCACAGGTCTGCCGGAATGCGATGGGCAACATGGAGACTTTCATAGAAAAATTACTGGTTGCTCTGTTAGGTTGAGAGACCTTTTCAGAAATATTTGTGGGTGAACGTGCCCATCAATCCCTAGGCCCTAAGCCTCCCCTGGGAGCTCCGCCTCGTTCGGTTATTGCAAAATTGCTAAACTACAGGGACCGGGACGCTGCCTTGAAACAGGCCAGAGAAAAGAAAGACGTGCTGCATGAGGGTTCCAAAAACCTATTGTTCCCAGATTTTACTGTGAGGGTACAAGAGGCCAGAAAACAGTTCGCTCTGAAGAGACTTCTAGAGGAACAAAATATGGATTACGCCATGCTGTATCCGGCTAGACTCAAGGTTACTATGAATGGTAAATCAAAGATTTTCCTGGATCCTAAATCTTTGCAGATGTTCTAAAGGAACACTTCAAGATGGAAGAGCAAAATAGAGAATCAGAAAGACAGGACGAGGCCTCTGATGGCGGTATGGATGTGCAGGATTGAAGTAGCATTTGCTAGATAGACTCACGCTCTGTTGGTCTGGGCTGATGTGAACTGAATTCAGAATTACCCCACTATCTGCAGTAAGCTTTTTGTATCCTGAGTACCAGAATTCCCATTTTGGACTTTAAGGACTCTGCATATCGTAAATATAGTTATAATTATCTCCATTTGTTGTTAATGTGAGAGATATCGATTGACTAAGCTTGTTATTATGTCAATAGACCGAGGATGGCCTACTCACTACTGGCGAGCTGTAAGTAGGTTAGCTGCTTTTGCATGGATAGGGCATATCATCGTGTGACCCCAGAGATGCTGGTCCAGGCTGCTGTGGATCACCCATGTTCCCTCTCTGGCGATCTGGATAGGGACTTGGAGACCCTGCAAGCTTGGCTCCTAGACAGGCTGAATGATTTTGCCCCGGAACTGACACCCCGCCTGACACCGAAACGGGTCTCTGCGCCTTGGTTTACCGCAGCACTGTCGGCTACGCGGCAGCAGTGTAAGGTGGCCGAGAGAGCTTGGCGGGCACAATATGATACTGTAGCCAAGCTGACCTATAAACGGTGGTCAAGGCCTATCACCGGGACATTCGCCTGGAAAAAAAAGCATATCTAGCTAGGAGAATAGAAGCTGCTTCTAACTCCTGCAAGGAGATTTTCTCCATTGTGAGAGAATTTATTTCCCCATGGTCTAACACCTCGGACGAAAAACCGTCTGGTACCTGGGCTTCGGACCTTGCTGATTTCTTTACGAGCAAGATCCAACGCATACAGGATTCTTTTCCATCGCCTGGGCCCACGGGCCAGACTAATCCTGAGGCCATTTTATCCCCGTGGGCTTGGCCTGGTGTGACGCTGAGTGTGTTTCCTTCGCTCTCTGCCCCTGACTCTTTAGCGCTAATGGGCAATCTCAAATCGGGTTCGCCCCTTGACCCATGCCCTGCTAAATTTTTAGCGAAGTTGCGGAGGTGATCAATCCACTGGCAAACCCGCTGTTGAATCTTTCGCTGAGTCAGGGAGTGGTCCCGCACGCCTGGAAGCAGGCGATGGTGATTCCATTGCTCAAAAAGCCAGGCCTAGACCCGAAGGCCCCGGTCAATTATAGGCCCATCTCTCTGCTGCCGGCTCTCACGAAGATTGTGGAAAAGCACGTTCAGGTTGTGCTTTCCAATTTTCTTGAGACCAACGAGATCTTGCACGCCACCCAGTCGGGTTTTCGTCCCCATCTCAGCACAGAGACTGCGCTCCTTGAGGTCTCAGAAACCATTAAAGGGGTTCTGGACTCTGGGGGCAAAGCCATGCTGGTGATGTTGGACTTGTCGGCGGCGTTCGACACCGTCCCCCATGATGGCCTTCTCGCAAGACTCTTTGAGATAGGTTTGCGGGGGACGGTGCTCGGCTGGTTTTCCTCCTTTCTAGCCGGCCGCCGGCAAACGGTCTGGGCCTCGCCAGATTCCGCCGTGATGCCGCCTCTGGGAGTCGGGGTCCCACAGGGCTCTATCTTGAGCCCGACCCTATTCAACATCTTCATGACCCCGTTGGCGGCATTGGCGGAGTCGTATGGGGCCCAGATCGTATCCTACGCCGACGACACCCAGCTCCTCTTCTCGTGTAAGAGAGGAGAAGATTTTGACGGGGAGAGTATCCGGGATTGCCTTGGGGCTGTTTTCCAATGGTTCCAACTGAACAGCCTCAAGTGCAATTCCGATAAGTCTGAGGTACTCTTCTTTGGGTGCGACACAGAGCCAGACTGGCAGGCCTGGTGGCCGATTAATATGTTTCCTCCGTCTTGCTCCTCCCAAGTCGCCAAGAATCTGGGGGTCAAGATGGATAAGGGGCTAACATTGAAATCCCAGATCCTCGGGGTGTCGGGCACCTGCTTCGGCATCCTTAGGATGCTGCGGAGGTTCCTTCCCCTGCTGTCTGAGGAGCATAGGAAACTGACAGTGCAGGCTCTGATCGGGTCCAGGTTGGATTATTCTAACATTCTTTACCTGGGCCTGCCAGAGTATTTGCTGCAGCGGCTCCAAGTGGTGCAGAACGCTGCTGCGAGAGCAATCTTTGGATTAAATAGACGGGCCAGTGCATCGGGCCTGTTGAAAACCTTGCATTGGCTCCCTATCCGGAAACGGATCGCCTTCAAGGCTCTGACTCTGGCCTACAAAGCTCTCCACGCGGTGGGAGCAAAGTATCTTCAAAAGAGACTGGTCTTCTATCAGCCGACCCGGTCTTTGAGGTCGGAATCCCTGTTTTTGGCGGTTGTTCCGCGTGTGAAGAGAGCTCGCCTGGGAGGCCGCTCTTTTGGACTACTGGCGCCACAGTTGTGGAACTCTCTGCCGTTCACTCTGCGGGGAGCTACCAGCCTACTAGTTTTTAGAAAAGGCCTTAAAACCTGGCTGTTTACCCAGTAGCCTGTTTTTCCTGCATGTATTTGTCTGGCATTCTGTCCTTTTTTTTTTTAACGGTGTTATGTTATTGTGTTGCAGCCCTCCTTTTCCAAAAAAGCGCCGGGACACTCTTTTTGAGTAGCCGTGCGCTATACAAAAGAATAAATAACATAACATAACATGTTCTAGATATATTTGGATGGCACTTTGGTGTATTGTATTAGTAGTGCTCTTTACGAAGCTGAGGTAACATCTGCCCCTGTGTGTTACTCACTCTATGATATTTATGTGTTCTTTATTTGTGGGAAACGGCGGAGGGTGGGGTGGATTCGTCTGTGCTGAGTTGGGGTTTGCATGGCGTGAGTGGTGGGGGGGCATTGGAAGTCGTACGTATTGTTCTGTGTAGTCATGGTTGCAGCGTGTATAGCGTGTCCAGCGATCCTAGAGGTCATTCCTCGAAACTGTAAAGTTCCCTAGAAAGTACACATGGAATATAATAATGGAAATAAGATCCCTAGGTTAGATCATGGGGGATAGACTGCGACTGCTGACTTGGAATGTTAGGGTCCTAAATGACTTCAGGAAAACTAGGAAGATAATCGCTTATCTTACCAGACATAATGTGGACGTGGCACTTCTACAAGAGTCCCATCTACCCGTGGACAGTCTGCAGCTCACGTGCAGGAGATTGCATGGCATATTTCATGCTGCAGGGTTTTGTACTCATGCAAGGGGTGTAGTCACCTGGGTAAATCCGCGAATTGGCGTCTCACTAGAGGCGATTGAGACAGATAAGGATGGCAGATATGTCATTTCCAGATGTAAAGGAAAGGGGTTAGATTTCAACATAGTTATGGCCCTAATTTCGATTACCCACAATTTTATAGAGATCTTCTAGGGCGCGCATGTAGACTGCCACTGGTCCCACAGGTGTGGGGAGGGGATTTTAATTGTGTCCTAGATCCAGTGTTGGTCCGTTCAGGAGGGCCGAGCCGGCGTAAGCCATTGGCGGCAAAGGTGATAGAGGATGCTATAGCTGAATTAAACCTGGTTGATGTCTGGTGCTTGAGACGGAGTGGAGTGGGAGGCTTTACACACTACTCAGCTCCACATGACTTGTAATTACAGAATTGATTACTGGCTCACTTCTAGATCCCTGAGCTAGTTGATTTGTGGTTGTGAGATTCAACCCCGCTCGTTTTCAGATCACTCACCTATTCAGCTGGATGTTACAAGCCCATTGAGAAGACCAGCCCCATACACTTAGAGGTTCCTGCCTTACGCTCTACTAGACGAAGTATTTAAATCTGAAATGATGGAAGCGATTGGAACCTATTTGCTACAAATATTGGCTCTGTCCCCCAGTTTTCCAAGGTTTGGTAGATGTTTAAAGTGTATATATAAGAGGAATAGTGATGGCCAAACATTCTGGGGTATTCCGGTCAATTAGAGGGCAATTGGAATCCCTAGAAAAGAAATTGGCCACGCTGGAGCGGGAGGCACGGGAGGATCGGAATGACGAGGCCCGAGGAGAGCTCAAAAACACTTTGGAGGAATATCATGAAGCAGCTGATAGAGAGGTTAAGTTTTTGGGAAATGAGCTGTAGCGAAAACATATGGGGAGGGGGAACGGCCGGGTGCTACATTGGCAGCCTTATCGAGGGGTAGGTGGGGGAGACAGCTAGTATTACAGAACTGCGTTCATCTGGAGATATTCTGTGGGATCCTGACGCCATAGTGGATGGATTCAGGGAGTATTAAGCGGATCTGTATCGCACTAAAATAATGGCAGAAGAGTTAGCAATACTGGACTACTTGGAACATATTGAACTTCCTTGGTTGGCCGATGAGCACAGGGAATACCTTATGATGCCTTTGGAGGACTGGGAGATCCAGGTCGCTTTCTGAGCCATGAGATCTGGGGGCGCCCTGGGGCAAGTTGGCCTAACGGTCACTTTCTACAAAGAATTTAGTGAGATTTTGGTTCCTCACCTGATTACATTATTCGATTAGATGGGTGAGAGCGGGGAGATGCCCCGATCTATGCGAGAGGCCTTGATCGTTACCCTTTTAAAGCCAGGTAAACCCCCTGATGAATGCACATCATACAGACCGTTGTCATTATTGAATGTGGATACCAAATTATTTGCTAAAGTACTGGCAAACCGCCTAGCTCCTCTAGTATCGCAACTGATTGGCCCCGAACAGGCAGGATTTGTTCCTGGGCGCACTCTCACGCATAATTTAAGCACAGTATTTGGCACCATCCAGCATACAAAACCCGAAATAAAAGCGGCCGCTATCTTCCTCGACACCTGGACCTTCATGACAGCAGTATTGAGGCGTTTGGGAGTAGGTGATCTCTTTTCCCAACTGGTAAAGGTTTTGTATAACTCCCATACGGCCAGAGTTAGATTGGGAGACCGGGAAACCTCTCCTATTCAAATTTCTAGGAGCACTCGGCAGGGATGCCCGCTATCTCCTCTACTTTATGCTATTGTTGCTGAGCCCTTGGCCTGTGCTCTAAGGCAGTACCATGGCCATTGCGGAATCCGTTTTCCTGGATCCAATTGAATTATTTCCCCTTGCGCTGATGACACCTTATTATACATTAGAGACCCGGAGGTCAACTTGTCAACGGTGCTGAGAGAAGTAGTACGATATGGGGAATTCTCTGGCCTCAAAATTAATTGGGCTAAGCCCACTATTTTCCCCCTGACTTTAGCCATGGAGCCGATAGAATGAGTTTTCCCATTTAGCTGGTCCGCTGAATCTGTGCGGTACCTAGGTATATAGGTACATACTAACTCCGAAATAGTGTTTAGAGAGACCTATGGAAAGGCAATCGTCAAATTGGAAGATGATGGTACCAGATGGGCACGACTGCCATTATCACTTCTGGGTCGCATCTCCTTAATGAAGATGGTTGTGTTGCCCAGATTCTTGTTTCTATTTTTGAACATACCCATGGTCCTCCCTGCTCATTTTTCAAACGTATCAGGTCGTTGTTGATTCGCTGGGCTTGGGATAGTGAACGGCCACGGGTCACATGGGAAATCCTAAGGCTACCATATTCATTAGTTGGACTCGGTGCTCCAGATTTGGAGCTCTATTACAGAGTGGAGCAATGCTTCCATGCTTTTTATTGGCTGCACCAACAATCCCCCCCCCCCCTCCACATTTGCATATCGAAAGGGTCGCTGCTGCGCCCTCCTCCTTGACCGCTTTGCTATATCAAGACCCATCTCGGTGCGAAGGTGTCTTGGATTCCATAAACGCTACCTCCCATGCTTGGCAGAACTTAATCAAAAGGCAGGCTCAATTATTTACTCCCCGCTAGCCCCGGTAGAGATGTGCCAGTGGCTGCTTATTTCTGATGAGCCGGAGGTGGTACGCGCTCTGGCGATGTTTGGTATCTCAAAGACCGTGAACTATTCGAGGATGGAAAGGGAGTTAGACATGCGCTTTGAGACATACTGGGGAGGAAATGCTGGACCCTCCAGAGGTAGCTCCCTTTTCATTGTTGTTGCGGGCAGTTTCCTTTTGTAAAATCGTATCCAGGATCTATAGCATGGTACAAGATTGCCTTTATTAAGGCTAGATTGGCGTGGCAAACTAACTTGGAGGTCATATTACATGATGAAATATGGCGCTATTGTTGTGAGGCCACGAGACATGTATCATTGAATGGGCGTCATAGACTCATTCATTTGAAATTCCTGAATAGGGGGTATTTCACTCCTGCCCGTTGGCATAGGTATGACCTCAGAGATAATGCGAGAGGTGTAGTGCCGATCAAGCAGGATTCCTACACTTGGACTGGCTGTGCCCTAATATCGCTAAATGCTGGGCTCTAATATTTAAAAAGCTTGGTGATATCACGGAGGAGCATTTGACACCTGACCCCATGTTGGCCCTGCTGAGTTACTTTAAGCAAGTCCGGAAAGATATACACAGATTGATAGGTATAGGCCTATTGATCGCTAAGCGGGGAGTGTCTATGCGTTGGTCTCGATGCCCTCCCCCTACTGTCACACAATGGTCTAGGGACATTGTTAGAGATGGGGGTCTCTAGTTGGCAATGGTTTGCACCTTTGTCCAAATAGGGGCCCTTGCTTCTAGTCAGGGAAAGGGGGATACTCTCCTAAAATAACCCCTGCTTACCCCCTTGGTAGCTTGGCACGAGCAGACAGGCTTATCTCAGAGGCAGTGTGTAAAGCATTTGTGAACACATACAGTAACACTGAAAACACAACAAATGGACACCACACCAGTTTAGAAAAATAAGTAATCTTTATCTAAACGAGACCAAACGACAAAAATCCACAATACAGTATTAAAAAAATAAGGCTTTCAAATGCTTGAACTAAACAATTTCTACCCAGTTGTAAATGCGACACTATTCTCACAAAGTACCTTGGATGCGTCACGCAAATCAAACAAAAGGGTCGCAGCGAAGGTGATGCGTCAGTTCCTTGCTTCAGTGGAGGCGATGGGTATGTTCCTTACTGCAACGCAGGCGAGGTGATGCATCTGTTCCTTACCGCAGAGGAGGGGATGCGTCTGTTTCTTACTGCGTTCTGGTTACAATACCACAAGATGGTGCCTCGATGCTTGGTGACGATCCGGTGCGATGCGCCAAAATAGCGGCTTGATGCGATGGTCCGGTACGATGCGTGATCTTTTGCAGCTGCACGTCAGGTGCTGCGACGGGTTTCTCATCGATGCGTCTGGACCCGGTGTGGATGCGGCAGGCTTCTCCCTGGTTGCTCGACGAGGCGTCGGAACCAAGTGCGGATGCAGCACGCTTCTTCTCTGTGGTTCGGCGATGCGTCGGAAATCAGTGCGGATGTGACATACTTCTTCCTCGTTGCGTCAATCTTCCAACTCCCTGCGACAAACAGTCTCTAGAGGTCCTAAACAGCAGCAGTCACCTCTTTGCAGGTTAGAATTCCCAGCAAGGAAATTCAGGGGAGCTGGTGGTGAAGTCTTTGTGTCCCTGAGACTTCAGAACAGGAGGCAAGCTCAGTTTCAAGCCATTGGAGATCTTCCTCAAGATGACAAAGCAACAGCAAAGTCCTTCTCTCCTTTCCTTGCCAGCAAGTAGCCACTGCAGGCTCTTCTCCTTGGCAAAGGTTCCTCTTGATTTCCTAGAAGTGATCTAAAGTTCTGGGGTCTGGCCCCCCTTTTTATACACACACATCCTTTGTTCTCTGAAGGCAGAGAGGGTCTGTACCTAGACAACCAGTTCTGTCCTCACTGGTGCAGCTTCCTGGCAGGAGGTGGAGAGAGCATTGTTGAAAGCAGACCTGGTCCAGGCAGGTGAAAGGAAATCTCCTCCCGCCCACTCTAAATTCAACTCTGGTCCCATTCAGCTCAGCCCTGACTCATCAGACTGCCGGAGCTGCTGCCCTCTCCCAGCTCCTGTCATTCACAAGCCAGACATACAATACACAAACCTAGCAGAGGCACACTGGATGGTTAGGCTAGAAAATAACTACTTTCTAAAAGTGGTATCTTCAAACACAGAATGAAAAAATCACCCACACTAAAAGATGAACTTTAACATTCTGAGTTCAGGCATACTAAACTTAATATTCATATCTTGTTTCCTGGGTCAGTTAGGTTTATAAGATGTTCTAATCAAACTGCCCATTCTGGCCCATGGGAAAAGATAGCCTTGCAATAGTGAAAAACAAAATTGGCAGTATTTCACTATCCGGACATGCCACACACATCAGGGCATGTCCTACCTTTCACATACAATGCACCCTGCCCACAAGGGTACCTTGGGCCTACCTTAGGGGTGACTAACATGTAGAAAAGGGAAGGTTTAGGGACTGGCAAGGGTGTGCACTTGCCAAGTCCACATGGCATTCCCAGACTGCACACAGGCTTTGCAATGACAGGCCTGAGCCACATTTTACAAGCTGCTTCTGTGGGTGGCACAATCGGTGCTGCAAGCCCACCAGCAGCATTTGATTTACAGGCCCTAGGCACACATGGTGCACGGTACTAGGCTCTGACAAGTAAATCAAATAACAAATCAAGGAGGCACTAATCCATTACAACAATTTACAACAGGGAGCACTTGCACTTGGGCACTGAACAGCAGTGGCAAAGTGCACAAAGCATCTAGAACAGCAAAAACAGATGAGGCAACAGCGAAAAATGGAAGGGAGACTCATGTCAATGGTGCCAAGTCTAACAGACATGTTGTTCTGTAACACACAAACTGAATTATATAGTGAGTTGCTCCTTCCTCAGACCTGACCCAAAAACCTCTGGAGCCTTTATCAGAGCAAAAGATGAGCATTTTTAACACCGTAACACACCCTTTTGACAGTAAAAGGCACGCTGGCTTACGATGTATTCATACTGCGTGCTGCACATGCACGCCCTCAAATTGATTCTGGCAGCATGGGAGAGAGTAACATGTAATCTGAAGAAATCTGTTCCTTTATTGGTCCCACTAGTTAACTGAATATTTGGATGGCATGGCAACTTTGGAGGGGTTAGAGGTATTCATGTTTAGCTGGTATAATACCCCACCGCAAATGTATTCCATGGAACTGTATTAGATACGCTTATTTCTGATATAGCGCTGAATTGACATGTATGTACACAGTGACTATTTTTTAAAATTTGTGCTGTTAGTGGTGTTTTGTTCTGATATGTCCGTCTGTTCTTTCTGTAAACTAATAAATTAATTTAAAAAAAAGGATTGTGATCCGTGGTAATATTTGAAGAAATATCGATCTGAGCTCATTTCTGAGCTGAGGTGCGGTTAAAAGATTGACCAAGATATAAGCCATATCAATCCTAGGATAGTGTCTGTGGACGGAAGAGGTGAATATAAATCTTATCTTGCCCCATTTCAGCTCCTGCTATGCACCCCCAGGCCATAAACGTTTCCTTGTGTATGTATGGCAGATTTTACCTTTAGGTAATATGTGTTTTCCAAGCAGACTATATTGAGGTTAAGTTGATGTAATTCCTTGTGGAACACCATTCTTTTGTTTGAACGGTTTCGTTCACAAACAGTCCTAACTAGGTTTATATTATCTATCTTGTTGCTTGTGATAGTGTAACGCCCTGAACGTCTCAGGATCGTTTAACAGACACGATAATGAGGACGCAACCACTTGTGAAGGGTTAGTTATTTTAATGAAGGCAAAAAGAATACAAAGAATAAACAAAAGTTATAGTCACTGGAATCCTCCAGGCTAAGTACGTTACCAGCCCACCGCACGGATGGTCCTAACCGTCCTCTGCATATACGCCGATCCCGGCGTATGCCAACAGAGGGCAGAAATGAAATGGCCGACAATGCCAATCGGTAGGCTGTGAGGGGCACGAAGAGTTTTGGGGAGAATCGAGGAGTCAGGGAAACACCCAGCCGGGGTCTCTACCTGAAGGGAGCAGCCGCTCAACCTCTTCCTCAGACTGCACCGGGACGCGGAGTCACCTCCTGGTGATGCGTCACCGATACCCCAATCAAAAGCAAGAAGACTGAACCGAGAGCAGCCGCTCGATCGATCCTGTGGACTTCCGAGTCTGTAACGCGGCAAACACCTCCTGGTGTGCGTTACAGCTGGCAGTCCCTGTATCTCTGGTCGGGCTGGGAGTTACGACTCCAACCAGCAAAAGCGCCACTGCGCTTTGACTCAGCCGAGTCAAAAAGCGAAGCTCAATGGTTGACCGGTAGAGCTTCCGGGTCCTTCACAGGTGACGATGGGGCAAGACACGGCCCAGGGAGTAACGACTCGACCTACCTCCGTTCTTGCCTTACTGGAGCACCACTCCGGAACACTGCTCTTCACGAAGCAGGTACGTCGGTGTAAACACAATATCCGACAGCGTTGTACCTCCCGGTTCCTCCCTTTATAGGGCGTGTTTTCCTTGAGTTATGTAACAGCTCTCCTGTTTACATAAGGGCGTGTTTTCCTTGAGTTATGTAACAGCTCTCCTGTTTACATAAGGGCGTGTTTTCCTTGAGTTATGTAACAGCTCTCCTGTTTACATAAGGGCGTGTTTTCCTTGAGTTATGTAACAGCTCTCCTGTTTACATAAGGGCGTGTTTGCCTTGAGTTATGTAACAGCTCTCCTGTTTACATAAGGGCGTGTTTTCTTCCCCTCGCATGACAGGAATTCTTGACAGATAGTAAATGTGTTAGGAGTAAAATACAGATATAGTTGTCTAGAGTTGGTGTCTTGTCCTTTTAACATTAGTAGCTCTATACTGTATGTATGTTCACTGTTTTGCTTATTTTTCAATATTGCCAATTTTCCAATGCCACCCACGCCCCTAGAATTTGACCCCCCCGCACGCCTCCAAGTGGAGAGACATCCTGGTAATAACTGATGAGTGTTAAGGCAGAGAAAGTGAAGCCTGAGCTAACCAAGCCCCTCACCATGAGAAATTGAAAAAAATAACCGCATCAATATTTCATCCATGAGGGTTACTTAGTGCAACAAAATGATTGTGCAAAAAAGTTTGGGTTAAATACTGAAACCTGAAGAGTAAAAAGAGGCTACCATCAAGACATGAAAAAATTAATAGCTAGCATTAGTCCATCGGTTATAGTTGCCATTGTGAAGGATTATCTTAGCACATTGGATGTATTTGCCCCTTCTAGATAACAAACAAGCTCCTTGGTTCTTTTAGATCTATTTGATCTCCAATCTCTTGAAGAGGAGCTTTAATTTTTAGGAGCTACCATCTCCCGCTCAACAGTGGAATGACAAGACGGTGCCTGAATTAAATAGCTTCCACCTTATCTGGAGCAGATAGAAGAGCTGTGGAAATAGCCTGTCGTCATAAAAGGAAAAATCCTGATATATATCAAAATAAGACAGTGTTGTGTATCTTTCATTTTTACAGTAGGAGAGAAGGTGTCGAACAGATCAGGAAAATCTTTTTGAAACAGATGAATGGTAAATTGCCTGGGTCTGTGTCTTCAAGTCTTGCTTTAATCCCAAGAGCACAAAGATGTTTCCTACATTGTCTGCTTTCCATATCCTCATGTTTATATCTAATGGCTTTTATCATTTGAGAATGTTCATCAACTCTGTTGACCACCCTGTCGGTTGCATCTTTGCCTCTACTGTGCAGTTTTCTAAGACACCAGACCTGTCACAAATTGTACCAAATTTGCCCATAATTTTCTGAACGGAATCCTGAGTCTTTAAGGAAGAGGCTTGCACATCCTGGTAGGTGCACATAGTTTTGGCTGGTAGCTTGAAAATAGCCTCAGGATGCTGTGTGTTTTTAATTATGTTCCTTCTTCAGACAGATCTGTATTAGGTTCACTTGGGACACTAGTTTGAACCACGATAAGGGTAGACTAAATTAGTCTAAGTAAGGTAAACTTCAGTGTCTGAACCTCCATTTTGAAGCTTATCACATATCACACATCCCTTTGGAACGGGTTTTCTCATATTTTCTGTGAGTAAATTAGAATTATGTTGGCAATTGTAAGTTGTTTTATCGTGAGACTCAAATGTAAGTTCGGTCTAGGTTTCCCTTTTTCCATGACTTGACGTTTTTAATAGTCCACCTTCACCAGTGTTCCAAGTGGAGCTTGGAGCATTCTCATCATAGGCATGGAAAGTCTCAGACAGCATATGTTTAGCAGTTCTATTCATATCCGCATTGAACATGATATCTTTCATTTTCAGTCTGACGACAAATCCTCGTCACCACCCTCCACCATCCCAGCTGTCTCCAGTACAGACGATGTTGAGCTAGTCAAACACCCATAATCACTACTGCTGGCAAGTTCACCAGGGCTTTTTCACTTTCGTTACAGAGTTATTCTTATCAGGAGAATTCATTTAAAATTGTATTTATTCACATCACGTTGCAGGATCTTTCAAAATCAGAAATAATTTGACATGACATTCCATGTCTAATATCAGAGCATGTTAGATTCCTGGTCAATGCAGATACTGTTTGTGTTGTGTATCTTTTATAGGTGCTTGCAAAGTGTCAAATTTTGCATTACTTGCAGTAGTGTCGGATATGACGAATGCTGTGGCGCGGTATTGCAGGCCCTCTTCTGGACAGTGTCTGCTTTTCCTGCATCCTTATTATTCGTACAACTTTCCTTGATCCTGTTAGATTTTGCTGCAACTTCACCTGTAGCGCCAAAGAGAGGTCAAGCACTTTTGAGTAGTAGGTGAGTGGAGATCAAAGCCAGCCAAGTCCATTGATTTAGCAGGGCCCTTGAAAAATGATCCCCTAGGTGCCGTCTCAAACTCTGTAGCAGGCTCAGCCATCTCAAGCTTGCGCCCCTCTGTGCCTGGGGTAACATCATAATCAGTTTCAGAGGGGGCAGGTATTTCGTCCTTGGACATTATAGACTTTAACATGCACAATGAAGTGTCTCCAGGACCCACAATGTAAATATTCCCCTCCGGGGATCTCCAAGAGTCTAGTTGAGGCTTGAGGCCCTTAACAGTCGTCACAACTGCACTTTATCCGTCACTGGCTGGACTTTGTCTTCCATGGGAGAAGTTGGACTTCCCGATCAAGCTGTATCTCCTCAGGTATAACTAGGAGTAAGTCTATGTAATGGATCCTAACCAGCATAGTAGTACAACAAGCATTTGAAGTAGTACAAGGCAAGAAGGAACCACTATAATCACTGTTGGGGAATTGAGATTCGTTCTGCTTGAATCTTTGTAGCCGTAGAAATGGTGAGTAGAGACCTGGTTCCCATGGTATGGACAGTTTACAGATTACCCACCATCTTGGCCTCCCTAGTGCCAAAGATAAATTCCATCGTGTATTGTGGCATGCACCTGTTATCTTTACTTGAGAGGCTGAAGCGGGTGGATTGCTTGAACTCTGGGCTTATTGGACTGCACTCAGCTTTGTTGATCAGGTGTGCTTGCTAAGTTGGGCATCAATATGGTGTTCTGGACAAGCTGTGTAATGAGTTGAGTAATGAGAGGTGCATCTGCCCAGGTCGGAAATGGGGCAGACTGAAATAGAGCATTCTTATTACCCACTGTTTCCCTTTTCCTGCAGATCCATCAGTCACCGAACCACCGAATCCATTACCAGTTTGCAAGTACGGGCAGCGCTTATACATCTCTGCTCTGGCACGAGACGAAGCACAAATTAAAGCGCTGCACGCCATCCCCCATAACTCAGCCAGACAGGAGGAACCACTAGCTGCCATCTTTGTTTACTATACATTGTCGACCGTGATTTAAAGGCAGGTATCAACTGCTGACTGCCCCAGTTCTTCTGACCTCTGCATGTCGTAGTGCAAAGGTTTAGCTTTCAGATGAGTGTACCAGGAAAATATTGAGTGAAATCACTACTGATCATTTAAAATAATGATTGTGTCCAGTAAACACCTACAAAAGCACCTGTCAGCCGATTATTGCAGACAGTTGGTTAAACACTACATGAACCTCCTCTGAGGTTTCATGAAATCAGAGTGCAATGTAAAGCTCCAAGCTATTTTAGTAGTGTTATTTTAATTACTACTAATCTCTTAGATGGCCGCTTCATTTGTGCATTCACAAAAAATTGACCTTTTGGTATATCTATGGTAGGCAGTTCATCACTGTGATTGGGCAGCATTTGATTACAATGTTGTTATATTCTATGCTGCAGTTCAGGCTTCACCTGATAGAATGTTGGTAGGTTGCCTAGTTGCCATGTTGCTGGCTTCTGCGCTTTCAAATGGTACGGAGAGCTGTTGGGGCTGAATGTGTCTTCACTTCGCTCTCATGTCTGCTGTGTAGCTTGTCTACAATAAATTCCCGTTGAACTCACAGCTGTCTACGAGTACTCTACTACAAATTCTATGTATGTGAACTGTCTGATTCCTCTTATGTTGCCTTTAATCACGTGAAACAGAACAAATTTGAACCGAAGGAATTTGCTGAAGCCAGCACACAACAATTATTGTTGGCACCGCAGACTTACATTGTATGAAAGTTAACTGGATTCCCTTCACCTTTTTGTCAAAGATGTCTGGTACAAAGCAGTTTTGAGCTAAAAGTATTGTTCCTAATGCCCTGAAATAATTACAAGTATTTAAAACGCTGACTTTGAAACATGTTGTTACCTTGTCTTATTCGTCTGTCCAGAAAAAAACGTTATCAGTTTCTTAACCATGATTGTATAAACACTCAAGGTAATCCATGTCAATTATATAAAGTCACGTATGTGCAACATAAATGTTTAATTATGTCCGGAATAGTTTGCCTGATGACGTGGTAGTTTTGATAAAAGGACTGACCTGTGACCTCATAAGGATAGCTATTCTCCCCAGCGGCGGTCGGCATGACTCACAGGTGGGTGGGGGAGAGCGCAGTGGGGGGTGGGGGGTGAGGGCCGGGGTGGCGGAGCAGGGGGTTTAACAATGTAAAAGGAAAAAAAATATTACACACTTAACCATGCCGCCACCGGTGGGTCCTGCGTCTCTGTTTCTTGCTTCTGCTCTCTTCGTGGTACAGGAAGCCAGGGTCCCCTGACCAATCACAATACTGCATTGCAGCATTGTGTTTGGCTTTGAACGTCCTGGTTCAACGCTCAACCAGGGTATGGGGGCCTGGGCTTGTTCTCCATGCAGGCTGTAACCCAGCCTGCAAGGAGAACGGGGAAAGTGCGCATAACTGGTTTGGGCGGCCCGAGAGGGTCGACCTAACAGTCATTGCGCACCTAGGAGTGGGCAAATCACTCCTCTCCTGCCCTGCTCCATGAGCAGAGCAGCCCCGCCTGCTCGAAAAGGAAACCTAAAATGATAATAACTTAAAGTTATCATTTTATATTTCCTTTCCATTGCTCGAAAGCAGTGGGGCGATGCTCCGCCATAGCGGAGGAGCCGTCACGGAGTATCCTTGCAACAGTGTATGGTTCATTATGTACAGAGCGCATGGTGAGGCCAGCTGTCATACTGGGGGAGGGAGGGGCTTACCTCTCACTGGTGAGGAAGATGGCTCACAATCGCCTCTGCCTACTGGCACCAAAAAAAAATGCAACATGCCCTTCCCAAATACTTGCAGCTAGTCGCAGCAGTGCACTGGCTCAGCTACATCCTTGCAACAAGCCTGTGCTCCCACTTCTATTACACCTCAAAGGAGAGGCAGATCAACGGTGCATCTGACAACATCTATGTACCTGTGGCGAACTTTGGTGGCAAGAAGCCCGAGTGCTCCTGCTCTGTGGTAAAACAAAGAAAGAGATCTACTTATGTGTGAGCAGGAGAACATGCACACCGCCACCAGAAAATGGCCATGCGGAAACACCCAACTGCAATAAAGGGGCAACACACACAGAACAAACATATAAAGGAAACCGGAGAATACTTTTCAGAAGCTTTGCTATAGACCACAATGGGGATGAATAACCGCTTTCAAGGACCGTAACACAAACAAAAAGATTATTTCAGGTCCACAGTAGAGCAACATTTGATGCATGGTAGTGCAAAGTGTAAAAACCAGCCAACCGAAGCTAGATCAAACAGCAAACTCCTGCATAGGAAGGTGCACTGTCACAGTAAGGTATCTACCCCATAGTGCATGAAAAGACACCTAACCTATGAGTGTTGCTTTCTCTGCACCCCTTATAACTAACGCTGACAAGAAAAATTATGCCCTCCATCCCAACAGTGACTTTCTGGTATGCACTTTCCCAAGTATTAAAATGGTAACTCTGGGTGGATCAACTAGAACCCTACTTTACACCGACTGATGACCGAAGAAGAGATCTGCTACTTCAACTGGCAGGTGAAGGCATCTACAAACTCACTTACAATGATGGTGAGTCTGGTCCCTCTTTTAAATACACTACTCTGGTTATTTCCCAGGATGTCTCTGTTGCCTCGCTTCCTACAGAGTCGGTTGACGAGTTCCATGCTATTCTTGAGGAACTTCCTGCACCTGGCTCGACAAAACGACAGGTGACATCTGAGCACATTCGTACTGGGGTACGGCTCCACGAAGTTGAGATGGTAAATGCTGTGAGAGCCAGGGAAGTCATTGCAAGACAATCTGACACTGGGCCGATCCCTAGAACACTCCAGCCCCTGAGCTTTGCACATGTGAATGGCCCTCACAAAACCAATGAGGGAATAACCAGTCAACTTGCTGACGAAAGGAATGTTGATTGCCAGATCGCCTTTGAAAGGACCAAACGTAGATCATGTGGACAGATAAAGGGGGTGTTTTTCTATACCAGAGAACGTTTGGCAAGGGGAAAGCGCTGCATTGTCTGTGGAAAGATTAATCACTTTGCAAACATATGTAGATTAACACGTGGGAACTGAATTCATCCAAGGAAACTGTCAACAATGTTGATTCTTTACAAGACAACATTTTCAGTGAGGATACAGACTAAGGGGGTGATTACAATGACGTGCGGAAAGCCTCTGATCGACAGTTGGATTCCCCTAGACCGGGTTGGTACCCAACCACCCGACTCGGAAGCAATTCCGCCGGATCGATTACTACACCACTGGATTCAAGCTAACCTGGCTGATGAAGGGTGATGCCCTGAAACCGGTTCCAGGATGCTTGTTTCCGGTCCAGCGAGGACCTGGCTTGGCAGTTTGGGCTGGACTGTTCCCACATGGAACAGGGTCAAGACTGATTTCATATGGCTGGGTCAAAACTGGGGAGGATGTGGTGAGCAAAAGAATGATGGATTAAACCCAGATCCTTGTGACTGGGGGTGAATGTTTGCATTGTCCAGCATTCCGTCCATCAATTGTTTCTTTCGCATATGTCGCCCTTAGTGGGAAGGGTATGCCCATACGTGGGTCCCGTGCTCACTTCACCACTAGATTCAAGCTAGCCTGGCTGATGAAGGGTGATGCCCTGAAACCGGTCCCAGGATGCTTATTTCCGGTGCAGAGAGGACCTGGCTTGGCACTTCGGGCTGGACTGTTCCCACAAGGAACAGGGTCAAGTCTGATTTACATATGGCTGGGTCCAAACTGGGGTGGTGTGGTGAGCAAAAGAATGATGGATTAAACCCAGATCCTTGTGACTGGGGGTGAAGGTTTGCATTGTCCAGCATTCCGTTCATCAGTTGTTTCTTTTGCATTCATTATTATCATGGCTAACTCTCAGTTCGATCTCCTAGTTACACAAACTCTATTGTTTGCTGAATTTGAGCTGTATTCTATTAAAAGGTTCATTATGTTGCATATGAAAGAGTTTTGTCCCCTTTAAATATGATGTTGCCAAGTAAACCTAGCAGGAGAATAGTTACACACCTGGGCCTGATTTCATGTAAAATGCATTCGGGAGGCATGGCTGCCTTTTCTTTAGTCTTTGTTCCCAGTTCCCTGGCAAGATTTAGGAAGTGTTTCTTCTTCTGGATGATACCCAGTTGGAGGTTGCGTTCTCTTTTCACAGCTTTGCAGCACATCCTTTTCGAATCAAGTAAGCCCTGTTAAACAAAAAAAAAATCATAACAGAAAGGTCAGTTCAAGTTAACCTTTTGGAATATTTCGAGCGTGCATATTAAAACAAATTGATATATTTCACATGTTAGTTTCATTTAACAAAAGACTGGAAAGTACATTGATTTGATTTCCTCAAGAGAAACTTCAAGCTTAAAAGCTTATTTTTGACTGAAGTTACCAAACAGATGTTTTTGATTTGAAAGTCAAGATAAACAAGTTCTTAAAGCTCCAAGTTAAGTTTTCTTTTTATTCATAAGACTCCGAGAGAGAAAAATGTATTTTAGATTTTGTGCGAAAACTTGAAAACAGACATTTTTCAGAAAAAATGTAAATTAAAATGTATTTATTAATAGTATTTTGTGATGCAAGTCATTGTAATGTTTAGTTACTGAAATTCACATTCAATTGCCCTTTATGTTATTGTCAAGAATTCCTGTCATACAAGGGAAACACGCCCTTATGTAAACAGGAGAGCTGTTACATAACTCAAGGGAAACACGCCCTTATGTAAACAGGAGAGCTGTTACATAACTCAAGGGAAACACGCCCTTATGTAAACAGGAGAGCTGTTACATAACTCAAGGAAAACACGCCCTATAAAGGGAGGAACCGGGAGGTACAAGGCTGTCGGATATTGTGTTTACACCGACGTACCTGCTTCGTGAAGAGCAGTGTTCCGGAGTGGTGCTCCAGTAAGGCAAGAACGGAGGTAGGTCGAGTCGTTACTCCCTGGGCCGTGTCTTGCCCCATCGTCACCTGTGAAGGACCCGGAAGCTCTACCGGTCAACCATTGAGCTTCGCTTTTTGACTCGGCTGAGTCCAAGCGCAGTGGCGCTTTTGCTGGTTGGAGTCGTAACTCCCAGCCCGACCAGAGACACAGGGACTGCCAGCTGTAACGCACACCAGGAGGTGTTTGCCGCGTTACAGACTCGGAAGTCCACAGGATCGATCGAGCGGCTGCTCTCGGTTCAGTCTTCTTGCTTGTGATTGGGGTATCGGTGACGCATCACCAGGAGGTGACTCCGCGTCCCGGTGCAGTCTGAGGAAGAGGTTGAGCGGCTGCTCCCTTCAGGTAGAGACCCCGGCTGGGTGTTTCCCTGACTCCTCGATTCTCCCCAACACTCTTCGTGCCCCTCACAGCCTACCGATTGGCATTGTCGGCCATTTCATTTCTGCCCTCTGTTGGCATACGCCGGGATCGGCGTATATGCAGAGGACGGTTAGGACCATCCGTGCTGTGGGCTGGTAACGTACTTAGCCTGGAGGATTCCAGTGACTATAACTTTTGTTTGTTCTTTGTATTTTATTTGCCTTCATTAAAAGAACTAACCCTTCACAAGTGGTTGCGTCCTCATTGTCGTGTCTGTTAAACGATCCTGAGACGTTCAGGGCGTTACAGTTATAATTCAGGCCAATCGCAAGTAAGGTTAAAAGTAAAAGTCACAACAGAGGAAAATATTAAGCAGCATATGGTGCTGTCGCCTGACTCGCTGATTTCTGCAGCAGGCGCTTTGAAAGGCCGCGGAGAAGGTAATGTGGCAGGTGGTCAAAATGGCGGCTCCGCTATAGCGATGAGGCTCGCTTTTGGGCTCCTGGATATTACTGTGGGAGGACTGTGATGCCGGACGGAAGTGCGGGTGATTAGGCTGTGAAGCAGCTGTGCCTGGTAGGCTCTGGTACCATCCTGTACGGGCGGCCCTGTTACTGAGTCCCGTGATATGAGCCCATAACCTGCCCTCTGGAATTGCATTGCTGTGGTCCTCACTGGCGGTAAGGAGGCCTTCCTTGTGTGGAGCACCGCTCCCTCTTCAGGCTGCCTCTAAGGAACAAACAGAGCGGGAACCGGCGGAAGATCGTGACGCAGGGCTGGTGGCACCGCGATGAACGTGGGCAGGCGAGGCGAAGATTGGCGACACTTCAGCGGTCCTCCCAGCTAACATGCTGCTCTCTTGGTGAAAGTGGATGCACATAGACCTCTGCGGATACGGGCTGTGAGTAGCTTCTATATGCTGGTAGTCGCCGTGGGGGTGGCCTTTACGGGGGTCATAACAGCCCCGGTTACGCAAGCTGATAACCAACGCTGGAACAGGGCGTCACTTGGGGCCACGACACCCGCCGAGGAAGTACTGCAGACTACGGTCAAACGGCAGTAGCGAGGGGATCTGAGTTGTGCGGCAACGCCATCGTAGGTGGTGTTAACGTGTATCAGATGCTGGGTTGACCGCTTCCACCATGGGAAAGTCGGACAAGCAACAGTCTAAACTCCCCTTCGATGCGAAACGCCCAACGAAGAGCACGCCGGTACCATTGGATGCCGCAATGGACGGGGGAGCTGTGGCAGATCATCCTATGGAGCAGGTACTGAAAGCAATACAACAAAGCTTGCAAGATATTAATGGTAAGCTGGATTATTTAACAAACCGCATAGATAATATATCATCAAAGCTGGACAAGCAAGGTGAGCGGCTGGATGAGGCAGAGAAACGTATCTCATCTGTGGAAGACGACTCGCACAATACAGCGAGCAAATGTGCGGAGATGGAGAAAGTGGTGGATACCCTCAAATCAAAGGTGGAGGACTTAGAAGAGAGGTCTCGCCGCAACAACATCCGAATCACGGGAATACCAGAATCCACGAATACTGGACGCATGTGGAGGGTCTGCTGCGCGAGGTGTTCAATGCTACACAGCTCTCGTCGGTCCTCATAGTGGAACGCGCTCATAGATCACTGGCTCCGAGGCCCCCGCCAGGCGCCACGCCAAGACCTATAGTGGCCAGGCTTCTGAATTACAGGGACCGTGACGCCGTATTACGTATGGCGCGGGATAAGCAGCAAGTAACGTATCATGGCAATGAACTGGCGTTCTATCCGGACTTCACGATGATGGTACAACTGGCGCGCAAAGAATTCAATCCTGTGAAAAAACGACTGAGGGAACTGGGGGTGGAGTATGCAATGCTCTACCCGGCTCGACTCAGGGTAACGATGGATGGCAAGTCAACGATTCTCCACTCGCCTAAGGCCGCACACGACTTAAACAGCTGGCTGGTCAACGCAGGGAGCACAGACACGCTGAACAGACCCGTGACTCTGAGTGAGATTCGCCGGATTGCTCTCCTGGTATGGATCAAGCGGATCTACGCAACAGGATTGCCGATACTGGTTCGACTTAGGAATGTAATTGCCGGGTGCCTGTTGTGCTTTGCTAATGCTTCCGTTAAGGTCGGTATGCTTTCAATGCTTTGCAGGGGATCTTGCTGGAGATTTCAGACGGGGAGAAACTTGTGCGATGAAATCTGATTCTAGACATTGTTTGCCTGCCTGATGCATTGCAGCTCTGTACACAATGTGTGGTAGGGTGCACCGCAGATATACTGGTTGCTGTCGGCGATGGTGACTGTGCCGAGCTGGGATGCGGCAGAACCCTGTCGTATATAGCTGGCAGTCGCTTGTGGTGCATACACCAACCGATATAAACTATCACAGACTGCGCCACGCACCGTGCTCCTTTTACTTACCAGAATATTCCAGAATATAACATATGAGACTATGGTAACATTGAACTACTTGCCCCCTCCTGGGCACTATTGGATCTGCAGGTGTAGTGTGCACCTGACCACATCCATGTTGTTGGATGGAGGCGTGTGCCCTCAGTGGTACCCTCAGGCGGGTGCTCCCCACAAAATGTTCTTGAGATGTTGTTTTTTTCTGTTAGGGATTTGGCTTTGGCAAAGTTGGGGTGCTGAAGTGGGTGGGGGATTGTTATCCAGACTGTCAAGCGTGAGATAAAGTGTAGCTTATCAGCAGAGCAATTGTATATAAGCGATTACCAGCATTTTACACAGGCTCAGATGATGCACCTGCAGGCGGCAGGGTATTCGCTTCTGGATGATGTTTTAGTGTGTGCTTATGTCCGCAGCTAGATCACGTACCGCCCAACTTAATCTAATGACTTGGAACGTTAGGGGGCTCAATAACCCGAAAAAAATAAGACCGGTATTTGCTTATTTTGATAGGCTGCATATTGACGTATCTTTCCTTCAGGAAACTCACATTGCCCCTGACGCTCATAGCACCATTGGACAAAAATGGGCGGAGGCGATATATAAGTCATCATACTCTTCCTATTCTAGGGGGGTCATGATATTGGAGAAAAAGGGAACACAATTCCAAATAGATAACACAGTACGGGATGAGCTAGGGCGCTATGTCATCATAACCGGAAAACTCAGAGGCCAGTGTATAGCCTTTGTTAACACCTATGGCCCAAATGTAGATGACCCTGATTTCTATAGAGAAACATGGCGGAAAATACATGAGTGGAAAGGCATGACCATACTCTGGGGCGGGGATCTTAACGCTGCTCTGTGTGACAACTTGGATAGATCAGACGACTCTAGAGAACCACACCAGAGAACTGTGGCAGTATTGCACAACATTATGAAAGAAGAGGGGCTCCATGACATTTGGCGCACTCGTTACCCAGATGGGAGGGAGTCCACACACGTTTCAGCGGCTCACAAAAACTGCTCTCGTATAGATTACTGGTTGGGGACCAGTGACGTACTGCTATGGACTCGAAGTGTGAGTCATATCCCTAGAACATTATCGGATCACAATCCTGTGTTGCTGTCCATAAACATACCACACTACATGTCGCCACCATTCACATGGCGTTTTAGCTCCAAGGCACTGCTAGACACCACGTTCACAGATACACGGGAGGCTTTTAAAGTGACGATCCGGGGAGTGTGCATCAGTACCAGTGCTGGCATCTTAAAGGATATAGGTAAACAGCTAAGTAAGAGGGAAAACACTCTGCAAGCATTAGAGTGGAAATATGACAGCACACAAGATGTCAAACAACTGGGGGAGATTAGATCAGTACTCTCTGAATACCATTCATATGCTGAAGATGAACTGAAGTACATCACGAAGCATCAAGTGGCACGGTCATATGGAGAGGGAGGCAGGCCGGGTAAGGTATTAGCTGACAGGATACGCGCAAGTAGACCACGACAGACCATACTAGCGCTCAAGGATCAGAAAGGGGAGTTGCTGCAAGAAGCGCAGGGAATACTGGGGGAATTTCTGAGAACCTATGGGGAGTTATATGCAGCGCGTAGTTCTGCTGGGGTGGCGGAAGTTCTAGAATACTTAGCCATGCAACCGCAATGTCCTCTATCTGATATGCATAGGGAGTATTTATCCTTACCTACTCAGTGGAGGAAGTTACGGCGATTATTAACTCTCTTCCTAACTGTAAAGCCTCCGGCCCCGATGGGTTCAAATGCAAATTTTATAAGGCTTTCGCAGGACAGCTGGCACCTCATCTAGTTGAGATGTATGGAGATTCGCATGATAAACAATCGCTTCCACCGACGTTAAGAGAGGCGGTGCTCATTGCACTCTTAAAGCCCAACAAAGACCCAGAGAGTAGCGACTCACACAGGCCACTGTCCCTTATAAATGTGGATACTAAAATATTGGCCAAATTGCTTGCCACCAGGCTACAACCCCTAATGACAAGACTGGTACTACCAGATCAGTCTGGATTTATCCCGACGAGATCGACCACACACAACACCAGGACATTGTTTGCGCTATCGCATTATTTAATCCCTAGCACTAAGGCAGTTGCAGTTCTACTGGATGCGGCAAAAGCGTTCGACTCCATTGAGTGGCCGTATTTGCACACTGTATTATGTCGTATGGGATTTCCGCCTATCTTCTTCCGATGGGTACAGACTTTATATGCGAACCCCACGGCACGGATCAGAGTGAATGGGTACGTATCCGATGTCTTCCCAATAGCCAGGGGGACGAGGCAGGGTTGCCCGTTATCCCCATTGATATTCGCGCTAGCTCTTGAGCCACTTGTCTGTAAGATCCGGCAAGGTCATCACTACTCGGCGCGCCAATTCCCGCAAAGGCCGCTGCATATCTCCCTTTATGCAGATGACATGATGTTATATGTGAGGGACCCGGAGACGAATCTAGCCCCATTGCTGAGGGAATATATCCGTTTTGGTCTACATTCAGGTTTGCAAATTAATTGGCCCAAATCTTTAATAATACCGCTGACGGACTCCACAGTCCCACACCCAACTGAATTCCCACTGGAATGGCAATCAGAACCGGTTAAATATTTGGGAGTATGGTTTCATCGAGATCCAGAGGTGGTGCTCCGCTATAACTATGGCAGGGCAATTGACACCCTGGAAGACAAAATCGTGTGATGGGTTGCCTCTGACACTAGCGGATCGCTTAGCTATTGTCAAAATGGTTATATTACCGAAATTGTTATATCTGTTCAATAACATCCCGATTACTCCCCCAGCACAGGTTTTGAAACGTATCTCCACCATGGTGACAAAAGTGATTTGGGCTGGCAAACAAGCCAGTATTAACTTGCGTACACTAACATTGCCTTACGCGCGGGGTGGGTTCACGGTTCCGGACTTCCTGCTGTATTTTTTATGTGCGCAAGCGCAATTTGCACACTACTGGTATCGTAGTATCCCGTTTCTCCCTCACGTGGCAATAGAGGAGGGGGATGCGCTCCCAATACCATTGAAAGACATTATCACGCATCATAGATCTCCACTCCACAGCTGAGACATTAACACTATAGACACAACAGCCGCTGCATGGCGCAGAATGGGGAAATTAGCAGGCAAATACCCGCTATATGCACAGGCATTACCATTGTTATATCACCCCGAGCTATCTGTCACGCAAGAACAAGTGGGTCAGAAACAGTTGCAGCAAGCAGGCATAGACAAGATGGGGGACCTCTATTGTAATGGAGTTTTTAGAACGTTAACTGAGCTTACATATATTAGTAACCAAACGACTTTATTTCGATTCACATACTATAGACTTCAGAATGCGATCAAGACACTGTACCCCTCTTACCCGGAGGAGCCATTACAGATGTCCACCCTGCAGTGGGTGCTCACTACACCCAATAATAAACACATGGTATCTAATCTGTATACCAAACTACAGGAGGACATAGACAGCAAGACGGCCCAGGCGATGGGGAAATGGAATGCAGTTCTTGATGTCCCTCTCATAGAGGAAGAATGGTCCACAGCATGCGCTCTAACTAGTTTACTTACGCCCAATGGTAATTTGAAAATGATTCACTATAAATATCTCCACCAAACATACTACACACCAGCTAGGCTGTATGCCTATGGCCTACGCTCAGAGGCGACCTGTAAGCGCTGTAGAGCTAATGGTGCTGATTTTCTGCATTTAGCGTGGGGCTGTGCTGAGGTGCATGAGTACTGGCTTCAGGTTACTGCAGCATTGGGGAAAATGGTGGGTGGAGACATCATTTGCACTGCTCGCACGTATTTGTTGGGCCTTGTTCAAAATATGCAGGCTCGTAGGCGTAAGTTCTGTGTGGTTGCCTTACTAGTGGCAAAACGTAGACTATCCTTGTGTTGGGATAGTAAAGCGTCACCAACGCTTCGACAATGGCTTCGTGACCTGACGTACTGTAAGGACACGCTCCACACTTACATGGAGGAGTTGCCTACCGGTGCCAAACCAAAAGATTATTGGACATATCTGACTGTCTATTTGAAGGCGATTGCCTTGGATTGATCGGTACTCATGTCATGCCTGGGGTATATGTGAATTGCTGATTAATTGCCAGATCTGCTGACACTGTAAGACACTTGCTGCTGTGCTACAGTCTGTGAGTTTATTTTCTTTGGTTTTGTATATTGTATCATTTTTTTGAAATGCCAATAAAAAAATAAATAAATAAAAAGCAGCATATGGGAAAAGGACATTTGTAGTTGACTTTACAAAATTTCTGCAACGTTTAAAAGGTCAATGTAATATTTCTTAATTGCATTATTCCGAGCCCTATCCCGAACATGGCACCTAATGCCATGACCAGTGCTCAAGTCGACCAAAGTGAAGATGTTTGTGTGGGGAAACAAGACACCGCTGACCCCCCCTGCAGTATCTTCCAAACAATCGTGACTAATGAGGACCAGCTGAAAAGTGTGTCACTCGGGATAGCGAGGAAATCCTGTTGAGCTACTAAACAACTGAATAGCTGCAACAAATACTTTTTGCCTACAATGGAATTTGGAAGCCTTTTTAAATACATTAACTGTGTAAAAGAAAAGCCAGTCAGACTAAATAGCCTCATCCTGTTTAACTCCTGCCACTGGAGAGTAGTCTTTTACATTCTGACCCAAGTTAGAACACTTGAAACTAAATTACGTGGACACTATTGAATTGGTGGAAGAGCCTACTTGTTGGTTCTCGCCCATTGCTGTCACCCGTAAACCATGAGAACCAGAAGAGGTGAGGATTTGTGTAGACAAGAGGCTCATGAACATTGCTATCAAACGGGAGCCCCACATGACCCCAATGGTGGGAGACCTAGTTGCTGAGGCAAACCGTTCAAAGTGATTTCCAAAAGTTGACCAAAAAGCAGGATGTCACCAATTACACCTGAATTCACAGTCCAGATATATAACAACTTTGGCCATCGTTGTTACAAGAGGTTGAATTTTGGAATCCCTAGCACAACATTGGTTTGCTACTTTATAATCTCTGAAGACTTTAGGGGTGCTGTGTTTATAGTGCAGTATCTGTGTACACGATCGGTTCTGATATTGTAGGTTGGTGTCATCAAGGATGTTTTGGCTTTGCTTTAAAGCTGGGCTCCCAGCAACAAGTGTTTGGATCAGATGTGAATTATGAGTAGATGTTGGGTGAGTTTACTGGTAAGAAATTGATTGAGGAGGTGATGGAATAGAATGTGCAAGGGATTGTGAATACTTAGAGAGTAGTTTCTTCATAGTTTTGAGAACTGTAAATAAAGCAATTTGTGTGGATAGGTCTGCATCATGATAGATGAAATGGTAGGAACCCTCAATGAGGCCAGTTTTTAGGTCTCGCTGAGTTGGCGCATGCGCTGCTCTGCGAGAAATTTAGTGTGTGCGTTTTCTAAGTGCTGCCACAGGCTTTTGGTGGCCTAGCGATGGCGTTCACGCGCGCAGCCGCGTCTGCCTCCCTTCCAGCGCGAACGCGATCACTTTCACCGCGATCGTGATCACTTTCACAGCCGTTACTTTTACGGCCGCGCGGACAATGCTTGTTTTCCAAGTCTATGGAATGGAGTGACCTTTTGACACGATTCTCTGCTAAATGCATATTCTGTAGGTCATGTTTTTTTCCCTCCGAAATGTGATATTTCAATCAAGGCCTGTGCTAGTTCCCCATCTCATGCCTAGCATTTTGCTCACAAGTCCTTCGTTTCTGTCCTTGAGAGGTGCCCTGCTGTGTGGCTGGTTAAGAGCCATGTGGACATGGCAAGGATGGAGGACACCTGTGTGGAGCCGAGCTGTTTGATACTGCCGCTACTGTATGTGGGCGGCTCCCAGGAGAAGAGCCTTTCATTTAAAAAAATATATATATTTTATTGCATCTCTGCTTTAAGATCCTACTTGTTTAATGCTCACTTACATATGGGTAACACTAGGGGCTGACTCACGAAGGCTGAGTTCTAAAATGTGGAAAACTTACCTCTACATGTTTACTCTTACATTAGAAGTAGATGGCTAACTTTTAAGGCATTCGATAAGGGTGTGCGAAATTTCGTCATTTAACTTAGCGTTGTTATGTGAAATATTGGCAAAATTGCACAAAATGACCCATAATTAATGTGAAATGCAAATCCATCATTTCTCTCTACATTCTAGCGCGAAATACGTTCTTTCATCTGTTTTTGGCACAAGTGCGTATTTGGACAAAAGCAACACAAACCTCCACTCGCGTTCTGTTGTTTCAGTGCATTCACAGTACATTTTTACTGCAAGTGGTACATAATTGCTCGAGGTGTGGTATAATGGCATCATTTTGGGAATTTCGGATAACTAGTGTAATGAGATTCCTAAAATTACACAAAATAGGCTGTGTAATGTGAATTTCACCCAGGCCTAGATTCGCAATTTAGGGGCATATTAACAACGGCCAGCGATAATTATCGCTGGCCGTGCTTAGCGATAATTATATTCTCGCAGGCTATCGCTGGTATTTATTACAAGGCGTTACTCCAGGGCAATAAAAATTCCAGAGATAGCGAAGTTATCGCCCTTTTGCAGGGAACACCGCTGGTTTTCCCTGTTAGGGATGGCTAAGTCAGGATTTTAGCAGACATTAGGTTTTGGCGAAAACGGCCGTTTTCGACAAAATCTAATGTGGGCTCAAATCATGTGGGCTTCCTTGTAAATATCGCGATGTAAACATCAGCGATATTTGCAAGGTAGTCCATCTTGGGTACACCGAGTAACGCCCACTTTGCATCTCATTGGAGATGCAAAGTGAGGCGTTGGGAAAATGGGTGCTAATATGCAATTATGCATGTTAGCACCCTCTTGTAAATAGGGCGCTGGTTTTATCTCCGCTTTTTTGGCTTTGTAAGCCAAAAAAAGCGGAGATAAAGCCCTTGTAAATATGCCTCTTAATCTGTTCTAGATTTCTAGGAGTATTCCAAAGCACATTTTAAGAATGAATGAATGAAAATAGAAACAAGCATTGGCATAGCCAATAGATCTCGCTTTTGGAACATAAGTGTTTAGCCATGCAACAGTTGATGTTGCACCAAGGATATTGTGCTGCAGAATTAAATACTTATAAGGTCCCAAAGGCGAGACCTATTGGCTTTGCCAATGCTTGTTTCAAAGTTAGATTTGAGTTATGTGTATCATCAAGGTGTGCTCACAAAAGATTCTGGACATTCTACAGCTTCGGTCATACCCAGTGGAGTTTTGTAATTTTGACAAATGCCTTTTGATCTCTGTTAGTTGGTGCTGTTTTTCAGTAGGTGATGAGTTGCGTGTTGAAAGGTCACAAAGAGGTATTGATTTTTCAGGGTGACATTTTTAGTCAGTGGAGAGGATAAAATTCGGTGAGCTGATAGTTGAATTATGTTTTGTCTGTTATTAAGAGAAGATTAAACCATAGGCATGATAAGCATGCTGTTGGGGAACCAGAGATTGAGTACTGGGCCATGTGGTGTTGGGTAGAGGGACCCATTGGCCAGAGCTATTGATGGGTATTGTGGTGGCACAACTCTGAAGAGTAAGGAGCGGCTCTTGTAATTCATGCAAGTGAGTTAATTCTATTACACACTTGAGAAGGACTTTGTAATTTGCGGTATTTACAGAGTTGTTGTTTTTAGTTGGTGAAAGAAATATGTACTTGACGCCTTTTATCAGCACATTTGTTCCAGTATAGACATCATCTATGTTTAAACCAAGATTGGACAACCAAGATGTGTTTAAACCTCACCACCCAATTTGTTCTCTATAGTACAAAGGAATGTTACCCGCTGCCATGGGTCAGATGTTCGAGACCCACATTTTCAAGCAAATTTACAGAACCACAGAGAGGCAACAAAATTATTAATATACTACACAAGGCGCAACATAAGGTCATTGAGTCCAAAAAATACTTTATAGATTTTGAGCGCATAGCAAAATATCTTTTTATTGTTCTTCAGTTGCTTGACATATATAACACAGCAGAAAAGCCATTGTGTTTCACTCTCAAAAATAAAAAGCTTCCTTAGGGCTTTTGTTAGGAAAACACAGCAAACATTTTCACTATGTCAAGCAACTGAAGAACAATAAAAAAAGATCTTTCTACGAGCTCAAAATCTATGGCATATTCTTCGGACTCAATCTGTTTATTGATGATTTTGGTGCCTCGTAAAAAATGTTATAGTAGATTATATTGCTTGGTCTATGGGGCAGTTTTAGCTTGAATGACTGGTGGGACAGAATACACTGGGGGATCTGCATCACACTCACTGAAGCCACAGAAACTTCAGTGCTATTGCTGTATGGTATCGCAAAGCAGAGAAGCAAATTGGTTATTGTCTCTTGCATGGTTTAGTGTAGGGCTATGAAGGAGTCTAGGTAGTCTTAAAATCATAGATTACCTACATAGTCAGGTGGTCATCGCAATCGTGAACATGTATCAAACAAACTCAATAATGGTGCATTAGGTTAGAACCACTTGCCATCTTTCCACTGAGGAGTACTATGTTTTTTTGCTTATGGGTATGTAAACGCGTTTACGTTTTCACTGGTGATAGATAGAGGAGAGAACTTGTATTTTAGAGACTAGACATTTTTAGTAGATGGTGGCTATCAGTTTGGAATGTTAGTTGTTTTTCAAAGCAGAACAAAATCAGTTGAGGTTTGTAAAGGAAGAAAACTCAAGTTGTGCCGCAAAAATAATTGAATAGTAGCCTACCAATCTATGATTTTAAGGGTCTTTGTTACTGGACTATCTGCATTATTTTAAAATACGTTTAACCTAGGATGCAGCCAAATCGGTGTTCATTACAGTAAATATCTCACCCTCTGTTTGTGGATGGTACAACCAATCTTTTGAACTCTTACCAAGTCCAAAAAAGTGCTTTCGGCAACATGATCAGTGGACTAAGGCAGAGAATATGTCAGACAACTGGTTGAGCAGTATTAATCGTTCATCGGCAATCATTGTGTTTTTCCATAATGCCGTTTAAAACTTAAGTATGGAATCGTCCAGTAAATTATCAACTCCAAAACCCCAGCATTGCAGTGTGGTATACACTAACACTGACTCTGAGGGATTTCTTTGGTCGCATGAGGATCATAAAAATGTGTTTGTAACACATCTACCCAGTCTGCTGGTATACCTCCCCAATGTCTTTGATTGATGACCCTTAAGGTCTGCATTGGGTAGCAATACTAGCAGACATTTTTTAAAACACATTCATCGTCCTCATGTAATCAAAGAATTACTGATTCTTCATTTGGATGAATTAATTTTAGCTGTGTTTACATGCCTGGAATAGGCAGACTTCTCCCATGCCTCCAAGCCTCTCACATTAGCTTATGTTTCTCAGGAAAGGACAATGACCGGTCTAGTAACTGGGGGTCGCTTTGCCTTGAAAAGTTCCCTGTACCCCAGGGCTCTCAAAGTGGAAAGCAACATGTCAAGCCATTTGATGAAGACTATTTGATTATAGCATCCTAATACCTCCAAGTCTGATTTATAAAAAAAAAAAAAAGAAACTTGTGCTAGAGACAGCGGCAGTCTGTTGTTAAGTGTGGAGGGGTCTCTCCTCCCTGCATGACTGTCTGTCAGTCTGAGCTAAGGCCAGTCAGATATACGCTCACCATGCTAGGTTCAGGCAGCCAGGCGCTCTATATGCACAAAATGTACAGGCGACTGGCAGCCTGATGCAAGCTTTGCCAGCTGAACATTTCACAGCCCTTGGGGCATGCCATCATCAGCCCAGCAAATTCTTTTGAGCGCCTCCTCCTCATGGGAAGGGGGAGCGTCACTGATAGATTCAGACATGGGCGCTTCATGTTTAAGCCTTGAAGTGCCCAAGGCTGACTGTATACCAAGCCACCTTGTCAGCAACTCTAACTAACCCCGCCCCCCAAGGTCCTCCTCACATTGACTGACCCATGCCAAGATCAGCAAATGAGAGGAGGAAGCCAGAGCTTCAGTCAGTGCTTTCCTTTCCAGTAACCACTGCCACCTGATGTCACCGCCTCGAATGTTATATGTATGAACGTATGTGTAGCTGTGCGTGTGTGCTGTGAATGGTGTCTTTTTATATGCATTAGTGAATGGTGGGTGTATGTGTGCACACTTGTAAATGGATGGGTGTGAGTGAGTGTGCATGAGGATGAGTGTATGTGTGTGCTTTTGTGGTAGAATGTGCCCGCCCTACCACTACTGCATATTACAGGCTAACACTGTCTAGAAGGGACAATCGATGAAGAAGTTTGTAAGCAATCCCAACACAATTGTAACTGTTCAGTGGCCCCACACTGTAAAACATTTTGCTAGAGATATGAGACATTACACTTAACATTATCGCTCTCATACTGTTAGACCTCAGTGCGGCGTTCGACACAATTTCCCAACCTATGCTAATCAACACACTGAAGTCTCTAGGCATCCGTGACTCAGCCTCAGATTCGATCACCTCTTTTTTAGACGGCCGTACTTTTCAGATCTTCTCAGCCACGGACAGTTCCACCAGCCACTCATCACCCTATGGGGTACCCCAGGGCTCCATACTTAGTCCGTTGCTATTTAACTTGTATGTCAGGCCCCTAGCTGACATAGCCGAACAGAATGACCTGACTCTTTTTACCTACGCTGACGACTCTCGGATCATTTTTTCTCTCTCTAATACTGATCCCTGCTCAACATCTCGCCTTCAGCTGGGTCTTGGGAAAATTGCAACATGGATGAATCGCAACCACCTTAAACTAAACGGCGACAAAACCGAGGTCTTGATCCTTGATAAGAAGAAAGATCTCTGGGGCCCGTTACATTGGCCTGCTGAGATGGGTGTCCTCCTGCGGCCTTCCAGCTATGTCCGTAACTTGGGCGTGACCATTGACGACTCTTTGACCATGCACCATCAAGCAGTCAAGGTCACAGCCATGTGTTTTACCATCCTAAAATGGCTTAGGAAGATCATCTGGATGTTGCCAGATGCCACCCAGAAAACAGTGGTCCATGCCCTTATCACCTCACGACTAGACTATGGAAACATCCTTTTTTTAGGCGCCAACAAGGCAGTGACCCGTAGACTGCAGCTGGTACAGAACTCTGCAGCTAGACTACTTTGCAGGGTTCCCAGAGCCACTCCCATTTCTAGCTATCTCCGTGACTTACATTGGCTCAGGGTAGAGAACCGTATAAAGTTCAAAGCCCTGAGCTACATGTTCAAGATCAAAACGGGTTTGGCACCACAATATCTGCAATCTCTTGTTTGCCCTTATGCTCCCACTCGTCATCTTCGATCTGCAAATCTTGAAAAATTTAGAGTGCCCAGGTTTAAACTCGCCAGGATGGGTGGAAGATCATTTGCATATCTTGGCCCGTCCCTCTGGAATGCTCTTCCCCTCGCTATCCGCAAAGAAACTATTTATACTCGCTTCCGCAGATCTTTGAAGACCTGGTTATTCAACCAATAATCTCAATTCACCGTCACTTTATCTTGCATCCAGTACGTCCAGGCGCCGGGAAACCCTTTTTGGGTAGCTGTTGCACCTTATAAATTTAATAAATAAAATGAATTATCTCTCCAGCAAATAAAATATAAGCATTGAGCTCTTGGAGAGTTCACCTTGCAACTTGTGTAGCTGGTGAGAAGGGAACCCTTATAATCAAGCAAGTCACTTACTGTGGGTTGAGGGGATAATGTTATAGATTGGACTAAATTCATGCCGTGAGTGGCTTCTTGTTAAATGATAGCATTTCCACTCGCGATAGGGCTGGATTACACTACTTGGTTTGCTTCTTCTCAATAGTAGTAGCAAAAGGCAATTTTTTAAGCAGAAACTGCCTCAAATGTTAAAATATGTGTAGGCTGTAGGACCACACACAATATAGATAATTTGTTTTAGAAGTTTAGAAAGCTGTGGTTTTGAGACTGAGGTGTATTTTTATATACTGGGGATTACTCTGCGTAGGATAAAATTGTATATGTAGTTTTGTAGCCGGAGTTTGTAGAACTGTTGTTAGCCAGGTAAATACCATGTAGCTCGAGAATATCCTAAAAAGGCACAAAGTAACATTAGACCTCTCGGAACCTAGTGTGAATTCTCATCTGCATGTAGCAAAGTGATTGTAATTGTCTATCCATGATTCAACCTTTTGCTTATAAGTAATTTCCTTATATATTTTTGATGGCATTGTTACTATTTGACTGCAAACCAATAGTAACCAACTTATTATATCTTGACAGGCCCCAAAACATGACATCCTTTTATACCCAGTTTTGTGATGCACATTTGTTTAAAAAAATTAAATTATTATACTTAAGTTTTTTGTTTTTGTTTCTTTACAGCTGTACCCGAGGCTTAAAAATACTGTAAATGAGGATCCTACAATCCAGTGGGACTGAGCACTTTCAAGGAGCAATGTTTTACAAAACTTCACGTCTGTTACAAAAACTCTCATTGTGGAAAAACTTACAACCTTTCAGTAATAGTCAGCAGCTACCCGTTCCTATGTGTGGATTGCATTCAGGCTCTGCCATGGGCGCGTTTGTGGTTGGAAGAGGGGTGACTCAGACTTTGAACGTTGCTGGATGTTCCACAGCAGCTGTGAACACTAAATCCACTGGGGTCAGTTCAGGATTTGGGCAGGTTGTGTGTGGTACTACAGCTACAGCAGCAGAAGAAAGAGTCCGATCATTCCAGACAACAGGTGAGTGATGTGCATTGCTAGTCGCGGAGTTGGCCACCCAGTTCCACCATTAGCAGGGGATGTTTGTAACAGGTCCGTTAGTATGGAGAACCAATGGCATGATGTAAAGCGCATGTCCTTATCTGACTGTGGTACCCAAATGGAAGTTTCAATTTTATAAGTTAGTACTAGATATAGAGTTGTAGTATGCAAAGGTGAGAAAAAATGACCACATTATCTTTGAGCTGGAAAGAACTGGAAACAATTGCTGTTTTTATTTAATGATTACGTAATCTCAAAATTCACAATTAGCACTTCAGTTTATATATTACCCACTACCTAAGGGATGATCCATATGGATATTAAAATCTCTTAACAGAAGGCAGTGCCTGTATTTAACTGAAATGGGGGAAATGGCTTGAGTGAGTGACTCAGTACACTTGCCACCCTGACCTGGGGGCCTATAAACCAAAATGACCGCAATAGGTTGATGATCTGAGATAGTGATCACAAAACTGAGGCTTTCAGCCTCCACAATATCCTGAGCAGGGAGAATAGAGCGAGACAGTGAAGATTAAATAATTATGCCAACTTCACCTCCTCTTCCTACAGGCCGATCCTTCCTTAAAATCTGGTAGCCCGGTGGGATAGACCCTGCTATCGTAGGGTTCGAGCCATCATTCAGCCAGGTTTCGGTTACAAACATAACATCAGGGTCGGACTCGGATAATAATTTGTGCAGTTGGACTTCATGTTTTTTTATAGAGCGGGTGTTCAGGAGGAGAAGTTTCAGTGTGTTAATATCCGGTAAGCCCTGGTCCATAACTGAGCCCTTGCTCGTCTTGATAACACTTCCGCCCCTCCGTTTGCTGTTAAGAGGGTCAGCTACCCAATTGTACACATGGCATATCACGGGGTCTCAGTCATACTATTAATACCTTTACGACAGCAAACTGAAGTATTCCATTCAGTTTAATAATATCTTTAGGGATACAAAAATAAGCTTTCACATCAAAGAGGAACAGCGAAAACACTGACTGACTGTTGTTCAGTCTGCTTAAACATTGTGGACTTGAGAGACTCAGCACTACTGATGTTGTTTGATCTTCTAGCAGCATTTTACACCCTAGGCCATGTTGTTAAAAAGATGTGCTAGGCAGTTGACAGTTACATCTTTAACCAGGTGCATTTTAGCAGCTACAGGCCTTTTCTCGACACGTACATTGCTTTGGCTCAGTACAGAAGGAGTTAACTAAAGCTGAGGACACAAGGAGAATAGAAGAGCAAGCAACAGTGAAGACAGAAGAATTACATAGCTAACAAAATGGATGCCACAACCAAAATGGCTTCAGCTTATGCTAAGGGAAATTATTTCAGATTTCCACAGACGACCCTTTTAGCATATGCTGAAGACATTTATTTATGCTTTTGAAGGAATATGAAAAATATCATGGACATAGATCTGCATCATTTCATTAATTTCTTGATCACCTGCTAGTCAGGCATTTACATTCTTAACATTCTGTTTAGTTGGTATACACGAGGTACAAGTAGAAACACAAAGGGAACAAAGCATCGAGCCGCATCGAATACATAGGCAACAAGCGAAAATAGCAAGAAATATACATAGGGCTGACAATAGTTTCCAGCCCCATATAGTAAACATGTTCCATAGCCATCCAGTCAAAGTCCATGTTCCTGAATCCTGATGGATGGCAGTGGCTATTTTGTGCATCTTGGAAATTGCATCAAAAACAGGAGGGGAGTGGTCAGGAATGTATACGTAGCAGCTGTTCCGATGATGCGACATGCTCCACCACGGTCAGCCAAGATGACATCCAGGACCATTCTAATTTGGAGCGCCTCAATTTTCGCAATTTGTAGTTCTTCTGTGATATTCCAAGCGCCATTGCTGTCTGATTGGTTACAGCCTCTACAACACGTGTTAAGCGTCTGATCTTTCTTCTCTTTAAGGCCGCACCAACAAAGAAGAATAGTCCCAAATTAAAGTCAATATACTGCTGTAGTGCAGTATCAGTTTGAGGCACCTCATCATTTATTGTTCTTTTGATTCTGCTCTTAGAAATGTCATTATACAGTTTATAGTCTTTATGGTAAGATGCAGGTGCCAAAAACACAGGTGGAAGCAAAAAGGACATGTAGCAACTTCCAGGCCAACCAATAAGTAGGTGGCAATAACCCTTACTTCCGCAAATGAAATGGGTGTTGTGTGAGGACAAAACACTGCTATTGTTCATTCCAGTAATATTCAACACTGAAGTACAGTCACTTTTTCCCACAGGAATAGTGCCAATACTGCTCACGCAGAGATCTGCTCGAGCTCTAGTTAAAGCGATAATAGGAGGCCCAATTCCCTTGGTTGTTCGAGTGTTAGGGAAAACATAGGTCGCGGAGGAATTTCCTCGACGATACTCCTCCATTTCCCATACAGTTCATTTAGCTTGTGGATCTCCTTCCTCATCAGGGTAACACACTTTATTCAACTGAGCGTTTAGTTTCCTACATCATCATAGATGATATTAGCAACTTCAGCAGCCCACAACAGTGCGAACCAGGCTCTCCAGGAGCCAGTATGTGAAAACGGCAAAGGAATAAAAGGTGTTCCTCCCTTTTTCTGATGAGCTGGCATTATTCCATATACCCAGCAGTTGGTAATGCTCGTAGCATTGTGTGTATGGTGCAACATCTAAATGAAAGTGTTATTGAGGTAGGCCATTCTGTGCTTCTGTTCATGATAAGGAAGAGTGAAGTAATGGTGTTCCATGGGGACAGGAGTAGTAGCAGTCCGTAGATTTTGAATAGGAGCTACTTCCTCTACAACCCATGTTGTTATAGCAACCATAACAACAGTCAAGGTGAGTCCAGTAACAATCATTGTTCTTTTGCTACAAACTCTTGCAACAGTCTGTTTCTTTTCCTTAGGCATATTTATTTCGTCGACAAACAACAAAACAGATGGTGCCCTAAGGTCCTGGGCTGACATTGATTTCTTCACTAACATTGAGACGAATAGTCACTAGAAGGCTTACCCCCCCCACCCCTCCCTTTTGAAGGTAGGCTTTAACGACCCAGTACAGTGGCTCAAACAGTCTTTTTCAGCAGCAAAGTGTCTTTCTTCCTGGGTCGCAGCTGATATTGAGATGTACCAGGAATCGTGTGGTCCGGGAAGACTTCCTCAGATCCTTCAGGTGACACAGACTGTCCTTTCTCTGTGACCAGGATATCGCGGTGATCTGCAACGCAGCTGGGCTCACTATATCTTACAACACCTTTCTGCAGTGTCGCGTGGACCCAGTTTTTCCGGTTCGTCACTCGCACTGCAGTCCTGGGAGCCAGCAGCACATGCTCAGGGCCCCACCAACTTGGTGCTAGGGAGCTGGTCCTCTGGAAGGATTTAATCACCACGAAGTCACCAGGGCGCAAAAAAGTAGAGAAAAATCTCCACATTACTTGCCTTTATCTTTTGCAAAAAATAAATCAAACAAAACCAGAATCTTGGCCAAGCAAATCAAGAGTGCCGCTTCAGCGACCTTACCAAACAAGAGTCTCCAACTTCCACCTGCTGATCTTTAATGGTCACTGCAAATTTTACGCCAAAGGATACCTCAGTCGGGACTGGCCACCACCCGGAGGGTCAATTCGAAAAACACGGAAAGGTATCTTCGGCTGTAAAGACAAGGGTCTCCTCATGCAGGACGTCTCCTCAGTAATATTCCACTCTTCTGTCAACACAACTCTTTCGGATGACGCGTCCTCGATGAGGCCCCACGTGTCGGGTGCCAACTGTGGAAATGTGCCTTTTAATGAGCACACCGGGGTCACTCTTCTCTGTCCACGGGTCCGTAGACCAACAAAATAGAGATTGGCACTGAACCTGAAATTCAAATAACAAGTTTATTAATCACTCATGAGTGAGACCATGTCCATACAACACCCTCAAGTGTTGCAGGAGGTAGTACGTTGAGTACACAGACCATGGGGCTTTTATACACACTTTGTTGCAGAGTAAGCATGTAGACACAAATAGAAGGTACAGGCCTACACAGCTAATAGCTACCGACAAACATGGGCAGATGGGTGATCACTTAGCCAGCAAAGTGGGAGGGGAAACAGAACTGTTTACAACAGCAGAAAATGGTTGACAGTTACATCTTTAACCAGGTGCGTTTTAGCAGCTACAGGCCTTTTCTCAGCACATACATTGCTTTGGCTCAGTACAGAAGGAGTTAACTAAAGCTGATGACACAAGCAGAATAGAAGAGCAAGCAACAGCGAAGACGGAAGAATTACATAGCTAACAAAATGGATGCCACAACCAAGATGGCTTCAGCTAATGCTAACGGAAATTATTTCAGATTTCCACATTTCTCGTCTGGCTGTTTAGGTAGAATGGCTGCTAAAACTGTGAAGATCCCAAGAAGCATGCTGCAAACCTCTTGTTCGTCCCTGCTCTTATTTAATGTCTACCTCCAGCCTCCTCATCAGTTGCCGGCGAATATGTGTCCATGTTCAAAACTATGTTGATGGTGCCCAACTTGTGTTCCAGTTAACCAATGATGTAACAGCAAAGTGAGTAATGGTGGGGGAAGTATTTGCATCCATTCAAGAATGGATTAACTAGAGATGACTAAGCTTGAATGCCTTCAAAATAAAGTTTTCGTTAGCTGGCTTGGATCACTGACTGCAGAAATAGTCTAGTTACTCCTTTTTTACGTGGCAACGCTGAAGTACAGGTCAAGAAAAATGTGGAAATGTAGGGGGACTTTCTGCATGAACACCTGCCGATGGACTGTCATGTTTACGATGTCACTCAGTCTGTTAACTACTACCTTAAATTGTTTTAGAAAGATATAGCATCTTGTGTCCCTGAAAAAACACTCAAACATTACAAGATGTTTTATAGGTCCCAAAATCAATTATGGAACTGCTTTTTTGGATGTGGGATCTAAAGTTAATGTTAAAAAGTTGCACTTCCTAAAGAATACCATACTTGGGGCATTCTGTGCTTTACTTAATTAGGTCCATACTTCCGCAGCTCAGTAAGAGCTGCATTGGCTTCCATCTGTCCCCAAAATTCCGTTTTGGGTGCGTACCATTAAATATAAAGCACTTCACGGTAAAGACACTGAGTACTTGAAATAAACCCTGTCAGTTCACTGCCCAAAAGAGCCTTGAGATCAGTGGAAAGATTCTTATCGTTGTCCACTAGGAGTGACAGGAAATATGCAAATTGTTGAGCCTTCCTCCATGATTGCCAGTACACTGTGGAAAGTATTAAGGACCCATTTGTTTGGGTAAGTTGGTTTCCTGGGCAGACTGGCTTCTAAGCTTTCTAAAATGCATAGTTGCCCTTATCGGCATTTGGAGCTCCATACGCTTAATAATACTAGTTTTATTAGAAGGTTTGGTATCCTTCTAAATACAGCATTTCTGGGATTATCCAAGTAGATCTTGAGCTCTCAATCTGGTATAACCCAATAGAGACAGGATGCCCTGAATCAAGCATTCTGTCACCAGCTTCTAAATGTAGTCCAATCCCAGCCAACCAACCTTCACAGACCACTAGTTCCTTATTTCCCAGAACCCATTTGTATCCTTATCCTTCTTGCCTGCCAACTATTCAAATGTGTATCCTGATCCTTCCTTCCTGGCCAACCATCCATCATAAAATCAATTACCTTCAACAGCACTCTGTTCCCTGCCCCTCCTACTCTCTCCTTTTCCTATATAATGTCTTCCAATTTTCACACAGTCTGACAACACAACAGCTGTCCCGTTCTTTATTTGTATTTGTATGTGATTTATAAAGCGCCGGAATCACCCTCGAAGGAGTGTCTCCTTGGCAATCGCCTTCATTGTTAAAGGCATGCAGGTAAAAAAAAAACAGTTTTATTTCTCACACCAAGCATGTACTGACCTTCATGCATCTAATAGCCACACTGGCATGCTAGCAATCTATGGTATCACCCCAGCTACAACTTTTCCATTGTTGGTGAGAACCCTTGTCAGAAGCTTATGATCACATCATAGCTCCATACAAATGAACCAGTCACCAAATGCAACCTTGCGTATCCCTCTCAATAACAGAGTAATTCTCCTCCACTGGAGTCAGTGCAAGTGAAGTACACATTACATCTCCTTCCTCTCAATTTATGAAAGCACAGCTCCCAGTCCCTTACCACTGGAATCCTTCCTGATCACACTCATGCATCTAGGGTCAGACCCCTGCAGGGTCGGTGCACGACGGATGTTATCTTTATACCTTTAAATGCTGTTTGGCATTCATGTGGCCTAACAAATTTACATCCTTGCTTCATCAGTTGCCTATTCGGATACAGTTTCTTGGTGAAATGATTTGCAAATTTGGAGTAGAATTCTGCTGGTCCTAAGAAGGCACTAAGATAATCCCTATCTTCGGACAAGGTGCCTCCTTGATTGCTTCCACTAACTCTTTTTTTCTGCTTTATCCCTATATCTCTGTCTTCATGTCCCAAGTATTTTACATTGTTCCTCACAAATTTAAATTTGGAATATTCCACCATGATACAGTCCTTCTTTTCCAGAACTTGCAAACCTCCTGAAGTTTCAAATTGTGCTCAGAATTGGGTTTTCCCTTGACATGAATGTCATCCTGGAAAAATGTAACATTCATTTCTTTAAACATATTGAACATGCATTCGATGGACGACATTGGGGGGAGCCAATACAAACAACACCTATTGTTCCTTGCCCTCACAATTGCCAAACGAGACATAGCACAGGGATGGAAGGCATCATCTCCCCCCGACTATAGACAAATTGAAAACCGAATTAGATAGGTGTATGGAAGCCAAGATTGCGGTGTTTGAGGCCAGGGGCTGCCCAAGGAAGCATCGTAGGATATGGTCGCAGTGGGTGACATATCGTGGTATCGACTTGCCCCCTCTGCCCGAGGAGGACTTGTGAGTGGCATCTCCCGCTTCTTTCCATGGGTCCCCCAAGTTCTTATCGCTTGACTGATCCATTGTTCCACTGGGATATGTATTTTGCATCTGCTGAAGTACGTGCTGTATCACGAAAGTCGACCACTGTCTGCATTTTGTTAAGTTTAAGTTTGTTAAGATTATTAATTTCCCTGCATATGTGGCAGGGATTGTATATTGACATGGAAATGGTTATTGCTGCACAGATTGTCCGACTGCTTTGATGTGCCATTGTGGGGCTGATGCCCGGTGTCTTGCAAAATGACCAAATAAAATTTGTTTAAAAAAACAAAAACATATTGAACATGAGTCTCAGCAACATAGCTGTGGATGATGGCATCCCACAACAATACCTTAAAAAGCATAAATGTGGTTGATCCCCTACATAAAATTTGCATATAGCTTTCTTTCCTTTCCTAAAACCTAGAATCTGTGTGGGCTCACTAGTGAAACTTTCTTCCTTAATATCAGCCACTTTCAACTCTTCCCCCAATTTGTCAAAAACCCACCTCTCCAAACATCCTTGTATATTATAGTATATGGAGAGTCAGATTCTGCTACGATGTTCATCCTAACACCTCCAAATATTTATTCCACATTTTTTTTTCATAATGCAACCATGTACCCTTATAACGCCTTCTACAGTTTATACAAGAGAGAGCATCATAGTTATCAACCTCTGGGTCATATACCACTTCATGTGAATTCTCCACAACACATTACACATTGGTATAATCCCTTCTGCGACAAATTCTTACGAAAATGACCACTGATACCATATCCTGAACATTTTTGATTATATGCAGGGTATTTGCTATCAAAAGCAAGATATTCAGAACTTACACATCTGTAAAATCTGCCCCCTAAGTTTCCACTTATTTGTTTTTCCCATATTTTCCTCTAGAATCAGTGTCCCTTCAGTCATTAGGCATTAATGGACCCTTCCCGGTGATTTTCCCTACTACATACTTGTTTTCATTACTACTTTAAACTAACTTCTCTCACCTCTCTCTTAGTTTGGTTTTCTTAACTATAGTAACTACTTTCTTTAATTCAGATTTGCGTGGCTGCCATTGCCATCCTCGCTGCCAAAGTATCCCACCAACTGTCTCTACGTATACATTCTTGACGGCTCCAGAATGCAGTGGCAGAGGTCGGTCCTAGAACATTTAATACAAACCCCACACTAACTCAGCTTAATGTAATTGTCAGAAAGGTTGAGTTTATCCATTACTCCTTCAAAACGTACACCTAAATTCTCTGACCAATGTTTTATACTTTTAATATGTAAAATCACTTCGCAGTTTTCTCTTTTGGTCCAGTGTAGACAAGTGGTTGCAGCATGTGTATGAGTTAGACGACAGCGAATTACTAAAGTATTATTTGGCAAGTCAGAGTTGATTTTGTAGGTAATGTAGATTTTCCTAGTAATTTATGACGGAAAGTTTTAATTTTATTAAAGACACGGAGGCGAGAATTATGCTTTCCAATCTTGCTTTATTCCAATAGCAGCCAAGATAAACAGTAAAACTACAGTTCCCAGAAGGCCAAGCAAAGATTGACCAATGGGAAAACATGAAATCTAAAACCAACAACCGATGAACTGACGGCCCAATGTTTAACGCTTGTCCTGACTGCGAACAGCCCTCTTTTCTTCTGCGAGCATATTAGATACTGTCCATAAACAAAGGGAAAATAGAAAGAACAATACCAAAGGTTAGAGTCCAAACAAAAAACTCTTGACTAAAGTACAAAAAGGTCATTTTTGCAGACGGAATCGGGATCGGAGGCTTGGCGTTGAACGATGAAACAGGACGTTGGAGAACCGAGTCCTCCTACAGGCGACGGCCTCGATCAGGAAGAAGCTGGTGGTAGAGCTGGAGTCGCTATAGGGAGGGAGAAGAACACATATTAATAAGTGTTGCGGTGGGATAATACTCGCCTCCGTGTCTTTAATAAAATGAAGACTTTCCGTCATAAATTGCTAGGAAAATCTACATTTTATATCAAGACCGGAGGCTCCTATTATGCTTGTTCAAAGCATATCAACAACCAAAGAGGCAGCAGTAACAACAGGGTTACAATAAAACACTTGAAACACATTGTCATTGTACCAATCAGACGATCTTAGAATGTACTCCAATCTGGAGCCTGCCCAAAAAGCTTTGGAGGCCATGGCTCCCCTGATGGAATGGACCCTGAAGACGGAAACATCAATACCGGCAAGGGACATAACCCAGCGAACCCAACAAGCTAAAGTGGCAGAAGAAACGGGATTATGAGGTTTACGGAAAGAAATGAGAAGTTGGGAATGTGAGGACGTTCTGAGATCAAAGGCTTCTTGCGAAATGAGGTCAGACTGGATGGACCCAAGATCTTCCAAGCGGACAGAGTCAATGAGTTGTCCAGAATGAGATTGTGTGGCTGACCCAAGGGGTCTAGAAGAAGATTGGTGTAAGAAGGAAGGAGAACCGGAAAATCCACCGCCATCTCTAATAGAGAGGGAAACGAAATCTGTGATTGCCAAAAGGGGGCCACTATCACCAGAGACGCTAACTGGCGTCTGGTCTGTTGGACATGATAAATGGAAGAAAGGCGTAATTGAGATGAGGAGACCAATCTTGGAGGAAAGCGTCTGTGGCCAGAGCCAAAGGATCTGGACGCCAACTGAAGAATTGTGGAAGTTGGGAATTGAGATGAGATGCAAAGAGATCGATGTACAAAGGGCCCCATTTTTGAAAGAGAGATTGGAAAACGGATAGAAGAAGCTTCCAATCGCTGGAGTCCTGTAGATAACTAGAGTGCCAGTCTGCTATGGAGTTGAGATTGCCTGGGAGATATTCTGCTTTGAGAGATATTTTGTTGAGTAAGCAAAATTCCCAAAGATTCTTTGCTAACTCCACAAGGGGTTTGGATTTTGTGCCACCTAGATGGTTTATGTAGCGGACCACAGAAACATTGTCCTTGCGAAGAAGATTGAACAGCGAACTTTGGCCTTTGCGAGACTCCTGATTGCAAAGGAGCCTGCCAGCATCTCTAAACCGTTCATGTGCAATCTGGACTCCTCGAGAGACAATGTACCTCCAGTCGAGATTGTGCCACAACGGGCGCCCCAGCCCGACAGACTTGCATTAGATTCTTTTAAGTTTGAGTTTATTGAGGAAATAAAGAGGGAAGGAGAAGCGAGGGGAGAGGGGATATAATCATCATAATAAATACATACAAGGAATAAACAGTTCAATAAAAACTCTTGTGAAAAGCGAATATAACAAGCATGAAGTTACACAAACCAAACCTACATATAGGAATGGAAAAAACCATATAATATAGTAGAACGAAATATCATAGCAAAAAGGCATTAAAGAAACAAGAAAATCATGGTGGCTTTCGCCCCTCAACTGTGTCAGGGTCAGGAGGGTCGTGCGCTGGAGCAAAGGAAGAGAGATGGGTTACCAAAGGAAGCCAAACCAGGTTACGTTTAATTGCGAGGAAAATGGGAGATACGTAATTAGTATCTAGGCGATGATGGAAGCAAACTGCATTCCACCAAGAGTGATATGAGACATTTGCAGCCTGCTTCCAATTAGAAGTAATGGTGTGGAAAGCCACAGCAACGAGAAGGTCAAGTAACAGATAATGGGAAGGAGATTGCGGTAATTGCGGTGATAGGGAACATAGAAAAACCTGCGAAGGGGAAAAGGGAATTTGAAGGTGGAATATCTTTTGAATTTGCGTCCAAACTAGGTGCCAGAACTTGGATATAGCAGGGCACTCAAACAACATGTGTTTAAGATCTGCAAGGGGGCAGGAACAAGACCAACAAATAGGGGGTGTGTTAGGTGAAAAACGGGACAAAGCATGTGGAGTACATAAAATTCTGTTCTAAATAAAATATAAGGTTTGGGTGGTGTTAGCAGCTCTAGAGGCCTTATGAAGTTTAGCCCAGATTTTGTCCCAAAAAGGTATTGTCCAATCCTGAGAAAGATCCAATTCCCATGAATTCTCGATTTTAGATTTTAGTCTGCCAGTAGAGTATCGGAAAGAGTTATAAAGAGCAGAGGCTGAGGGAGACGTCTCCAATAGTAAAGAGGTAGCTTTGCGGTCCGGAGGAATATCGGTAGATGGTATCAAAGAGCGGAGATATAAGATCAGGACTGGGAGAAGGGCATTATATTGCGCTCGAGCAGAAGAGGGCAATGAGAAAGAAGATTGAAGTTCCTGGAATGAGAGAGGAGTATGGTGGGAAATTAATTGAGAGATCCAACACAATCCTCGAATGCCACGTTTTCCAAAATATGGTGCGATTACGAATTTTGAAAAGGGAGTTATGCCATATCGGTTGCTCATGAAAGGAAAGAAGGGAGAGATAAGATGATGTTATGTAAGGGAGAAGGAGTGTACGGGAGTGAGAAATAACAGGCGTACGAAAGCGAACTAAAGAAGACGTGAAGGATAAGAACTCACGAAAGGTAAAGGGAGACAGAAAGGAAGATTCCATACTTAACCAGATGGGCGGGTAGTGCGGAAGATCTGAAGAGAACCAACGGGTCGATTGTTTCAAAGAAAAAGCTCGGTGATATTGTCTGAAATCCGGAAAGCGTACACCAGACTGGGCCTTATCCTTGCGCAATGAGGCCAAAGCTATCCGAGATCGCTTGCCATTCCATAAGAATTTCAGCAACAAGGAATCAATCCGTTTAAAGAAAGAAACTGTTATGTGTATTGGAAGCATGGAAATGGTATAAAGAAGAAGAGGGGATAACATCATTTTTATAGAATTGAGCCGACCCCACCAGGACAGAAAGAGCGGGTTCCAACGTTGAATAGCCGTGTCCATTTTCTTGAAGACCTAATCAAAGTTCAATTTGACAGTATCAGACAAGAGAGGGGCGAACCAAACACCCAGATATTTGATCTTAGAAGGTTGCCATGAGAAACCCGTTTGGGAAAAAAGATGCTTGTGACAAATAGGGTTTAAAGGTAGAATCTCGCACTTATCAGCATTTAGGCGATAACCAGAGACCGCGGAGAAGGAAGACACCTGCTGGAGAAAAGAGGGAATAGAGGACACAGGATCAAAGCAGTAGAAAAGAATATCGTCAGCATAGACCGAGAGTTTAACCTGCCGCGAACCAAATTTAAAACCAGAAATACTGTTGTCCAGACGAATTATGGTAAGAAAAGGTTCCAAGGCTAAAACAAAGAGTAGGGGGATAGAGGCCAGCCTTGTCGCACACCCCTATGTAACGAGAAATAGTCCGAGGTCATCCCGTTGACAAAAATGGAAGCCTGGGGATTAGAATATAGTAAGGAAATAATAGAGATGAATTTAGAAGAAAAGCCGATCCAGCGTAAGGCCTGAAACATAAAATCCCATCCAATTCTGTCAAAGGCTTTCTCTGCGTCTAAAGAAATAGCCGCGAAGGGGAGTGACAAAGAGGAAGCCTTGTTAAGTATATTAAGGAAAACACGGGAATTGTCAGAAGAGAGACGGCCCTTGACGAAGCCTGATTGTTCAGAGCCAATGAGGTCGGGTAAAAGGGGATCCATGCGCAAAGCCAACATTTTTGCCAAAATTTTATAATCTGTATTGACCAGGGAAATTGACCTATAATTTTTGCATAACGAGTGGTCCTTATCTTCTTTGGGAATTAAACAGATTAAAGCCTGTTGGAAGGAACCGCTAGAAGAACCCGCTGCAAGGAAGGATTGGAATAGTAGTAACAGTTTAGGGAGAAGTAGAGAGGCGAAGTGGCTGTAGAATTCAATAGTGAAACCATCAGGGCCTGGAGACTTACCGTGTCGCAATTTAGAAACAGCATGGGAAATTTCAGAAAGTGAAATGTCCCGGTCCAGGGCAACGAAATCAACGTGAGAAGCCGAAGGGGAAGGAAGCGAAAGGAAATATGAAAGAAGATCCGTGTTCTCCGGAATATGCTCGGGAGTATAAAGATTATCATAAAATTTAACAAACTCTGACAGAATGTCTTTATCTTTAAAACAAGAGTTTCCAGAGGAAGTCTTAATGGACTCAATCTTTGTACGCTCCCTTCTTATCTTTAAGTAATTGGCCAAAAGTTTCCCCATTTTGTTCTTACCCCCGTAATACCTGGAATTACATTTCAGTAAAAGATTAGAGGCAGCATCCATTGTAAATTTATTGAAGGAGATTTTCGCATCAATAAGTTTATTAAGAGAGATCTAAGAATTAGAGGTATAGTAATCATGCTCTAAATTCTTAATATTAGCTAAAATGCGTTCGGACTCGGCTTCTCGAAGTTTCTTCCGTCGGGCTACAAAATGAATAATAAAACCCCTAGAGGCTGCTTTGAAAGAGTCCCAAACAGTAACAAAAGAGGAATCAGGGGAATGATTGAGAAGGAACAATTCCGTGGCAAAGGCAGTAAAATCAGAACCAAAAGTAGGCTCCAAAAGCAGAGCATTATTGAAACGCCATCTGCCAGAATGAGGGGAAAAGGGAAGTAGATCCAAGTCTACATGAATCGGAGCGTGATCGGAGGTTAGGATGGAACCCATGTCAGAGCGTATAGCGTGCTGGGAAAGGGATTTACTAAGGAAGATATGGTCAATGCGGGACTGTAATTGATGTGGAGGGGAGTAAAAACGTATTCTCTAAGCTCGGGATTACACAATCTCCAAATATCCACCATAGCATTATTTTGAAAGGTGTCAACAAATTGAGAATGCATCCTAGAGGGGACAAATTTCACATTAGAATGACGATCAAGGAAGCGATCAACAACTTGGTTACAATCTCCCCCGAGAAGTATATAATCTCCAGAAAGGGAGGATAGCTTATTTGAAATGGAGGGCCAAAATAGTCTGTCAATCCCAGTTGGAGCATACACATTAAAAAGGGTGATAGGAATATTATCTATAAGCAATGTAACCATAACCCAACGACCATCAACATCACATTCGTGAGAAATTGAGGAGACATTTAACTTTTTATGAAATAAAATCACAACACCATTTTTCTTGGAAACTGAGGGGGGAGCAAAAAACATGGCCCACCCAACAACGCTTGAGTTTCAGAGTCTCAGTTTCAGAGAGATGAGTCTCCTGAAGGAGGGCAACATCAGACTTCAGTCTCGCTAAATGTGATAAAACCCTATGCCTTTTAATGGGATTATTTAAACCCTTAACGTTCCACGATGTAACACGGAATGGAACAGCAAAGAAAAACAACTAACAGCAACATGCTTATTATTGCAGAAAAAATAACTTGAGAGAATTGTAACGAATTGATGGCGGAGAAAAGATAGGAGGAGCAAAAGGAAGGAGGAAGAAAAGGAAGAGAAGGAAGGAACCACTATGAATATAGTACTAAATCTAAGGAAAGGAAGGAATAAGAAGGAAAAAAGGGAGGTAAAAGAAAGTGAAAGAAGAAAGGGAAAAGTAGATGGTAAAAGATCAAGTATAAAAAAGAGGACAGAAACAAAAACCAACAAGAAGACAGTACACGTTCGAAACGAACGACTGACAAACATACTTACGAAATGAAAGAACTCAAGAACAAGGATGGGGCGATGGCGCCGGGAGACAGCGACGACGACATCCAGAACAGACAACAAATGTCAAAACTACCATGAATCCAAAAACGCATCATATAGAAAGTAGCGTGGCACATCGAGGTAGGAGGGGGTAAGGAGATGTCTGTAGAAACAAGAGAGATAATCAATTGAAGGGAAAAACGTGTCATAGGGAAACAAGAAAAAAAAAAACTGCAATTGGACTACAAAGGGGACATATGAGGGTGAAACGGCTGTCAGAGGAAGAGACAGTAGGGGATTAACAACATCAACAATAATGGAGAGACAATAGAATCATAACAAAACTGATTCTAAGGAGAAGTAGCAGGTCTCATCAACCAGGCCTGGAAACCTCCATAACATCAGGGTTTTGCCGTTGGAGAAACGCCTGCAAGGCCGCAGGATCCTCATACGTGACCGTTCTGTCTTTATATGTGACCTTGAAGAGACAGGGATGTAGGAGTCCATATCTAGCATTCAAGGCCCGTAGTTGTGGTCGCATGTCCAAGAACTTCTTCCTTCGATCTGCAGTGGCCTTGGAGACATCTTGTGAAAGATAGAGGCGATGCCCTTCCCACATAATATGCTTCTTGAGCTTGGCAGCTGAAAGGACCTGTAGAAGGTCAGTGAATTGCAGGAATAACATAATGACACTTCTAGGCTTACTAGCGACCTTCGGTCCAAGACGATGAGCCCTTTGGATGTTAACGGAAGTTAAGGCCGGAGCATCTAAGATCTTGGCAAGAAAGGATTGGAAGAAGCCGGTGGGGTTTGACCCCTCTGTAAGTTCTGGAAGACCATATAGGCGTAGGTTGTTCCTACGATTTCTATTTTCCAAATCCTCCGTCTGGCGTTTAAGTAGAAGTATCTCCGCCTCCATTGATGGGATATGGGATCAAGAGGATTGCAAGGAGTCTGTGGAAGTTTCCAAAGTTTGGACACGCGACTCCAGAGATGACCATTTCTCCTGCATAGCCTGCATGTTTTTTGTGGTGGCTTCCATAAAGGGTTTGAACGCACGAAGTTCCTCCAAGATGAGATCCATGGAAGCGGATGAGGAGTTACTCTCTGGAGATGGTGGATCCTTCTTCATGCGCTTAGAGGAAGCGAGAGAGGACGGCAGCTTTCCTTTGTTCCGCGCTTTGGGGATGGCCCCTCGTGCTAAATCTAATTTTGGTGCCGTGGCGTCTACCATATCCTGAGGAGGAGAATCCGAATCTGAGTCTAGAGGTAGTTGAGAAGAAGAAGCCGGCTTTAAATTCCGAAGCTTCCCCATGAAGAGTATTGACAGGTAAAGTAGAACCTATGTGATGAGATGTCCCGTAGGTCTCCTCAAATCAAATTAGAAACTGCATGAGGAAAAAATATTGTGGAGTCAAGCGTCATTCCCAGAGGGGTCGATAAAGCTATCCGACCAGGCAAGTGATTTGAAGAAACTCCACGTTTACTACAATGAAGAGAGTAACGGCTCTGTCGGATAGAATATTCCAAATGACGGACGTAGATGTGTAACATCCGTGCGACGACTTACATGTCGAATAGGATCGCCAACGGACCACCAAACAGCACCACACGAGGATCCCTCGATGTCGCAGGCATTCATAAGGTCAATTCTCCCAATTAGCAGTTCATTTGCACACGGGTGGTGTTCGCGCCGTTTCCGCTTCCATCAGCGGTGGAGAGCTACGAAGCAACCGCCATCCCCGCCAGGCGTCAACTACGCTTCCTCAATGACATTAGTGTTATTAAGATGACAGCGTGATAGTATTTTGTTTCAGTCAATACCATGCCAAAAACCAGTTATGCAGGAGGAATTGTGGGTAGTTCATGCCAATTGCTCTGGATCTTGAAGGACACAACTTGCAACATAATAACATATTTTGGGGCATTGTCCAATACTGATAGATGATATTTGCTGGATGTATACTATTTCACTTTTATGGATCAATAGGTCTGCCCTTAGATGCTGGAATGGTTTGGAAAAAATGAACATTGGCTGCAAAAACGGGTAAAAATAGTTACCAGAATCCATGTCCCTCCTTTCTGAAGAACTCCATGATCACCGCGTTGAGGAGAATAACGGCTCCGTCAGGTTAAATATTCAAAATGGCGGACGCGGGCGCCCGACAGCCGCGCGTCAGCTTATATGCTAAATAGATTCGCCGACGAGCCACCAAACAGCACCATACGAGGCTCCCTCGACGCCGCAGGCATTTAAAAGACCAAGTCCGCCGGTTTAGAGATCATGTGCGCAGCATGAGTGGTGTCCGCGCCGATGCCGCTCCCGTCATCGTCGGAGAGCTACGGAGCAGCCGCCATCTTCACCAGGCGCTAACCATGCCGCCCTTGCATTAGATTCTAACACAAGATCTGGGGCTGAGGCGAAGATTGTTCGCCTGTTCCACGCATCTAAATGGTCTATCCACCATTGGAGTTCCAGACAGATTTCTGATCTAAGGAAATCAGATCGGAGTAAGCCAGGCCTTGACGCAGATGTCGTATCTTTAGGCGATGGAAGATACGATGGTGAAGAGGCCCTGGAAAGATTGCCATAATAGAGGCAGACAACAGACCTACAATTCTCGCGAGAGATCTGAGGGAGACCAAGGAGGTCCGAAGCACTTGGGATATTTTTGATTTTATAGCTGAGACTTTTGACTGAGGAAGATGAAGAGAAGCAGTGGAAGAATCCACGAGAAAACCCAAGAATTCGATTCGCTGACAAGGAAAGAGCATGGATTTTTCGGGGTTTAAAAGGTAACCCAGATCTCAAAGGAGAGATCGAGTGGTGTGCAATTGGGTTAACAGAGTTTGTCTAAATTCATTATTAAGATGTCGTTTTAGATGATTAATCTGACCGCGAGAGACCTCCGATATGTCACCACCGGTTTCATAATCTTTGTAAAGCACCATGGTGCTGACGACAGACCGAACGGGAGGGAACAGAACTGATAGGTTACACCTTGCCATTGAAATTTCCTGTGGGCGCAATGTATAGGAATTGTGAGGTATGCGTCCTGTAAGTCTGTTCAGACCATCCAGTCGTTTAAGCGAAGAGAAACTCTGAGATGAATAATAGTTTCCATTTTGAAGTGGCGATAAACTATGAATTGGTTGAACCACTTCAGATTTATGGCAGGACGCATTTTCTTGTTCATTTTGCGAACAAGGAGATGGAGCTGAGGAACCCTGAAGAATCTAGAGGTGCAATTTGAATTGCTTTTTTTTGCAGAAGGGATTGAACCTCTATTGAAATGAGATTTGACATGTCGGCTGAGAAGATGTGAGGAGGAGGGAAAACTGTTTGGAAAGGTGGAGCGTAAAACTACATAAGATAACCTTGGATAGAGTTTAGAACCCAAGGACCTGCAGTCAGGAGTTCGCCATTTTGGAACGAATAGGCTTAAGCGACCCCCAACAGGGGGAGGGTCTGAGGGACTTACCTTGTTGGGAATTGTTCCTGAAATTATTTTGTCCACGACCTCTTTGAGGGTAGAATTGGGGCTTGAAGTCTTGATAGTTGGAGCTGGAATTGAAAGATCCTCTGGAGCCTTGGTTGTGGAATGAACGTCCGGTAAAGCGACCCCTGCCTCTACCGGCCCATCCAAAAACCTGTGAGAAAAACTTTCTTAATGGATTTTTGAGCCTTATCAAGGGAAGCAAAGGTGGTGACTAACTTAAGTCTTTAACCAGCGAGTCACCAAACAAAAGACCATCTGCCTTAATACCAGGTTCAAGGGTAGCCAAGTTAGCCAACTTGGGATCCAATTTCATAAGAAGACCTTTGTGGCGCTCCTGGATAATTGCCGAGTTGGCATTATCGAGGAGACAAAAGGCTCTTTGTACCCATAAGGAAACATCTTGAGGATCCAAATCAGTGCCATCCAAACGAGCGGATTCCGCCATGTCAAAAATATGAGCCAAGGGCCTACAATGTCCAATAACTTGTCTTGACCAGTAGACCAAGCCCTATCTACCCCTTTACCAAATTTGGAAAAGAAGGTTAACAAAGGCTGGTCAATATTCGGAGTAACTGTAATATTGGAAGCAAGGAAAGGTTTAGGACATTCCGACTTGGGTTTGGACCTGGTGGTCTTATCCAAAGGAAGACAAAGTCTAGCAGAAATATAGTCACCAACATGAGAAACAGGGACCCATTCCATGGAATTTGGATTTCGAATTGCAGAATGGTTGAACATGGGAGTACCCTCCGAATCCAGAATAAGTCTGGAGGAAAAATAATCAAATTTCGATATTTGTAGGTGGAGGAGAAGGGTCACTGACATCAAAGAGGTCAAATAAATCATCTGCGTCACCACATCACCAGTTTTTTAAGTACCTCCACATTTTTTTACTTCTCTTAACGTTTATCATCCGGAATATAAATCCCCTCCTTAGAAGAAGGCCTGGGAGGCACCAAGTCCTCAACCTTGCTCTAGGAAACGTGACTAATCATACATGACGCAATAAAAACATCCTATTTAGTGTTGGAGGGTACCAGTTTCCTCTTTCTGCTATCCCCCGCAGAATGGGTCAATGCTATGGACATCAGAAACAGCATAGAATGTTCCATGTCTTTGGAAAATATTTCATGGAAGCTTTCACAGCATGTTCCACAGAGGAATCAATAAAGCCATTTAAATCACTTTTGAAGGCTTCTCCTTCATCATTTTGCATGTCTGAATCAGGAGAGCTGTCAATCTCCATCATTGAAATAATCAAGCAGAGAACGTGTGAACAAAGGGTTAACTAAACTCAAAGCTGAGGCCCGCCCCTGGGCATATTATGACACTAGAAGACTAAAAGTTGAAAAAAAGCCACCCCCAAAGGGGGCGGAACACAACCGGAGCAGAGGAGGGCAAGGAAAACAGAGCTCTGATGCCTCAAGTCAGCAGAAAAGCGAGGCTCGAATGACTGAAATACAAGCAATCAGATGAGGTGAGGAAACAGCAGAAAATAGCCGTCGCATTGGGGCAACCGTCAGCGCGCGCGCTGAAGGAAGCACTAATTTTCGGCAACAGCGGGGGAGTTCAAAGCGCACAGCAGGACATCGGCATCTAAAATGGCGCAATAAATCAACTTCTAATAATAACCCACATGAAATAAACCAGTAACTTAACACAGTATATAAAAAGTATGAAGTGCATGTACTTATCTTGACTGCATGCAGCAAGAAAAGAGGGCTGTTCGCAGTCGGGACAAGCGTTATACATGGGACCATCAGTTCATTGGTTGTTGGTTTTAGATCCCATGTTTTCCCATTGGTCAATCTTTGCTTGGCCTTCTGGGAACTGTAGTTTTACTGTTTATCTTGGCTGCTATTGGAATAAAGCAATATTGGAAAGCATAATAGGAGCCTCCAGTCTTGACATAAAATTGGTTGAGAGGCTAGAAGCTGGACCGTTCTTCGATATGTTTTTTGATGTATAAGGTTGTAAAGAGTGATATTGCAAGCAATATTCAAGTAAACAGTTTTACTTTCTGTGAAGTGATTGATTACTTGAGTACATTATTTTCATGAAGCAAGACATTTTCTGGGCACTGGTTGGGCCTATTTCTAGACTACATAGAATAGCGCCATGTGGTAGACTGTGTTAAAAAAATGTGGGTGCTCTTCAACTGTCAAAACTAATGTTTATGTAACAAACAAAAAGACAGCTGGACTAGTCAAGGCTAGAATTAGTCATTACATGACCCCCCCCCCCCCCTCCCCCCCCCCCCCCCTTGCCTAAATTTACTCTCAATCGCTCTTTATCGTTCCAACTGGGTCTTTCTTCCTCTTCATTTTTGACATTGGCTCACATAGGGTTGTCCTTTAACTCCCGTATATCACATATATAAGACCTTTGCTGCGCTTCATCTCAAGCCACAATATGGTATTTCTTTCATATGCAAATGGCATTCAAATTCTAAAAACGATGGATTTTGAGATAATAAGGTAGAGCCTAACCATGCAGCCTTGTATCTGAGATAAATCTATTGGGTTGTTCATATATATATTTATATTTATGAAAAGGCAGTGAAAATTGATGTGGCCCAAAACACATTTTTTTTTTGAAAAACCTTTATTACAGTTTCAGAGACATACAAGTATGGGCCTACAACCAACAGGCCGGCCGATAATGCACACTATAAGCATAGACACATCTTAACACAAAACACATTATTTAGATCAATTTTATAAATAAACACACATTTATTACTACAGTGCAAAGGTCAAAGTTGAGTTTATAACCAAAGTATAGCTACAGTCAGATTGTAAAACTCTTTTTAGTGCCTCACAGATTGTATGAAACAATTACTTTACAAAATGAAACAAATCTCCTAATTGTTTTCATGTCTCTTGAGTGTGATTTACCTAGCTACATAAATCAAGTATCCTGGTTTTGGTTAAATACATTTGTTAAAACACATGCACATGAAAACATGCCATCACATAAATCATACATGCAAATGCGCAGAGTCAAATTCGATCTTTATTACCATTGCTGAGGGATGGGTGAGGCAACAAGTGCTGGCCGTAGCTCGTGGAGTTTCACTCTGCCGAGTTACTAAAAAACCTGGAGGCAGATGCCATACATGATTCTCTGGGGGCAGACTCCGCCTCAGACCTTTCAGAAGCAGGGGCCTGATCGAGAGCATTATCGTAACCCTCAAAGGTGTCCTGCTCAGAGTATTCAGGAACCGCTCCAGCAGTAGGCCCGCCCTTGCCGTCTCCAGCTCCTGCCAGTCTCCCTCCTCCCTCCTGTGTTCCTGCAGCACTGCTAGAGATGGGGCTCTGCCAAAGAGCACACAGCCAAGCGCCAGCTGGGCAGGTTGCGTGTGAACAAGCAGCGCCCGGTGCGCCGGCTCCACCTGTCAGGGATACAGTTCCTTTTAGGGGATGCTGCCAACCTCTGCTCCCCTCCTGCGCCCTCCTTACAGCAACAATGAGGCTGCCTCATCCTGTTACCTGTATCCGGGCTCTCACCACCCCTCCTGCTCTGTTTGACTTGCTTTCTATGTGCGCAATCATAGGATTCATTCAAGGCGAGCAAGCAGTGCACCATGGTGGGACTCCCTCTTTCACCGCACACTTTCTCACATAGTACATTCCAAGTTCCCACCATATAGAACGGTGATAATAACCAGTAGACCGCTAAAGGAGGAAGCAAACGTGCGGCCGTGTTCAGTAGGTGAACAAAAACTGGTGGGCTGTGGGAGGCAAACTCCTCTACGTAGTGGCTAGCGGTGCTTTGCCGAACTCCACGCTCCAAGCGAAGCAGCAAAAACTCTGCCAACTCCACCGGCGAAGCAGAGACCGTTACCCACCCCTAGAGGCAAACCGACTCATTTGGGGCTTCACCTCCTGTGATAATAGTTGATAATTGTAATAAATACCAAATTACATCTGACTATATATATTTATGCTGAAAGCGATTGCGGACAGTCAAGCACACTGTTGTTGAGAGTTAGACTGGAAAAACCATGTGGTCCAATACCATTATCTTAGTCCACCATGAAAGAAAAGACAGACACCACTTATTGGCTATGTGCCCCAAAAATCCTTCCTTCATAAATATAATTATTTTTTTATTGGCTTAAAAATCTTTCCAATGTCCCACAAATCTGGGTAAAATATTGTGTAAGTATTTGTGTGTACACATACACATAGTTTCATATCAAAGCATGTTGTTTGTTGTTGCCTTACGTTTGCTGTTCATTTTCACGAATGCCATAAAGTAAAGTGAATAAATGCCAGACCTATTTCCCACCCCCTGTATTATGCAGTGGATTTCATTCGGGTTTTAATTGAGGTGAATTGCCAGGGCTTGAAGTGGTCGAACTGTGCAGTGAATCTTTTCTACTCTGTTTTCCTACCTTATGTTATATTTGATGTCATAGAGGTACAGTCAATGATTTATAGATGTGTGAAATGAGGAAAGCTTAATTGGTTATGATAATTGTGGTAAACTTTTTTCTCAGCAGGTTATCAAGCCAAAGAAGAAAGGCAAGAAGCAGAACCCTCTGTTGAGGAGTAAGTACTATTATGAATATTTGTTGATTGAGAATGATGATTTTAATAGTAATGTCTTTAATATATGGTGTTTCATGCAACACTTATTTCGTTGTAAGCGCTATCAGGAACCGGTGTTGTTGTTACCAAGTTCCATGATACTCAATTCACCAACTTCGTATGAATGTAATGGTGGGTCAGCCTTGCCTTGATTTGAACGTGTGACCTACAGATTGCTGCATGTTTATGGCGAACAGACACAAACAACTATCAATTGCAAATCGGAAGGTGAGCAGAATCCCAGAACTTTTCACTGCAGAAAAGACCCCATCTAAACACCTCAATATGATAATGAACTAACCTGAATTCCAGATTCAATGTGAGAAATGGACCATGTTCACAAATCTTTGTATCCATAGGAACCATTCACTATAAGAATATGATGGTTCGCAGTAGATCCTTGGAAAGACGTATGTGCACTCATTCAGACTTCAGGTATCTCTGTGTGTGGTGCGTCTCTAGACATGCGAAGCCATTTGCCAAGTGGTGCCAACATAATGAATGCACTTCCAGCCTTTTATCCCCCAAAATTAATGCAGCTTTAGTTCGTTCAGAGTACTGCATTAAGGAAGCATGTGTGCTCGAGAAAGTAAGTCCTTGACAGAAATCATGCCACTTAAAATCAGGAATACTTCAAGTTGTCTGTCTAGACTGATTGACAAAGCAAAAGTCTAATTTGGCCGATTATTTTGCAGTTGAATTATAGTGACAATAGCTAACCTGTGAGAAGTAATATTATAGTTCACTATCTTACGTTGACAAAGTACATCTTCACAACTTCTTTGTTCAGACATCTGATCACATACTGTAGGTGGTGGCATATCCCTTACCCCATGATTTCTCTTCCACATGGTCTCTACCGCTTTTATTCTAGCCATACAGAATAGAATTCAGATTGCACTCTATGATCAAACTTAAGATGCTTCTCTTCTTCACCCTACTAATACTCATCCTCTTGGGTACGCTTCCTCAGTAGACTGATGGATCTACTGCAGCATCTGTGTTTTAGCCCATTGTCCGTTTTGTCTAGCCTTTCATCTTCATGAAGTGGATAAAAGAAGTACCATTTAGTTGGCTTTCTATGAACGGCTGTTGTATAGTACCGTTCCCTGCCCTTGGGTGGCTGTGTGTTGTGGAAAAACATGTTATGTGATGCAGTGGACTTAAATATGTTCGGTGTCCTGAGTTTAGTTCTCCAATAGAATACTTTCTCAGTACAGCATCACACATACTGTTTATTGGTCCTAAGTGGAATTGAATGAGTCTCTAGTCACTTTGAACATGCCAAATCTTTACCTTTAATAGATATGTGAAGACACATTACGGCAGATCTTTTTCTAGGCAGATGAAAACCTTGACTCGACCCATTTCAGACTTAAAAGGTGAGAATATTGTCAGTGTGGCTTAGATGAAACAATATAACTTTGAAAGAGTTAGAACTCCCTAGCAAACCTTCCTCTGCCCCCGAAAATGTCACTTGATGTGCTCAAATGAACTGTGTATTAAAAGACTGAGACCTACATACATCTTTTCATTGTACTCATTGGAGTAAAAGCCTGTTTATTTCTACATTTAAGATTTCAGCCCCATGCACTACCCACCCCTGAACCCTAAACACTCCTTACTACTAATATACAGTACCCATCCCTGAGCCCTAAATACTCCTTACTGCCTCTATACACTACCCATTCCTGAGACCAAAAACCCCTTACAACCTCTACACACTTCTGACCTCTAAAAACTCATTGCTACCCCATATACTACCCAGCCCTTAAACAATCATTCTTACATTGTCCATCCTTGAATCCTAAAACCTCCTTTGTACCCTGATGCCCATCCATCCTGAGCTCTAAAAACTCTTCACAATGCCTTTACACTATCCATCCAGAGCCTTGAAAACTCCATTCTACCGCTGAACACTACCCATCATGAGACCTAAAACTTCTTTCCACTTCAATACGCTGCCCATCCCAGAGTCCTGAAAATCCCTGCTACCTATCCTTCAGCACTAAAAAACTTACTATCCAGATGCACTACCCATCCCTGAACCCTGAAGACCCATCACTACCTCAGTAGAAACTCAAGAAAATTAAAACCATAAAGCCATTATTACTAATTATTAGTTAATTTAAATGTAATTACGTAAAAGATATATGTATGAATGTAATATATATATATATATATATATATATATATATATATATATCTCAATATATATCAATATGCGATAATAATACACTCTCAGGCTCCAGAGTAAATGATAAATAGGACGTTTATTTCCACGCTACGCGTTTCGGCTAAACAGCCTTGTTCACACAATGGAAATGCACACAATTGTCACCATTTTGTACACTGATCGTTATTCATGGGGTAGTAAACACAAATGACAGCCTCTCGGTGAAAATAAACTCAATCAGTTAGGTGAAAATATCGCGGCCATATTGAAATGGTTATACTGCATATGTTATGTTATGTTAGATAAATTTATAACGCGCGATAGTTACTCCAAGGAGTGTCCCAGCGCGAAGCCAAATGAGGAGAACTAAAGTAAGAGGCTATGGAAACAGATGGGTTTTGAGGAGACGTTTGAAACAAAGTGGGTCCTTAGTGTTGCGCAAGAAGAAAGGGAGAGCATTCCAGGCCGCGGCAGCTTTGACCGCGAGCGAGCTGCCCCCGATCCTGGACCGGGAGAAACGTGGAACCTTGGCCAGCAGGAGGGCTGAAGAGCGGAGAGCTCTGGACGGGACATAAAAGGAAAACCGCCTCTGCAGATAGATGGGACCCAGGTTGTGAAGGGCTTTGTGGGCAATGACCAATGCTTTAAACTTAACCCTTTCGGCCATGGGCAGCCAATGCAGGGCACGGAGATGAGCGCGGACGCTGCTACTTCTGGCGATTCCAAGGAGGAGCCTTGCGGCTGCATTTTGGATCACTTGTAGTTTGTACATGGAGTAGCCAGGTAAGCCCACATACAGGGCATTGGCATAGTCCAGGCGGGAGAGTAGCAGTGCTCGAACAACAGTTCCCTTGGCAGTTCTAGGGAGAAGAGGAAGAAAACCCCTAAGAACCTTAAGAAGGCCAAAACAGCCACCCGAGACCTTCTTCACCTGGGCCGAGAACGACAGGTTATCCTCAAACCAAACTCCGAGATTTTTAACGGAGTTACCATTAGAGGGAGGAGGAGGAAGATCCGGGGGCCAGATCTCACGTCTGAAGTCCAAGGGGAAGTTACCATACAGAAGGATCTCTGATTTGTCTTCGTTGCACTTGAGTTGGGCTCTAGCAAGCCAACCAAATACCGAAGACAGACACTTCTGTACAGGCAAGACGGAGTCTTCCCCCTTGGCCCAGGTAAAAAGAAGCTGTGTGTCATCCGCATAGGCTATCACCTTAGCCCCCAACTTCTCGGCCAAAAAGACCAGAGGAGTAACATAGATGTTAAAAAGGAGGGGGCTAAGGGACGAACCTTGGGGGACACCTGTGGGGACCTCCTGCCGAGAAGAGGCGGCCGGTGGCACCCAAACCTGTTGGGTACGGCCCTCCAGAAAAGACCTCAGCCAAGCGAGGGCCAAGCCAGAAACCCCAATCTCAGAGAGGCGGGAGAGAAGTCTGGCATGGGGCACCGTGTCAAATGCTGCTGACAGATCAAGCATTACCAGAGCTGCTCTGCCACCAGCATCTAAGCAGTCCCTAATCGCCTCTGAGATCTCCACTAGCGCTGACTCTGTGCTATAGGATGCCCGAAACCCAGACTGGGCTGGGTGCAAGGCCTCAGATCTTTCCACGAATTCGGAAAGTTGTCGGGTCACTACCTTCTCACATACCTTAGCAAGGCAAGGGAGAAGGGAGATAGGGCGGTAATTGCCGGGCAGCGTGGGGTCAAGGGACGGTTTCTTCAGTAATGGAAGAATTTTAGCCTGTTTCCACTCCGGCGGAACACAAGCCTCCCTAAGGGAAAGGTTAATAATAGCATTCACCTCAGGGTTGATGATCTCCGCGACCGCCGCCAGCAGTCTGGCAGGGCATAAATCCGAAGGTGAACCGGACTTGAGGCCCTTAAGTAATTTCAGAGTACTAGCCATGTCGACAGGAGGGAAGACCGACAGAGCGTGTATTGGAGCGCCCCGAGAGGGAGCAATCGATCCATCTTCCGCCTGGAAAGCTGAACACACAGGCAAGGACTGCTGTATCATACGGATTTTATCCTTGAAAAAGCAGGAAAGGGTATTGCACCAGTCAGTCGTGGCCGGGCCCGAGCAATTGAGAGCGACAGGGGATGTAAAGCTCTGAACTATATGAAAGATCTCCTTCGAGTTGTTACAGGCCTGTTCAATACGCTCTGTGAAAAATTGCTTTTTAGCCTGAGAAATGGCGGCGTAATAGATCTTTTGCTTAATCCTCAGAGCGGCCTTAGCCAGAGGACAGTAGTCCTGACGGCGCCAGGTCCGTTCCAGTTTTTTGCAACTGTGTTTAAGCGTGCGCAACTCAGCCGAAAACCATGGTTTTGAAGGCGCTACTCTCGAGGGCCGAGAGGAAGTAGGAGTAGCCAGCAAGGTCATGGACTTGTCCAGCCAGTTGGAAAAGCCAGCAAGGCTCCCCTCGAGATTATTAATGAGGTAAGGCCTGGAGGCCGCCAGGGCCCCAGCCAAAGAAACGGGGTCAACCTTCTTAAAGGCTGGTTTCCGTGAAGTAGAATCAGCAGCATGAGGCTGGCCAGCCTTCCAGGAAAAAAAAGTGATAAAGTGGTCTGACCACACAAGGGGAAGAGGATCCTCAACTAGGATGTTAAAATTAGAACAGATCGGGTCAAGGATGTGGCCACCCTGATGCGTAGGGTGGATAACCCATTGAGACAGTTGAGTCATCTGAAGAATCTCTTTAAAGGCACAAGCCTCGGTAGATGACCCTTGATCCAAGTGTAAATTCAAGTCACCAAGGAACAGGAACTGGGAAAAACGAAGCGCCCTTGCAGTAAGCTCATCTCCCCACTTCTGAATGGAAGCATGGGCAGAGCCAGGGGGACGATAGACCAGCGCCCCACCAAGTAGAAAATGGGGGGAGAACCTAATACTGAAATCCAGCGCTTCACCAGTGCCCCAGGCATGGGTTTCGCCCCTAATAAATTCCCATTTGTCTCTGAAAACAACCGCTACACCGCCACCCCTGCCTTCCGAACGGTCGGCCCTTGCCATTTTAAAGCCCTCCGGGATAGCCAGAGTAACATAGGGGTCAGAGTTGGAATCGAGCCAGGTTTCCGTAAGGAACAGAAGGTCAACAGGGTGGTCGGAGAGCAGGTCGAAAAAGTCGGCGTGATGTTTTTTTAAAGACCGTACATTAATTAGGGCGGCAGAGATAGATGGAACAATATCCCGTTTATGCCATGTCCTATGGATGTCCACATATCTTGCATCATATCCTATGTATTTTGTATATACCATATATGCATAAATTTACATTTCATTTTCAATAAAGTTTTGTGCGATTAAAGTTTTTTTGCATTTGTTTAGATAACTCGCACCAAGAGAAAATAGTTCCATAGGATTACCTCCCATATGTAGCGTGGAAAATATGGAAAAATATAAGGTACATGATACGTATCACACATCTCCTCTGCACTTAAATAACAGGTTCAATCCCAAATAGGTATACAAACACATTTCAGCCCGAATCACAACGGCGAAAACATCGCGGCCATATTGGAATGGTTATACTGCAATAGTTACAGATGTCATGCAATTCCCCACATGTCATACAACATATCGTTGGTATCATATAATGCAGTGTGGCATAACATTTCATTTTCGATAAAGTTAGCGTACATAATCTCGTGCCAAAAAAAGAATAATACCATTGTATAATCTCAGATACCAAAAATGAACATTGTGAAATGTGAGGTGAGTAGTAAGTCATGCCGATCCCTTCTGTATATGGCAGGTTTAATCTAAGATTAATGAGGAATGATTAGGTAAAACATACCAAAACGTATCTTTGGATCGAGAAATTGAAATAACGCACAAGTGCCCATTAACCCCTTCCCCGCTCATGACGGAACCACTCCGTCATGAGCCACGGTTGCGCTGTGCTCATGACGGAGTGGTTCCGTCATGCTACGGCCGTTGGCGGCCGCTCCGCTCACGCGGCGCTAATTCCCCGCCTGTGCGGGCGATTAGCGCAGTGGGCGGAGACGTGACGGAACCACTCCGTCATGAGCACAGCTCAACCGTGGCTCGTGACGGAGCGGTTCCGTCACGAGCACCGCGCCAACGCGCTGCCCCCAAACCCCCCCCCAGCGCCGCGGCGGAATTCCTGCCGCGGCGAAGGGGTTAACGGGTACGCCACATGAGGGTGCAGAGGTTCCAACCTATGTACCAGAATCCACTATGCTCTGTGTACTAATGTCCAATAATATTCAGGGAAAGCCCAGTCTATGAAATATTCTGAAGGGATTACACACCATAATTTTATATATGTATATGTATTTATATATACCCCTCCGACATTTTTGACACAAGACAATGCTTGTGATCGCCCTTATGTAGACCAAGAGCAAACCAAGAACAATTAAAGGTGACAATAACAAATCTGTCCTGATACCGCCTTCTGTTAAGAAAAAATCAAGGTTTTGTCCAGCCTTACATCCGGACAATAAGATTGATACATTCTACGAATTGGTCCTAGCGGATCTGGAGAAAATGCAAAATGTCCAAAACACCAATAATCGAGAGAACCTAACCAAAAAAGAACGGTGTGCCTTACAAACACTTAAAAACAACAATTTAATCGAAATTAAGCCAGCCGATAAAGGTGGCAACATCGTAATTCAAGACAAACAGTAATACATAGGAGAGGCCATGCGTCAATTACAGAATAGAACCAACTACGAATGTCTAGAAAAAAATCCCATCAATGACCTCAAATTGAAATTGAGTGATAAGCTAAATGAATGGCAAGGTAAGGGCCTACTAACGGAGGATGAGAAGACATTTCTCATGGTGGAGAATCCAACAATACCAACCATTTACTTTCTTCCAAAAGTACATAAGACATTGAATAAACCACCAGGACGCCCGATCATCTCCAGTTGTGGGAGTCTGTACGAGAACATGTCTTTATACGTGGACCACTTCTTGGCACCCATCGTTCCAACACTCAGTTCTTACATTAAGGACACTGGAGACTTTCTACGTATTATAATGGAGACTCAATGGCAATCGAATTATCTCCTGGTAACAATTGACGCGGTGTCCTTATATACCTCGATCAATCATGACAAAGGGCTACATGCAATTTCCTATTTTTTGAAACAGAGACCAATCTGTGAACTAGCACATTCAGAGATGCTAATTGAGATGATCTCCATGTGCCTCAATAACAATATCTTTCTATTTAACAAGAAAATGTATGTACAACTGTGCGGTACTGCTATGGGAGTTTCTTTCTCTCCAAGCTATGCGAACCTCATGATGGGATGGTGGGAGAGGTGCATAGCCTGGAGAGAGGAAAACAACCACCATATGGTAAACGTAGCCCTCTGGCTACGCTTTATAGACGACCTATTTCTGCTCTGGAAAGGTACAGAAAAAGAATTCGAAAGTTTTTTCACAGAACTGAACACAAATGATGTGGGATTGAGCTTTACATACAATTTGAGTTCCAAAGAAATTGATTTCTTGGACACCAAGGTCTACATAAAGGACGAGCACATACACACTACACTTCACAGAAAAAAGACAGCAACCAATAGTCTACTACATGGCGAGAGCTTTCATCTTCGCTCGCTGAAAAAGAGCATACCGTATGGTGAATTGTTGCGTATGAAGAGAAATTGCTCGGAACAAGAAGAAATGCAGAAAAAATGTGAGGAAACCAAAATTCGCTTCTTACAACGTGGATACAGACACGCTGATATTGAACAAGGAGAATCAAAAATGAAAGAAAAAAGCAGAGCAGAAATCTTGACAACAAAGTCAAAAGTGAAAAAGACTGAAATTACAAAAGAAGAAACTGAGGAAAATCAGCCTCGACTAATACTGACCTACAGTAAGGAAACGTGCAAGATCAGAAAGATATTGAATAAGTACTGGAACGTGCTACAGAAAGATCCTGACATAGGCGCAACCATAGGAGAACATCCAATGATATCTTATAAAAGAGCACCTAATCTCTCGGACCACCTAGTAAGAAGTCATTTTCAAGCACTAAAATCTGAATCTTGGCTGCAGTCTAGATCAAAAGGCTTTTCGAAGTGTATGTCCTGCAAAGCGTGTAAGATTGGAAAAAATTTAAAAAATTTGAAAGACCCAACTGGCAAGATCTTTGAAATAAGAGAAACCATAACATGCGATTCAACCTTTGTTGTATACATACTTCAATGCTTTTGTGGAAAACAATACATAGGTAGTACAACATGCCCTTTAAAGAAACGCATACTGGAACATACACGTGCCATACAAAATATGGACTGTACCTATGCAATCGCGAAACACATGCTGTCTCACACTGGTAAATCCTGGCTTGATGTAAGATACTCAGGACTCGTGACAGTACCTCCAAATGAACGCGGAGGAAATCGCATTCAGAAACTGCGAATACTAGAATCACGCATGATAATGAGGTTTAAAACCAAACATCCCCTAGGTTTGAACGGGGATGAGGAACTCTATGTCCATCTGTAGTCATCCAATGACATTTCATGTACAAAACCATTGATAACAATGCTATACCCTTAAAAATCAATATAATATGTTCTCTTCCTTTATCATCAGGATGCAAATGGGTACTGAACCCTAACCGAACTATAACATAAAATTGTGAGATGGAACAACGGGCACTTAGCCCTGTAATGTGACACTACACCATACTTAACAAGGTCACTTAGACCAGTTAATGTGTAAATTATGTTAAACATTATCCATTAATTTAGAGGCCATTAAGGTGTTGCTATACTTTTATTAGAAAACTGCATACGCAAACTCTATCATTGCATATGTGATAGCCATTACTCTAATGACTAGGTGCCAATTAAGGATGGCACAACATTGTTCCAATCACATTGATTTGGTAGTATGTGGAAATGTAAATTTTAGTGCGGGAATGAATGAAATTCTCTGCATTTGTAAGCATGTAAACTACTATACCCACAATGCACCTCAATGGCACCTTTTTATTTAAGTATAAAAGCAAAAATGAAAGAAGGACCAATGTAACAAACTACCGTGATCAGGAACTTCGGTTCGAAACGCGTAGGGAGGTTTACGATTTGTAATTAAAAAACATCGTTTCTGCCGAGAGGAGTGCCGCGTCATTCTTTGACTTTGAGGCTGATATATATGTGTGTGTATATATATATATATATATATATATATATATATATATATATATATATGAAACAACCAACACGTAAAAACGTGTAAATCGAAGAGCACTCAAGCAAAATCCAGGGACAGTGTTCTTTAAAGCATGAATGCTTTATTCAGCAAGTTCCCCCCCGTGGTTCCCCCGAAACGCTGACAGACGCGTTTCGCCGACTGGCTTTTTCAATGTCAGTTTCCATTGCATAAAAACGGCACATTTAAACTTCAATCATATGTCACATGACAAAAAATATACAAGCATAGAAGAAGGACTAACAGCAACATTGTTCGTGAATTCATGGCGGCCATCTTCTAACGGCAAATGTAAACAAGTAAAGTGCCTTACGTTCGTGCAAATAGTGTGTGTAAAAATTAAAATTACAGGTTGGACGACAGTGTAAGGTGACAGATGGCTCATTTGGTGTTTATATATCAAACAGTTTCAGGAGAGAAACGCCCGAATGCAGATTGGTAATATTCTGAGATTTGGGTGTGTGGTTATATAAGGACTATGTTAAGTATTTAATGTGTCCAAACACCATAGATATTGATTAATCTACGAACCAAGGGGGCAAGGAGGCTAACACAAGACAGTTTAATTATACTAAATAGTTGAACTTAACTCGTCTTAACTTAATGTTGCCAATCGGCCCCCCTAAATTCAGGCATTCCATCTAAATTGCCTAGTCATCTGTCTGTATGTAATAATAAAGCCCTGAATGGGCTTAAGGCCAACTACTGAGAGAGAGTACTTACAAATGTTAGGCCACTAAACAGAAAATGAAAAATGAAAAAACAGATATCAGTTTTTTGTTATTGAAGTTAGAAATTTGTAACGGCAGACCCCCAACAGAAGGGTATCTAAGATGTATTTGAAGAAATACCCATAGAATTTGTATACATCCACCACCTCATAAGTGGACCCATAATTCCTCGTCATTGTTAAGCCCTATAGGGGCCTTTGTTTGGAGATCTATTATGTAGGTTGACTCTAGGATACGAAGTTTTCGTACTCTATCACCACCCCTCTCCGATTTGCCCACTTGATCCAGACAATAGAATTTTAAAAGATCGCGGTTGCTATGATGATATTGCTCGAAGTGTCGAGCAACCGGATATGCTGGATCTTTATTCGTAATTGCCCGCATGTGCTCCAAAATGCGTTTTTTAGTAGGGTGTATGGTACTTCCTATGTATCTTTTGGCACATGGGCAAGTGAGGCAATAGACAGTAAAGTCTGAGTTGCAGTTGAGGAAAAGTTTCATCTTACGTATAGGTCTAGGGTCATTGGGTCTGCCTGAGTATGTGGTAGTTTTTTCGCTAAATTTGCAGGCTTTGCAGTGGTTACAGGGATAAAATCCCGCAAGGCCTATTCTGTTTTTGACTCTGGGGACCGGATCAAAGTGACTATGGACAAGGTAATCGCCTATTGATAGGCTACGCTTATAAGTTATTACTGGGCGTGCCGGCAACTTTTTTTTAAGGATGTTGTCTGTTTGCAAGATGTGCCAATTTTTCTTGAAGATCTGCATTACCTGGCTGGATTTTTCGTTAAAGTTGGTTATCATCCTAACCTGACCTTCATCTGATTCAGTTGCTTTCTTAGTAATTAATAGATCTTTTCTATCAATATCTTTGATTTTAGTTTCAGCTATGGAAAGGTCTGCGATCTTGTAACCTCTTTCCCTGAATCTCTTAGTGGCTTCTGTTTTTACCTGGGCATAGTCTTGTGCTTTGGAGCAGTTTCTTTTGAGGCGTATAAATTCCCCAAATGGTATGTTCTTTATGGTACTGCGTGGGTGGTGGCTATCAGCATGCAGGACCGTATTGCCTGCTGTGGGCTTCCTAAAGACTTTAGTGGAAAGTGTGCCATTGTCTACATAAACCTCTAAATCCAGATATGTAACTGACTTGTCACTGATTTCCCCCGTGAATCTTAAGTTAAGGTCATTTACGTTAAGGGAAGCCACAAATTCCTCAGCCGAGGTGCGGCTGCCACGCCAAATTATAAAAAGATCGTCTATGTATCGAGCCCAAAGAGCGATCTTTTCCACCCAGCATTCGTTAGCCTCGCCCCAGGCCACGTGCTTCTCCCACCAGCCCACGAAAAGATTCGCGTAGCTGGGGGCGAAGCACGTTCCCATCGCGGTCCCTCGCAATTGTCGATACAATTTTCCTGCAAAGGTGAAAATGTTGTTGGTGAGGCAAAAAGTAATCATTTGTATCAGCATCTTGTTGTGTTGGTAATACTTCATAGGTCTTTTGTTCAAAAACCAATCTATGGCAGTTATGCCATTTTCGTGATCAATGCAGGTATATAGACTCGTGATGTCCAAAGTTATGAGTAGCATGTCAGCTTCCCAGGCAGTATCTTCAATCAGTCTTAAAAAGTCTTGTGTGTCCTTGATGTAGGAGGCCAAGTCTTTGACTAATGGGGCCAAAAATAGGTCTATGTAGATGGATGTATTTTCCAATAGACTGTTAATGGACGCCACTATGGGTCTGCCGGGGGGATTGGTTACACTTTTATGCACCTTAGGAAGATGGTAAAAAGTTGGAATCATAGGTGTTTCACATCTCAGGAATAGAAATTCATCTTGATTTAACAAGCCGTCTGCTTTCCAGGTTTGTAAAAGGTTATGGTATTTGTCGATGCTTTCAAGATAAATTGTTCTGGATATTGGCAAATAGCAGTCTTTGTCATTAAGTTGCAGCATCGCTTCATCCTGGTACTGCTCTTTATTGAAAACCACCATGTTTCCCCCTTTATCCGAAGGTTTAATTTCAATGGTTTGGTCTTTCTCTAAAGATTTGAGGGCCTCCCAGTGTTTCCTAGGGATATTGTAGCGACGTTCATTAAAATCCTTACGGTTGGCCAAGGTTTTCAAATCCAAAATTACTGCCTCACTGAAGACATCGATAGCGTCGAAGGGTGTTTTTGGGATCGCTCGTGACTTCATCTTGAGGTTACTATGTCCACCTATTTGGTTAATACCAGATTCTGCCAAACATTCATCGGTAAATTGTTCCCCAGACAGCATGTCTGAAGGTGAGGAACCTAGTTGCTTCATTGTTTTTTTTTTTTTTTTTTTTAAATTTTTTATTGTGCAGAAAGAAGGTTACAAGCACGGGCCTACAACCACCAGGGCCGGCCGCTAGTAGGTAAAAGATCAAACAGTGCAATCACAATGACTGGCCCACCGGGGCTCCGCACCCTACAGAAGAGCAGACTGCACATAGAGGAAATCAGGATACACCCTTTTAACATAAATAACAACTTAACACAAAGGCGAGGCAAGAAAACATAAGATGGGCGTCGGGCCACAGCAGGGGTGCGCCCATATCCGACCACCCGATGGCAGTCAAAAAAGCAGGGAAACAAAGAGGTAGGGGGGGGGAGAGACGGGAATACAAATCTATACTCAGATGTGCCAGATAAGTAAGGAACCATCAAGGATCAGGGGGACAAGGCTACATCAGACGTTTCCACCAGGGGGGGAGCACAAATACTTCCACGATACGCATTCCACTGCCCCCAAATTCTGTTCCAAGCCCCGGGTTTACCACGAGCCACATACACAGTCTTTTCCCTGAACATGCACCAGTCCATGTTCTCCTTCCAGACAGACACGGTGGGGGGCCGCTGCGAACCCCAAAGCTGCGCTATGTCCCTCTTTGCTATCATGTTCCCCAGGGCCGCCCACCGAGTCTGGGCCGCGTTATAGTCATTGGGCTCCCACACATTCAGCACACAACGACGCACCTCCGGCAACAGCGTGACCCCGGTGACTCGCCTCATAACCTCATGCACCTGACGCCAGTATTCCACCACCTCGCGGCACTCCCACAGGATGTGGAGAAAGGTGGCACTGTGCCCACAGCCACGCTTGCAGAGCCCGTCCTCAGAAAACCCCATCGAGACCAATCGGGGACCCGTCACGTAAACGCGATGGAGGATCTTAAGCTGGACCAAACGGAGACGGGCCGGGATGGCCACCTCCTTAGGAGATGACAGCGCGGACTGCCAGTCCTCGTCGTCCAACTCAACCCCATCCCCCGTCCATGCCTCCCGTAGATGCACCATGAGGTCAGCCCGATTATTTATAAATTTTTTATAGATCAAAGAGATAGTACTATCGGGAACGTGACCGTCGAGTATGCGGTCCTCGAGGGGCGAAGAAACAGGGACCGTGGACCCTTCCCCAAAAACCGAGAGCAGGGCATGCCGAACCTGGGCGTAGCGAAAAAACTCCCTCTCACTAAGCTCATACTCGCTCCGGAGTGCCGCGAAGGTCTTGACCGCGCCTTTAACCCACAGATCCCCCACTCTGCTAATACCGATCGTGTCCCAGTGCTCAAAGCCTTTCGTCGTCCAAAGGCTCCCCAGGCGGTCTGAGGCAAACAAGGGAGTAGCACACGTTAAACGCTCACTCCAGCCCATCGCTACATTCGCCGCCTTCCACACCCTTACCGCGATCTTGGTAGGGCCCGTGAGGGTACCACCAGCAGATCGGGAGTAAAGCGCTCTGTTATAATTACCGCCGGGAAGCAGGAATTTATCCATCTCATACGCCGGGTTCAGACCAGGAGCATACGCGGCATGGTTAATTGCCGACAGTTGGGAGGCCCAATAGTACCGTCTAATGTCAGGAAGCGCGATGCCCCCGTCGTACCAGGGGAGAGTAAGCTTTGCCAGAGCGATACGCGCCCGCCCGTCCCAGACCAGTCTCCTCTGCAGGCTCTCCACCTCCCGAAAGTAGGCCACCGGAATGACATCAAATGAGTTCTGTAGTGCGTAAAGAAATCTGGGAAGGGACATCATTTTAAACAGGGCCGCGCGACCAAGCGGAGACAGGGGCAACCTACACCAACGAGCCGTATCCACCCTCAAACGTCGGAGTGGAGACAGGAGGTTCTGCTCATAGCGGACCGCCGGGTCCAACGAAACATACACCCCCAGGTACTTAAAGCCGGATGAGGACGTTTGGATAGGAAGTAGAGGCGGCAAGACGGGAGGGCCACCGGAGAGAGGGTACACGCAAGATTTGGACCAGTTAATTATCAAACCCGAGTTTTTCCCAAAGGAGGTGAGGACATCAAAGAGAACATTAAGTGACTGTCGCGGCGAGGTGAGGTACAGAAGAATATCATCCGCGTACAGCGAGACCCGATCCTCGAAGCCCGGGGCCCACCGGATCCCTCTGATAGAGGGCTCCCAGCGGAGCCAGGCGGCGAGCGGTTCCAAGGCAAGAGCAAAAAGCAGAGGGGACAACGGGCACCCCTGCCTAGTGCCCCTCCCGAGAGCAAAAGGCCGGGAAGCCCGCCCATTGACAACCACCTGAGCCATTGGTCCGGCATAAAGAAGCTTCACCCAGCTAAGAAATCCCTCCCCAAAGCCAAACTTCTCCAAGACCGCCCAGAGGAATGGCCACTCGATGGTATCAAAGGCCATGGTGGCGCCCAATGAAACCAATACGGCTGGTTCAGAAAAGTATTTCGCCCTAGCTAGGACGCCGTGCAGACGCCGCAGATTAAGAGCGGTATTACGGTGGGGGATGAAGCCGCATTGATCCGGATGAATCAGATCACAGATAACGCTCAGCAAGCGGTTGGCGAGGACTTTAGCCAGGATTTTGGGTTCTGCGTTTAAGAGGGAGATAGGCCTATATGAAGCACAGCGGTCACGTGGTTTACCCTCCTTAGGAATCACGACTATAGTCGCCAGACGCTGGTCGGCGGGAAGGGAACCCCTCTCGTTCGACTCCTGAAACATACGACGGAGGAAGGGCGCGATTTTATCCGGGCGTAGTTTGTATAGCTCGATCGGCAGGCCATTGGGGCCCATGGCTTTGCCCGAGCGAAGAGAGCCAATCGCGGTAGCGATCTCATCGACGGCCAAGGGGGCATCCAACCGCTCACGGTCCTCGACGGATAAGCCGGGCAGGACAATATCCCGTAGTAGAAGACGAGAGTCGTCTTCATCTCTGTCAGACACCGGGGAATACACCGTCCGGAGGTGGTCAGCAAAGCACTCCACAATCTCGCCAGGCTCAGTCACACACACTCCATCCGCAACCCGGAGCTCTGGGACCACACGATTCACTCTCTCCTTCCTATCCAGCCAAGCAATCAATTTACCAGCCTTGTCTCCAGCATCATACAACCTACCCTGCTGCTCCCTATACATGGTCCGGGCAGCGTCAGTAACAAGGGACTTATACTCGAACTGTTTCAGGCTGAGGGCATGTAGCCCATCCGGAGAGACACCCGTCTCCAAGGCCGCCTCCAACCCCAAGATGTCGGTCTCCAGCTTCTCCACCGCCTCCGTCTTAACCTTCTTAGCCGCCACAATCTGGGATAGGGCCTGCCCACGGAGTACTGCCTTAAAAGCTTCCCACAGGGACACTGCGGACATCACCGACCCATCATTCTCAAGGAAGTATTGGTCAATCAACTTGACCAGACTATAGCGGATCGTGGGGTTCCGCAGGTACCAAGGGTTAATAGGAGCGATCCGCCCAGCAGACCGCGTCCCAGTGTCAAAAAGCAACCACAGTGGGGAATGATCAGAAATACCCCGGGCCAGATGCTTAACCTCTCGAATCCGGGCAGTCTGGGCCGCGGGCATAAGAAAGTAATCCAATCTGGAGAGACTCCCATGCGCCCCAGAGTGAAAAGTGTACTGACACTGTGTAGGATGCATTAACCTCCAGCAATCGACCAGACCGAAGGTCTCCAAGAATCCGCCAAGCCACGCCTGCGCAGCAGGGAGGGCCCTGGGCGGGCGGCGATCCCGGTCGCCCGAGACCACCGAATTGAAATCCCCACCCATAAGCAGAAGACTGTCAGGAAGCTCAAGCAGCATTCGACCCAAGTCTGAAAAGGTGGAGTTCTGGAGGACCGAGGGAACATAGACAGAGACCAGGGAAAGGGACTGCCCCTCCCACCGCCCAGTCAAAGCCACATAGCGCCCTCTGTCGTCCGGGACTACCCTGGTGATCTCCAGCGGAAGTGAAGAGCGCAGGAGAATGCCAACCCCTCTAGAGCCAGTGGTAAAACCAGAATGGGCAACGAGTCGGTACCCCCCCCTGTTCATGGCATGACAAACGTTACCCACCAGATGCGTCTCCTGTAAAAACACCACATCAGGAGACATACGTCGCAGATACTGCAGCACAACACCCCGTTTGATACGGTCCCCCAATCCATTGACGTTCCATGACATCAACCTCAACCCGTCCCCCCCCCATCCCCTCCAATCGATCAAGGGTCCCCCAGCAGATAGCGCAACGCCCAAGACTAGAACAGAACAAAGACCTCGCATTAAAAACAAAACACACAAATCAAAACCCCCCAACCCCCCCCAACTACCAACTCCCCCCACCCTGCACCCCTGCGACCCAAAAAAACACCCCAACTTGCAGTGTGCCTGTCGCCCCATAAACCCCATTCTACGGAAAGACCCCGGAGGAGGAGAGGGACCCGTCCCCAACCGCCCCCCACATAGATCATAATGAAACAAAACGCAAAAGAGAAGTTGAACCCAGTCGAACAGTACAAAATGGCAAAATCAAGGACCAAAGTCACTCCGAGAGAGACCCGCCACCCTCGGTACCAGTAGAGGGCCCAGGCCGGTCCCCGCGGCCCGGCAGCGAGTCAAGCCAGTCACTCACAGTCGCGGGAGAGTCAAAAAAGATTGTCCGATCTTCGTGCTCCACTCGGAGCCTGGCAGGAAAAAGCATGGAGTACTTGAGACCCAGGTCGCGGAGGCGACGCTTTACCCCCTGGAAGCCCATCCTTTGTTTCTGGACAAGTTGGGTGAAGTCCGGGAAAAAGTTAATAGACGCATTCTCATGGCGGACCGGGCCATGGGCCCGCGAGGCCTGCAAAATCACATCTCGGTCTCTGTAGTAGAAAAGTTTGGCAACAATGGGCCTCGGGGGGGCCCCCGGCCGCGGCCGACCGCCCGGAACTCAATGGGCCCGCTCCACGGCAAAGAACTTACTCAGGCCGGCGGGGGCAAGATGCTTGAGGATGAGCTCTTCCACCAAGAGATCCACCGGGTGGTTGTCGGAGGACTCCGGGACGCCTACGGCGCGGATGTTATTGCGGCGGGCCCGTCCCTCAAAGTCCTCCAGCCGCCGGGCCATCAGATCGTTGGCCGACTTGAGGTCGCCGAGAGTGGCCCGCTGGTCCGACACATCCGCAACCAGGGTGGACGTCCGCACATCAAACGATTGAACCCTCTCGTTGGTCTTGGAGAGATCCGCCCGAATCAGTGCGACATCAATAGCCACCGTGTCGATTTTACGGGCCAAGGCCTCGTATTGCGTAGCAATAGTCTCCTTGATGCCGTTAATGGCGCCCATAATGTCCTGCAGGGACGGATCCGAGGGCATGGACGAGCCACCACCAGCTTCGTCCGAGGGGGCTCCAGCCGCTCCAGGGGACCCTCTTCCTTGAGTATAGCGGTCCATGTTGTTCGTCTGGACCGGACCCCCGCGGAGGGATGTCTTAGTCTTACGCCCCTCGGGGCCCCCCCTGCCACCCATGAGAACCACGCTCACCAACGGGGACCACCGGCCCAGCGTCAAGGGGGTACCGGCCACTCAGTCAGAAGCCGCACCAGATACCGTGATGCGGCCGGGCGAGGAAACCAAAGTCAACGGACACACTGGTGGCAAGCGGAGACAAGGGCATCCAGCGGAGATAAACACCCAGCCGCTCCAATCAGTTACGATCTCCAGCCCCTCGGGGATCCGAAAGTGAAACCGAAAGTAATGGAGCGGCCACTGGCACAGATCCGCTGCCGCTGTTGTTCAATTACACCCCGGCTCCACAGGTCACCCTCGCCCCGGGCACAGCCATCGATTGGGCCTCGAAAAGTTCCAACCACCGTAGATCAGGATTCCCAGGTCCGATTCGGTTTCTGAAAGAAGGTCAACGTTCAGCCAGAATTCGCCTTCCAGATTCCGTCAGCTAAGTCAGGATAATGTCAGGATAAATTCCGAGGAGCAGCGAGGGTCCGGGGAGCCCTGTGCTCACGCGACCATCTTGGATGCGCGCTAGGCTCCTCCTAGTTGCTTCATTGTTAAGAGGGTTTCCAAATCATGACCTGTCAGGGCATCTGACTCGCTGATTCCTAAGTCTTCTGTTGTTGTCAGACCTCCAATTTTAGGATGCAACAGATATATTTTTGGGAATTTCAGCTTCCTAATGTATCTAAAAAGATCAATTCTAGTTTGTGCGTAGTCAAAGCCTGAGGTCGGGCAAAAAGTAGGTCCTAACTGTAGAACCTTGATTTCTTCCTGTGTGAGAGTCTTATTCGATAAGTTGATGACTGTCATTTCATTCTTATTTTGGTTTACCATTTCCCCCTCTTCCCTCTGCTGCGTGTTACTCTCGGGGTTGCATTGTCTCCTCCTACCTTTGTTTCCCCTCCTTGTTTTTCGTTTCTTTTGCCTCGTGGCAGGGTCTGTTGCGGAGGGTGGGTTCTTGGTGTTGGTCGTTGTCGGGTTTCTCTCATGAGTTGATACTCCTGAAAAAAAGGAGGAGGAGGAGGTTCCATGTTTCTGCTTGGCTCTGCCGGCGTTGTACTTTGTTCGCCTTCCGATGTTTCTACTTCCGATTCTGAAGTGTCTATGTAACCACTTCTGCTCGTGCCTTGTTGATTCATTTTTCTCCTGGGTCCGTCAAACTTTTTTGCAAAAGTTAGAACACGTCCTGTTGCGTAGTCTTGTTCGTCTCTTAGGAACTTAGTTTGTTTACGCTTTCGGATAATGGACTCATAATCTTTGAGGCGTTTGATCATAGCATTCCTTAACTCTTCAGCTTGTTTGACATCTTTTTCCTTGGCTATTAGGTCTTCCAATCTTTTAATTTCCACCAGGAGTTTTTCTCGGTCACTCCAAGCATACTTGATGAGGATCCTGACCATTCCCTTGGCAGAATCCGTGGTATGTTCTGCCCATTCTTTTATAAGAGCCGGATCGGGATGTTCGTATGAGGGGACAGTAAAGATGCGGAGACCTCTCGGGATTCTGTCACAGTCTAAGTATCTTTGGAGTGAGGTCCCTTCCCACCATTTTCGTAGTTCTCTTTCTTGCACTTTCTCCAAGGTCTGATACAATATGACCAAGTTACTTTCTGGGGATGTTTGGATTGTATCACCTTTGGCCTGTGTATTGGTGGCACCAATTCCTGTTTTGAATATGTCAGCAGCCGCTTCCTCTCTCTCAGTAAGACTTGACATCTTATTAGATACTGGTGTCCAATTTTTAACGGAACTATTCGGGGAGGAGGGAACTTGCTGATTTCATGCTCCCTATTGCTTTGCAGGACTGAGGCTTAAGATTTGACTCGGCGCGCAGAAAAACAAACGGAGATCACTCACCACGTAGACACGCATTCACGGCAATCGAAGAGACCTCCAGTTCGTGGTGCAGTCCCGTGGCGGAGCTCACACGACTTCCTGCAGGGTCCGAAAATTCCGGTTACGGGTGCCGCGAAATCCTACGGCATTGTCGCTTCTTCCCGGTAAGCCTCGGGGCTGGCAGCCATATCAATTTCATCAACAGCACTTCACCGCCGCCGCTCCGTCTCTGTCCTGGGTGCTTTCTTCCGGCGGTGGTGAACCGCCAACACACGAAACAACCAACACGTAAAAACGTGTAAATCGAAGAGCACTCAAGCAAAATCCAGGGACAGTGTTCTTTAAACAAACCCCCCAGGTGAGCGTAGCTAAGTGCAATGTCAACTGGTGATTTCTAGGGCTTGAAGTCCGTAATGCAAACAGCAATAAACTTTAAGTAAGTTCGAATTTACATTTGATTTAATGCTTCTATTTCGTACTCTGGTGAGTAGTGTCACGTTTCGCAATCCGATTTTCACGAAGAGCAAAAATTCTGATGGGACAGAACGGCGCAGTGCTCTTCATGAAAATCGGATTGCAAAACTTGACACTACTCACCAGAGTATGAAATAGAAGCATTAAATCAAATGTAAATTCGAACTTACTTAAAGTTTATTGCTGTTTGCATTACGGACTTCAAGCCCCAGAAATCACCAGTTGACATTGCACTTAGCTACGCTCACCTGGGGGGTTTGTCACAATAAAAGAGCCGGAAATGAGCAATGCAAGCCTTTGAGTTTCATTTGAGCAGCCCAGGAAGAAGATGTTTTTACATCGAAACGCGTCGGCAAGATTAATCAAGTGAAACGTGGATGCAGTCCGGAGCAAAGAGCCGGATAGCAGGGCACTGTCGAGTGCATTCCTAAAGCTGAGGGCAATTTGGAGAATAATATATATATATATATATATATATATATATATATATATATATATATATATATATATATATATATATATATATATATATATATATATATGTTATAGTTGGGACCTATTTTCCATAGGAAATCCGCAACATTCTATTCCTAATAACTTTGGCGCCGGTTGACGAATCTTCGCAAATTTTTCAAAACTCTTGGGGCGCTCCGGTCTGCTCCTATCCTGAAAGTTTCACGGTGATTTGTCAAGTGGGGGCTGAGAAAAAAATGGGGGGGCCAAAACGCGTTTTGCCCATGAAAGTTTCCATAGGAACCTTTAGCCGTAGCTACAGCCCGAACTGCTGAAAAGAATTGCACCAACTTTGGCAAAGAGGTAGCCCTTGGTTCAGACTTGTGCCTTTTTGTTAAATGGTGTAAATCCGTTCAGTAGTTACTGAGAAAAGCAAAAGTAAAATCATATATATATCTAGGGCCGCGGATCGTCCAGAGCACGAGCTGTATGCTAATTGTCTGTCAACACTTCAAACCAGGAAGTGTTGGCAGCCATCTTGTGTAAAACCGAGGCACAAGACAGCAGTGAAACAAACACGCAAAAAGGGGTCAGGGTAGAAACACCCTGACCTGCTCAGGGGGTCCCACAAGGATGACATCACTGATGACATCATCCATGTGACATCAGATACCTCATCATACACTAGTATAACCTTTCATCACTCACTGTAAAATACAGAGTACCATATTTGAATCCATTGACACACCAATACAAGTTTCTAAAAACCCACTCAGTGATTCTTAGATCTACACACACATCTAATCACTTACCTATAGATTCACTCGTACATGCTGTCAATAATCAATAGAACACTATCAAATATACCTATACACCTGTATCGACATTACACACCAGCACACATCCTATTCACTTATGCAAACAATGGATCATAATTACATTTAGTCAGCTACACACTTATACAAACACCACTTCATTTATTCATATAGATAGTAACTCATACTTAGTATGTTATAAAATCACTATTACAAGTATACAGTTATCCATACAGTCACTAATACAATCACTGAGTCTTATGTATACTTATTTATATACAACAACTGTCACATACACTGCCTTTTATTTTTCTAGTTTGTTGGACATGTACAATTAAAAGATATATTTGCTCATCACCACACCCATAAAGATATTTACTCACCCAAACAACTGTTATAACATGTAACCTCATATACCTACTGAATCAACTATTCACATATCTTTGGGCACTCACACCCTCCCTCCCCCCACCGAACCACACACACATTCACTCTCCCATACAAATACTCGGTTAGTAATCAATAACTAATATATCCTTTCACGTAGCAAGTAACCAACTGGTGCAGCAGTTTACACAACAACTGACAAAGTGATACAGATATTCACACAGTTTAGTCACTATCCAATATATTTAGTTAGTGTGGAACGGAGGCGACCCCTACCCCGTTACAGCGGTGTCCGGCCGCGGGGATCCTGTCCCCCGCGCTAGGTCGATTAACGTCCCGGTCACCCAGGACGCCCTCTCTTTCTCGGCCCCTGGACTTGGTGAACCGGAAACACTCGCCAACCATCCCGGAAGCAGAAACTGGGCGACCTCGATCGACCCGGAAGCACCCGGCCCTGACCCCGGAAGTGGGCGGTCCGACAGCAAGCATGGAGCTAGAAAAGGACCCGAGGACGACGGAGAGGCGTTCGGAGCAACCGACTCGTGGCAGGAGACAAACAAGAGCGACGAACCCCCGACCGAGAGCGGCGCAGCACGACTGGACCGAAGCAAGGAGGAGGACGAGGACGTCTGGACGGAGGACTGGTGGCATCCTCAGGAGGAGGCTGGAGAGCGGCCGCAACTCGGACGAGAGTTGCGGCGGGGCACGTGAGTACCCGTCACCTTTCTCCGTGCTCCTCTTGCACTTATACTTGTAAATATAGGAACTGTAAATAGCATAGGAGACACGCGCACTCAGACACTTATACTTATCCCCCTTCTCACGAGCACTGTATAAATCCCCAATCACTGCCCAGCACCTGGCACCTCCATTCCCCCCCCCTTACTTGCCTCTTCTACCTCCCCGATCCTTCCCGCCCTCACATCAGTCTTTCGTAACCCCTCACTCTCCGGTGTCGGTGGAAGTACTGCGACGGTGTCGCTCAGACTAAAAGCCCTTACGCTTCTCTCCTTTTCTCAAGCCTCCGTGGAGCCCAGTACCCTACCGAGGGGATCGCCAGCTGAAGAGGGGAAGCAAGACTTGATCCCGACTCCACCACGCCGACCGGGGTCACCAGCCAAGTCTACCATCTCTTCCGGCATTGGGACTCTGTATCTCTGTTTATCTGTCGATTAAAAACTCAGACATTGCTCACTACATTCGGCCTCCCTGCCTGTTATTCCGGTCCGCCCTTCCCACACGTCCACAAGTGGTGTCAGAAGTGGGATCATCCGGAGGCATGGAGGCCGCAGTCAAACAATTGGCAGAATGCCAGGAGCAACTGGGGAAGATGATGGAGAGATTCCTCAAAACAGCGGAAGATGATAGGGGGCAGCTGCATGATGTGTTGAAAGGCCAGGGTACCGCGCAGGACCAAGCCCTCGAGAAACTCACCACTGTCATGGGACAACAAAGACCTGTCACCACCCTGCCCTCAGTCGTGGTACAGAAGTATGTACCGGGAGAGGACCCCGATTACTTCTTCACGAATTTTGAGCGCCTAGCTCAGGCAGCTGCCTGGCCCGAAAACCGGTGGGGCCACTACTTAGGTCCCCTATTGACTGGAGAACTGCAGGCCGCCTACCAGCAGGCCAATATCCAGGGACAGACACCATACGCCGACATCAAGACCTGCATACTGGAGCGTCTGGGGATAGACGACGAGACATATAGGGTCCGACTCCGTCAAGCAAGGGAAGGACCCCAAGAAACTCCTAGGGCTCTAGCTTTCCGTATTCAGGATCTGGCCAATCGGTGGTTAAAATCGGCTACAGCCACTAAGGAAGACATTCTGTCCAAAATATATGTGGAGCAATTTCTGGCGTCCCTATATCCAGCCACTCAGAAGTGGGTACGCCAACATTCACGTCTAACGCTCGACAGTGCAGTGGAAATAGCCAGCGCCTACAGCAGAGCCCAGGAGTCTCAGCGACCCAAGGAGGAACATCATTCCCGTATACCTCCGGGGAACCATCCCCGGGTCACCCGACCCCCTCAGGTGGTCAGGAAACCCGAGCCTGCTGCCCTCATGCCCTATCCTGTCTTGCCTCGCCCCCATCCACCTGGACCCCAGTGTTTTCATTGTGGTGGATACGGACATATTGCTCGCGTCTGTCCTCAAAAGGAGGAGCCCATGGACATAGGGATCGCTAAAAACTATGTATGTCTCACCGCTGACACCACCCCCCCTCCGTTTCGATGCCCGGTGCGGATTGAAGGACACAGGATGATGGCACTGGCCGACACTGGCTGCAGACAAAGTGTCCTAAGACCCCAAGAACTACCTCACCCTGTCGGTCCAGTGACAGGAACCGTGGCTATCAAATGTGTCCATGGCGACACCAAGCACTATCCAACCGCCCAGGTCCATGTCCAAAACCCCACGGATACGGGTAGTATGTTGACGGTGGGCCTTATACCTACCCTCCCCGAACAAGCCATATTGGGAAGTGATTATAGTGGTCTACCCCCTCTCCTTCAAGACACCACCGAATCTCTAAGGAAGTGGTGGGCCGAAGCTCCGTTTTTCCGCGAATCCCCTCCGGGGTGTCCAGCGGTCAAACCAACCAAGACCAAACGACAGAAGAGGAACAAAAGGAAGGACTTTGCTGTGGCCTTTCCTGCCCAAGTCGGTATCCACCCCTGGGAAACCGACAGGGAATTCCGCGCCACGCAACAGGAAGACCCGGTGTTACAGGAGGCATGGTCGCGTGCGCTGGACGCTGAAGATCCCCTACATGTAGGTCCTTATTTCTTCCGGAAAAACGGACTCCTCTACAGAAAGGGAGGACCCCAACAGCCTCCCCAGCTGGTTATCCCCGGGTTGTTTCGTGATAAAGTGCTGTTCCTAGCACACAGCCACTTGCTGGGAGGGCACTTCAGTGATGAAAAAACCGGTCACACCATCTTAGATAAATTTTACTGGCCTGGGGTCCACGCACAGATCAAACAGTATTGTCGGGAGTGCCCGGTCTGCCAACGGAACAGTCGATATCGGCCCCCCAGGGTTCCTCTTCAGCCCCTCCCCATCATTGACGTCCCTTTCACAAGAGTCGGCATGGACATTATAGGACCCTTGCTTCCCTCGAGATCCGGATGTAGATATGCTCTCGTACTGGTGGACTATGCCACCCGCTTCCCGGAAGCGGTACCCTTACGCCACCCCACCACTCAAAACATTGCCAAAGCCCTCATATCCATTTTTTCGAGGGTGGGTTTTCCCCGCGAGATACTGACTGACCAGGGGACACCCTTTGTATCCTCCCTGATGCGCCAAGTCTGCTCCCAGCTAGGAATCAAACAAATACGAACAGCAGCCTACCACCCCCAGACAGATGGACTAGTAGAGCGATACAATGCCACCCTGAAGACGACCCTGAAAAAGCTTTTGGGCCTCGAAAGTAAAAGATGGGAGGAGATGCTTCCCCTGGCGCTGTTTGCCATCAGGTGCAAACCTCAAAGCAGCACAGGATACTCACCATACGAATTATTGTATGGAAGAGCCCCACGGACGCTATTAGATATGGCTAAAGAAGCGTGGGAAGCCGATCCCGACAGAACCCGGCCCTTACCTGAATACGTAGACAACCTAAAGACCCACTTGGAACAGATAAGGGTCATTGTGAGGCAAAACCTGATAGCCGCTCAAGACACCCAAAAACACCAGTACGATAAGGGAACCAAAGCCCGGCAGTTCAATCCTGGCGATCTAGTACTGTTGCTCTTGCCTTCTTCCGATCACAAGCTACTAGGGCAGTGGCAGGGCCCCTTTTCTGTCCTAAAAGCCGTGACCCCTGTCACCTATGAAGTCGAAACAGAACCCACCCGGGGTATCACGCAGATATATCACGTGAACCTCTTGAAGAAGTGGGAGGGACCCCGTCCTGTCCTTTCCAATACAATACCCCCTCCCTTTGAAGGGTGCATTGACCCTGACCTCCCCGAACCTAACAAACAGGATCTCAGGCGAGCCCTGTCCTCGGTACAAACAGTCTTTTCCTCCCTTCCGGGACACTCCAACGTGGTTGAACATGCCATCCACACGGAACCAGGAAAAACCGTGAGACAACGGCCCTACCGCATCCCTGAAGCTCGAAGAGCCATCATCAGAGAGGAGACAAATCAAATGTTGAAAATGGGCATCATAGAGCCCTCCAATAGCAGCTGGAATTCCCCTATAGTGCTAGTACCCAAACCAGATGGCTCCACCAGATTCTGTATAGACTTTAGAGAAGTAAACAAAATATCCGCCTTCGACACCTATCCCTTACCCCGAGTAGACGAAATGGTGGAACGCATAGGCAAGGCCAAGTATATAAGCACCCTGGATCTCTGCAAGGGTTACTGGCAAATCCCCCTCAAAGAAACAGATAAACCCAAGACCGCCTTTTCCACCCCTGAGGGTTTGTTTCAGTTTAAGGTGATGCCTTTTGGGCTTCACGGGGCCCCGGCTACGTTTCAAAGAGCCATGAACTTGGTACTACAGCCACACCTAAGGTATGCCGGGGCATACCTGGACGACATCGTCATTTATAGTGACGGTTGGGAGCAACACTTACAACACTTACGTTCGGTAGTGGCCTCTCTGGGGAACAGTGGCTTTACCATCAACCCTTCCAAGACCACCCTAGCTGCCCAGAGTGTGAAATACCTTGGATACCTGTTGGGGGAAGGGCTCATACGACCTCAGAACAATAAAATCAAAACCATTCAGGCCATCCCCTTCCCTCAAACCCGAAAGGAACTTCGTGCCTTTCTGGGTTTATTAGGATACTATAGGAGGTTTATCCCGAATTTCTCCCAAACCGCGGCCCCTTTAACTGATTTGTTGAAGAAAACCGCGAGAACTGAAGAACTACTCAGACATCCCTCAACCCTGCTGGTACACGCCTTTGAACGACTGAAAGAGTCCCTAATCTCGGAGCCGGTGTTAGTCAGCCCAGACTATACCCAGACTTTCATCTTGCAGACCGATGCCTCTGATCAGGGCCTAGGGGCTGTTCTTTCACAGAAGGACTCGACAGGGATCGAACGACCAATCTTATACCTTAGTAGGAAGCTTTTTCCCCGAGAAGTAAATTATGCGGTGATAGAGAAAGAGGCCCTAGCCATTAAGTGGGCGGTGGAAAGCCTTAGGTACTACCTGGAGGGGCGTGAATTTATATTATACACCGATCATGCCCCTCTAGAGTGGATGGCTCGTAATAGGGGCCACAATGACCGAGTCCTTCGGTGGTTTCTCTCCCTACAGCCCTTTAGGTTCACAACCTTACACAGGAAAGGATTACAACAGGGCAACGCTGATTATCTGTCACGGTATCCACCTCCCAGCCCCCCTACCAGAAAGACAGCTAGGGAAAGGGGATGTGGAACGGAGGCGACCCCTACCCCGTTACAGCGGTGTCCGGCCGCGGGGATCCTGTCCCCCGCGCTAGGTCGATTACGTCCCGGTCACCCAGGACGCCCTCTCTTTCTCGTCCCCTGCAGGTACCGGCCCCTGGACTTGGTGAACCGGAAACACTCGCCAACCATCCCGGAAGCAGAAACTGGGCGACCTCGATCGACCCGGAAGCACCCGGCCCTGACCCCGGAAGTGGGCGGTCCGACAGCAAGCAGGGAGCTAGAAAAGGACCCGAGGACGACGGAGAGGCGTTCGGAGCAACCGACTCGTGGCAGGAGACAACGAAGAGCGACGAACCCCCGACCGAGAGCGGCGCAGCACGACTGGACCGAAGCAAGGAGGAGGACGAGGACGTCTGGACGGAGGACTGGTGGCATCCTCAGGAGGAGGCTGGAGAGCGGCCGCAACTCGGACGAGAGTTGCGGCGGGGCACGTGAGTACCCGTCACCTTTCTCCGTGCTCCTCTTGCACTTATACTTGTAAATATAGGAACTGTAAATAGCATAGGAGACACGCGCACTCAGACACTTATACTTATCCCCCTTCTCACGAGCACTGTATAAATCCCCAATCACTGCCCAGCACCTGGCACCTCCATTCCCCCCCCCCTTACTTGCCTCTTCTACCTCCCCGATCCTTCCCGCCCTCACATCAGTCTTTCGTAACCCCTCACTCTCCGGTGTCGGTGGAAGTACTGCGACGGTGTCGCTCAGACTAAAAGCCCTTACGCTTCTCTCCTTTTCTCAAGCCTCCGTGGAGCCCAGTACCCTACCGAGGGGATCGCCAGCTGAAGAGGGGAAGCAAGACTTGATCCCGACTCCACCACGCCGACCGGGGTCACCAGCCAAGTCTACCATCTCTTCCGGCATTGGGACTCTGTATCTCTGTTTATCTGTCGATTAAAAACTCAGACATTGCTCACTACATTCGGCCTCCCTGCCTGTTATTCCGGTCCGCCCTTCCCACACGTCCACAGTGAGACACTATAAATTAGTCAAGTAAACAGTCAATCACACTGCTGCTAAATCCTCCCTCCAGATATTTATATTTATATATCCACTCATTCTTCAATGCAGATTGCTATATATATATAATACATATTTAAATAACGAACCAAACCACATTCACTGGATGTCATCAGTGATGTCATTTGAGATGTCATCAGTGATGTCACTGACCATATCATGAATGATGTAATATGTGACATCATCAGCAGTGGATTGCGGGCACGCGAGTTATAGTTAGCAGAACTAACTATAATGGAGGAATTTCAATGGTTTTGTACGTGTGAAATGTCCAGCTAACTATAACAGCCCTGAAACCTATTATGTTCAGTGAGAATATATATATATATTTAAGATTTCTTAATAGGTCGGGGTAATACCATGGGCCTTTTTATGAGAGCAGTAGGGGCAGAAATATTAAGAGAATTTTATCATATTAGGATTGTCGTTAATTCGTATATCATCTACAACGAATATCTCTCACAACCAAAATACCGTTGATCAAAGGAAACAACATGCAATTAATTCCCACCAGGATATCAGTTTAAATGATTGAAATAGATCTGAATAGAAATTATTTGCACATATTTATATATTCATTTTTTGCACAAACTCTAGCACTTTATGGTTCACGGTATAAACTCATACTGTTGCCGATTGTAAATATGGAACACAGGAAAAATACACTCCGCAATAGGGATTTAACCCGTGATTTGTAGCTCAATGGCTTATATTTCAAGCTGGGTAATACAATATAAAAAAGTATTTTACTGACAATGAATGGATCAATAATGTTTACAATGTATTTGTGATTTTATGGTCTTAATATTGAAGATCTTTATAGATTCATTCATATATGTATAAATTCAGGAATATGTCATCTTTATTATTGAGAAAAAAATATTCTGGCATACTGAGAATCATTCCTTAACGAAAGTAGGATTTGGAATGCTTTTAGTCTGTCTTCCTGGTTTATTAATGCAAGGCACATGTGATGAGTTATTTGTGATGGCACTGGCACTTTAAATATTGCATTGTTCAAACCTACCACTGTCATGTGATCAAGGCTCAGGAGAGCCGAAACGCGTAATGGCGACTGGTGAGGAACATTACAATTTCACCGTAAGCACCAAGTTTGGGTCCGTGTCCGTCTTTGAAGACAATTCTGCCACGTACGGAAGAACGTGAGATATATATATATATATATATATATATATATATATATATATATATATTTGCTCCAATTGCCCACAGATGAGTCTCACTCGAGCATATGCACTCGAGATGAGTCTCACTCGAGCATTGGGACTGCCTGATTGAAGCTGTGGAGGGAACGCCGCTTGCACCCTTAATAAAGGTTTGCCACCTTATGCATATGCTCGAGTGAGACTCATCTGTGGGCAATTGGAGCAATTATATATATATATATATATATATATATATATATATATATATATATATATATATATATATATAATATATTCACAGAAAAAACCATAGGTTTCACACATGTTATAGTTAGCTGGACATTTCTCTCGTAAAAAACCATTGAAATTCCTCCGTTATAGTTAGTTCAGCTAACTATAACTCGCGCACCCGCAATCCACTGCTGATGACGTCACATATTAAATCACTCATGACATGGTCAGTGACATCACTCATGACATCACAAATGTATCTTACTGAAGACTAGTGACTAAACTGTGTGAATGTCTGTATCTGTCTGTCTGTTGGTGTATAAGTGGCTGCATGCTTTTGTGAATAGCTATGTGAGTGTCTTTATGGGTTATTGATTGGTTGTCTGAGTATCTGTATGGGTGGCTCAGTGTTAGTGTGGGTAGGTGGTGTGTGACTCTGTGCATAGATGTGTGAGTGGGTGATTCTATGGGTGCATGGTTTTAAGAGTGCATCTGTGATGGACTGTACAGTTGAGCGAGTGTATGTATGGGTGTGTTAGGGATTGAATGTATATCTCAGTGGTACATTTGTGACTAACTACATATGTGAAAGGCAGTATATATGTGTGTAAGAGTATATAAGTGGCTAGATGTGAGAATGTGTGATTGTGACAGTGACTGTATGGATGAGTGTGTGCTTTTTTCAATGATTCTAATAGAGCATAAAAATGTGATACTATTTTTGTGAGCAAGGGAACTTGAGTGTGTATAACTGCATAGGTGAGTAAATGGCAGTGTGATTAATTGTATGTATGACTAGGTGTGAGAGTACCTCTATGGATGATTGGTAGTGTGTGAGTGTCTATATAGGTGTGTGTATAAATTCATATGATACTTTTTTATGGAGTGACTTTACAGGTAAGTGTGTGGAGGTGTATGAAGACCTAAAAGTTATTATGTGGGTATGCAGTTATTGGTATTGCATTATTTATGGATATGAGAATTGAACTCTGTAATTTTGAGTTGGTATATCAAAGGTTTTTTAAGGGTGTGAGAAGATGTTGTAATTTATCACATTGTTGACGTCATTAGTGATGTCATCAGTGATGTCATTTTAGATGTCATTAGTGATGTCATGAGTGATGTAATATGTGACGTCATCAGCAGTGGATTGCGGGTGCGTGTTATAGTTAGCTGAACTAACTATAACGGGGGAATTTCAATGGTTTTTTACGAGAGAAATGTCCAGCTAACTATATCATGTGTGAAACCTATGGTTTTTTCTGTGAATTTGCAAGGTTTTTTAAATGCTAATTCCTAACTATAACGTCTGTGAAACCTATGGTTTTTTCAGTGAATTTGAAAGGTTTTTTAAAAGCTAATTTCTAAATATAACGTGTGTAAAACCTATGTTTTTTTCTGTGTTTTTGCATGGGTTTTTGAATTCTAATTCCTAACTATAATGTGTGAAACCTATGGTTTTTTCATTGTTTTTTTTTTTACATCATTTTTTTTCTTTTTCTTTTTCCCTTTAAACACTATTCTACCTATGTATATATTCATGGTTGTAATGCATTCTTCAATTTATAAAGATTCACCTTTTTTAAATAAATGGTTAGATATAGTTGTATAACATAGTTAATATCTTCAACAAACCTTTTTTTTTTTTTTACATTTTTTTTTACCGTGCGCGTACGGTAAGCTTACCGTAAGCGCACGCTTCGCGTTATGTACGATGAGCGTACGTAATATTTATACTCCGTGTGCGCATGCTTACGCAATTTGCGTAGGCGTCTGTACTTCCTACGCGACGCGTAAGCGCATGCTTTACATGCGCGCTCGCACGTTCCGCGGAAGCGTAAGAGCGTGCCTGTAATGCGCATGCGCGCGTGCATGTGTCTTTCGTACGCGCATGCGTACTTTTACCGTACGCGCTCGGTAAGCTTAACGTGCGCGTACAGTTGGGTCATGTGATCAAGAAACAAGACTTTTGATTGGTTTAAACTACTTTCAGTTCCAGAATCTTCCTACACCACACCCATTCCCCTCATTACTGCTTGTGATTCTCTAGGAGAAGGAGCTGAATTGTCTTTGGGATACAATGGCAGAGCAGCAGACCTCTTCTGAGAGTGAGCAGGGCAGCAGCATCATCAGACAGAGAAGGAGGAAACAGAAGAGTTCTTTTATTTGGGAGTATTTTACATTTCCTGAGGGGCAGAAAAAGGTAAATGCTCCTTTAGTTACCTGCTCACTTTGTGAGCGTGTGTTATCTAGAGGTAATCCTAGAAAGAAGTATTCCTTTGGTAATCACACTATGTTGAGACACCTTAGGGATGTTCATTCAAGGACTTTTGCTTGACATACTGAAGCAAACCCTTCAATAAGTCACCCGAGCACATCCGCAGAAGCTCAGCCGAGTACATCTTCGGCAGCTCAGCCGAGCCCTTCCTCTGCGGTGGGAGCATCACCCTCTTCTGCTCCTCTGGAAACGAACCCTCGATTTCAGAGGGTACAAATGAGGTGCACCAGATGTTATGGTCTAATTGTTCATGGGGAGACCAGTATTTCCCTAATAAACAATAAGATAGACCAGCACATCTGTGGTCCTTGTTAATATTCCCATTCTTTCTTTCCTCTGTCCCTGTATTAACACAACGGCTCTTTTAAGAGCCAACCTTACCTCTCAACTTTTTTAAAGATTTTTTAATTTTTTTTTTTTACACCGTACGCGTACAGTACGCGTATTTTTTTTTTTTTTTAACTTTTTTTTTTTTACACCCTACAAGGTCTTTGAGAGAGTACAACGGAAAAGAGAAAAGCAGATAGAGGAGAAGTGAAAAAAAGGGAGCATGAAACTAAATGTGTGATAAATACAGAAATTACACACTTACCTGACCAACAAAATAACTTATTTATTAATAAAACCATCATATTTATAAAAAAAAAAAGCTGCCCCTTTCCTACAAATGCCATTCTTACAGAACCGGACCAACACAATTAAAACCTCTGACAACAATTCCTGTGTGCACACAGACTCATGGTTTGATTCTAGGCACAAAACATTATTCCTCAGTAATACCAGTACACCTTAACTTATGGTGAAAACATACTCCATAATATTTTACAAGTTCAAGACCGTTAAATATCTCCCAAACCACAAAATGTAAAACACAACTTTTAAAGTAGAATCACAATTCAATTTTTTATATCAAAATTCACCACATACATCCCCTCTCAAACTCATATCTCACCTTTAAAATTAGTTAGTTGAGAAAGAAATGTGGCACTCAAAAACAGATTATCAGAGTCAGAATCTCAGACCTGTACACCTCTTTCCTCCCACCAGAACCAGTAAATTCCAATGTTTCCCTTACTTTTTTCACACATATACATGTTAATTACAAATCTCAGTGCTTCCAACATTTTTTCAAATGAAATCACACATTTCTATTGGTGGAAAACTGCAACCCCTTTCCAAATGAACCCTTCCCCCAACTTAACTTCTGCCTGCTACCATAGCAACAGCTCATGGAACACTGGTGTGAGCAGAGAGGTCAGAAGTTCAGCACACAATGTTTCTATTCCAAACAGCAAGAGTGCTTCACCTGTCAAACCTAACAGCAAATCCAAATTAATCTTCTGTGGAACACAATTTTCTGAACCAATACAAAACAGGCTTGTAAAAATCTAAACATACAGCCTAGTTTTTAGTGTTGAATGTTCTGAAACAGCCAATGAGTTCTTTTTATGAAAAAAATATCTATGCCTCCATTTTCCAACTGTCTTTCATTTCATATTGCCATTCTACTGAAAGACACCTCCTGAGTACATCCAGATCTCCTTGAAAGATGTTTACAGTGTGGATTGTAGGTCACAGCTATGTCTTCTGGAGTGAAAAGTATGCTGAAAAATGAGGTATGGTGAGATACCTTGCTTTGCCAAATGTAGACATTAAATGGATTGGTCAGAGAGGGTTAAAGTGGCACCAATTAATGCCTTGGGTGAAAACCTTTCTACATCTCCCACAGCCTAACCTTATTATTGTGCACTGTGGTGGAAATGACCTAGGCACTTTAACTGGGGTAGGTCTGGAAATGCTTATTAAGGACACCTTTGTGCAATTGATGTCGCTTTTTCCTCAATCTGCCTTTGTATATTCTAACATATGCCAAAGGCAAAAGTGGAACTGGTCCAACCAATTTTGTCCGCAGATTGACCAAGCAAGAAAGCACGTCAACAAATCTATTTCTGCTTTCCTCAGAGACTATGGTATGGGTTCCATATACCGCAACAACTTGCGTTACAACATGCAAGGCATTTATAGAGGAGACGGTGTACATTTCACTGATGAAGGCAACAGAGTCTTCCTCTTGAACTTTAGACTCTGCATCGGTACTTACTTGTAGGTACCACAAAAAAAACACTTCCTAAACACAACTGCTCTTTTTAGAGGCCCCTAATATCTAAAAACTTAAATTTGATTTTTACTTCTAATTTTTTTGTTTTTTTTCTGCCGTGCACGTACGGTAAGGTTACCGTACGCGTACCCCGCGATTTTGTAAAAAAAAATTTAAATGTATTTTTCATACTTTTGGGACCTTCTTGGACCCCCTGACAAACGCTAGGGGGTCTGCAACTCTCTTCGTTGCCCCCTTTTCACGTTCTCATCCTTTGTTTTTCTCAGGCTTAGCCTGCGAGAGACAAAATGGCGGCCGACACTTCCTGATTTCGACCGATTCGAATGTTTACAGTCATGTAACCACCAATCAGAATTAAGCTCGCGCACGGCGTCGTGCGCTTACCGTAAGCGTACCGTACGCGCTCGGAGCGCGCTTATAGATATATATATATATATATATTGATTTAAATGCTATTTTCTCAGGAACTATTGAACAGATTTACACCAGACCTGCAAAAGGCACATCCCTGACCTGAGGACTACCTCTCTGCCAGATTTCTAGTAATTCTGTTCAGCCGTTCGGGCTGTAGCTTGGACTAAAGGTCCTATGGAAAAATGCATGGGGAAAACGCGTTTTGGGACCCCACCTTTTTCTCAGCCCCCACTTGACGAATCCCCCCGAGACTTTCAGGGAAGGAGCGGAGCGCCCCACCTATTTTGAAAATTTCGCGAGGATTCGACAATCGGCGCCAAAGTTATTCAAAATAGAATGTTGCGGATTTCCTATGGAAACACGGTCCTAACTATAACTATCTACTGGCGACCGCCAGTAGATAATATATATATATATATATATATATATATATATATATATATATAGTTTGTTTATATTCCCTGAAAAACTAAAAGTTGCAGGAACATTATAGCTAGACTCACATTTCACTCGGACAAAACTATATAATTTCAGCAATTCTAGTTACCTGAGCTAACTATAACTTACACCCCCGCAATGCACTGTTTATGACCTCACATATTGCATCACTCATGACATGGTCAGTGACATCACTGATGACACCACTGACCTCATCCAGTGATGGTGTTATGTGAAAGTTTGATTGTTAAACATATATACCAAGGTACCACATTAGTTAAATTAGTATACTGTGTGTACTATGAATGAGTGATACTATTTCTAACATATTGTGTGAGAGGGTGTCTGAGTGGCTGTGCGAGAAGGAACGTAAGTGGATGTATAAGTATGAGTGGTGCTGTGCTTGGTTGAATGGTTGTGTGTGAGTGACTGTACGGGTGAGTGAGTGGGTATCTGAATGGCTATATGAGTGAGTAACTGGGCGTGTGAGTGGCTGCATTGGAGAGTGAGTGTCTGTGTCTGTGTGAGGGCTTGTATGGATGTGTGAATGGGTATGTAAGTGGTTGTTTGGGTGCTTGAGTGGGAGTGGTTGAATGGGTGAGTAGTGGCTGTGTTGAAAAGCTTTATGGGCGAGTGTGGGTGTGTGAGTAGCAGTATAGGTGAATAAGTGGTTGTGTGAGTAGCTGTATGGCGATTGGCTATATGGGTGAGTGAGTGGTTGTATGAGTGAGAGTGGTTGTATGAGTGTGTGGTTGTATAAGTTGTTGAATGGGTATGTGAGAGGCTGTATGGGGGTGTGAGTGGGTGTATGAGGGATCCTGCGGATGATGTAATCAGTGATGTCACTGACCATGTCAAGAGTGATGCAATATGTTAGGTCATAAGCATTGCGGTGGCGTAAGTTATAGTTAGCTAGGGTAACTATAACTGCTGAATTTCTATGATTTTGTACGAGTGAAATGTGAGACTAACTATAATGTCTCTGTAACCTTTGTTTTTTTTCCAGTGAATTTCCAAGGTTTATAAATTTTATTTCCTAGCTATAATCTGCAACCTTTCACAGTGGGTGTGTGAGTGCCTGTATAGGTCGGTGAGCGTGTGTGTGAGTACCTGTATATGTCAGTGACTGTGTGTGGGAGTGGCTGTATAGTACGGTGAGTGGTTATGTGGGTGTGTTAGTGGTTATGTGGGTGTGTGAGTCGTTAAGTTGTGGAAAACGTGTAATATTTTACTCGGCATAAGCTGCAGCAATTGTGGCTGTGGTGTCCATTTAAGTTTCCTTTGTAATTCTCCCGTCCTCTGCTGCTCATCTTTTACTGCCTGTGCTATCTATTTTAGTTAACTTCCTGACTCCGCTAAAAGCAATGTACGTGCTGAAAGTTTGTAGCGGCCAGTACACCTGTTAACTGTCAATCATTTCTGCTGCCATAAGCACTCCTGCTCCCCTCTGCTGAGCAAGTGGTTATTCATCAGCCCTTGTTTGCTGAAAACTATTTCCAAAACTTGTTCTTCCTATTTCTGTTCACATCATTACTGAGCAGAAAACCTGTATAAAAGACCTGTGTTCTGTGACTTCAGTGTACTACCTCCTCCAGCACTTGAGAGTGCTGTGTGGACGTGGTCCAACTCATGAGTGATTAATAAACTTATTTACTCCTACTCCAGTGCTGATCTCTACTTTGTTGGTATTTGAACCTGTGAACAAAAGGATGACCCTGCACCAGTGTACCCCTAAAAAGGTACATTTCCACAGTTGCGTCTGTCGTGGGACCCCATTGGAGACACGGCCGTCCGAAGGAGTGGTCTTGACGGAGGATTGGAATTTTGCTGAGGAAGCGCACTGCACGAGGAGACCTTTGTCTTTGCAGGCCAACGTGACTTTTCCGGTTTTCCCGATTTGACCCTCTAGGTGGTTGGCGGTCTCAACTGGGGTTTTCTTTGGCACACTTTTGTAGTGACCCTTAGGTCGACCAGAGATCAGCAGATGGCAGTTGGAGACTTCTGTCTGCTAAGGTCGCTAAAGCGGCACTCTTGATTTGTTAATCCTGTGCTTTTTGTGTGAATTTGTGATTCACTTTTTGCAAAAATTGAAGGCAGGTAATGTGGAGATTTGTCTCCTTTTGAAATATTTTGAAGTAGTAATATTTCACACATATTTGTAAAGCATGCCTGTTCTCGGCACACTCTGTAGGTGGTGTTGCTGCTCTGGTGGTACCAAGCAATGTTTAGAAAAAAGTCAGCCGGCTACCCCAGAGGGGACACCTAATAAAGACATATATGTCAAATATGGTATTTCTTCCATTATGTACAGTACACTGTGGAACAAATACACAAAGAAAGATTCTGATCTACAATGGCCTGTGAATGGGTCATTTGATTTTAAAAAGGTTCAATATGTAGATTAGTGTTTATTTGAAACAGGATATGTTTGATTCTGTGCATATGTGGGGGAAAGAAGTACGAGAGAAAGTGAAGAGAGCAGAATTTCCAGCAGAAAAAGAACAAAGAAAAACAGTATATCAAAAAAGCGCTAGAATAAAAAAAATAAAAAAACAGAAGGAAAAAAATAGTAAAAGAAGATGGGGAACGTTGATTAGAGGTAAATGGCCAGCACCCTATTAGGCGCCCTATTTATCCCATACTTAATAAACCTCCGGATGACTGCATCCTATTAGAGCAACCCCCACCCCTGTATAAATTCCCCACTCCAAGTGCCCCTGAGGATGAGGTTTTTGAAAAGGAGCATTTGTCTTCTGAAGAAGAAGATAAAGATAAGCAAATTGGGCAGCAGATTCGCTCTACTTTATCTAGGGAAGAGAAAGATAACTTGCGGGATATTGCTAGAGAGGAAGCACGTCTACAGCAACGGCTCTCACAGTTACAGTTCAGACTTGGGAAGATGCCAAACAGTTTTATTTTTGTAGAAAAATTCACTTGGAGGTAATATATGGTTGGCGGTATATTTCTAATGCAACAGAACCAGATGATATAAGTACTGATTATAAACAGTTAGGAGATGGGACTTTCCTTTTTTCAAACCTACCTGATCTGATTAGATGGGTGGTCCAATTACGAGATGACACATTGCATTTGCGAAAAGAGCAAGAATTAGCTAGGAAAAATAAAGTTGCAGGTTCATTTTCAGGCAAAGAAAGTAGATGCTTTGGTGGATGCGAATAAATCTAGTAGTAGTGAGTCTGCTATGAAACCTATGCGTGAAGCTGCACCCCTGTATGTTCCTCCGAAGGGTGCGGGAAACAATAATGATAAAACTTCGAATGATGCAAAGGGCTAGTTTAAATATAATTGGATAATTGGGTTTACACTCCTTGGAGTAGAGCTGATGTGATGGCTCTTAAAGCTGCTTTGCCCGACCCCCGGAAAAAAATCCTGCCGCCTTCTATGAGGATGTGGAAGGAGCCATTAGCTCCTGCACTATGACCTTGCCAGATAGTGATATGTTCTTGGGCTTATTTTGCCTCTTGATATGTGGAGAACAATATGTAAAATAGATGATAATGTAGCATTGAGTGATACCTGGGAACATTTTGAACAAATAGATGCGGAAAGGGAGCCTGCGCAGAAACCTCAGAAGGAGATATTAGATCTTCCTAAAACTATTGTTTCTAAGTTAAAGACTCTCATACTCCCTAAGAAAATAGATTGGACTACTTTAGCGTCCTATAAACAGAATAAGGATGAGTTAGTTTCTGACTTCTTTTCAAGGTTTGAGGAAACATTCCATGATTTTAGTGGTCAGTCATTGGCCGATGATACGGGTTGGCATTTGTTTGTTGATAAATTTGTCGCTAATATGTTACCGGAAAAAGCTAGTCGCTTAAAGGCCAGCGAGAGTTCTTGGACCACGTCTTCCCCAGTTACCCTTTTGACTATGGCCCAATATTATGAGCGGCAGGAACAGGAAGCAAAAGGCAGGGTGGATAAGAAGGTTAAAGAATTAAAGACAAAAGTTATGTTGGCTCAAATATATGGGGAGGTGGAAGAGGCGGACGTGCAATGTATACACCTGGAGCACCCCCTCTCCCTTGAGCAAATTTGTACCCTGATCAGTGTGCTTATTGTAAAGAGACTGGGCATTGGCGTTCTGAGATCCCTCTTTTGCGAGGTCTGCAGTATAAGCGGGGAAGGGGAAGTATGAGAGGACACCCAGGGAATTCAGGAAACAGGGGAGGTATAGGAGCTCGCTCCAGATTTGAAGCAGTTGAACAAGGACCAAATTACTCTAATACTTTTGATAGACAAAATCAATATAAAATGTCTGATTATTCTGCTGATACCCTCGCAGATTCCGATTATGCACAGGGATGCCTAGGATGAGGTAAGAGACCAGTTGAGGTGCCAGTAGATCAAATGGGTCCTTATGTTGATGCAAGCGTCTTGGGATCTACTGGTCGGTTTCTGGTTGATATAGGGGCTACCCGTAGTGCTCTGTCTAAAAGATGGTTCCTAGGGCTCCCCTGTCCGGCACAATGATAACATCGATAGGATTCGATGGAACACCTACACCTAGCCCACTTTCACAGCAACTTGAATTCAAATTCCCTGCAGCATGTCCATTTTTGCTTTCCCCTAACACGCCGGACAACAGTGTGGGTATCGATGTACTTAAATATTTCCGTGCCACAATACATTGTTCTCCAGAAGGTGTGTGTGTTATTTTAAATAACAATTATCCAATGGTTGAGAGATTCTGTGTTATTAATGAGGATGCCGCTCTGACGTCCTTACCTAGTATGAAGAAAGAACACTGTTATTGTTATGATTTCTTCCCTTCCACCATCACAAAGTCTCGCGAAAGAAATTGCAATATTGTAGACAGCAGGTTACCTAATTCGGTCACCTCCTATCTAAGGGGAGGACGTGCACTCGCACCAAACCGCATTCAGACCATTCTAGACACTCCTGTAACCCGCACTCAGAAGGATGTCCGTGCACTGATTGGCTTCACTTCTTTTTGTAGGCAGTTTTTCGCACATTAATAAAATTTTGTTGGCCCTCTTGACTAAAGACACTCCGATGCCTCTCCCATGGACTACTGAATGTCAGAATGCCTTCCAACAGTTACGCCAAGCTCTTTGCTCTGCACCAGTATTAGGTACCCCAGACATGTTGATGAGTGACTATTTGTCCCAGTTAATCGACAGCTTGTCTTCTATTTATCAGCAGTTGTGGGAAGCTCTTCCTTCGTGAGCCCTGCTATGCTGACAGCTCATCGCGACATTTTGGTCACCGAGAGAGGAAGAGCGCTGTCACCTGAAGGACCTGAGGAAGTCTTTCCGGACAACACAATCCCTGGTCCATCTAGATATCTGCTTCGATCCAAGAAGAAAAACATTTCGTCACAGAAAGAGACTGTTTGAGCCACTGTCCTGAGTGTTTAAAGAATGACTACAAAGGGGGGTAGCCTATTAGTGACTACTCGTCTCAACATTAGTGAAGAAACCAACGCCTGCCCAGGACCTTCAGGCATCATCTGTTTTGTTGTCTACCGATAAAAATGAGCTCGCCTAAGAAGAAGGAGATCGCTGCAACAATGTGCAACGGCTGTACAATCTGCATCCTTGGCCTGACTTTGACTACTGCCATCATCGCTACTGTAATGTGGGTAGTGGAGGAAGTAATGCCTGGAGCCTCCTTACCTAACATTACTGTTACATCACTTGCTGCAAAAGAGCACCATCATTTTGATTTGCCGCAACATGAACAGGGATACCGGCAAAATCTGAGAAACAATTAATTTCTTTAAATGTTGCATCAGACAGGTTGTAGAGGCTTTTGGACACATTAGTGAGGAGATTAGAGGTGGGTTGATTACTAAACAGATTAGAGGGGCAACGAAAAAGCTAGGATGGTTTGACCATGCGTGCACTTCTGCACACAATAAGTTAAAGAAGGGCTTGAAGGAGTCGCCTAGGAATAACACAGAAGTACAAAACTGTAGGCGGGCTTATAAGCTAGCACTAAACATTGCAAAAAGGTTCTTAAAGAGGAGGCTTGGGACCGTCTGCAGGAAGCAAGCCAGAATAAAGATTCTGAGTCATTCTGGCATATTGTAAACTCTCCCTTCTGCTGTGACGATGATAAACCCAGAATAGAGGCAGCAATTACAGAACAAGAATGGGTGGCCCATTTTACGAGATTATATATGGATTCCGCTGAAAAGGACCAAGAGAACTCCGTGGCCGGCATGAGAGATATCTCCCCTGGGCCTACTCCGGTGTGGAAGTATTTTGATTTTAGCTTCACACTGGTGGAGGTGATTCGGGCAGTTGGAGCTAGCATGGGAGGGAAGGCTCCTGGCCCCAACGGGATCCCGATTGACATTTTTAAAGGCAACATTGATCTCTGGGGGCCTCTTCTGACCCTGGTCTTTTTGGAAAGTTGGTTTTCCAGCATCCTAGTCGAAATCACATATTGTGCCTATATTTAAAAAGGGTGACTGTAACTGTCCCGCACACTATAGACCCATCTCCTTGCTGGACTCGCTGGTCAAGGTGGTGGGTTGTATTGTGCTGGACAGTTTGCAGGAGTGGGCAGACTGTAACAATATTCTGTCTGACTTCCAATATGGCTTTCGCCAGGGTGTTGGGACCACAGAGCAGGTCATCAACTTAAACTTGCCAGTGAGCAAGTACACACAAATAAAAGGGGGCAACCTGTTCCTGGCGTTTGTGGATTTGACCTCCGCATTCGGCTGTGTTGCCTATGATAAACTCTGGTCTATTATGGCCTCGATGGGCGTTGACCGTGCCATCGTCAACTTCCTCAGATATTTGTATTCAATGAGCTCTGCCAAGATCCGATATGGTATGAATGGTGAATGCATAAGCCCTGTTGACATTAAGAAGGGGGTCCGTCAGGGTTGTGTGCTCACGCCGTTCTTATTTAACTTGTATATCAATGGCTTGGGCAGCACCAATGTGGACTCCTGTATCGATCTGCCCCAAATCGGCAATAGGCCAGTACCAATATTATTGCATGCGGATGACGCGGTACTTATGGCCCGCATCCCTAATGCCCTTCAGCATCTTTTAGATAAATTTGTAAATTTTATGGAGAACCTGGGTCTTTTAATCAACATAGGTAAAACGTACATTATGAAAGCTGGTCGAAAGCTAGCCAAGGGACGCAAGATTTTTGTAGGAAATGAGATTTTACCCCAAACATCAACTTTTTCATATTTGGGAATCCTATTCGATAGTAATGGTAACTGGAAAAGTGCAGTGAAATCGAGAAGAATGCAGCTCCTCAGATCAATTGCGGGTCTGAATAATTTTTCTAGGAAAATGGGACGTAAATCTCCCAGGGATATGATGAGCAATTATAATGCCAAATGCCGATCAGTAGCGATGTACGGCTCTGAGTTGTGGGGACACGTAGATGTCGATTCCTTACAGCTAGTAGAAAATGGGTTTCTTAAAAATCTTCTGGGGCTCCCAACCAGTTGCTCAAACTTTGTGTGTCATGCAGAGTTGGGCGTAACTTATTTAAAAGATTTAATAAGGGTGCAGCCAGTGCTCCTGTGGCACAAGCTCTGGACATTGGACCAAACGGGCTTTAACAGAGCCATTGTACAGGACTGTTGTGGTGCCGACCATGCATTGAAAATTCCATGGCTGAAGTACATAAAGAATTTTATGCAGGATATTTGTCATTCTGAATATTGTGATAATCCTGAATCTTTGCTGCATACATCAAGAGCATCTTTGAAGAAAATATGCCTGAACAACTTAGAGGAAAAGAGATTAACATCGGAACTTGTGAATCCCACCGTACAACATAACCAAATGGTACTGACCTGTTATACGATGCAACCGTATTTAATTGGTGTTTTAAATGCTCAACATAGATTTGTATTGACACATTTTAGTTTAGATATTTTTCATCGTTTGACAACCTTTCTCACCACCAACAACTGGTCTCGTCAATTAATATGCTGTCCTTGCGACCAGATCTCTAAACAATCAACTATTCATGTACTGTTTTTCTGCAAATTTTATACAGACCTAAGGATTATTTTTATAAAGCCTCTAATAAAATCGTTACATTTTAGACCGTGCAGACCAGCCTACTTATACCTACAATTACTCCCGGACTTGTTTACATGTGTGGTAGTGGCAAGATTCTTGAGGTCTGTTAATACTCAAAGGAAGTTTTTAACTGCCCCGTTTTAAATCGGCAAGCATTTTTACTGTACCTGTTTTTTTCATGATTTGATTAACTCTTCCCATTTTCCAATTTGTACTGAACTGTAAACTTTTATGATTCTTTGTCTGAATCGAATAAAGGTGAGTTGTTTGTATTGTATGCATCAGACACACCAGCTAAGCAATGCTACTAACTGTTGGGTTTGTGGCAAGATTCCTCCTCATCAGAACATAAAAGGAATCCCGTTGTCACCACTGCCATTCTCTCACAATGGCTCATGCCCAGCTTGGTTCAAACTTCTATATGCCTGTAATGAACAAAGTCTGTTATCCCGATGAGGAAGGGGACCCACAAGCCAAAGGAACTGTATGGGAAATGGAGGAGTATCGCAGAGGAAATTCCTCCACACGTTATGTTTCCCCCAACACTTGAACGGCCAAGGGTAACGGGCCTTTTGTCATCGGTGTTATTAGAGTCCGAGTAAATCTTTGTGTTAGCAGTTTTGGTAGTATCCCAGTGGGAAAAGGTGACTGTACCACAGTATTGAACATTACTGGAACGAACAAAAGCAGTTTTCTATCCTCGCACAACACTTATTTCATTTGTGGGAGTAAAGGCTACTATCATCTACTAATTGGATGGTCCGGAACATGCTACGTGTCCTTCTTGTTTCCACCTGTGTTCCTAGCCCCTGCATCTTCTCATAAAGATCAAAAACTGTTTAATGACATTTCCTTGAACCGATTCAAAAGAACTATAAATAATGTTGAAGTGGATCAAACCGACACTGCATTACAGCAATATGTTGACTTTAATTTGGTACTCTTTTTCTTTGTTGGTGCGGCTTTGAATAGCAGGAAAATCAGGTGCTTACAAATGTCCAAAATGTAAATGCCTGATTAGCAATAGACCGAGAAGTTAGCGATATGATGCTGATCGATATACATGATATTTATCCTACCCCTTTTAAAGCATAAGAAAATGTCTTAGCTTATGCCAAAAGGACCATCGGTGGAAAACGTGTAATATTTTACTTGGCATAAGCTGCAGCCATTTTGGCTGTGGTGGCCCCCGTAATTCTCCCGTCCTCTGCTGCTAGTCTTTTTCTGCCTGTGCTAACTATTTTAGTTAACTTCCTGACTCAGCTAAAAGCAATGTACGCGCTGAGAGTTTGTAGCTGCCAGTACACTTGTTAACTGTCAATCATTTCTGCACCATAAGCACTCCTGCTCCCTCTCCCACTTTGCTGAGCAAGTGGTTATTCATCTGTCCTTATATGCAGAAAACCATTTACAAAACTATTTCTGTTCACATGCTTACTGAGCAGAAGACCTGTGTTGTGTGACTTCAGTGTACTACCTCCTCCAGCACTTGACAGTGCTATGTGGATGTGGTCCCACTCATGAGTGATTAAACTTGTTATTTGTTCCTACTCCAGTGCTGATCTCTGCTTTGTTGGTTTTTGAACCCATGGACAAAAGGGTGACCCTGCACCAGTGTACCCCTAAATAGGTGTATTTCTACAATGTGGGTGTGTGAGTGGTTATGTTGGTGTGTGAGTAGCTGTGTGGGTGTGTGAGTGGCTGTATGGGTCTGTGAGTGGTTGTATGGGTCTGTACAGTGGGTGGAGAAAGAGGATCGGGCCTCAGACGAGCTCTCAGCAATCCCGCTATGTGGGAATTAGTGGTGGTAATGGGAGGTGATCTTGGCCCCTAACGACCCTCCGCATCCACAGAGATTTCGTTCTCCAACGAGTAGTGAAACAGGAGATGCATTTGCTGAGTGGTGGACGAAGAGGGCTGGCCTCAATTAGCTCTCAGCAATCCCGCTGTTTGGGAAGTAGTGGTAGTAGCAGGAGGGGTTCTTGGCCCCCATGCACCCTCAGCATCCAAAGGTACTTTATCCCCAACGAGTAGTGCACAAAGACATTTGCAGAGCGGTTGAGAAAGGGGTCAAGCCTCCAAGCTCCGGTGTGTTATCGTGTTATTTTTGCAAGATAAAGCCCTGGAGATGTGGTGGTCCCCGGTGCCAAAAATAGCAATGGGAGGGAGGCCGCGTGCGCCTTTCTTAATTCTAAATTGACAAAAGAACGCGTCTCGTCCGCGGTCTTGGTCACCTGACCCTTGTACTGGTCAGTGTCCCTTTATAGCTACATGTGTGGTCAAAACATACCACGTGACCGTCTTCACAGACCTAAACAAAATACTCTCTTGTTTTTAAGTGAAACATGTACCATCATTTCAGTAATTTTGGATATTCTTATTCTCTGAGTTATGTATGGCATGTGCTTATGTATAAGTGACGCGATCTTTATTTCACCTGCTCTTGTTTGTTACTCGCGCTTTCATTATGGGTCTAGTGACCAAGTGTTAGCTACTTTGGTTGTATTTTGGAATATTTGTGAATTTTGATGGTGTCCTGACCAAGTGTATGTTTGCAGCGCAATGTACATTATGGTAGTCTAGTCTATTGTTTCAGCCAATTATAGGTATAGTACCGGATTAGCAAAAAATGATGTGTATAGTGCATTGTGTGTACTCTATGGTCTGACTAGATATGAACTATCAATGAGTGCCGAATGGGTGGGTCGATCTTCCACTCTGGGTGCTCATAAATTAATTGCTGGTATGTGCAATCCTCGAGCGTCATTCACGTCCCCTGTAAAGAAGAGTACAAGCACATACATGTTATGCGATGTCATGGAAGCCATTCTACAGACATTACACCATTTTGCCTTATTCACCGTTCATCCATTGTAACAAAACATTGCATTATTCTGGTTATACAGTTCAGAATATCCTATTGGGTTGCAACTAGGGTTCGTGAAACTATAGACAACTAGTGGGAAAGGGTGAGCTGGTGTGTAGGGACAAAGGGGAAAGGAGGGGAATAGGTGCGTGAGGCTAGTTCTAACTGATTCTGCTGGCAGTGTAGTCTATCATAAATGAGAATTCATTTCTTCATCTAAATTTAACCCTCCGGGAAATTTGCTGCCTGCTTCCAAAATGAACCGTGACTCCAATCTGCGGAGAGCTCCCACCCTGTTGCCTCCTCTGGGGTTCAGGTTTATACTGTTGAGTCCAAAGTATTTAGCTTTGGTCCAATCCCCATTGTGTTTGGCTGTGAAGTGTCTGGCTGTGCTGTAACTATGGTCTTTGTTGGTAATTGCTCTCCAGTGTTCGAGAATTCTCTTCTTAACTGGAAACGTGGTTGAGCCAATATACCACAAGTTGCAGGGACAGACTATGACATAAACCACAAATTCGGCTTGTCACATTATGAACTTGGGAATTTTCCATGTGGCTTTAACTAGTCTAAGTGTGGTCTCCGTTACATTTTCGCTATGTTTGCATGCCTTGCAGTTATCACATCTACGAAAGCCATTGGCTTGTTTGAGCCAATTAGACTCCTTGGTTTGCAGGTGGCTGTGTACCAAAATATCCCTCAACGAGGTACTCCTCCTGTATGTTATAGAGGGATTCGGTCCTATTTCGTTCCTCAGTATAGGGTCCTGCCTTAAGATCCCCCACCTGTTTTATAAAATCTTGCATAGATGTGTTGCCTGACTGCTGTATTTTGTGATAAAGCGTACCGGTTCAGAACCTCCCTGTTTTCTGTCAGCTAGTGTTGTGGTTCTATGCCTGGGATCTACTCTTTGTGGATCTTTCGCTCTCGCTTCTGCTTGTTTTAGTGTTTTAATGGGGTAGCTTCTCTCTCTGAATCTGGCTTTCATGTCTCTAGTAGTCTGTTCATATGCTGTTGGAGTACTGCAGTTCCTTTCTGCTCTGAGGAACTCACTATATGGGATTCCCCACCTGAAGCTGGGCGGGTGGCTGCTGCTTTCATGTAGGATAGAGTTCCTGCGGTCCTTTTTCTAAACAGGTTAGTGCTAATCTTACCTCCTTCAACTGATAGTTTTAAATCTAGGAAGTCTATAGTCTCCTTGTTATAATTTCTCGTAAACTTCAAATTCACATTATCATTCAACAAGTCAATAAACAGATTCATTTCCTGCTCATTCCCCTCCCGCACAAAGAAAACGTCATCTATGAACCTCAGCCATTTGTATACATTTAGATACCATTTTTCCGTGCGGTCGTTCCACAGCACCGCTTCTCCCACCAGCCTACCATGAGATTGCCATAGCTGGGGGCGAAGCAGGTGCCCATGGAAGTCCCCTGTAGTTGTCTGTAATGGTTCTTCCCAAATATGAAAACCTTTTCTTTTAAACAAATACTTTTAATTTCCATAAGCATATGTGTATGTTGGAGCAGATTGATGTCTCCTGTTTTTGAGGAAAAAATTGTACGCTTTCAGTCCATTCTCCTGTCTGATGCTTGTGTAGAGTGACTAAGCTAACAAGCCAGTTGTTGTCAGTCCTGATTATGTCTTTGATCTTAGTCAGGAAGTCGTTGGTATCTCTAATATAGGATTTAAAGTCTTTGACATATGGTAATAGAAAATGGTCAACAAAAGTCGACGTCTTTTCAAGGAGACTGTTTTTAGAGGATACTATAGGTCTCCCTGGGGGTTCATGGGGAATATATATATATATATAAATATATATATATCTCCTCATATATCCTCGTCAGTCTCCTGGCACCTATACAAGGTTTGATGAGCGCAGCATGGACATTACATGCCCCACAATGCAGTGGGAGAGAACTGATCTATCAGCAGGCGGCATGAGTGATTTAAATGTATGCTCATGCCACTGGAGAACTGAAGTGATCAGCCTTTGAGAAACGCGTCAGGCCGCACCACAAGAGCTGCATGGTCCATGAGGTATTGCTGGTCCTGGAGTTCTCCCCAACCTGGTGGGCAACCTTGGAGTGTGTGTGTGTATGTATGTATATATATATATATATATATATATATATATATATATATATTCACTGAAAGAAACATAAGTTTCAGGGGCGTTATAGTTAGCTGGACATTTCCCTCGTACAAAACCCTAGAAATTCCCCCGTTATAGTTAGTTCAGCTAACTATAACTCGCGCCCCCGCAATGCACTGCTGAGGACGTCACATATTACATCACTCATGACCTGGTCAGTGACATCACTGATGATGTCATCCATGTGATACATTAGTGCATCTTCTCACACCCTTTGATATACTCAATCAAAATTTCAGACGTCCATTCTCAAAACCATAGATACTCCAATACCAATAACCACATACCAACTCATTGACTCTTAGATCTACACACACATCCACTCACTCACCTGTACAGTCACTCATACTTACAGTCACTCAGTAGAGGACTATCATATGCATTTATACACCTACATAGTCACTCACACACCACCAATCATCCATAGAGGTACTCTCACACCTAGTCAGTCATGCAAATAATTAATCACACTCCCATTTACTCACCTATACAGTTATACACACACAAGTTCACTTACTCATAAAAATAGTACCACATTCTTACGCTCTTATTCAATCACTGATACAAGCACACACTCGTCCATACAGCCACTCTCACAATCACACACTCTCACATATACCCACTTATATAATCTTACACACATATATACTGCCTTTCACATATGTAGTTACTCACTCTTAGTCACTCAGTAGAGGACTATCATATGCATTTATACACCTACATAGTCACTCACACACCACCAATCCTCAATAGAGGTACTCTCACACCTAGTCAGTCTTTTTTTTTGTTGTGAAAAACCTTTATTATTCGCAGTTGCATCATCTTACAATGTACATTCACCATCCAAGGTGTCGAATCAGTTAGACAATAAGCACACGTTACCAGATGGTAGGACACAGCCATTCAGCCGGCAACCCGGAGGTCCGGCGGCATTGTGCAAGTTGACTTTTGTACAGGAATTAGGTGCGTACATTGTTGACAGGTAGGCCTATCGTGCTTTTCGGTGTTTTGTTGTGGTGTTCCTTATGCGCGTTGTCAACAATAGAGGGTGGCGCTGCGTTCCAGCCCACACCGCAGCTATTTCGGTTGCCACCCATGCCCTTAGTTTAAGTCGTACAGGACACCGTGGTTACCCCCAAGTGCAAAGGCCTCCGGGCAGCTTAGCGCCAGCGTCGTGCTCAAAGTGTAGGCTGGAGCGCGACAAGAACAGTTCGGTATAGCTCACTGTGACATATATGGCAACACATATATCCGGCGAGTCCAGCTTGCGGCTGCGCAGTTCAAGTCTATATGTGTGTTACGTGGCGCGCATCCGTCCCTCCAGCGCTGTGCCCCTCAAGCCGCTAAGTGTCTGGGCACACCTGGTATGCAACACAGTGCGCTCTGGGCAAGATCGTTCTACACTTTCTGGGCGTATCCGTCCCTCGCAGGGAGTGTGCACCATCGCTGCCTCATCAGTAAGCGGGGCGCGCTAGGTAGGGTATCGCCTCGGGGGCGCCGGACGACGCATCATTCGCCTGTTATCTGCGGTTAGGTAGGGATCCGGTGAGGGAATTTAACCAATAAACAAACTGTTCCCTGTGCATGTGCGGTGATAGGGGGAATCGATGTTAGGGTGGTAAACTCAGGCAGGGTCGAGGGGAAGGGGGGGAGGAGGGAGGAGGAGATCATTCTGCATTGGAGCGGGAGGGGACATCAACTGTCGAGAGGGGCACGGCGGGACCACGCGACATACGCGGAAAGCAGCAGGCCAGAGGGGGGGGGGGAGGGGGCTGTCAGGAAGGCTGGGATCCCATAGCACCGGTGTCCGCACCCATTTTCCCCATGTATAGGGCGCTCCTCTGCGCCAGAGAGGGGGCGGCTGGGTAGAGTGGAGTGGTCATGCCTTCCCGTCCGGGCCCGCAGCCGGGCACCGTGCGCGTTGCTTCAGACTGCGGCGGCAGCAGTCGCTGTGCGCTCGCCATGTTTGCGCAGCGATTAATTCCCGGCAGCGGTCTCATGTAGGGTAGAAGTAGGGGGCACCAGGGGGTCACACCTAGTCAGTCATGCAAATAATTAATCACACTCCCATTTACTCACCTATGCAGTTATACACACACAAGTTCACTTACTCATAAAAATAGTACCACATTCTTACGCTCTTATACAATCACTGATACAAGCACACACTCGTCCATACAGCCACTCTCACAATCACACACTCTCACATATACCCACTTATATACTCTTACACACATATATACTGCCTTTCACATATGTAGTTACTCACACATGTACCACTGAGATATACATTCTATCACTAACGCACCCATACATACTCACCCAACCATACAGTCCATCACAGATGCACTCTTAAAACCATGCACCCATAGAATCACCCACTCACACATGTATGCACAGAGTCACACACCCCACCCACACAAACACTCAGGCACCCATACAGATACTCAGACAACCAATCAATAACCCATAGAGACACTCATATAGCAATTCACAAAACCATGCAGCCGCTTATACACCAACAGACAGACATATACAGACATTCACACAGTTTAGTCACTAGTCTGCAGTAAGATACGTTTAATGACTCACTTATAGAGTCAGTCACGCACCTACTAAATCATCCATTCACACACTTATACACCCACTCATTCTTCCATAGGTTTTTCCCTATATATATATTAAACATATTTAAAATTTACAGAAACACACACTCACTAGATGATGTCATCAGTGATGTCATTTCAGATGTCATCAGTGATGTCACTGACCATGTCATGAGGGATGTAATATGTGACGTCATCAGCAGTGCATTGCGGGGGCGCGAGTTATAGTTAGCTGAATTAACTATAACAGGGGAATTTCTAGGGTTTTGTACGAGGGAAATGTCCAGCTAACTAGAACGGCCCTGAAACCTATGGTTTTTTCAGTGAATTTCAAAGGTTTTTTAAATGCTAATTCCCATCTATAACTTATCTCTAAAGGTATCCTGTTTAATGATTTTCATTGGATTTCTATATTTTTCAATTTGTGTGTCAATTTCATTAATTATGTTTTTTTGAAATTCTTTTTTAACACTATTTTTTTAACCTATTTTTTCATTTAAATCTTTTCAAAATTAAAAAATGTTATTTGTTTTTATTGGGTTTATCAAACATATATTTTTTTATATTTTTAAAAATATTTTTTTAACTATATGTTCAAAACTTTATTTTATATATTTTTTCCCATGTGTTTTGGATCCGCGCACCCTATGTGCACCGTTCCCGATCCCTACGCGATAGCATCCGCGCCTGGTATGCATTGGGTACGTGTTTAGTGCGCGATCGCAATGTGACCGGTACGCGACTCCCAGCCTATACGCGACACGTTCGATGTACGTAACGCGACATTTACGCGCTTCCGCGATGCGTCAAATGCGTGTATGACGCGGTAGGTGCGCGGATCCCGCGAAATATTTAACATTTAAAAAAACAATAATATATGTATTTCATGTGAATATTAATTGAAGACAAACTCTAAACTAGTCTTAAAAGTAATATATTTTTACATCTAATCCTATATTTCTTTTTAATTCAATTTCGCGGATGCGCGCTGGGTGCGTGCTGCGTAAGCGCAGGGTGTGCGGATCCCATGTGACCTGCAAAAAAAGAGATTTGATTGGTTCATTACACTTCCTGTTCTAACTATTGAAAGACCCCACCCATTTCAATCATTCTTCTTTCACCTTCTTTGGAGGAGCATCTCTTTGCAGAGAAGAAGATTTTTTGGACTAAGTTTACACTTAGCTCTAACTTTTTTCTCCAAAAAATGGCTTCAGGGCAGCAGGCATCACCTGCATCACCTCATACTTCTGAGGATTAATTTTTGGAGGAGCCAGCACGCACACCACGTTTTTCTTCAGTGGTGTGGAAATTTTTTACTTTTCCCGAGGGGCAAACGAAGACTAATGCCACCTTGGTCACGTGCAAAATTTGTAAAAAAAAAGTGCTGTCTTGAGGGAATCCGACAAAGAAATACTCATGCGGGACAGCCAGCATGTTGAAGCACCTACGGACCCTTCATCCTGTCAATCTTGCACAGGAAGAATGCCGACGGATGAGAGACACTCCTGCGCCTTCCACCTCATCTCAGCTGAGCACTTCAAGAGTGCATCCGTCAGCCCAAAATTTGGACATCTGTCCTCAATTTAAATTTTTAAAAGTGCTCTGCACTAAGTGCAATGCGACTTTGTGCTACGGGGAGCAGTCGATCGATCTGATCTGCCGCCGGCAAGAAAGTCACCATTGATAGGTTTTTTTTTGTTCCCTGAAGTTCATTGTTTTGTTCCACCTGTGTTTTTTGTTGTTGTTTTTTTTCCAGAAAAACCAAAAAAATCACAAAATCGTTGGAAAAACCAAAAAAAAAATATGAAAGAAGATAAAAAAAAGTTCTTCTAAGAACTAACTTTCCTGGTTTAAAAAAAGAGCTACATTTCTCTGTTAGTGTGTGAAAGTTTAGATGAATGTATGTGTAGTACGTAATTGAATGAATGCATTAGTAGCGTATGGTGAATGTATAAGTGCAGAACTATGAGGAAGTGCTGCAGCATCACACAGTAACCTCTTTAACTGCAGTGTGCTGTAGTACTTCTGAAGCACAGGGATGCAACATATGTACATAAATATGTTGCAAATCTATGCTTCTCTCTGCACGGCTGCTTAAACTGCAGCCATGTGGTGACACAGGCACCCTTGCACCATAGTGCAAGGATATCGGTGTCATGTGCTGTTTGTTTTTCTGCAGGAAGACACACCTTCCTGCACAAAAACAATGAGAAAATGCATTTTTCTCCTTCAATGTATGCTGAACATTTTAGCATGCATTGAAGATATCAAAATGTGGAGAAATGAAAACAATTCTCCTTGTTGTGCTTTCCTACACCAATTTTAGAATGGTGCAGCATTCACACACATATCGAGATTTATAATTTCTGATCAATCTAGAGATGTGTCTTGTTCTTTGAGTATTCAGTGCAATCTTACACAACAACACTTCTAGAACACCCTTTCAACGCAAAGTGGTGTGTATGATGAGGTTGTATTTACATGGAGTGGAAAAAGTACACAGAGTGCCTTTTCCTCTCTTTGTAAATATGAAAGAATGTCTGTTTTAAAATTCCTTGCGAATGATAGAAGGTAAGCACAGAGTTTTGTCTGCAAAGATGTTCAAAGAAGAATGATTGAAATGATTGCGGTCCTTCAATAGGTACAATGGGAAATATTATGAACCCCTCAAATCTCTTTTTTCTTTGCAGGTCACATGATATCTGATTATGGTCAGATTTCAAAAATACATAGGTACAGAGTGTTTTTAGAAACGTGTTTCAACTTTGTAGCTTCTTGCAGACCTCCTCAGTCTGCATATTGAGACTTAGTTAAACTTAACTTCACAGTAATTGGAATAAAAAATTGTATACATTTTTTTCAGATTTTCATTGCAATCAAAATTGATATAAATTGCTTATTTTAAAATTTGGATCTGTGAAAGAAAAGAAAAAAAAAAAGTATAACATGTAATAATAAATTTTTTACAACACAGCATCATTTCCACCAAGTAATTTGTTTGCCTTTTTTGCTGTTCTCAGAATATATTGAATTTCACTAGAAATAGTGATTTCAATCGTACTCATCACTTAACAGCGGGCAAAAAAAAAAAACTATCAAAGATTGTTAAAAAAAACCCAACATGCTATTCTCAGTAAAATACCAGAAAATACAAATCACACATATATGAAAAGCTTACGGCTTACAACATTTTATAACTTTAACTTATAAAAACTGTAAATATTGCCGCTTTAAAATATTTACCGAATCAATGACCAAAAAGTCCATAATTCAAAAATATACCTTTCATTGAGGCCAAATGGTATTTTTGCACTCCTTCTTTATGTAAATTGTCCAATGGTAGTCCTAATAAATTATAATAATAAATTCCTCAGAGAATGAATTATCTTCCTAAAACTTAGACTTTAAAAATATTAGGTAGGAATTTTGTAATTGCCTAGGCAAACGTTGTTGAAAAACCAACTGGGAATCATTACAAAGTGTCCAGCCTTTGTCACATTTTAGATAGGCAGTGTAATGTCCAGATGTGGTGGAAGGACCATCATGGAAAATTTTAGCAATTGCTACAAAAGTCCTTCCTGATAGTTGTGCTGCTACAAATTGCTTTATTAAAGGCTGTTGAAACGCGAAGGGGGAACGAACTCCTATTAACCTGAGTCCGGCTGGTGCTGCTGGTGTCCCGCGGCGGTTCCTCGGCGATCGCTGCCGTCACTGTATCGCCCCGGTGTGGGCAGACTACGATTCCCAGGCGCCCTAGCGCCCCACACACGTCACCCAAGCGCCCGGAAGCGCTTAAAAGAACGCCGCTCCTTTGGTGGAGCGGGAAGGCTGTTGAAACGCGAAGGGGGAACGAACTCCTATTAACCTGAGTCCTGCTGGTGCTGCTGGTGTCCCGCGGCGGTTCCTCGGCGATCGCTGCCGTCACTGTATCGCCCCGGTGTGGGCAGACTACGATTCCCAGGCGCCCTAGCGCCCCACACACGTCACCCAAGCGCCCGGAAGCGCTTAAAAGAACGCCGCTCCTTTGGTGGAGCGGGAAGGCTGTTGAAACGCGAAGGGGGAACGAACTCCTATTAACCTGAGTCCTGCTGGTGTCCCGCGGCGGTTCCTCGGCGATCGCTGCCGTCACTGTATCGCCCCGGTGTGGGCAGACTACGATTCCCAGGCGCCCTAGCGCCCCACACACGTCACCCAAGCGCCTGGAAGCGCTTAAAAGAACGCCGCTCCTTCCGCGTCGCGGGACGCGCGCGGGCGGGCGCCGGACGAAGCCCGGACAAAGGGCGGGCCCTCTACGGCCCTCATCGGCAGGAGGAGGCAGGGGCAGGGCCAGAAATGCTACAGGATTCATCTTCGACATCATTTCTGAAGTAAGCCTAGCCTATATAAAATCTTACGTACAGTTGTTTATGCATTCTTCCCTAATATTTGACATATTATAAGCCATGCCTAAAAAACTTGTTGGAGCTCAGCAAAACAAGACTAACAACTATCTTGTTCAGACCGTACAGAAGATTAATATGCAAAGGAGAGAGTCATTGGGGCTGAGCCAATCTCCTGACTTGCTTTGCCTGTCCCCACCTACACTTGCTACTACTTTGACAGATGAAATTATTACGCAAGATGTTTTCAGTGCAGCCACGATTGCTGACATTGCTTCCCAAGTCATACCAGATATCCCGGACAATGTAACCCCGGCTTCTGAGGGCTCGCCCGCTGAGGGCAATGCAGATAATTACAATGATATTGATTCTGATCAAGATACACAGTCTCAGGTCTCTGCTCTTGATCATTCCGCTATAGGTCATGCAGTCAGACCTAAGCGACAATGTACTAAGATTCCTCTAAAGCGGGGTGGTTTACGCTCAGGGACTAAATGGAAGAGGGCTAACATCCCAAAATGTACACAAATGACTCACGCTGAGGATCATTCTACCTGTTCTATTGAAGAAGCCCTTTTCGATAAAATCGCAGACCTGATTGAGACTAAAATCAACACCATTGTTAAACCTCTCATATCCAAGATTTATGAATTGCAAGCAGAGGTTAAGAAGCTGGGTGGTCACCAAAATACAGTCGCAAGTGGCATTGAAAATATAACTACGTTAGTTACTCTTTTGGGCAAAAATTCTGAGGGATTTGTCGCCGGAAAGGATTTGGGTGTTGGTGAAGGAACTGAACTGCTTGGGGAGAACCCATCGCCATCAACTTTGACTGCTTTTATTGAGGGCTCTGCGCTACCATGTCCTCTAACAAACCCAACCCCTGCGGCTAACATTCCCCCAGTACAAACACAAGCACAAGCCCAAACTTTCACTACGGATCCACTGCAATTTATTGTTGAAGCCACACCTGTGGTTTTAGTCCTCGCAAATGTTCCTCCGTTGGAAAGAGGCACGGTGGAAAGTTCTAATTCACTGTGTAGCAAAGCCCTACATTGGCTAACTGTCAACATGTGGCTAGCTTCAGGGGGTCAGCATCATCTAGCAAGTGTAATTAAATCAGCAACTAGGGTTCCCTGGATGGGAAACCGGCCAAAAAAATTTAAAGGTGACTGTGTGGCTGTGAGCTTTTCAAATCGGCATGTTCTTCCCAATATTCTTGCAAACATCTTTCCTCCCCAACGAAGACAAGGCACTGTGGTCCCCCTCACTTTGAAATTCTTTTATGGGGAACAGCGGAACGTATCTATTGCAAGGACTCCTGCCCCAGGGTGGAACACCAATTGGAATTTTCACTCCAGTTGGGAACAAGATTTAAGGAACAACGCACCAGTTCACCGTCATCAACCCATTATGCTTAACCCCGTCATACAGCCCTTAGAACTGTTTAACCGCTTTGCGCCACTTTCTCTTATGGACCAAAATGATTGACTTTTGCCAAGTCAAGCCAAAGACGCAAAGGGACCACATTCTGCTTTTGGTTTGTCAGCTCAGTCCTCTGCAGGCGATAGGGCCTGCAGAATTATGAGCTGGAATATTGCGGGACTTAGATCCAAATTTAAAGATAAAATCTGGTTGGACAAAATCAGGAATTATGATATTCTTGCTTTTCAGGAAACTTGGGAAACGCTAGATTGCTTGGCCTTAGACGGCTATTCTCATTTTTTTGTACCTGCAGTTCCCAGTAAAGCAGGAAGAGCAAGGGGCGGGTTGGCTGTATACATTTCACTTGATGTCAAAGGTAAACCTAGACATATTAAGTCTAAATCTAAAAATTGCTTAGCGGTTGAACTGACTTCATCAAATTGTAACTCTATTTTACTTGTTAATTTTTATAATTCCCCGACCAGTCAATTTCCTAACGAGCACTTGCTATCCCTAGAGGATCTCTTATCCACTCATATTGAGAACAGTTGCTACGCGCACGAGGTGATCCTTATGGGAGATTTTAACATTCATCCTTGCCAGGCAGGCTGTCAGAGGGAAACTGAGAAATTTTTTCCTTACTCCTCCTCTCCGCATTTTGAACACACTCCAAGCGGAGAGGTTTTGGAATCGCTCTTGGCTACCCTCAACCTTCATGAATCTGGTACCTGCTCAAATGATTCGAGGCTACCAACATATGTGGGTAATGATTCTGGCACAATTATTGATTATATTTTTGTATCTTTAAGAGTTCTACCTGAAATATTTGTTTATAAGGTAGAAACTTCTGTTTTTAGTGATCACAATTGTTAGACCTGTCAGCCCTTTGGGTGGTCCCTCCTCATCATTATTTATTTTGTCCCACTTTTGCCTCAAACCCTGTTTGAATTTTTCCTTTTTGGGAACCACCAGACTTTTTCGTGTTGCTGCAGATTCAGGGAGCCATTTTAGCTACCCCTGAAACTTCTGTCTGAGGGCCTGGAGCACAAAATGGTGGACACCTGTGACATCACCAGCATCCACTGGAACCTACCAGCACCTTCCAGAAAATTCCAGGAGATTCCAGAACTCTGTGACAGTTGGAGACCGTTTAGAATGTTGGGAGGATAAGAGAGGCAGTTGGCAGTTGGAGCTGGCAGTTGGCACCTGACTGGTGAAGAGAGAGGAGCACAACAGTGAAGGAGGAAGGAGTGAAGCAGCAGGGGTGGAAACTTGTGCCTGGAGTGGGGTCCATAAACCCACCCTTGATACTTGTCCCTACTGATGGATCCCAGCCTATAGCCCTGTGTGGGAAGAAGACAGAAGAAACTTATCCTAAGGACCTGGACAGCAGGAACAGGCCTTAGAACCAAGAAAACAGCAAGATTCTGACCTGAGAACTGGTTTCCCTGGAGTCGGGCGTCGAGTAGCCTGAAGACCTGGAGCCCGAGGTGGAGAAGCGGCGCTGACTGAAGTAGCAGACGTCGTACCCGGAGCCGCCTGAGGTCGTGAGAGGGCGCCGACGGAGGTCGTGAGGAATACCAGAGGTCGAGGAGGAAGTGAACCGAGGTCGAGCGAGCGGCGTCATCGGAGGAGTGAAGTCCGCCCTCCGGAGTCGTCGGAGACCGAGGTAGAGGAGCACCGGAGGTCGGGAGTGAGGATCGCACTCCGGAGACGCCCGGAACCTGTGTGGAGGAGCACCGGAGGTCGGGGGTGAGGATCGCACCCCGGAGTCGCCGGAAGTCGACATCGAGGCCAGGCCGGCTGACGTCATCGGAGCCGAGAGCGCCATCGGACCGGAGCCGCCCGAAGTCGACATCGTGGAGAGACTGCCCGACGCCGTCGAACCGGAGGTCGAGATCGAACCGAGGCCACCGACATCGGACCGGAACCGCCTACCGGCGTCGTCAAAGAACTGACATTGTGCCGAGGCCGCCGAGACCGAACCGGAACCGCCTCACGGCGTCGACACGACTCCAGCGGCGTCGGAACATCAGAAAAAGGGCAGTAAGTGGAGTAGAGGGCGCCTAAGGCCCTGTGGAGACCTGAGAGACTGCTCTAAGGGGCTAGGGAGGTGCTGAAACCAACCTGACTGTGCAAGGGGTGAACTGGGACTAACCTAGAGAGGTTGTGTGGAGAGAGAAAGCCAGGGCACTGGTATTTCCCCCTTTGATCTACCTCAGCTTAGGCCTCAGCCTTGTCCCAGCCAGGGAGTAGCCCCCCTCAAGCCTTCCACAACCCTACAAGCTGTGCCTGGGCCAAATCTGCCCTTAAGAATTGAAGTGTCATCTGATTACATGAGTGTTGCTGTATACTTTTAATTATTTATTGGGGGTACTGTATTTATTGAATTTTTACCTATTTATTGCTGCACTATATTTATAGGTCCACAGGACTTGATGGTGTACAATATTTATTGGTACAGTATTTATTGCCTCAAAGTATTTAATTGTCTGTATATATTGCACTTGTATTTATGCCCTGTTATTTATGATCACCCCTATTTATTTCATCAAACAGCCAATATTTATTTGACCTGCTCTATTTAAGAATCTGTATATTGTGATTGACCTATTTATTTTTCCAATCAGCAACTAAGAGAAAAAGATAAAGAAAGAATATTTTCATAATTTTTACGGTGTAGAGTCGTTTTTGGAACGGATGCACGCATGGTTATTGTATGGGTATATTGTATGCTTAGCACTGTGCCTGTTTCCTGACCACTCGAGCCAAGCTACCACAGTGTGTTCGGGGAGTCCACCACCACCCTGCGGAGTGGGAGTGGGCGTTTCCAACATAAATTGGTGTTCAGTGGTGGGATAGAGCTGTGCCTACATATACTCAACAATAACTGTGGGTAGTCCATAGGCCTACACCGGGAGTTTTCTCACAGCGGCCTTCCTAATTGTGGGTTTTTGTTTTTTCCAAATTTACTCTGGTGGTGGGAGGAGGTATTACTAAAGGTACCACCCTACATTGTTACTGCACAAAACCTGTCCTCTAACCTGAGTGGGCAAGATGGAGTTTGTACTGGAAGATTTAGAAACGTACACTGTGGCCCAACTCAGGGAGTTTTGCCAGCGGGAGGGGGTGTACTGTCCCCCAGGAGCAAAGAAGGGTGCACTCCAAACCAGCTTAAGGGCTTGGGGGGAGGCACGCCGAGAAAGCAAGGCTGAGGAGGAAGACAGGGATGGAGAGCCTGACCCCGAGGGGGCTGAGATGTACCAACCTGAGGTGGGGAACCTGTCAGCAGGGCCCAGGACACTTTCTAGGAAGGGCAGCACTGTCTCTAGCGGGGGCTTATCCAGCGTGGAGTTAGCAGATCGGAGAGAGAAAAGACAGCTCACATGGGATTTAGCAAAGCTGGAGAAGGAGAAGGAGGAACAGAGGTTGGCTCATGAGACGGAGAAAGAGAGGATGGCTCATGAGATAAGACTGAAAGAGATAGAGCTTCAGATCCTAAGAATTGGGGCACCAACTGTTCCTAATGGTGGCAGCCAAATCCAAGAGTCCACCAGGGAACCCAAACCTTACCTGCCAAAGGACATAGTAGCTAGCTATGGGGTGGGTGATGACATCGCCAAGTGGCTAGCAGCCTATGAGGTCTCGTTGAGGGCCCATGGGGTTCCAGTGAAGTACTGGGGAGGGGGATTGTATAAGTACATGCCTCCAGCTGGTAGGGATGCTTTATTGGCCCTCGAAGAGGATGAGCAGACCCACTACCCCGCCATGAAACTGGCGCTCCTCAGAAAGTTTGGACTAACACCTGAAAAGTACAGACAGAAGTTCAGGGGTAGTCACAAACTGGGCACACAGAATTGGGTGGACTTCCTGGACTATGCAAAGAAGGCACTGGAAGGTTGGATTCAGGGCAGTGAAGTAAGGAACTACGAGGAGCTGTTTGACCTAGTACTGAAGGAACACCTACTCGAGAAATGTTTCCCTGAACTGCGGCAACACCTGGTGGATAGCAAGCTGACCAGCCCCCGGAAGCTTGCTGAGGAGGCGGACATTTGGGCCAGTACCCGGGTGTCCACAAGGGGGACTGGAGGGGATACTCAAAAGGCCGGACAGGGCGCCCCCCAGAAGAAAGAAGGAGGGGAAAAGAAAAAGGAGTTCTCCAAAGGCCCCCAAAATAACTTCCAAGGGAAGGGAACAGGATTCACCTCTAAGGCTAACCCACCCAGAAACCCTAATCCTGGCCAGAGTCAGCAGCCAAGGGTTGTCCATTGCTACGAGTGCGGTGGCGTTGGACACTATAAAGGAGATCCGAAGTGTCAGAAACGATCACCCCCTCCCACTGGAGGAAAGCCCCCCGGAGTAGCTAGTGTAGTGCTCGGGGAGGAGATGCCCTTAACTAAGGGAAGGGAGTGGGCGGGTGTCACTTTAGTGTCCCTGGGAGAACGGGAGATGGTTCCTAAGATCCAGGTGCCCGCCAATACCGCAAAGTATGGGCAGTGGATCACCATCAACGGCCAAAGAGGGGAGGCTCTGAGAGACACAGGAGCCAGTATGACTATGGTGCGTAGCCAGCTGGTGTCTCCAGAGCAGGTAATTCCCGATGTACTCCACCCAGCCGCGATGGCTGACGGCAGAACAGGCCACTATCCCGTGGCCGAGGTTCCCTTTGAATGGGGGGGGGTTGCAGGTTCACTTCGAGTTGCCGTAAGCCCTGCCGTGCCAGTCGATTGTCTGCTGGGGAATGACATGGAGCACAACGCTTGGAAGGAGGTGGAATACCGGACTCACACCGAGATGCTGGGTACACCTGACTGGGCCTGTGTTAGCACAAGGTCCGCGACTACCCGAAGAGGGAGTTCATTCCGGCTGGAGCCTGGAACAAAGGCCCAGCCAGCTGCCAGTCAAGGGAAGAACCGAGGACAGGAGGAGCCTGCCTCGGCGTCTCCACCCCGTAGGACGGATAGGCCACCGGAGGTGGTGGACCAGGAGTCTGCGGAGGGGGACGTTACCAACCTGGAGGACCTACCCATCCCGGCCGAGTGGCACGTGGAGGGAGGCCCGTCCAGGGAGGAATTCTGCCAGGGCCAGAGGGAGTGCCCTACCCTTGAGGGGCTGAGGCGACAGGCCGAAGCCCAGGCAGCAGGGAACGTTGAAGGGAACTACAGTGTTTACTGGGAGGATGGCCTCCTCTACAGCGAACCCAAGGCACCCCTACATGGATCGTCACGAGCCTTGGTAGTCCCTCAACGTTATCGAGCCTTCCTTCTGGAGTTGGCTCACGAGATACCATTGGCAGGACACCTGGGGCAAGACAAGACCTTCGCCCGTCTTGTCCCACACTTTTATTGGCCTCAGATGAAAGTGTCGTCCGATACCTACTGCCGGACATGTGTGTCTTGCCAAGCCAGTGGGAAAACAGGGGTGAAGCTGAAAGCTCCCCTGGAACCACTTCCTGTCGTTAGCACCCCCTTTGAAAGGGTGGGCATCGACATTGTGGGTCCATTAGATCCACCAACGACAGCTGGTCACAGGTTTATCCTGGTTCTGGTGGATCATGCCACACGGTACCCAGAGGCAATACCTCTGAGGACCATAACAGCACCTGTTGTGGCTAGGGCCCTGATGGGAATCTTTACCCGAGTGGGTTTTCCCAAGGAAGTTGTGTCCGACAGGGGGACCAACTTCATGTCAGCATATATGCGGGCAATGTGGAAGGAGTGTGGAGTGACCTACCGGTTCACGACTCCTTACCACCCCCAGACCAATGGTCTGGTGGAGAGGTTTAATAAAACCTTGAAAGGCATGATCAGAAGTCTGCCTGAAAGCCTGCGGAGGAAATGGGACGTCCTCCTACCCTGTTTACTTTTTTCCTACAGGGAAGTGCCACAGAAGGGAGTGGGCTTCAGCCCCTTCGAGCTTCTGTATGGGCACCCTGTACGTGGACCTCTTAACCTGGTGAGAGACGGATGGGAAAGAACTCCCAGAAAGCTCCCCCAGGATGTGGTGAGCTACATGCTGGCCTTCCGGAGCCAAATGGCTAAGTTGTGGAAGCAAGCTTCTGACAACTTGGAAGCCAGCCAAGCAGTAATGAAGGCGTGGTATGACCACAACGCTCACCCGGTGGAGTTGGAGCCTGGCCAGAAGGTGTGGGTGATCGAACCAGGAGAGCTTAGTGCCCTCCAGGATCGCTGGTCAGGACCCTTTGAGGTGTTGGAGAAGAAGGGTAAGGCTACCTACTTGGTGGACCTGAAGACCCCTCGTCAGCCCCTGCGGGTGCTGCATGCCAACCGCCTCAAACCCCACCACGAGAGGCCCGAAGTCATCTTGATGATGGTGACTGACGGAGGAGAGGACGTGGAAAGCGAGCCTCTCCCTGATCTGTTTGCGTCTCAGGAAAAGGATGGGTCGGTGGAGGGAGTGATTCTCTCCCCATCTCTAACTCCTGAACAGCAGGAGGACTGTCGCCAGGCCCTGGGGCAGTACTCTGCGTTGTTCTCCCTTGTCCCGGGTAGGACTCACCTGTGCGTCCATGACGTGGACACAGGAGACAGCCCACCTGTGAAGTCCAAGATCTACCGGATGTCAGACAAGGTGAAGGCCAGCATTCATAGTGAAGTCACTAAGATGCTGGAGCTAGGAGTGATTGAACCTTCTAGCAGCCCCTGGTCCAGTCCGGTGGTGTTAGTACCGAAAGCTGCACCACCGGGTGCCCAACCAGAACTGAGGTTCTGTGTGGACTACCGGGGACTGAATTCAGTGACAAAGACTGATGCACATCCGATCCCTAGGGCGGATGAATTAATTGACCGGCTGGGAGCTGCCCAATATCTAAGTACCTTTGACCTTACCTCTGGGTACTGGCAGATCTCTTTGACTGATGGAGCAAGGGAAAGGTCAGCCTTCTCCACGCCCAATGGCCACTACCAGTTCTGTGTGATGCCCTTTGGGCTCAAGAACGCACCTGCCACGTTTCAGCGCCTGGTAAACCAGATCCTCACCGGGATGGAGAGTTTCTCTGCTGCTTATCTGGATGACATAGCCGTCTTCAGTAACAGCTGGGAGGATCACTTGCGTCACCTGCAAGCTGTTCTCCAGGCCCTGAGACAAGCTGGATTGACGATCAAGGCCAGCAAGTGCCAGATCGGGCAGGGGTCGGTAGTGTACCTTGGACACTTGGTGGGTAGGGGAACGGTGCAACCCCTCCAGGCGAAGATCGAGGCCATCATGGCCTGGGAACCCCCCAAGACACAGACTGAGGTCCGAGCATTTTTGGGCCTCACGGGATACTATCGCCGCTTCGTGAAGGGGTACGGTACCATCGTAGCCCCCCTCACGGAGCTCACGTCCAAGAAACAACCTCGACGGGTAGTCTGGACGGAGGCTTGTCAGCAAGCCTTTGAGAAATTGAAGAAAGCCATGTGCGAGGCCCCGGTCTTAAGGGCCCCAGACTTTTCCAGGAAGTTCATTGTCCAGACAGATGCATCAGAACATGGCATTGGGGCAGTGTTATCGCAACTCAACGAAGAGGGCCTGGATCAACCCGTGGTCTTCCTATCCAGGAGACTACTTCCCAGGGAACAGAAGTGGAGTGCAATAGAGCGTGAAGCCTTTGCAGTGGTATGGGCTCTGAAGAAGTTGCGGCCATACCTGTTTGGCTCGCACTTCCTGGTTCAGACCGACCACAGACCCCTTCGCTGGCTGATGCAGATGAAGGGGGAGAATCCCAAGTTGTTGAGGTGGTCTATTTCCCTACAGGGGATGGACTTTCAGGTGGAACATCGGCCTGGAGTGGACCACGCCAATGCAGACGGTCTCTCAAGGTATTTCCGCCTTAGTGATGAGAACTCCCAAGGGGTTGGGTAGCTCTCCCCACTTTCAGCTGGGGGGGACGCGTGTTAGACCTGTCAGCCCTTTGGGTGGTCCCTCCTCATCATTATTTATTTTGTCCCACTTTTGCCTCAAACCCTGTTTGAATTTTTCCTTTTTGGGAACCACCAGACTTTTTCGTGTTGCTGCAGATTCAGGGAGCCATTTTAGCTACCCCTGAAACTTCTGTCTGAGGGCCTGGAGCACAAAATGGTGGACACCTGTGACATCACCAGCATCCACTGGAACCTACCAGCACCTTCCAGAACATTCCAGGAGATTCCAGAACTCTGTGACAGTTGGAGACCGTTTAGAATGTTGGGAGGATAAGAGAGGCAGTTGGCAGTTGGAGCTGGCAGTTGGCACCTGACTGGTGAAGAGAGAGGAGCACAACAGTGAAGGAGGAAGGAGTGAAGCAGCAGGGGTGGAAACTTGTGCCTGGAGTGGGGTCCATAAACCCACCCTTGATACTTGTCCCTACTGATGGATCCCAGCCTATAGCCCTGTGTGGGAAGAAGACAGAAGAAACTTATCCTAAGGACCTGGACAGCAGGAACAGGCCTTAGAACCAAGAAAACAGCAAGATTCTGACCTGAGAACTGGTTTCCCTGGAGTCGGGCGTCGAGTAGCCTGAAGACCTGGAGCCCGAGGTGGAGAAGCGGCGCTGACTGAAGTAGCAGACGTCGTACCCGGAGCCGCCTGAGGTCGTGAGAGGGCGCCGACGGAGGTCGTGAGGAATACCAGAGGTCGAGGAGGAAGTGAACCGAGGTCGAGCGAGCGGCGTCATCGGAGGAGTGAAGTCCGCCCTCCGGAGTCGTCGGAGACCGAGGTAGAGGAGCACCGGAGGTCGGGAGTGAGGATCGCACTCCGGAGACGCCCGGAACCTGTGTGGAGGAGCACCGGAGGTCGGGGGTGAGGATCGCACCCCGGAGTCGCCGGAAGTCGACATCGAGGCCAGGCCGGCTGACGTCATCGGAGCCGAGAGCGCCATCGGACCGGAGCCGCCCGAAGTCGACATCGTGGAGAGACTGCCCGACGCCGTCGAACCGGAGGTCGAGATCGAACCGAGGCCACCGACATCGGACCGGAACCGCCTACCGGCGTCGTCAAAGAACTGACATTGTGCCGAGGCCGCCGAGACCGAACCGGAACCGCCTCACGGCGTCGACACGACTCCAGCGGCGTCGGAACATCAGAAAAAGGGCAGTAAGTGGAGTAGAGGGCGCCTAAGGCCCTGTGGAGACCTGAGAGACTGCTCTAAGGGGCTAGGGAGGTGCTGAAACCAACCTGACTGTGCAAGGGGTGAACTGGGACTAACCTAGAGAGGTTGTGTGGAGAGAGAAAGCCAGGGCACTGGTATTTCCCCCTTTGATCTACCTCAGCTTAGGCCTCAGCCTTGTCCCAGCCAGGGAGTAGCCCCCCTCAAGCCTTCCACAACCCTACAAGCTGTGCCTGGGCCAAATCTGCCCTTAAGAATTGAAGTGTCATCTGATTACATGAGTGTTGCTGTATACTTTTAATTATTTATTGGGGGTACTGTATTTATTGAATTTTTACCTATTTATTGCTGCACTATATTTATAGGTCCACAGGACTTGATGGTGTACAATATTTATTGGTACAGTATTTATTGCCTCAAAGTATTTAATTGTCTGTATATATTGCACTTGTATTTATGCCCTGTTATTTATGATCACCCCTATTTATTTCATCAAACAGCCAATATTTATTTGACCTGCTCTATTTAAGAATCTGTATATTGTGATTGACCTATTTATTTTTCCAATCAGCAACTAAGAGAAAAAGATAAAGAAAGAATATTTTCATAATTTTTACGGTGTAGAGTCGTTTTTGGAACGGATGCACGCATGGTTATTGTATGGGTATATTGTATGCTTAGCACTGTGCCTGTTTCCTGACCACTCGAGCCAAGCTACCACAGTGTGTTCGGGGAGTCCACCACCACCCTGCGGAGTGGGAGTGGGCGTTTCCAACAACAATCCTGTGATTTTAGAGGTTTTAGCTCAAGGAGTCCTGGGAAACAGGAAGATGGACACACTGTGTGCGACAGATCTCGTGCTAAGAGACCAAAACCGGAGGCTCAAATGGGACCAAGTTACTCCAATAACTTTTTTACAGGAAACCATGGCCAAAGTTGCCGGCGAAATTGCCATCTGTTTAGATAATAAAAACCCGAGTGTCACTATGGTCGAGGCCTTTAGTGTTATTTGTCATCAAGTCAACTTAGATTTGACTGTAAAGGCAAAGTGTAATAAACCAAAGGGCCCCAAATGGTTTGATACAAACTGTTCTAAGGCCCATTCAACTCTCCTTAAGGCCCTAAAGCGTAAACCTAGAGACAGAGTGTTGATAGCGTCACTGAGGAAACATTATAACCTCGCTATCAGGAAGAGGAAATCTGAGATAAAAGACGAGGCCTGGAATGATTTGTTACTGCCCGAGATACAGAAAGATAGTGCTAAATTTTGGGCAGTTATAAATCACCCATATTTTGTGGGATTAGACAACCAGAGAGCTGACTGCATTATCCCAGATGAACAGTGGGTGACACATTTTAGCAACATTTATAGTCAAACTCATACCATCATAGAATGTGAAGAACCCCTACCAAAACCGTTAACTCGCATCTCTCCCTTTACTCAGGAAGAGGTGAAACAAGCAATTAAAGATACACTCTGTAAAAAGGCACCGGGGCCAGATGGGGTCCCTGCAGACTTTTTTAAGAGCGCTCCTGAACTTAGCTCAAAAATCTTAACTAACATTTTTAATGCCACAAGGGAATTTATTTTCCCCTCTACCTGGGCAATTTCGACCATTGTGCCAATCTTCAAGAAAGGACATAGGACAGATCCGGCTTGTTATAGGCCAATCTCTCTTATCGACTCGAGTGTTAAAATCTTGGGGAGAGTCCTCTTAGGTAGATTGACCCTGATTTTAGAAAGTAAGGGTATTTTATCTAACGCACAATATGGCTTCAGAGCCAATAGAGGAACCTTAGATCAGTGCCTAAACCTAGAATTAATTTTAAATAAATATGTAGTCGCCAGGGGTGGCTCATTGTACATGGCCTTTATGGACCTCTCCTCAGCTTTTGACCTGGTCAACAGGTCAAGGCTGTGGGGGATCATTTTGGCCATGGGCCTTGACCCCCCTTTGGTCGATTACTTAGCTGAGCTACATAAGGATCTTATGACCTCAGTTAGAGTCACTAGGGAAGGAAGATGTACTTGTCATTTTAGGTCAGAGAGGGGGGTTAGGCAAGGGTGTATACTTGCCCCCCTCCTCTTCACCCTATATATTAACGACCTTGAGGCAGTTATGTCAACATCACATAGTGACATCCCGCGTGCAGGTGAGACAAAGATACCTGTCCTCCTGTACGCGGATGATGCTGTTCTTTTAGCACGCTCTGGAATTGCACTGAACAAACTTCTTTTATCTTTTGGAGTTTTTATGTCATCACTGGACATGAAAATTAACACAGAAAAATCACATGTAATGATCGCTGGATCCGCAGGCAGGAAAAAAAAGTTGCTAACATTTTACTGTGCGGGGAAGGAGGTTAAGAGAGTCCCTTCTTTTCCATACCTAGGGGTGACTTTCGATGAAAAGGGTACCTGGGGCCCCCAGCTTCTGATCAAAAGCAGCGCTGTTGCTAGAGCGGCTGCAGGGCTGCTAGGTTTTGCTAAAAAACTGGGCGCCCGTCCCATGGAAAGCATAATTAAAGTCTATAAAGCAAAATGTTTGTCAGTCGCCCAGTATGGCTCTGTCATCTGGGGATATACTAGCTCTGCCAAAATACAGAACGCAGAGAACAAATTTTTGAGATCTCTGCTTTCTGTTCCCCAATCAACCCCGACCTTTGCATTGCATACAGAGGTAGGCTTGGGCTATATATCTGACACTCTAAAACTAGCCCCAGTGATTGGCTGGTTAAAAACCTGGCTTAACCAGGAGCTTACACTAAATCACATCATTTTAAAAGACTGTTTAGCCCTGGATAGAGCCCTTAATATCCCATGGGTAAAATATGTGAAAACCCAGCTTATTTTAGCAGGCCGGCCGGAGCTCTTTTCATCTCCAGATGGAATAACCCATGAAGATCTAAAATCAGTCAAAAATATTTTGATAAATTTATATGCCCTGGAAAGGGAAGCAATAGAGCTAAAAAAAAACCATGGTAAGGAAACACTGCATGCTTTCCTCTGTTCCTGGAATGGAAACATACCTTTTTTTGGTAACAAATCCTTACCATCGCTTTCTCTTAACGAGATTTCGCTTTGATTTAATTCATTTTATACTGGGCAATTTTAGAACCTGGACTAGACCCGACGACGCTGAACCATGTGACTGCGATCATTTTTCAACACAGGACACGATGCACTTCATCATGTTTTGCGGTCATTACACTGAGATTAGAAAAAGATATTTGCTCCCTATTTTACGCAATCAGGGCTTTATTCAGGTAAAACCAGCCCTGTTGTTTTTGCAACTCCTTCCTAACTTGAAAGTAGCTTTTTCTGTCGCTAGTTTTCTAGTTGCAGGAGCACGTTTAAATAAGCATCGCATAAGGCACAGGCACTTTTATCTTTGAAAAATGAATTTCCTCTCTTCTCATTCTTTTTTTGAATGTGTTGTGTTTTAACAAACCCTTCTTTTTATCTTTTTTAAATATTTATGTATGTCTTATTGTAAAATTTAGTGTTTTTTGTGGTAATTGTTTGTAAAATTTTGTGATCAGATGAAATGGTGATATGTATTTTTGCTCGTTCTTTTATGATTTTTAATAATCGAATAAAGATAATTGACTGGCTTTATTAAAGTATCCAATTTTCTTCGTCAGCTGTACAACGTTGCATCATTAAAATTATGTATTTTCCATATTTTGTTAAGAATAATGTGGATAACATTTCTGATTTACATTGGCTACACTCCCATGTTTTGATTTGCACCTTTAACTAATTTTTTGGAAGACACTGATTTACAGTCTGGTAATGTTAAATACAGAAATCTCTCAGTGTCTACATTGGTGCTACATGTATACATGCAATTTTCACAATGATGTTCCCATTTGTAAGAAAGGCCAACATTTTTTTTTCTATTTCTGCACCTTCATTTTCAAAAATGGTAAGCATATACATGAAAAATTCCTGAGCATCTTGTTGGATATTTTGTGAAAATTGTGTAGAACCAGAACACACATCCAAAACACTACGAACATCTGAAACAGATTGTATTTTACTTGTATCTTTTGTCAACTTTTCATAAACAGAATGCAACAGAGAACAACATCTTTTTGGCCGATTCTGCATAATTTGTTCTCGCAAACCTTCCAGATAAAAAACCACATTGACCACTACATTAGCATAGCAGTTGACACCTGAACTATTTTCAAACTGGTAAACAACAATCTCTTCAACAGTGCAAATTTCTTTTTACCTGCAATCACAACATTATCTTGTTCTTTTCCCTTCTTGACACCTTCAGAACAGATATGCTCTAACCTTCTTTTTCGACCAACCACACGCTTTTCAAATACAGGATATTGACCTAAATTTGGAGCATAAACCCTTCTTAACCTATTATAGTCTTTTACACAGTTTGCATCTGCAGTAACCTTCGTCTCATCAAAATCAATCAAAAACAAACCAGATAATGTTCTGACTCGCAACAAAGCAACATATGCCATACCCTCTTTAAATACGGTAGATCCAATGTTCACCAATGCACTGTCTACACTTAATCCTTGAGATTTATGAATATCCACTGCGTATGCCAGAGAAAATGGAAATTGTTTCCTACGGACATAAAAATCTTTAACAAGCAAAAAACGAACTGAACAACGACCAATTTCTTTAACTTCATCAATCTAATCAAATTTAATTTTTAAAAATTCAATTCCTTCTTTTTTCTGATAATTCACAAAATCCCCCACTTTACCCATTGCACCATTAACTAAACCTTTCTCTACGTCCAAATTACGCCTTAAAATTACCCGACAGTTTACACACGCATATAGTGTCTTTTCTAAACCAGCAGTTTTAGATATTTTTTTTTCTAAACAATCCAGTTTTGATCTCAACTTTCCCGTCAAAATAATAGTGATTCCTTCATGCTGTATTTTATCGATGGCTTCCATTTTTACAATTTCTTCATTTTCCAGTTTCAATAGTTCTTCGTTGAATATGGATGTGGTTTGCCGCCCTCCCAGGGCCTACAACTGACCCTCGTCTTCTAGTTGGTAAGGATGTACTGTAGGAGCAGCTAGGTTTGTTAGGGCGTATTTTTATTAATGGTATAGACAAGGTCGGAACAGAGGCAACTGAGACACCCAGTCAAAATAAAGGAACAAAGAAAAGTCCTCCAGGAAGGTAATTGAACGAAGCCCCAGGTCCGGTGGTCGCTTCCTCGGGTCCCTCTCCTTCCATCCGCTTTACGTCAGCTTCTTAGGGGTTCTCTTGTTAGTGTGGCGTCCCCGGGAAACAAAGGAAACCCAAAACAACCTCCCGTCAGTAACCGGACTTTCATGGGGTGTTTTAAACCCTCCACCTGCTTGTACTATCATCACGGTCTGTGAGGGCGGGGAATCGTGAGGGACAGGTCGGTCCTGACTAGTGCCCTGTTTCAGGTGTCCTCCCTGCTTTCCCCCTCCCAGTCAAGTGCTTTAAATAACTCAGGAAAGGCACTGACCTGAGGCTACAGTCCTCCAGGACTGTAGCATGGGGTGTCTCGGCGTCCTGGTTCCCCGAGGGACGACTGGACACGAGAGCGATGTCGGCTGGAACCCCACGACCCTTCTGCTCTTCCTCTCCGGTGCTCCCTTGCTGCTGTCCGCTACACAGGACTCTCCTCGGGGCTGCTCTGCCTTCTCCCGCTTCTCCGTTCTCCGCCTTGACTCTGGACTCTCCCTTCGCTTCCCTTGATGCCTCTCCCATTTCGTCCGTCCTCGCCTCTCTTGTCCCGGCGCGTGACGTCAGCTCCGCGCCGGCCTGGAGGACTAGAGCGCTTCCTTCCTCAGGGTGGGACTCCGACGCCGCCATCTTGAAGGGCACGGAAGACGAGTCTTCGGCATCGCCCATATTACACTGCCTTTCTCCTCGGGATGGACGATCGGGCCATTCAGAGATAGGAAAACGGGAGAGGTAGTCCACATTACTTTGCAACCGCCCCGGAAGGTGTATAGTCTGAAACGAAAAAGGTTGCAGTGCTAAAAACCATCTCAGTATTTTGGCGTTTGTGTTCTTATTCGTGGCCAACCAGGTTAAGGGTGCATGGTCCGTTAGCAGAAAGAAATGTCTCCCCGATGGGTAATATTGCAGGGATTTTACGGCCCACTTAATGGCTAAGCATTCTTTTTCCATGGTGGCCTATCGGGTTTCTCAAGGGAACAATTTCCGACTTAGGAATAACACAGGTCGCAGAAGCCCTTGGGTATCAGGTTGGGATAGTATAGCCCCTAGCCCTCTATCCGAGGCGTCCGTTTGTAGGACAAAAGATTTCTTAAAGTCTGGACAGGACAAAACAGGGGCACTGCATAGGGCAGTCTTTAGGGAACTAAAACTGTTGTCTTGCCTCTGTCCCCAGTCTACTTCGATCTTTGTAGTTGTGTGTCTAAGCAGGTCCGTGAGGGGACTGGCCAGTTCGCAAAACCTTGGAATAAATCTACGATAATACCCCACTAGCCCCAAAAAGGCCCGAACGTATTTCTTGGTAGAAGGACGTGGAATTTTCTGTATGGCCTCAAGTTTATTGTGTTGTGGTAGAATCGTACCATCCCTGATGGTGTATCCCAGATATTCAATTTGATGTGTCCCAAGGGTGGTTTTCTTTGGATTCAGAGTAAGACCAGCGTATCTCAAGGTTTTAAAGATCTGGTTAAGATGGGTTAAGTGAGTTTCCCAATCGGGACTATATACCACTATGTCGTCCAAGTAGGCGACAGCATAGTCCTAGTGTGCCTTTAACAGAACGTCCATAAGTCTTTGAAATGTTGCAGGCGCTCCGTGGAGTCCAAACGGCATCACCTTAAACTGGTATAGCCCGGAAGGGGTGGAAAACGCTGTCTTTTCCTTGGCTTACTTTGTCAAAGGTATTTGCCAATATCCTTTTGTTAAGTCGATTGTTGACATGACTCTAGCCTCTCCTAATCTCTCAACTAATTCGTCCACCCGGGGCATTGGGTAGTTGTCAAACTTGGAGTGTGCGTTCACCTGGCGGAAGTCTATGCAAAAACGAAGACTCCCGTCTGGTTTGGGTACTAGCACAATGGGTGAGCGCCAGGGGCTGTGAGGTGGTTCGATTATGTCGGCCTTGAGCATTGATTCTACCTCTGCTTCTACAGCCCCTCTCCGAGCCTGGGGTATCCTATATGGTTTGAGGTTCACCACTATTCCCTCTTGGGTAATGATGTCGTGAGCTACTATAGAGGTACGTCCGGGTTTCCCAGAACTCAACCCTGAGTATTGATTCAGCAGATTGTGAACTTGTACCCTTTGTTCGGGGGACAGCCTGGATCCCAACTGGGGTATTTCCTCCTTGGATATCCCTTCGTGCTTCATGCATATATCCAAGGGTTTATTGAGGGTCACTTGGCATACAGGCCGTATCCCGCTCCCACCCCGTTACTGTTCTCTCTCTCCTCCCACTTCTTAAAAAGATTTATGTGGTATGTCTGTCCTTGATCATTGGTGTGAGGTACCGCTATTCGGTAAGAGACCGGAGTGACCCTCTGGATTACGGTATACGGCCCTTGCCACGTTGCCAGCAGTTTCTTTTCCGAAGAGGGCAACAGAATCAATACTTTATCCCCTACGTTCAAATCTCTCGTTCTGCTGTTCCGGTCATACTGTTCTTTTTGGTTAGCCTGGGCTTTCTCCATGTTTTGATGAACCGTGTCCCACAAGGTCGCTAGGGTTGCCTTCAAGGTGGATACATAACCTAAAAGGGGTTTCCCTTCGTCCTCCTCTTCCGTCCACTGTTCCGCGGCCATCTCTAATAAGGTGCGAGGAGTACGTCCAAACAGGAGTTCGAAAGGACTGAATCCTGTGGACTTTTGTTCGTGCGTTCTAATGGCAAAGAGGACCAGAGGCAACTTCCGGTCCCAATCTTTTCCTGTATCCCCAATTAGCTTCTTCAGGATGGTCTTGATGGTTCGCTTATACCTTTCCACCAGTCCATCTGTTTGGGGGTGATATACCGAGGTTCGAATCTGGCGTACCCCTAGGATCTTACAGATGTCTTTCATTAATTTGGCCTTGAAAGGGGTTCCCTGATCTGTTAAGAGTTCTAATGGGAATCCCACTCGGGAGAAGAAGGAGATCATAGCCTGGGCTACGGCTACCGTGGTCATGCTTGTGAGGGGGATTGCCTCGGGATAACGAGTAGCATAGTCCACCAGGACTAAAATGTATTGGTGTCCCCTTGCTGACTTTATTAGGGGATCCATTAAATTAATGCCTACCCTCTGGAAGGGAACATCAATGATGGGTAACGGGCACAGAGGTACCTTTCGGTGTTTGGAAGGATTGATCACCTGGCACTTGGGGCAAGCTGCACAGTATCGGGCTGTCTCCAGATACACTACTGGCCAATAAAACCTGTCCAGTAGGTATTTTAATGTATGTTCTTGTCCATAGTGTCCCCCCCCCCCGTTTGGTTGTGAGCAAGCTGTAGGGCCTGTTCTCTAAATGCTACCGGGATAAGCAATTGTTCAGACCTCCCTCCTGGACCATTAACGACCCTGTACAGGAGACCTTTTTTTACAAAAAAATAAGGGCCTACCTTGTTGGGGTCAACTTCCTGAACTTGCTTCCAGGCCTGTAACAAGGTGCTGTCATCTTTCTGGTCCGCTCGAAAGCTGCGGGCGGGAGTATTGTCGTTGTCTGAGAAAGAAAACATACATGAAGATACACCAGAACAGGCCTGCGCGTAGTGTTCCTTATCCCTTCTTTTCTCACTACGGGACTTCTTTTCCCTGTCTTGGGGCTTAGTTATGGGTTCGGTACAGAACAGAGCCTCTTGTAGCCAGTCTACCTCTGCCTGCATGAGTCCGGTTAAATATTCATGTAAGTGGGGAAGGTCGGTGCCTAACAAAACTCTTTCAGGCAGTCCCGGTACTATCCCCACCTTTCTCACTTGAGGATATCCGTCTATCTCTAGTAAGATTTCAGCTAAGGGATAGGACCTAACATCGCCATGTACACAGGACACTAACACCGTCTCCCCCTCACACTCTTTGTCCTCTTGAAGTATCTCCCTGGCTATGACGGTATGGTGAAACCCTGTATCCAATAAAGCCTCTATAGGTTTCCCATTTATCCTGACAGTTTTCTTATACCTTTGGCTAGGGCTTCCTGTCACTAACACCCTTCCTTGGGACCACCCGACCTCCATGGGCTCTGTGTTGTTAGTGTTTAAACGGCAATTCCTGGCTATGTGTCCCCACTCAGCGCAACGAAAACACTGGGGCCCCAGGTGGGCTGGAGGTTGTTTTGAGAGGGGTTTGGGGATTGGTTTTGATACGGATAAGGGTCTCCTGTCCCCGTCACTGGATAGTTTGGGAAGAGTCTTGAGAGAGGATAGCGGGACTCTTGCTGGCTGGGCTTTAAAGTCCGGAGATCGATGATATGCACAAGCTAAGTCAATGGCTGTCTGTTGAGTCAACCCCGGATGCTGTTTTACCCAAGCCTTAGTATTGTATGGTAGAGCTTCCAAATATTGTTCTAAGAACACTTTCTCCACTACTTCCTCCACAGAGGCGGTACTGGGTTGAAGCCAGCGGGTTCCTAAATCTTTAATGCGGTAGAACAATGCTCTAGGGTTATCTCCGGTCACCCACTTTTCCTTACAAAACCTAGCTCTATAATACTCGTGATCACATCCCAGTCGTTCCAAAATAGCCTTCTTGATTTCCTGGTAGGGTGTGGCGCCAGCGGGGTTGGCAGCTTGGTAGGCGGCTTGTAATTCCCCGACAACAGCGGTGCGATATATTGTCCCCACCGTTCCGGGGGCCAAGCAGTGGTGGTAGCCACTCTTTCAAAGTTCGTAAAGAAATTATCAGGGTCCTCTCCCTCTTGGAATTTTTGTAGCACGCTCCCAGGGACGTGTGGGTGCACCTGTGTATTGGCTATCACATCCGTGGCCGTGTCCTGTACCTGTTGGTTGTTGGTTAGTAGTGATGCCTGTTCGGACATAGCCTTATGGAATGACTCCCTGTCCTTCTGGGCGTTTTGGTTTTGTTGTTCCAGGACTATTTGCAAATGTCGCTGTCCATCAGCTAGTTGGGTGATTATGTCCTGTAGGGTCACGGGTTGTGTCATCTTCAAACCTCAGATGACGATCCCACTTCTGACACCACTGTGGTCTGCCGCCCTCCCAGGGCCTACAACTGACCCTCGTCTTCTAGTAGGTAAGGATGTACTGTAGGAGCAGCTAGGTTTGTTAGGGCGTATTTTTATTAATGGTATAGACAAGGTCCGAACAGAGGCAACTGAGACACCCAGTCAAAATAAAGGAACAAAGAAAAGTCCTCCAGGAAGGTAATTGAACGAAGCCCCAGGTCCGGTGGCCGCTTCCTCGGGTCCCTCTCCTTCCATCCGCTTTACGTCAGCTTCATAGGGGTTCTCTTGTTAGTGTGGCGTCCCCGGGAAACAAAGGAAACATAAAACAACCTCCCGTCAGTAACAGGACTTTCATGGGGTGTGATAAACCCTCCACCTGCTTGTACTATCACCACGATCTGTGAGGGCGGGGAATCGTGAGGGACAGGTCGGTCCTGACTAGTGCCCTGTTTCAGGTGTCCTCCCTGCTTTCCCCCTCCCAGTCAAGCGCTTTAAATAAGTCAGGAAAGGCACTGGCCTGAGGCTACAGTCCTCCAGGACTGTAGCATGGGGTGTCTCGGCGTCCTGGTTCCCCGAGGGACGACTGGACACGAGAGCGATGTCGGCTGGAACCCCACGGCCCTTCTGCTCTTCCTCTCCGGTGCTCCCTCGCTGCTGTCCGCTACACAGGACTCTTCTCGGGGCTGCTCCGCGTTCTCCCGCTTCTCCGTTCTCCGCCTTGACTCTGGACTCTCCCTTCGCTTCCCTTGATGCCTCTTCCATTTCGTCCGTCCTCGCCTCTCTTGTCCCGGCGCGTGACGTCAGCTTCGCGCCAGCCGGGAGGACTAGAGCGCTTCCTTCCTCAGGGTGGGACTCCGACGCCGCCATCTTGAAGGGCACGGAAGACGAGTCTTCCGCATCGCCCGTATTACAATGGAACACTCGCGCAGTGTTGGCATTAAACAAATCACTGATTTATTTTTAGCGATTTCCACGTACACTTTTGCAGGAACCGCATTTTCATTTGGAAAGGCATTGCAAAGTAATCGATTCTCCAAAGCTTGTTTGCCTTGTTTTGAAAGAATTCCAATTCTTATATCTTGAAGAATACTTCCATATTCAGCATCATTTGCCTGTCGCATATTTGTTGTCAGTTCTTTGTATTCAAAATGAGTCCAAATGTTCACATTACCAACACTGCCAAGAGACTTTCTGGTATCTTCATGGGCTAGTGTTTTAAATACCGGTTGTCCTTTTACCGGAGTCAGTTGCAGTAGATCTCCAAAAACTATGACGTGTTTTCCTCCAAATAACACGTCATACTCTGTTTTAAGAATTTGCTGCATTCTTCAATGCATAAAGGTAAGCATCAAGTTTGAGACCATGCTCACCTCATCAATAATGACAAGTTTCATTTTCTTCAGCACTCTTGAAACTTCACAACAAGCTTCTCCAGATAGCTTGTGGTATTCCAAGTTGTTCTCATGCTCTACTGGCAGCATTAGTAAACGATGTAAAGTAACTCCTTTAACCCCTTCCATGCTCATGACGGAACGGTTCCGTCATGAGCCACGGTTGAGCTGTGCTCATGACGGAACCGTTCCGTCATGAGCCCGCCCGCGCTCGAACCCTTCAGCACCGCGGCGGAATTCGCCCAGCGCTGAAGGGGTTAATGTTATGTGCTGCCAACCCAGTTGGAGCAGTGACAACACAAGAAAAATGCGACTCAGTTGTTTTCTGCAGATAACTTGTAATTACTTTAAGGCGCTTTTGATACATCAGTTTAAACAGTCCCAGTCCCTAGCTGATCAGGGCGCGACCGCGACTACCGCTACGCAGTCACGCGCGACACAAACCCACTCGGATGACGCTCCCCCCTAACGCTTCACACCTACCCGGAAGCTGCTAGGTTTCCTATCCCCGCTGCTCCGGTGCCTACACCTATGCCGTATGTCCGCCTGCATGGTAATACCCTCGGCTAGGGGTTCCCACTGTGTTGCTTCACCAGTTCCCTAACGAACCACATGTGATATGGTCCGGCTGGCCCCTCTTTGATAGTCCATGACAACCCCCTAGTTTGCTCTCCCCCTCCCTGGTTTGTTCCTTAATATGGCAAACACCTGTTGCATTGCATATAACTGAAGTAAAGGTAATTATAAATGTCAAGATAGATATCACCTGCCTGGAAATATGTACTTTTTGACACTGCGATTCAATACTGATATGTAACGACTGTACTAACAAATGCCAATAAAAACAAGTTACAAAAAAATACTTGTAATTACTTTAATTAAGAAACTTTTTCCTGTTCCAGCTTGACCACTCACATACATTCGGATAGGTTGAAATGATGTACATGAGCACCCTCTCTTTTCATGAAGTAATCCATGGTCAATCTGCTCTTTCACTTGCTAATATATTTGTTTCTGTTCGACATTTAGTTGTTCTTCCAAGTTTCCTAACTGTATTGCATCTTCTTGAGCTTGATACATTGCTGTTTCCACCTCATTCATTGCAATCGCTGCTTCATTTTCAACAATTGGTTGTCCTAGTGGATCTTGACTCAGTGCAGCAGAACTTTGACTGTCTTGAGAACTGTCTCTAGCCATCTCAGATGCAATTGTAGTTCTTGATCAATTTCATCATTCAACATTTTGACATAATTTGCGAAAGCACTGCATTGTATGCTATCTTTAGAAGCATTAAATGAATCTACATAGCGGGGAAAATCTCCAAGTAATTCCAGTTCTGAACGCCATGGTTTGAACATTTTCAAAAGGGCTAAATAGTAAAGTTCCCTTTTGTCAGCAGTGTCGCAACTCAGTTTCCTGTGATTAATTAAATTTCCTTTCCTTTGTTTCACTAGACATCCTTCGGAACCAGTCACTGCATATTTTCCATCATTGATGTAGTATTCCGTTTAAAAGTGTAGTTTTGCAGCACTTCATAGAGACACATGTTCTCAAGATGATGACTTCTATTTGGGTAGTATGTGTCCAACATATTAGTTTCCAAAATATCTGTACTTTCTGGTTCATTTTCTGCTAAATATTCAATTTCTTGAACAGATTTCAGTACCCGATTTCGCATTCCTGCAAGACCTAGACTCACCCAAATGATTCTTCTACTTTTGGACTATAGACTTGCAGATGATAACCGATCTGAACATTCATATGCTCCAATTTCACGATGCAATAACATCTTCAAACTGAAACTGTATAAATTCTTACTTAGAGTCTTCTCGTGAGAAATCTCTTCCCACATTTCTTCAATTCAGTCTTTTCTGATTTAGTAATGTAAGACGTTACATATCGAGCAACAGTAATGGAATTGTCTGCAACATACTGAATATCCATGTTCGCGTTACACATGGATAAAATAACTGGATTGTAGTCATTTATGTATTTCGATGCTTCGCTTCTTAAGCTGTAGGTGTTTTTCAGAGACTTTCTTGTGATGGTATGTCGCATAGCTGACATAAAACTGTTCACTCTTCCTTTGGATAATACAGGACGTGGAAATCCGAAACGACATTTGGTATAGAACTTATCCTTTGACTTGTACTTTCGTCGACAGTATTTTCCACACCTGTGGCTTTGAAATCGTAAGACTTGTTGTTTTAAGTTTTTATCTTCTCTGCTATTGGGAAGAGCACATCTAGCATAATCTTCAATGAAAACAAAACAGTTTCATCTGAATCTGTTCCAAATTTGGGGGCCTCCTTGATCCATAACAACATATGTATGTGAGGAGCACCTCTTGCTTGATACTCCTTTCTCCAAAAGAAATCCACAACTTCTCCAAGAGGAGGATTCTTTTTATTGCAGATGAAAGAGATCATAGCTTCAAATCTATGATTGAAATATCTGCATACATTGACAGGATCCAAAGAGCACAATTCTCCAGGTGTCTTGTATTCAATATTTTTTTATATTGGAATTTGCCTCTCGAAGAAATTCAAGTAAATCATCCCAAGCATACTCAGCACAGCTTAGTGTAACAAACCATGTAGGAGTTCCCAAGTTCCGTAGCATACATTTCAGTTCTCCATGTCGACGGTACCAATATTCATTAGTCCCACGCTGACATGCCATCAGATTAATCAACTGAGATTCTAAATGATCATCTCTCTGATGCACTTTATCCATAAAATCCTTTGCAGTTACATTTTGAAGATGCATTCCAGTTTTTAAAATGTGATATGAAAGTCCAGACAAGTCACTTTCAAACAGAAGATGAAACATATATGGGATACATTGTCGAAATATTGGCTCTTCTGCATATAATCTTGTTGTCCGATATTCAGATGCAGTAATCTGCACAGGACGTTCATCATATCGTCCACCTTTTCCTGTTGGAAACAACTGCGGGAAACGAGCTTCCAAGCTCTCTTCCCATACACTCATGTGACTTCCTGTTGCTTTTTTCATTTGAAACAACTCAATTGTATTCCCCATCACCTCTTTGGAATAAAGTGGATGTACACTGTAATGTTCATAGCTCTCTTCACAACAAGCACATTTCTATAGTACTCATTATTTTTTAACAGATACAAAGACGCCTTTTGCACTTTTCTAACATCCACTAACTCTTGCCAAGTTTTCTTATTCTTAGTAGGAACACCATTAACTAGAATGACTAGTGGCTCATTTTCCGCATGATCTACACCAATAGTTTCAATATTTTTCCTTAAAGCTAACGGAAAATACACAACTCTTCCTTTTAATCCTCTTTTGTAACTCTGATGGAGGTCATTTACCTGTTTTGGGCTCCATACGAACAATAGCCTGAAACGGGTGAACACCTTGTATGAGAATAGACTCATACGTATTTAAATCTATCAGCTCTGGTGGAATAGCAACCAACTCTAGATTATTATGAACAGCTCTAGCAGGCATTTTATTCTCATCTAATTTGTTATAACAATATTTGCAAATACGCTGCTCAGATCCCAAATCCAAACAATCCTCTACCAACAAATAAGTTACAAATTCCATCCACTTATCATTATCTTCTATTTTACTTTTTAAATACAGATTGACACCCCTAGTCTGATTTTTATAGTGACTTCGCCGACAACAAATACAAGAAACATTTGGTCTTTCACCTGAAATTACCTTAAAGTTTGTGATTTCATCCTCAAATTTTTCTGTAATTACGGGTTGTACATTGTCTTCAACATTTTGTTCTACTAATGTGTCAGTTTCTTCACTCTCTTGCTGAGGACCAAAGTAACAAAACTCAATATCATCACAGACCTGCTTCATATCCGATACTGATCCACGCAAAAGAGCACCGTTCAACTCAACTTTAGTGCTGGACTTTTTGCATAATACAACCTTCTCACTAACTTCCGCATTTGAGTTTGATGTACTGCCGGCATTCTGAAATGGTGAAAAACACTTTGACAAACTTTCCTAGAAAGACAAGCCAGAGAATGATCTTGCAAACCAGGATGTTTTCTCACTCTGCAAGGGTCTAGTTCTTGCAACAGCTTAATCTTTTTTTTTTTTTACACTTTTTTTAGTATAGGCTCGTAAAAAACGACATCATTTTTAAATAGAGTCCTGTCGTACACTGCAAATACTGCTGCAATCCCAAGTGTACACAGGGTTTTTAGCACGTCTCCCTAAAACTTAATCAGCTATCCCCTCTTCTTCTGCATTTCTTTCAACCATTTTCTCTTTCTCAATTGGACAACCGTCTTGAACCTCATAACCTCTACCACTGGTGTCAACTGCATACAATAATTTTTCGCTCTGTGAATAACTCTCTTCGTTCAAAAAAGGCTCTGAACTGGAACTGTGTTTCCATTCTCCCAAAAAAACATCACACATTTTTTATTAATAACTCTTTTCCTCCTACTTTTGGCCTTCATTACATGGATTGGTTTATCTAGTGATCGAATTCTGTTTAATACTAAAATAAACAGTTTCCTTTTTATTTCAAAAGCCTTTTCCACAATGTTTTCAATATACTTCTTCTTTTTATAAAATAAAGCTCTCTTTTTATATTTCTTCACATCTTTCAGCAAATTATGCACTACTCTCTTGTAAAATATATTTCTTTGCGTAATTCCTTATACTGATGTTGCCTTCTTTTACCATACTTTATCTCCTTTGACTGACCATTTGCTTTTTTGCTTTTCCTCTTATTTTGAATTTGTTTCTTAGTTATGAAGCATTCTCAGTAGTTCTAGCATTATGTACATTCTCTTTGGTCCTACAAACATTTTTAATAAATTGCTTTGTGATCTTACCAGAAGATTTTTTCCTTTTAGCCACATTATCTTGTACATTCAATACTTGTGGTTGATGTTTCTTCAAGTAATCCTCCTGTCTCTGTTCTTTTCTTTTTCTTTTTTTTTCTGGTATGATTTCTCTATTTTAACATTGAAAAACAGTATCTGTAAAAAAGAATCACAAATAAATGTATATTAATAACTTTCAAATGTATACTATTCTATTACTGTAGAAACACATTTTATATAAAAACTGACTAAGAAACTAAAACCCTGAAGCACAAGTGTGGCAATGGTTAAAACACTACATGCATAGTGCATACTACTTTGAAGCAGTTCATGCCCTAAAGCCTACCTCACTAAAAGACTACATGCTAACTGACTGAATGATTACAGTACTATAAGGAGACAGACTGGGTGAGTGACAGGGTGTTTGCTAGAAGTGTATGAATACTGACTGGGGAATTGAAGGTGTGAAAGACAAGTGTGTAGGTGGTTAGAGGACTGCATACATAGTGGATAGGCATTTGAAGCAGTCCATGTGCTAAGGCCTGGCTCACTGCATGAGTACTTGGGTACTGACTGAATGATTAGAGTACTGCAAGGAGAGTGCATGGGTGAATTTATAAGTGATGGGTTTTGGCGCAGTGAATGGATTAGTACATGGTACTGAATGGGTCACTAGAGAAGTACAAGGGGTGTGACAGGGTATTTGCTGGAGTGTATATATACTGACTGGGGAATTGAAGGTGTGAAAAACAACTGCGTAGGTGGTTAGAGGACTGCATGCATAGTGAATAGGCGTTTGAAGCAGTCTATGTGCTAAGACCTGACTCAATGCATGAGTACTTGGGTACTGACTGAATGATTAGAGTACTGCAAGGAGAGTGCCTGGGTGAATTTATAAGTGGTTGGCTTTTGGTGCAGTAAATACATTAGTACATGGTGCTAAATGGGTCACTGGAGGAGTGCAAGGAGAGTGATGAGGTGTTTGCTGGAGTGTATCTATACTGACTGGGGAATTGAAGGTGTGAAAGAGAAGAGTGTAGATGGTTAGAGAACTGCATGCAAAGTGCATAGGCATTTGAAGTAGTCCATGTGCTAAGGCCTGGCTCACTGCATGAGTACTTGGGTACTGACTGAATGATTAGAGTACTGCAAGGAGAGTGCCTGGGTGAATTTATAAGTGTTTAGAATTTGGCACAGTGAATGGATTAGTACATGGTGCTGAATGGGTCACTGCAGAAGTATAAGGAGAGTGATAGAGTGTTTGTGGGAACTGTATGAATACGGTCTGTAATATTGAAGGTGTGAAAGACAAGTATGTAGGTGGCTAGAGACCTACATGCATAGTAGATAGACGTTTAAAACAGTCCATAGAGTAACACTTGGATCACTGCAAAACTACCTGAGTAATGACTGAATCATTACAGTACTACAAAAAGAGTGACTGGGTGAATCTTTTTAAGTTTTTGGGTTTTGGTGCAGTGAATAGATTAGTACTTAGTGCCATATGAGTCAGTGGATGTGTGCAATTGAAGTGACAGAGTGTTTATTGGAGTTTATAGATACTGACTGGGAAATTGAAGGTCTGAAAGACAATTATGTTGGTACTTAGAGGCGTCCATGCATAGTGGAAACACGTTTGAATCAATCTATGTGCAAAGACCTGTCTCACTCCATTAGTACTTGGATACTAACTGAAGGTTTACAGTATTGCAAGAAGAGTGCCTGGGTGAATTTATAAGTGTTTGGGTTTTGGCGCAGTGAATGCATTACTACATGGTGCTGAATGGGTCACTGGAACAGTGCATGGGGACTGACAGAATGTTTGCTGGAAGTACATGGATTCTGACTGGGGAATTGAAGCTGTTCAAGACAAGCGTATAGTGTGTTAGAAGACTGCATGCATACTGCACAGACATTTGAAACAGTCTATGTGTTAATGCATGGTTCACAACATGAGTACTTGGAAACTGACTAAATCATTAGACTACTGCTAGGACAGTTCCTGGGTAAAACTTTTAAATTTTCAGTTCTGGCGCAGTGAAGAGAATAGTACATGGTACTGAATCAGTCACTGGATGAGTGCAAGATGACTGACAAGATGTTTATTGAAATATATAGATACTGACTAGTTAATTAAAGAAGTGAAAGACAAGTGTGTAGGTGACTAGCAGCCTGTATGCATACTGTATAGGGTTTAAAGCAGTCCATGTTGAAAGGCCTGGCTCTCACCATGAGTACTTAGACACTGACTGAATGATTAAAGTACTGCAAAGAGAGTGCCTGGGAAAATTTATAAGTGTTTGGGTTTTTGCGCAGTGAATGGATTAGTACATGGTGCTGAATGGGTCACTAGAGGAGTACATGGGGAGTGACAGGGTGTTTGCTTGAAGTGTATGGATACTGACTGTGGAATTAAAGGTATGAAAGAGAACTATGTAGATGGTTAGAGAACTGCATGCATAGTAGATAAGCATTTGAATCAATGCATGTGCAAAGGCCTGCCTCACTCCATTACTACTTGAATATTAACTGAATGTTTACAGTATTGCAAGGACAGTTACTCGGTGAATACATAAGGAATGACTACCTTTTAATTCTACCTAAACTTGAGAACAGGACATTTTTTAAGCAGTTATGCATATTCAAAGAAATGAAGTACTCAAATGCTTCTCTCACAGTGGTTACACAAATGCACACAGACTCACAGTGTGATTCTAGGCAACAACCACTATCCCTAGGAGTGTACCAAAACTCATTCACTACTGTGGAAGTGGTAAGGGAACTGCACACAATCTACATATTTCAGGACTGCACTTTTGTGTCAAAGCCTGACTCATTTAACCAAAGCATAAGCAAAAACTGCCTTCTAATGCTACTAAAACTTGACAACAAGACAGGTTTTAAAAGAGTTATCTGTCAGAAAATACATGATGTTACCAAATGGTTCTCTCACAATCCTTACCCAAATGCACACAGACTCAGTGTGATTCTAGACAAGCAACACTATCCCTAGCAGCTTACCAAAACTCATTCACTACTGTGCAAGGGGTAAGGGGACTACACACAATCTACATTTACCAAATGATTCTCTCACAGTGGTTCCCAAATGCACACAGACTCAGTGTGATTCTAGATCAGCAACACTATCCCTACCAGTTTACCAAAACTCATTCGCTACTGTGCAAGGGGTAAGGGGACTACACACAATCTACATATTAAAGTACAGCACATTACTGTCAAAGCACGACTCATTTTATCAATGCATAAGCAAAGACTGGCTTCTAATGCTACTAAAACTTGACAACATGACCGGTTTTAAAACAGTAATCTGTCAGCAAATACACAATGTTACCAAATGGTTCTCTCACAATCCTTACCCAAATGCACACAGACTCACAGTGTGATTCTAGAAAAGCAACACTATCCCTAGCAGCTTACCAAAACTCATTCACTACTGTGCAAGGGGTAAGGGGACTACACACAATCTACATATTAAAGTACAGCACATTAGTGTCAAAGCATGACTCATTTTATCAATGCATAAGCAAAGACTGGCTTCTAATGCTTCTAAAACTTGACAACATGACAGGTTTTAAAAGTTATCTGTCAGAAAATACACGATATTACCAAATGCTTCTCTCACAGTGGTTCCCAAATGCACACATACTCACAGTGTGATTCTAGACAAGCAACACTATCCCTAGCAGCGTACCAAAACTCATTCACTGCTGTGGGAGGGGTAAGGGGACTGCACACAATCTACATATTAAAGTACATCACATTAGTGTCAAAACATGACTCATTTTATCAATGCATAAGCAAAGACTGGTTTTTAATGCTACTAAAACTTCACACAACATGACAAGTTTTAAAACCGTTATCTGTCAGAAAATACATATAGTTACCAAATGCTTCTCTCACTGTGACTCCCAAATGCACACAGACTCATTGTGTGATTCTAGACAAAGAACACTATCCCTTGCACTATACCAAAACACATTTCTTCATCTAGGAGTACTACATTTTAGTGTAGAAACAACTAATTTCACAAATTCATAAACAATCACTGATTTCTAATTGTACCAAAATATAAAAACAGCACAGTTATCTCCCTGCAAACACATGAAAAACACAAATGCTTATCACAAAAGACCTCCTCTCAATTAAATAACTCACCTTTCAAGTAGTTTTGTAGATTAAGAAGTATATCGGTCACACACCAGATTTTCTTATACAGAATCTCTGCACTGTCAGCAAAACCAAAGAATGGCAATGTTTCCCTCTCATTTTCCCCACATATACATGTAAACATCAAATGACATTCCTTCCCACATAAATTCAAAACCAAACACACATTTCTATTGGTTAAACATTTCAACCCTTTCCAAATGACATAAATTTGAACCCTTCCCCCAATCTGCCTTCTGCCTGTTACCATAGAAACAGGTCATGGAACACTGTACTGAGCACACAGGTCACAAGTTCAGCACACAATGTTGCTGATCAAGACAGCAAGTGTGCTTGACTTTTCAACATATCAGCTTATCATATATAATGTTCCTTACAATCAGTTTTTGTTAACCAATAAGATTCATGCGTTTAAAAAACAGAAATATGCACCCTACCTTTCAGTGTAGAAGGTTGTCAAACAACCAATGATTTCTTGTCTTTTTTCAAAACTGCATCTTAGCCACCATTTTAGAAAAATCTTACTTTCCAAACTGCCATTTCATTTACAGAGACCATCTGAGTGCATCGAGACCTCCTTTCAAGATGCTTAGAGTGTGGATTGTGGGACACAGCTATATTTTCTGGAGCCAAAGGTATGCAGAAAACAAAGGCATTCACAAAGACCTAGGTTTGCCAAATGTAGACATTAAATGGATTTGACAGAGAGGGTTAAAGTGGCACCAATTGATGCCATTGGTGAAATCCTTCATGCATATCCAACACCCTGACCTCATAATAGTTCACTGTGGTGGCAATGACCAAGGCACTTTGACTGGGGTAGGTCTGGAAATGCTTATGAAGGACACCTTTGCAGAACTGATTTCACTTTTCCCCAAAACTGCCTTTGTGTATTCTAACATATGCCAAAGGCAGAAATGGAACTGGTCCGATCATTTTTGTCCACAAATTGAGAAAGCTAGGAAACATGTGAATAAATCTGTATCTGCTTTTCTCCGAGACTATAGAATGGGGTCCATTTTCAATAACAATCTGCGCTTTCATATGCAAGAGATGTATAGGAGAGATGGAGTAAACTTTACTGATGAAGGAAACAGAGTCTTCCTCAACAACTTTAGACTCTGTATAGGTACTTACTTATAAGTACCAAAAACTCTCAATGAACACAACGGCTCTTTTTAGAGCCACTCAAGAACAAAACACTTAAGCTTGATGTTTATCTCCCAAAAATGTAAAAAAAAAATTCCTTGGATCCGCGCACCCAACGCGATAGGAACCGCTCACCCAACGTGAGAGAATCTGTGCACCCAACGCGACAGAATCGCCGTTTAAAAAAAAAAAGAGGGGGGGCCCATTGGGTCCTTCTGGGACCCCATAAGCAGATCTAGAGGGTCAGAGTATTTCCACTCTGCCCCCTTTATATGCTTTACACACTTATTCCCCTTGCTTCTTGCTTCTTCAGCCTCGCTTCTACCGAGGCAGAAAATGGCCGCCAACAGTTCCTGGTTTCGAATGTAGACAGACACTCGACAGCCAATTAGCATTCAGCGCGTGATCGTCAGGGTGCGTGCTCGGTTCGGGGAGGGTGCGCTTATGGTGCGGGTAGGGTGCGTGGATCCTCATAGATATCACTAACTTTTTTACACTAATTTTCTACTGAACAGATTCACACCATTTATGCAAAAGGCACGAGTCTGAACTGAGGACTACCTCTCTGCCAAATTTGGTGTAATTCCGTTCAGTAGTTCGGGCTATAGCTGCGACAACAGATCCTATGCGAAATTGCATGGGGAAAACGCGTTTTGGGACCCCCCCTCTTTTCTCGCCCGCCCCCCCACCCCCCCCCCCGGGTACCTGGTCCACCTAAATATTCACAATTTCACTGCAAGTTCTTCATTTAAAAAAAACCATTGTAAATCCTTTTTTTTCTGCCTGGTGGACCCCAGCAACAGAGCTAGGGGTCACGGTATTCCTACCCTGGACCCTTAAATTTCTTTTTTTCTTTATGCCTCGGCTGAAGTCCCAAGATGGCTGCCAATAATTGGTTGAAGTGTTGACAGACAATCAGAGCTCTGCATTTTCCTGCATGAGCTTTGCATTTTTCCCCTTTATTTGTGACGACCCACGGCCTTAGATTAACAAATTTGGATTTCCTTTACTTTCTTGAAAACTACGGTATGGATTTACACCAAATAACTGAAAGTGTGTTCTGACTAACCAAATCTACCTTTCTGCCAAATTTGGTGTATTTCGTTCAGTGGTTTTGGCTGCATGTTCGACTAAAGGTCATATGGGGATTAACATGGGAAAACGCACACTTGACAGATCACCCCAAAACATTTCATACACAACAAGAATCACATGGGCAATTTTGGGGGGAAGATTTGTTGAAGATTTGTCAACCGGAGCCAAAGATATAGGCAAGTCAAAAATGCTTTTCCTATGGAAACATGGTCCTAACTAATTACCTACTTGCGACCGCAGTAGGTAAAATGTCATGTCATGAGTGATGTAATATGTGAGGTCTTAAGCAGTGCATTGTGGGGGGTGCAAGTTATAGTTAGCTCAGCTAACTAAAACTGCTGAATTTCACCGGTTTTGTACGAGTGACAACTGAGCCTAACTATAACGTACCTTTTTCAATGACTATATATATATCTATTTATCTCAAAAGGATTTTATTTAAAAAATTGGCATATCCTGAAGAACAGTATGTAAGGGAAATTGTGGAGAGAGGGCCATAAATACCTCTAAGAGATCAAGACATTTTAACATCGAGTCATTAAAAAAAAAAAATGCTCATGATGAACATGGACAGTTTTGTAAGATGTAATTCCTGCAAACTATGCAGATATGGATCAAACTGTAAAGGCTACCGATCCTTTGAGTGCCATTAAGTGTCCACCAAGGATAGTTTTAATATTAGCCAGAGGAACCGAAATACCCTGGGGTCATTCACTCATTCATTCTTTCTTTCTTTATTCGGTTTATAGATATGAAACCATAAAAGTACACAATAAACACAATACAATTGATAGATAAATTAAAAAAAGACACATAGCTCATATCTCAAGGCCCATTCCCAAAGATGATAACCAATAACATTTATGCGTAACAACAAAGGATCTCCAGACCGTACAGACACAAAGTGATCCCTCCATAATAATGGTTGTGGTAGCCTGGTACTCCCATCTGTCATTCAAAACAATTCGATCAATCAGTCAAGTGTTGTTATAATAAAACAGTTCAAAAGATTTTTTCTAAAAATGTAATACATTGGTTTCAATTGTTAAAAATATATCACTCACTTTCTCCTTGCATTAGTTATAAGCCAATGGATATATAGCGGTTAACTATATTTATATCCTAAAGGACATATAATGACCATTTCTTCACTCTAGATGAAGGCATCTGTATTAGAGGGGATAACTGATCTCCATAAGTTTGCATAGCCATAAACATCTTCAGGGGATTTATAATGCAACCTCATAAGTTAGAGATTCCAAGTGTGCAAGGTTTTTCCTTCTTCCCAGTGCAGACATAATACATGTATTAACAGATAAACAGATATCCCCATTTTCCAAGGCACATAAATAATTAAAAGCATCCTGATAATAAATATATTTACCAGTTTTAAAAATCGGTGCTAAAAATTGTTTTCTAAGGTCCTTATAAAAACTACGAAATAAAATAAAGTGCATTGTGCCTTGGCTAGTTCTACCATCACATGGGGATTTTGGTAAGATATTAGTCAATGTCTCAGTTTTTGGAAAGGCGACCCTTAAGTGCAACGTTCCCAGAAGTGATCTGGTAAGATAGAACCTGTGTTGGGTGTTCTTTACAATTATCAAGTAGTTTTGTAGGCCCATTTGTACCGGGCCTAGTGGATATCTATTGACTGTAGATTTTTTGGACTCTCTGGTATCTCTTTCTATCTCTCCCCCGAGTGTAGATTTAATTTCGATTTTAGTATATTGTAAGATTTTAACAGTATCCTTAACTCCAGTACTATTATCCACTTTTCTTAGGTGGCGGTATCTTATTTTCCTCTATGCATCTAATGTTAGGCAGTCTAGTATTATAGCCTTAGTAAACTCTGTTCCTACTTTGCTTCATATATCATACCACAAGAGGACAGGGCTAGCATGTAGGTTGTCCTCTAAAAAAGGAACTGCCACTTGCTTATGAATTATAAATGCTATGCAGTTTTTGGCACAGCCAACAATCAAGCTAAAAAAAACTTCTCTAATGTTTGCAACGGGCACAGTTTGTCCTCCCCCACAGTGCAGCGCTGTAGTTAGCACTTGGGAGGCATTTTCTTTTATTTAGCATCAGTAACTCCTGAATCGGTTTAAGGCCTACTTTGCTCGCAAATCTAAAAATATCTTCTGTAGGTCTCAGAAATTTAAGTTTGGAGATATTTATTTGACTTCCCACCGCCCTCATGCAGCAATTTGTACTCCAAGGTATGAGAACGTTTGGATCTCGGCTAGTCTCTCTTCCCTAATGTGATGTGTCCTCTTCTTTGCTCTTCCTTCTCCACTCGCCATGACTGTTTTCTCTAGGTTTACTTTCATATCTTTGTTTCCCATAAAGGTAACCACATTATAAATCAGGAGCTGGAGCCCATTTGCTGTTCTAGATAAAAGAACAGCATCATCTGCATATTATGACATTGGCAGAGGACGAGATCTAACCATGGGGACATCCGCCTTCACTTTCTGTTTACACTCATCCACCCCATTTATATAGAGTGAAAAGAGCAGAGGAGCAGGACACACCCCTGTCAGATCCCCTGAGCAACCCTAAATCTTTCGGTACATTCCCCTTTTGGTCCATAGCGTACCCGCGCACTCAGGTAGGAGTACCATTGGGACAGATAGTTAACACTATCCATCGAGGCACCCATATCCGAGAGAGTTATCATAATTTGTTGTGATTTACCAGATCAAACGCACTACTTAAATCTGCGAAGCATAGATGAACATGTCCCTCTTTTGCAACTGTGTATTTGTTAATAAGCAGGTGTAAGTTAACACATTGTTCTATCATATCAATATCCCTCCTAAACCCGTACTGTTTGTCCGTGAGAATGTTTCTCCTCCACCCATTGTTCCAGCCTGCCCAAAAGAATTTTACCCATTAATTTGGCGCTGGAGATAGTATCTCTGTCTTTCTAAAATATTGGAACATTTGTACTTTCCGTCCAGGAAACAGGAAGGAAACCTTTTGCTGTTGCGTTACATACTTATGTTAACAAAGTGGCCCATAGTATAGCATGTGCCTTAAAGGTATCAATTGGGACCCCATCAGGGCCCTATGCCTTTCCATTAGCAGCTTTATTTAGGGCATTAATTACCTCATCTAAGCTTATGGCTGGGATATCTACAGCATCAGTAGACTATATGGTTGAGGTGGGCAACTCTATAGGGCAACTGTCCTCAGTAAAAATAGTCCCAAAATATTCTATCCAGTCCCCCTGTTGTACAAATACCTCTACCCTTGGATCATCTACATCTTTCAGAAAAGGATGCTTTATGTTTTTCCCAAAAAGTCAATTATCCTTTAATTCTGCAGCCTTTAATAAACCGTCCCAGATCTTATCTAGCATCTCTCTTTCCTTTTATCTAGGGCAGATTTATATGTAGCTCTGAATCCACTGATTTTGTCCCTATCTCTCGGTGTTTCCAGTAAGGCTTTCCTCAGTTTTCTATTGGCCTGGGAACAATCCTTGTTGAACCATCCTCGCCTTTTATTTCCTTTACTTGTATTGGGGTATCTTAATTTCTCTGAGATTTCTGCCATTATTTTACAAAAGGCTACCATAATAAACAGCAATGGGAAATTCAGATCCGTACATATATTAAAATGACTAAGGTTTTGTGCCATGATTTCCGCGGTAATGGCAACACCATCTATGTTCGCCCATTTTAAGCTAATGCCACTTCTGCCTTGCGTTTCGATTTGGTTCATGATTTTGAGAGCCATTAGCCCTCAAAATATTTATATTGAGGGCCCCAGTCAAAATGGAATGATCACTAAAAACGCTTGGGGTAATGACAAAAGAATCTATTAATCAATGGTCATTTGCGGTCACCAAAATATGGTTAATGAAGGAGCTGCTGCAGTTTCCATTATTCGTGGGTAAGAGCGATAGTCCTTGCCCTTTACGGTGTTCTAGCAATTCCAGCATAGATTTAAAAATAATTTCCTCCTGGGTGGTTTCCAACCTTTTCTGTGGTGAGAGCTACTTTTGTGGCGTGAAAATCACTGTGAGCAACTGAAGGCCGAGCACCTCGTGAATTGTTCCCAGAGTCCCCCCAAGCCCAGCTTTTTTGACTAAAGGGCCTCTACAGAGACAGAGCTACCCATTTTGTATATGCAATGCTCGACATGAAACCAGAAAACCTATCCCAGCTTCCCTCTTCAACAGATTGTGTGATCCTGGCCTCTGACGTCACCAAGTACACTACAATCATAAGAAATTATAGGGAACTGCAGAGCTGTGTAAAGCTACCAGCATTGAAAAAAATGCTTCTTAATGCTGTGGTGTAATTCTATACTCCAATGAAATGCTTCTTCATGTTGAAGAAATAAAATTTGGTATTTTTTTTTTTTTTAAAGATACCATTTTTGTATGACTTTTGTGTCATTATTTGCAATATTTTCAAAGCTGTGCTCGTGCAAGGAAGGGGTCATGCACCAAAACTTGGTCGCAGAAAAGTATAGCCACTACAGGGGTTAGGTACTATTTTCAACTGGGATACATTTGAGTATATGTTCATTGTGCCATGAAATAAACACTTCATTTTAAATTCCTTGTTTTACATGGATTTTTTTTAAAAATAAGGTTCTTCTTGCAAGTTGTCCCAAGGTACAAACCGAAGCTAGAAAGTTATTATACATTTCTTTAATCATTTCATTAAATTTTAATAAAAAGAAATGTAAAATTATGTTCTTGGCTCCGGTTTATGGCCAGGAACAACTTCATAGCTGGCAAGTTTTCTGGTTGCTTATGTATGACATTTCTATGATTTTACTGTCTGACTGTATGTATGACATTTCATTGTCAATGAGTGACAATGTGAGTGGCACCATTATGGTTAAAACTAAGCAAATAATATACATGGAAACAAATAAATATCTCAAATTACCCATAATTGAGACATGGAAAGTTCAGGCAAAGCCCTGAAACTGATGTAAAAGCCCAGTGTGTGACCTTAAAACAGAGCCGGCCTCAAATGTTAAATTTTTTTTTTATCTAACCTGCAGTTTAAATAACTTCAATTATATGCTCTCCCTTTAAAGAGGAAAGTATTTTTTTTATTTAGTGTCAAAATAAAGTACTTTGGTCATAGACTTAAATTAACCACACAAAATGCATCTTATTGTGAACAATAATAAAAGACAGCAATGTTTATTTTCTTTAAAAAAATATAGGATAAATGAAGGTTGAGATGCATACAAAATAACCATTTTGCCAGTCCAAGACGTTGCAAATAAACGTTCAAATTGGACAAACATTGTCATTACCACATTTGACAGGTCATTTGTTTTATCTGTGTGCTAGCTGTTCTTAAGTGTAAAATGTTTTATAGATAGAGACGCCTCTCTGTGCAGCACTAACTACACAACGACTTCTGGTCAAGCGTAAATCAAAAATGATTACACATGTAGGCTACACCTCATGGCCGCGGTATTTCAAACCACTTAATACTTGTTATGAACTAAGCATCCGACACCCCAATTTAGTTCACCACAAAGTGCACCCAAATGATTATTTATGGACTTCGCATAACGTGGTCTTACTGCTGGTGCTTGCTGTGCTGGCATCGCGCGTTCAACAGGGGCAGAGGCGCTCTCGGAAGGGGGCATGCTCTTGTAGGTCGAGTGGCATCATGTTAAGGACACTGCTGGCTGCATGCATCACTCGTGCCTAATTGGCCTCAGTCAATGCTGGTGCTTTGCTTCTGGCGTCACGGTAGGCAGAAGTTGCATAGACTTCTTTCTTGACTGGGCCTGGGGCTCAGGAGAGTGCACTCACTGCACGCTGCCTGCAATGCTGGTCCATAGTGGCTGCAGAGGAGTATTTTAAACTGCAGCGGCAGTCTTTTAAAAACAGCCCAGTGCTGCTGGGAGCAGAGTGATTAGACAACAGGTGTGTACCCAACCTCTCCAACATGTAGGCCTGTCAGGAGAAGGCCATCTATGTACGTTGTGGGGGCGACAGTATGCCCTTACTACGCACCCTCCACCTCTCACATGAGGGCTCAGGCCAGTGCGCCTCCCGTTTTCACTGGGCGGCAATCACTGACTACCAGTGCTGAGGCGGCACCCAGGACTAGTACATACATCTTCCGACGCCTAGACCGTGCGGCTCCAAAGAGCACAACTTGCTCTGTCCCACATGGTGGAAAGGTGCCACTTACGCCTAGCAGCGGCTGGAACCAGGAATTTCAAATTTAAACTGACGTCGCCATTGTCCTAACACCCTGCGTGGTCCTGGTGGGTAGGCGCGCTTTGCCAGAATTAAAAAGGCAAGGCGCCGCCCCTCTGATTCATGTGTGGGCACTGCTGGGTGATGGCCATGCTGTGACAGGCCACGTGGTATCAAGGAGGCCACAGCAGGGCTCCGTGAGTCTCCGCGTAATTGAATCATGCAGCCAGCCCTACGGCCGCATCATGTGTACAAATTGTAATATGCTGTTGTGGCTCGCGCTTGCGTCTCCTTCTTCACTTCATATGCATTGTAAATCCCGGGCCTAGGCAATCTAACACTGCTCAAGCCAAGCAGACATCACCCACTTCTCCCCGCCCCAACTAACTTAATAGTCACTGGCAGCAGTGTGATCACGGAAGGACAACCAGCAAGAACAGATATAGGCAAAAAAGGCCCAAACATAAACATAACGACAGTGATGGGGCACAAAAGTAGGCACCGGGCAGCAAGCTACTAGTAGGTTGTTATGTTATGTTAAACTGTTATTTCTATAGCGCACGGCTACTCCGTGGAGTGTCCCGGCGCTTTATCGAGGCAGCTCAGTAAAACATAAAACATAAAACAGACAAAAGAAAAAGACAGATGCACCCTAAAGGTTAAAAAGCCACGTCTTGAGGCTCTTCCTAAACAAAAGGAGAGAAGAGGAGGACCGTAGGTCCAAAGGCAAAGAGTTCCACAACTGAGGGGCCCTCAAACTAAAAGAGCGACCCCCAGTGCGGGCCTTCCTCACCCGAGGAACCACCGCGAGAAACAAAGATTCCGACCGCAGAGATCTAACTGGGCGGTAGAAAGAAAGTCTCCGCTGTAGATACTTTGCTCCGGCGCCAAAAAGCGCTTTATGCGCCAGGGTCAGTGCTTTAAACATAATCCGCTTCCGGATAGGTAACCAATGAAGCGAACGCACCAGACCCGAAGCTCTCGCTCGCCTATGAAGGCCAAAGATGGCCCGGGCCGCGGAGTTCTGCACAACCTGCAGCCGCTGAACCAGATATTCCGGAAGACCTACATAAAGGACGTTCGCGTAGTCCAATCTGGAGCCTATCAAGGCTTGCACAGTGGTCTTTCTATGCTCTTCTGTGAGTAAAGGCAGGAACTTCCGGAGCATCTTAAGAATGCCGAAGCAGGTACCCACCAGGCCAGAAATATGTGAGCTCAGTGACAAATTATTGTCAACCTTCACTCCCAGATTCTTAGCCACGAGCGATGCCTGGACAGGGGAATCCATACCTAATGGCCACCAGGCCTGCCAGTCAGGGTCCAGAGAGCAGCCGAAAAACAACACCTCCGATTTACTGGAGTTTGCCTTAAGGCTGTTCCACTGGAACCAGCCAAAGACCATCTCCAAGCAACCCCGGATGTTCTCTCCCGGTTGTTGGCAAGCTAATCGACCGGTTGGAGACCCCTGCTCCAGACGCTGATCTTGATCACGAAAATAATATCTGTTGAATACTAGGGAGGACTTGATCATGTGAGGTATCTTGAATTGAAGAATAAATTAAAGAATTCGTAACCAAAAATGAATAATGCATTTTGAATTTTTACCATGAAATGGAGATCTCATTAGATTGTGGCACTGTGCATTTTATAAACATCGTCCTAGGAATACCTATGAACAAATACCGGAAAATTTTAAAACATTAAACAACTTACAAATATAAACAAAAAATAGGATGAATTTTTGTACTAATAAATTAATCTGATGCACTAGACACTTTGTCATTTAATATGCAGGGTGGATCATTCTCACTTATGTGTGAGATGAAAGAGGCATGCAGGACACCACACCCATTCCCCTCCCCCTGTTTCTGCATATGTATAGGATAGTGACTCCATGAAGCAAAAGGAGTAGTATCCTGTGCCGAATGTATATGTATAAAGAAAAGCACAAGTTGGAAAAATAGTGCACATTGTAGCACAAAATATGGATTTTTACAACATTTAGTCTCTGAAAGCTTCCTAAAGGCGGATATATTTTGGTTTATAAGCCTACAATTTCTGTAGTAGGAATATTTTGTAGCAGTAAATAATTCTTGAATGGATTGGTATCTTTCTCATTCAAGTTGAGGAATGTTCCAAGACAATTTAGTTTAAATAAAGTGTACTTAAATTGAAAAATTACAACACTCATATGAAAATGTGATGCCTGTATAAGAAATGTGTAAGAATATGGTGGAATCAAGTTGCCAATGTAGAATGCAGAAAGTTACCGCTCTAGTGTTATATTGGTCACCAAAATAGAAGGAGGACTGGTTATAAATTGTCACAGATTGCAGAGACTCTTAGACCCAGGTGTAGGCGTCAGCCGAAACGCGCCGGTCATCTTATCTATCTTTATTTAGTGCTTTTTAATAACCTCTTCGCACAAGAAAATGAAAAAGAAAAACAAATTGAATAACTACCTTTCGGATATATATATTTATCGCACAGCATGAAGGTTTGCTCTTACCCGCGATAACGGGTCCCCGCATATCAAACACATGCTGTTCTGATATCCAAAATAACAGCAAGCCACGGACTCCCAAGTTTGCAAAACGGTGTTTTTTTATTTGTATGGCAACAACTTAACGTGTGTCAGAGCTTGCGCTCCTTGCTCACGAGTGATTCTGTTGCATCAAAACATGAAACCTAAATAAACATGACCTTTCGTAAAATAAACATAGTGAACAGACTCCAGGTTTTCATCAATTCAATTGATTTCGAGCACTTTCTTTTTCAGTTACATTTTACTGAAAATACACAGTTTCTAAAGACAATGGTCCCTAGACAATGGGGATGCGAGTTAATAAATATAGACTCAGTCAGTGCTATATCCCTCTGTCCAGCCGTCAGGGTTTTAATATGTAATCAAATTAAGTTCTTCAAATAATACGCAAAAACATTATGAGTGGGACACAAGCCTGCATCCAGCTTAGCAAATAAAGGGGAGGGGAGGCGACATACAACATACAATGAAGGGTTCAGGCAAAAAAGAGTTTGTTCTATTTGAATTGTGTTCTCAATAAACAAACAGATTGAAGTTGAAACACCACTACACATTAGATATAACAGTTTGCAGGGGGCGTGGCCTGACGCCGATGTAGATGGACGAGGATCTCGGAGCTCCTCCGTGGCCTCCCTCCGTTTGAATAGATCCTGTGCCATTGCGGGGGCCCTTACTTCCCCAACCAGACTGGGCATACCTGGTGGTCAGGTGGGCGCTCCCTCGACGGTGGAGGCGACCCGGTGAAGGAACGAGGCTGGTTTCTTTATCCCACCGCGCTTCTGCCTGGAGCAGCCCAAGATGGCGGCCGCGACCTGCCGGTGCGGCTCCTGTAGTCTGCCGAGTGCTGGAAACGGTGCGTTGCCTGGGGGAGCAGCAAAGAGCCTCGGTGCTGGCGCCGCAGCGGGGACTGGCAGACAGCGAGCCTGCGGAGAGTGGGCTGAGCGGAGGGCTGCGAACGAGCGCTACTGCTGCCTGGACCTAAGATGGCGGCCCGGAGCGGACATTAAGGAGCGGCCTGCCGGGTGGTGAGGCAGACGAGAGGGTGCTCGTGCATGGTCGACGGAGTGGATCCGCTACTCGTCTGCCGTTGTGGCCCGGAGCGATGGTGGGCTCTAGCTGAACTGGAGTGAGCCTGCTGGGCGGTTCCTGCGGTGGAGAGGCAGCCCTCGCGGTGAGTGACTGACCGGCCCAGTGCCCCCGTTGGTCTGGATTCCTGCCGGGGAGGGCGAAGCTTGGCTGGGAGTCCTCCGGTGCGGCTTGGAGTTGGATCCAAGCACTGCTGCCCCCCTTGGGTGGCCTCCCCTTGACTGGCCAGTGCGAGTGCTTGGCTCCTGTACAGGGGTTGCCAGCTCTGGTGGTGACGGCGAGATACTTGATCAAAGTGGAGGCTCTGGGGCTCTACCCGTGGCAGCTGGATCTAGGTGGCACGCTACTGCACCGAGAGTGACCTGTGGAGGCGCGGTGGGCAGGAGGACCTTCGCGAGTGGCTGGATGACCCCTGAGCTGCGTTGGCGGCACAGCGCTGCCCCCATTCATCCTTCTAACTTTGACTGTGGGGGTGCGGGAGCCGGTCCCTGGTCTCGCCTGGCTTGGTTGACGCCGGTGTAGCTGCACTGCCCATCCGTGCACTTTCCGGGGCTTACCCTGCTGCGTCTGCCTGGCCGACCGGATTGGCTGCATTGCTCCATCGCTGCTGGAGCGGACGGTGTTTCGCGGCTGGTGGTGACTGGTTTGGACCTGGGTGAGCGCTTGTGATGGGGCGAACATCGAGGAGACGGGGGTTCGCGGTCCTCCAGGACGCAGAGGGGGGACACCGGTCTGAGGACGAGGAGATCGCGACACGCACACCCGGTGTGGAGGCTCCGAGCGACCCTTCCTTGGCGGATATCATGCAGGCCATCACGGCTTCCCGGGAGGCCCTCGAAACAAAGATGGACACTATTGGAGTGGACCTTGCGTTGCTAAAGGATGATCATAGGAAGCTGAAAGAGCGGGTGAAAGCGACCGAGAAGACGCTGGAGGAGGTGCCGGATAAGGTGACTGCCTTGCAGCAGTCCTTGACGCAGATGGAGAACAGGGTGCGGACACTGGAGTTGCGAGCAGAAGACAGCGAAGGGCGCTCTCGCAGGAATAACCTCCGCATAGGGGGAGTTCCGGAGCGGGCGGAGGGAGCTGATGCAGTCCGGTACCTGGAGGACTGGTTTCGGTCGGAGGTGGCTCCGGAGGGGTTATCCCCATTTTTTGCCCTTGAAAGAGCTCACAGGGTCCCGGCAAGGCCTCCTAAGCCGGGAGCACCCCCGAGACCGATAGTGGCGAGATTGCTGCACTACAGAGACAGAGACCACCTCTTGCAGCTAGCTCGAGAGAGGCAACGTCTACAAATTAATAACTCCAGGGTGATGCTTTTCCCGGATTACACACGAGAGGTTCAGAAACAGCGTGCCTCCTTTGTAGCTCTCAAGCGGAAACTACAACACCTTCACATTCCCTATGCGATGCTCTTTTCAGCGCGGCTGCGAGTGGTGGATGGCCCCAGCACCCTCTTTTTCACCACACCGCAGGATGCGTGGCGCTGGCTGGAGACACAACAGGCGAGGCCGGAGTGGAGTTCGCAGGCGGTGCGCTGCGGAGAGACGATCCCCTGACATTGTTAGCCCGCCGAGGGCTCTTTCGCTGCCAGACCGTCGCCTCGAACGGGACAGAGCTGTGCGGGCAGTGGTGGCGATCAGTCAGGGTGGTGCCAGCCCGGTTTCTGCTTCTTCTGGCCGAGCGCTGGAGGGCTCTGGGTCCTCTCCGGATGGCAGCACGAATGGGGATTCCGAACCTGAACTTCCAATGGTAACCCCGCAGACGGTGGACTTGTTTGGCTGAGCTGGGTTCGGATGGCGGGGATGGTTGCCCCTGTACTGCAGCCCAGGTTTGGACTTTCCCCAACACACATAGGGGAGTTGGTCCTATTTGAACGTCCTTATTGGGGCTCCCAAAGGGCTGTTGTTGGCTCTTTCACACGTGGCGGGGGGTGCTGGCGGGGGGCTCTGGGTCCCTTTTGGGTCGGCACACGTCTCACTCTCCATGTTGGCAAGGTTGATGGTTCTATTAGTTTGGATGGGGGCTAGTTTTAGGGAACCTATCCTGGGGTGTGGGAGTTGGGGGAGTTGGGGTAAGGGGGAGGAGAGGGTGGGACCAAGCATGTCACAGGGGGAGGTAAGACGCGCAGCATTTTCTTTACCATGCCATGGCTACCACCGTAGGTATTAAATGTTTGTCTTGGAACATTAGGGGGATGCACAGCATGACTCGCCACCACAAGATTCATGCTTACCTTCGTCGGCGTGGGGTGCAGATAGCACTGTTACAGGAAACACACTTTAATAAACAGGAAGGGTTGGCGCTGCAACGGAGGTGGCGGGGACAGGTGTTCTGTACGACTGTAGGAGAGTAGGGTCTGCTATCCTATGGTCACCCCAAATTTTTGCTTTTTGCTTCACTGGTTTTTGACATATTGAGGCTGTGGGCCTGCCAATCAGACCCCCAGCCTGCTGTTCTCTCTACTAAATTTACACTATGCACCCTAGGTGCATAACCAATTGGAAGTGGATCACCCTGTGAGCCCCTGTACCAGTGTACACTAGGTACCCAGGGCATTGGTGTATCTAAGGCCTACCAGGGGCTGAAGCATGTATTGTGCCACCCCTGGCCTGGCCTAACAAATTTGACACAACTGGCTGATCACTCAGCTGGGGTAAGTTGGTGTAACCACCTCTTACTTAGGTGTAGTATACCTATACCTAACCTTAAATGGGACACATGCCAACCTATAAGTCACTCCTATGGTAGGCCTTAACAATCCTGAAGGCAGAGTGCTTGGTTCCATGTGAGATGGTGCTCTGGCATGAGCTGAGCCTGTCTGCAGTGGTCGGAACAACTTCCTTCTACTGTTTCCAGATATCGTCATACCATATACTCTTAAGTGCATTATGAACCTCGCGGTTAAATGCTATCTTTGGTTTGGCTTTATCAAAACATGTCGAGTAAGGTGTCATACGAATTGGAATACTAACCCCTCGCCAATTCTGGCGACGGGGTTAGCATTCCACCCTTCTAGAGGGACACGACATGTACAGTACCTGAAACCCGGGTAAAATCAGACATAGCCTCAGCTCCACAAAATGGATGCTGCCACCACAGACACAAGTCTGCCCTCCTGCTGCTGGGAGTCCTTCCAGCTTGGGAGGTGTGGACAAAGGGTTTCCTGCCAGGGGAGGTGCGTGCACCACCCCAGACAGGATTTTGTGTATTGGTCAGGTAGGGCTTGAAAGAAACCAGACATACCTGAGGCTCACAAGGAGCCTCAGTGCATATGCCAGTTCAATCCGGTCCTGGGGCACACCAGTCCCGGGCCTGGGGCGAGCTGGACAAAGGATTGGGGGTGTAACCACCCCCCTTCCTGGTCCCACCCTTAGGGAGGGACCTAGCAGGTAGTCCAGCCCCTAGAATCCGCTTAAAGGTAGGAGCTGTGTCCTAAGACTTCAGACATCCTGGAATCAACTTGAAACTAAGAAGAAGACGGGAACTTCGACATTCTGCTGCACAGAAGACTGAAGGAAATCTCCCCTGTGGTCAGGGAGTGACCACCTTGCTAACGCAAGCACCATCCAGCGAATCAACGTCTGCTTTGCCGCCGCCTCCCGCCGGAGCCCGAGCCCAGAGACTGACAAGACCTGGACCTCCAGACCTCTCACCGCCCGATCCACAGTCCCTGAAAAGAGGAGACCCGTGGAGGCACCGAGACACGTGGAGCCAGCCATCTTGAAAAGACCACGACAAGCTGCAAGCGCAACAACCGAGGCTCCCTCCAAGTTGTGCTTTGGGATCTGAGAAGCCCAACCCTCGAGCAGCATCTGCACCAAAGGTGAGCCCTCCAGCATCTCCACGATCTGCGTGGGGCCCTTCTGCATTTTGCCACTCGACGCGCCTAACCGGTTGCTGGCCCGCTGGCTAGTGGCCATCTTGGCGACAAACTTCAAGAAATACACCGCTGGTCTGGTTGCTCCAGACTGGCCCTTGCTCCCCTCCAAAGGAGCAGTCCCTCTGACCTTGCTGGTCAGAACCATCAGCTTATTTCGTTTTCCACAACAATTGCTTTTGCCAAGGCTTGTTTGCTTCGATCAAGTCGCCGACAGCGCCGACAGCGAGAGCCTGCGTGGGACAGCTCGTGAACCGACTCCTGGACGTCGTCGACCTTCAGGGACCACGTGGCTGCAGAGACAAGCTACACCTTTCTTCCTGTTTGCACCCGACATCGCCTGGTACCCACCTGGTGCCACGCTGGTCACTGGCTAGTGACTGTGAACACTGTCCCCTCTGCTTACAGGTCTTCTACAACTCCGATCCACCCTTGGATCCACCGCATCTCTTTCGGACCGACCGCCTGCAGCATCTTTGTCCACAGGCTCCAGTGAACAGATAGAAGAAACCCGACGCACTTCGAGGCCTATGCACCCACTTCCTGTGGGTGAGGTAAAGCTGGCACTCCGGTGCCCAAGTGGAGAGTATCATCTCTAGTGTCTGTGTTTCCAATCTTGAGTTCATAGTCCATCCGGAAGATCCTTTTTGCAGTAACTTTGTACTTTTTACGCACCCATTGAAACCTATGGGAGCACGCGTGTGACTATTTGCTCTGCACACGCCACCCGTGGACCTCCTGGTCACTAACTGAAGTTAGCTCCTTGTAGGCCCAGCGATTCTAGAGGCCCTAGGCCTTTTTCCTTTTCTGTTCGTGGTACTTATACCACTATTTTAGTATATGGTTTGAGTGGCCACCAGGGCCTATCCATATAAAGTGCAACTTCTGTGTATTCTACTGTAATCGTGTTTGACGATTTGTGCTCCTGTGCTCATAAAGAGACTAGGGGTTACTTTGAGAAATAAATACATATATATTTTGAATATATATCTGTGTGGTGTCCTTTCATTGGTATAAAAGGGGGTTGCATTTGGTAAAACAGCTGGCTTAACACGCTTCACGAGTTTAGCCTCAAAGACTGCTTAGCCTACGCTACCACTAGGGCAGCTAGTCCGAAAAGGTTGACTTACAACCACACCATAAGGGTTGCTTGGCATGGTACAAGGTGATCACTTTAACTAGTGAGCATCATATACCAGGCCAACTTCTCACATTGGTGAGCAGCGGTTGGATTTGAGCTTGCTGTGTTTTACCATTGTAATCTCTTGGTTACCAATTGAAAGATCACATAGGTACCTATAGGTACATATAAAACAAGATTAGATCTACTTAAGTTCTACTGAACTTAGTCGTTGTAGAGCAAAGGGAGTAGCACACCCTGACTACAACTACTAGATAGGTTTAGTAGGTAAACCCAAGTGTAGGTAGATTGCAACACATCCACCCACACTTAAGAGCAATGGCTGGGGCAGAGGGGTCCACTGTACCCATCTCTGTTGAGAGTGACCCCCAGAGGGCACCATCCATCTTTGCTACCCTTAATCAAAATGAGCTCAGGCAGTTGGCAAATATCAGGGGCCTTAAACAGCCCAAGAATCCTACTTCTGCTGAACTCAGGGAGCTTTTACAGGCTGATGAAGATTAGAAAGCTCTCAGGAAAGCCTCCCAGTTAGGCCCCTTAGGGACAGGAACAGGAGGCCCCCCTTCTGAAGATGCTACTGAAGTACCCCTTTCCAATAGCCATCCCTTAGATGAGAATCATACTACAGAGGAGGAAAGTGGGGAGGATACAGAAAGTAGTGAGGATGAAGGGAGAACTAGCCCAGTGCCAAGTCTTATACTTGGCCCAGCTAAACTAAGGCTATTGGGGACTGACAATGGGATCATCCCATTGGATCTCCCCAGTGGACTTAACCAGGGGCTTGGGAGGCAAAGGAATCGCTCAGGTGACTCTAATGCTTCTCATGCCTCTAGAGGCTCTCAAGGTCACTCCAGGAGAAGGATGACCACCCCTCAGAGGAGGGAGCATGAGGCCAGAATGCAGGAAGCCCAGCTGAGGATCAGGAAGCAGGAGCTAGAGGTAGCCCTGATGGAAGAGAAACTGAACAAGGCTAGGCAACCTAGAGAGAGTGGGTCTATACCCACTGGTGGCAGCATTGTCCCTAAGGACAAAGATAGGGTCTTTGATAATAGGAACCTGTCTAAGGTTGTGCCCCCCTACAAAAGTGGGGATGACATCCACAAATGAATGACTGCTCTTGAGAGAGCATGCAAAGTGCAGCAGGTTCCTGAAGACCAGTGGGCAGCAATCCTCTGGCTCTCCTTTGAAGGAAGAGGCAGAGACAGACTCCTCACTGTTAGGGAGGAGGATGTCAGAAATTACAGAGTCCTGAAGAGTGTCCTAGTTGATGGGTTAGGCTTAACCACTGAACAGTACAGGTTAATGTTCAGAGACACCCAGAAGACACAGACTCAGGACTGGTCTGAATACATTGAATGTGCCACTAAGGCTTTGGAGGGTTGGTTGCTGGGAAGTAAGGTATCTGATTATACAGGATTGTACAATTTGATGATGAGAGAACAGATTTTAAATAACTGTCAAAACCAGCAACTGCATCAACACTTGGTTGACTCTGATCTGACCTCTCCCCAAGAATTGGGAAAGAAGGCAGACAAATGGGTCAGAACCAGGGTTAGGCAAAAGAACCAGAACCAGGGCCAAGGGGGTGATCAGAAGAAAACAGACCAAAAGGGTGGAGATCAGAAATCTAAAGACCAGAAGTCTTCAACAGGGCCCCAAACTACTGCTAAAGAGGGTGGGTCCCAGCCTAAAGGGAAGAAGAAAGAAGGTCAAAAGAAACCCTGGTGCAATCATTGCAAGAATACAACTCACTGGACTAGTGATTGTAAGAAGGGTGGAGCCCCCAACACTGTTGCCCCTAAGGCACCTGCTCCCAGTACTACTGTTAGCAGTGTTGGTCCCCAGACTAAGGGTGTAGTGGGAATCACTATGGGAACTGAAGGAGATTCTGACTTAGACAGAACCCTGACACAGGCAGTCTAGATATGTGATGGGGACATTGATTTGTCCCTGACTGTGAGCCCCAGTAACCTGGGCAAGTACAGACAGACTCCTTTAATTAATGAAAAAGTAGCTCAAGCCTACAGGGACACATGTGCCAGTGTCACTATGGTGACACCAGGCTTTGTGGATCCTGGACAGTACATACCAGGTGAGAATTACCTGGTGACCAATGCCAGCAATGCCACTACTTCACATAGTGTGGCAGTTGTTAACTTCTCATGGGGAGGGGTAACTGGCCTCAAAAGGGTTGTGGTTAGTGCAGACCTCCCAGTAGAATGTTTGTTGGGCAATGACCTAGAGAGTTCTCTATGGTCAGAAGTGGAGTACAGGACTCATGCAGAGATGTTAGGTATATCATCACATGTCCTTGCTGTGACCAGGTCACAGGCCAAAAAGTGCCTCACTGAACCTCAGGTCTTGGATCCTGGAACAATGGACCAAGCACCTACCAAGAAGAACAGGAGGGTCAAGGCTGTGCCTTCCCCCCCTGCCTCAGAGTGATGATCAACCTTCCCAGGAAGCTGATCTAGAGGACCCTGAAGGAACTGTCCCTGAAGAGCTTGAACCTGATCAGGTTGAGTTTCTGGGGACAGGGGGACCTTCAAGGGCTGACTTGAGGCAGGCTCAGTTATCCTGTCCCTCTCTTGAACCCCTCAGACAGCTGGCTGCTGCTGAGGCTGCTGGGAATGCTCAAGGTACCCATAAAGTGTATTGGGATGAAGGGCTCCTTTATTCAGAGGCTAGAGACCCCAAGCCTGGTGCTACCAGGAGGTTGGTTATACCTCTGCAATTTAGGGGCTTCCTTCTTACCTTGGCCCATGATATTCCTTTAGCAGGACACTTAGGCCAGAACAAGACTTGGGACAGGCTTGTCCCTCACTTTCACTGGCCTCACATGAATGAAGATACAAAGGAGTTTTGTCGCTCCTGTGTGACCTGCCAAGCCAGTGGCAAATCAGGTGGCACAACAAAGGCCCCCCTAATACCACTACCTGTGGTGGGGGTCCCCTTTGAAAGAGTGGGAATAGATATAGTGGGTCCCATGGATCCTCCCACTGCATCTGGGCACAGATTTATACTGGTGGTAGTGGATCATGCCACCAGGTATCCAGAGGCAATTCCCCTTAGGACCACTACAGCTCCTGTTGTGGCCAGAGCCCTGCTGGGAGTATTCTCCAGAGTGGGGTTTCCTAAGGAGGTAGTTTCTGACAGAGGTACCAACTTCATGTCAGGATACTTGACAGCTATGTGGAAGGAATGTGGTGTCAACTACAAGTTCACCACCCCTTATCACCCACAATGCAATGGGCTTGTTGAGAGATTCGACAAGACCCTAAAGGGTATGATCAAAGGATTACCTGAAAAGCTCAGGCGAAGATGGGACATCCTTCTACCCTGCCTTCTGTTTGCTTACAGAGAGGTCCCACAAAAGGGGGTTGGCTACAGCCCCTTTGAATTGTTGTTTGGGCACCCTGTAAGAGGCCCACTGTGTTTAGTGAAGGAAGGATGGGAGTTACCTCTCAAAAAGCCTAAACAAGACATAGTGGACTATGTACTTGGTCTCCGCTCCAGGATGGCTGAGTATATGGAGAAGGCGTCCAAAAACCTTGAGGCAAGCCAGGCCTTACAGAAAGCTTGGCATGACCAAAAGGCTGTCTTGGTTGAGTTTCAGCCAGGACAGAAGGTATGGGTGTTGGAGCCAGTGGCCCCAGCAGCACTCCAAGACAAATGGTCTGGACCCCATACAATCCTGGAAAAAAAGGGAGAGGTCACCTACTTGGTGGACCTAGGAACTCCCAGGAGTCCCCACAGGGTACTCCATGTTAACAGGTTAAAAGCATATGTTGACAGGGCAGACATGGGCTTGCTCATGGCTACAGATGAGGGACAGGAGGAAGAGAGTGACCCTCTCCCAGACCTGTTGTCTCAGAACCCTGAAGATGGCTCAGTTGAAGGAGTGACCCTTGGAGGCAACCTCACTGCCCATCAGCAGACTGAATGTAGACAAGTTCTACAATCATTTCAACATCTGTTTTCCCTAATACCTAGCCAAACTGACTGGTGTACCCATGTGGTGGACACTGGTGACAGTCTGCCTGTAAAGAACAAGCTTTACAGGCAACCTGACCACGTCAGGGACTGTATAAAGGCTGAGGTACATAAAATGCTGGAATTAGGTGTCATTGAACCCTCAGAGAGCCCCTGGGCTAGCCCAGTGGTTCTGGTCCCCAAACCTCACACCAAAGATGGCAAGAGAGAGATGAGGTTCTGTGTGGACTACAGGGGTCTCAATGCTGTCACCAGGACAGATGCACACCCTATTCCAAGGGCAGATGAGCTCATAGACAAACTAGCTTCTGCTAAGTTTTTGAGCACATTTGACTTAACAGCTGGCTATTGGCAAATCAGATTAGCTGAGGAGTCTAAGGCCAAAACAGCATTCTCAACCCCAGGTGGGCATTATCAATTTGTGGTGATGCCCTTTGGTCTGAAGAATGCACCTGCCACCTTCCAAAGGCTGGTGAGCCAAGTCCTTACTGGGTTGGATGACTTTTGTGCAGCATATCTTGATGACATTGCTGTCTTTAGCTCCACCTGGGAGGATCACCTGATCCACCTGAAGAAGGCTCTTGAGGCCCTGCAAAGGGCAGGCCTCACTATCAAGGCTACTAAGTGCCAGATAGGGCAGAGTAAGGTTGTGTATTTGGGCCACCTTGTAGGTGGAGGCCAAGTTCAACCACTGGAGAGTAAGATACAATCCATCAAGGACTGGTCTCCTCCAATCACCCAGACTCAAGTTCGAGCTTTCTTGGGCTTGACTGGGTACTACAGGAAGTTTGTTAAGAACTATGGGTCCATTGTGACTCCTCTTAATGATCTGACATCCAAGAAGATGCCCAAAAAGGTTCAGTGGACAGTAAGCTGTCAAAAGGCATTTGATGACCTGAAGGAGGCCATGTGCTCTGCACCTATCCTGAAAAGTCCTGACTACTCCAAAGAGTTTATTGTCCAAACAGATGCTTCTGAGTTGGGTGTGGGAGCTGTGCTGTCACAACTTAATGTAGATGGTCAAGACCAACCCATTGCTTATATTAGCAGAAGGTTGACCCCCAGAGAGAAGAATTGGTCAGCTATTGAGAGGGAGGCCTTTGCTGTGGTGTGGGCCCTGAAGAAGCTGAGGTCATACTTGTTTGGCACTCACTTCAAGATTCAGACCGACCATAAGCCCCTCTTGTGGCTAAATCATATGAAGGGTGAAAACCCCAAACTGCTTAGGTGGTCCATTTCCCTACAGGGGATGGACTTTACAGTGGAGCACCGGCCAGGTACTGACCATGGGAATGCAGATGGTCTCTCCAGGTACTTCCACTTAGGACATGAAGACGAGACTGGTCAAGGCTAGTTTAATGTCCCTGCGTTTGGGGGGGGGGGGGTTGTGTAGGAGAGTAGGGTCTGCTATCCTATGGTCACCCCAAATTTTTGCTTTTTGCTTCACTGGTTTTTGACATATTGAGGCTGTGGGCCTGCCAATCAGACCCCCAGCCTGCTGTTCTCTCTACTAAATTTACACTATGCACCCTAGGTGCATAACCAATTGGAAGTGGATCACCCTGTGAGCCCCTGTACCAGTGTACACTAGGTACCCAGGGCATTGGTGTATCTAAGGCCTACCAGGGGCTGAAGCATGTATTGTGCCACCCCTGGCCTGGCCTAACAAATTTGACACAACTGGCTGATCACTCAGCTGGGCTAAGTTGGTGTAACCACCTCTTACTTAGGTGTAGTATACCTATACCTAACCTTAAATGGGACACATGTCAACCTATAAGTCACTCCTATGGCAGGCCTTAACAATCCTGAAGGTAGAGTGCTTGGTTCCATGTGAGATGGTGCTCTGGCATGAGCTGAGCCTGTCTGCAGTGGTCGGAACAACTTCCTTCTACTGTTTCCAGATATCGTCATACCATATACTCTTAAGTGCATTATGAACCTCGCGGTTAAATGCTATCTTTGGTTTGGCTTTATCAAAACATGTCGAGTAAGGTGTCATACGAATTGGAATACTAACCCCTCGCCAATTCTGGCGACGGGGTTAGCATTCCACCCTTCTAGAGGGACACGACATGTACAGTACCTGAAACCCGGGTAAAATCAGACATAGCCTCAGCTCCACAAAATGGATGCTGCCACCACAGACACAAGTCTGCCCTCCTGCTGCTGGGAGTCCTTCCAGCTTGGGAGGTGTGGACAAAGGGTTTCCTGCCAGGGGAGGTGCGTGCACCACCCCAGACAGGATTTTGTGTATTGGTCAGGTAGGGCTTGAAAGAAACCAGACATGCCTGAGGCTCACAAGGAGCCTCGGTGCATATGCCAGTTCAATCCGGTCCTGGGGCACACCAGTCCCGGGCCTGGGGCGAGCTGGACAAAGGATTGGGGGTGTAACCACCCCCCTTCCTGGTCCCACCCTTAGGGAGGGACCTAGCAGGTAGTCCGGCCCCTAGAATCCGCTTAAAGGTAGGAGCTGTGTCCTAAGACTTCAGACATCCTGGAATCAATTTGAAACTAAGAAGAAGACGGGAACTTCGACATTCTGCTGCACAGAAGACTGAAGGAAATCTCCCCTGTGGTCAGGGAGTGACCACCTTGCTAACGCAAGCACCATCCAGCGAATCAACGTCTGCTTTGCCGCCGCCTCCCGCCGGAGCCCGAGCCCAGAGACTGACAAGACCTGGACCTCCAGACCTCTCACCGCCGATCCACAGTCCCTGAAAAGAGGAGACCCGTGGAGGCACCGAGACACGTGGAGCCAGCCATCTTGAAAAGACCACGACAAGCTGCAAGCGCAACAACCGAGGCTCCCTCCAAGTTGTGCTTTGGGATCTGAGAAGCCCAACCCTCGAGCAGCATCTGCACCAAAGGTGAGCCCTCCAGCATCTCCACGATCTGCGTGGGGCCCTTCTGCATTTTGCCACTCGACGCGCCTAACCGGTTGCTGGCCCGCTGGCTAGTGGCCATCTTGGCGACGAACTTCAAGAAATACACCGCTGGTCTGGTTGCTCCAGACTGGCCCTTGCTCCCCTCCAAAGGAGCAGTCCCTCTGACCTTGCTGGTCAGAACCATCAGCTTATTTCGTTTTCCACAACAATTGCTTTTGCCAAGGCTTGTTTGCTTCGATCAAGTCGCCGACAGCGCCGACAGCGAGAGCCTGCGTGGGACAGCTCGTGAACCGACTCCTGGACGTCGTCGACCTTCAGGGACCACGTGGCTGCAGAGACAAGCTACACCTTTCTTCCTGTTTGCACCCGACATCGCCTGGTACCCACCTGGTGCCACGCTGGTCACTGGCTAGTGACTGTGAACACTGTCCCCTCTGCTTACAGGTCTTCTACAACTCCGATCCACCCTTGGATCCAACGCATCTCTTTCGGACCGACCGCCTGCAGCATCTTTGTCCACAGGCTCTAGTGAACAGATAGAAGAAACCCGACGCACTTCGAGGCCTATGCACCCGCTTCCTGTGGGTGAGGTAAAGCTGGCACTCCGGTGCCCAAGTGGAGAGTATCATCTCTAGTGTCTGTGTTTCCAATCTTGAGTTCATAGTCCATCCGGAAAATCCTTTTTGCAGTAACTTTGTACTTTTTACGCACCCATTGAAACCTATGGGAGCACGCGTGTGACTATTTGCTCTGCACACGCCACCCGTGGACCTCCTGGTCACTAACTGAAGTTAGCTCCTTGTAGGCCCAGCGATTCTAGAGGCCCTAGGCCTTTTTCCTTTTCTGTTCGTGGTACTTATACCACTATTTTAGTATATGGTTTGAGCGGCCACCAGGGCCTATCCATATAAAGTGCAACTTCTGTGTATTCTACTGTAATCGTGTTTGACGATTTGTGCTCCTGTGCTCATAAAGAGACTAGGGGTTACTTTGAGAAATAAATACATATATATTTTGAATATATATCTGTGTGGTGTCCTTTCATTGGTATAAAAGGGGGTTGCATTTGGTAAAACAGCTGGCTTAACACGCTTCACGAGTTTAGCCTCAAAGACTGCTTAGCCTACGCTACCACTAGGGCAGCTAGTCCGAAAAGGTTGACTTACAACCACACCATAAGGGTTGCTTGGCATGGTACAAGGTGATCACTTTAACTAGTGAGCATCATATACCAGGCCAACTTCTCACATTGGTGAGCAGCGGTTGGATTTGAGCTTGCTGTGTTTTACCATTGTAATCTCTTGGTTACCAATTGAAAGATCACATAGGTACCTATAGGTACATATAAAACAAGATTAGATATACTTAAGTTCTACTGAACTTAGTCGTTGTAGAGCAAAGGGAGTAGCACACCCTGACTACAACTACTAGATAGGTTTAGTAGGTAAACCCAAGTGTAGGTAGATTGCAACACATCCACCCACACTTAAGAGCAATGGCTGGGGCAGAGGGGTCCACTGTACCCATCTCTGTTGAGAGTGACCCCCAGAGGGCACCATCCATCTTTGCTACCCTTAATCAAAATGAGCTCAGGCAGTTGGCAAATATCAGGGGCCTTAAACAGCCCAAGAATCCTACTTCTGCTGAACTCAGGGAGCTTTTACAGGCTGATGAAGATCAGAAAGCTCTCATGAAAGCCTCCCAGTTAGGCCCCTTAGGGACAGGAACAGGAGGCCCCCCTTCTGAAGATGCTACTGAAGTACCCCTTTCCAATAGCCATCCCTTAGATGAGAATCATACTACAGAGGAGGAAAGTGGGGAGGATACAGAAAGTAGTGAGGATGAAGGGAGAACTAGCCCAGTGCCAAGTGTTATACTTGGCCCAGCTAAACTAAGGCTATTGGGGACTGACAATGGGATCATCCCATTGGATCTCCCCAGTGGACTTAACCAGGGGCTTGGGAGGCAAAGGAATCGCTCAGGTGACTCTAATGCTTCTCATGCCTCTAGAGGCTCTCAAGGTCACTCCAGGAGAAGGATGACCACCCCTCAGAGGAGGGAGCATGAGGCCAGAATGCAGGAAGCCCAGCTGAGGATCAGGAAGCAGGAGCTAGAGGTAGCCCTGATGGAAGAGAAACTGAACAAGGCTAGGCAACCTAGAGAGAGTGGGTCTATACCCACTGGTGGCAGCATTGTCCCTAAGGACAAAGATAGGGTCTTTGATAATAGGAACCTGTCTAAGGTTGTGCCCCCCTACAAAAGTGGGGATTACATCCACAAATGGATGACTGCTCTTGAGAGAGCCTGCAAAGTGCAGCAGGTTCCTGAAGACCAGTGGGCAGCAATCCTCTGGCTCTCCTTTGAAGGAAGAGGCAGAGACAGACTCCTCACTGTTAGGGAGGAGGATGTCAGAAATTACAGAGTCCTGAAGAGTGTCCTAGTTGATGGGTTAGGCTTAACCACTGAACAGTACAGGTTAATGTTCAGAGACACCCAGAAGACACAGACTCAGGACTGGTCTGAATACATTGAATGTGCAACTAAGGCTTTGGAGGGTTGGTTGCTGGGAAGTAAGGTATCTGATTATACAGGATTGTACAATTTGATGATGAGAGAACAGATTTTAAATAACTGTCAAAACCAGCAACTGCATCAACACTTGGTTGACTCTGATCTGACCTCTCCCCAAGAATTGGGAAAGAAGGCAGACAAATGGGTCAGAACCATGGTTAAGCAAAAGAACCAGAACCAGGGCCAAGGGGGTGATCAGAAGAAAACAGACCAAAAGGGTGGAGATCAGAAATCTAAAGACCAGAAGTCTTCAACAGGAGGGTGGGTCCCAGCCTAAAGGGAAGAAGAAAGAAGGTCAAAAGAAACCCTGGTGCAATCATTGCAAGAATACAACTCACTGGACTAGTGATTGTAAGAAGGGTGGAGCCCCCAACACTGTTGCCCCTAAGGCACCTGCTCCCAGTACTACTGTTAGCAGTGTTGGTCCCCAGTCTAAGGGTGTAGTGGGAATCACTATGGGAACTGAAGGAGATTCTGACTTAGACAGAACCCTGACACAGGCAGTCTTGATCTGTGATGGGGACATTGATTTGTCCCTGACTGTGAGCCCCAGTAACCTGGGCAAGTACAGACAGATTCCTTTAATTAATGAAAAAGTGGCTCAAGCCTACAGGGACACATGTGCCAGTGTCACTATGGTGACACCAGGCTTTGTGGATCCTGAACAGTACATACCAGGTGAGAATTACCTGGTGACCAATGCCAGCAATGCCACTACTTCACATAGTGTGGCAGTTGTTAACTTCTCATGGGGAGTGGTAACTGGCCTCAAAAGGGTTGTGGTTAGTGCAGACCTCCCAGTAGAATGTTTGTTGGGCAATGACCTAGAGAGTTCTCTATGGTCAGAAGTGGAGTACAGGACTCATGCAGAGATGTTAGGTATATCATCACATGTCCTTGCTGTGACCAGGTCACAGGCCAAAAAGTGCCTCACTGAACCTCAGGTCTTGGATCCTGGAACAATGGACCAAGCACCTACCAAGAAGAAGAACAGGAGGGTCAAGGCTGTGCCTTCCCCCCTGCCTCAGAGTGATGATCAACCTTCCCAGGAAGCTGATCTAGAGGACCCTGAAGGAACTGTCCCTGAAGAGCTTGAACCTGATCAGGTTGAGTTTCTGGGGACAGGGGGGCCTTCAAGGGCTGACTTGAGGCAGGCTCAGTTATCCTGTCCCTCTCTTGAACCCCTCAGACAGCTGGCTGCTGCTGAGGCTGCTGGGAATGCTCAAGGTACCCATAAAGTGTATTGGGATGAAGGGCTCCTTTATTCAGAGGCTAGAGACCCCAAGCCTGGTGCTACCAGGAGGTTGGTTATACCTCTGCAATTTAGGGGCTTCCTTCTTACCTTGGCCCATGATATTCCTTTAGCAGGACACTTAGGCCAGAACAAGACTTGGGACAGGCTTGTCCCTCACTTTCACTGGCCTCACATGAATGAAGATACAAAGGAGTTTTGTCGCTCCTGTGTGACCTGCCAAGCCAGTGGCAAATCAGGTGGCACAACAAAGCCCCCCTAATACCACTACCTGTGGTGGGGGTCCCCTTTGAAAGAGTGGGAATAGATATAGTGGGTCCCATGGATCCTCCCACTGCATCTGGGCACAGATTTATACTGGTGGTAGTGGATCATGCCACCAGGTATCCAGAGGCAATTCCCCTTAGGACCACTACAGCTCCTGTTGTGGCCAGAGCCCTGCTGGGAGTATTCTCCAGAGTGGGGTTTCCTAAGGAGGTAGTTTCTGACAGAGGTACCAACTTCATGTCAGGATACTTGACAGCTATGTGGAAGGAATGTGGTGTCAACTACAAGTTCACCACCCCTTATCACCCACAATGCAATGGGCTTGTTGAGAGATTCAACAAGACCCTAAAGGGTATGATCAAAGGATTACCTGAAAAGCTCAGGCGAAGATGGGACATCCTTCTACCCTGGCTGAGAAATCGCCCTGCCATTCCCACGTGGAGACTCCGCCCGGACATGCTAGAGGATCCAGTGTTTTGTGCTGACATTGGGTCGGCCATTGAGGAATATTTTCGACTTAACACCACTACGGCATCGTCCCTGGTGGTCGAATGGGACGCATTTAAGTCCGTAGTTCGGGGGCGCTGTGTAGGCGAGGTGGTGGGAGCACGCAGAGTGTTGCTGCAAGACATCCAGAAGGCGGAACGACAGGTGCGCAATTCGGAGAAGTAGCGTCTGGAGCGCCCGGACAAGCAGGCGGGGTTGCTTGCGGATCGAGAGGCGTTAGCAGTCCAAATCGAGAGATTGCGCTGCTTTGACTATAAGGTAGGCCTGGGCAAAAATTTTGTTCCGTTCGCGGAAATTGCGATAATTTGACATTTTTGCGTTCCACGGAGAGCGCGAAAATGTCAAAAATTCCGGTTTCCGCAGCTTGGCGATAATTTGTTTCTTGCTCGCGCTGTAAAATGATACATTCTCGCGCGCGCGCGATCGCCTTACCTGAATCCCTGCGTTCGCCGACAAGTTTTCTTGATCCGGTCGCGTTCTCCATGAGATGTTGTATTGTTTTTAGCCATTTGCGCTGTCTCGCGACAGTTCGCGCCCGCAGTGACGTCATTGCGTCGCGCGATCACGTCTTTCTTCTCGCGATCATGCACCGCGAGAACAACTCAAAACAAGATGGCCGCGCCCGCAAGCAACCACATGGGTAAGTTGGCGACCCGCAACCATGCAGAAAATCTCGCGAACATGCCGGAAAAAAACTTCCGCATCTTCGCGATATTTCTGCTTGTTTGCGATAATTTTAAACATTCTCGCGATAATTTGCAAAGGTTAATTCCGCAAATTCCGCCCACCCCTACTATAAGGCCTACACAGATAAGGCGCATGTGGAGCGGGATAAGGTGGGGACATTATTAGCTTGGCTGGCCAATCCGGCGCGGAGGGGGACCCCGATAATGGAACTGCGGGGGCAGGGTGCTGAGGTATTCTGCACCCAAAAGCACATTAATGATTAATTCTTACAGTATTATGCCGAGTTGTACCGGAGCAGGGTGGGTCCTGGGTGCCCGGGTGATGAGGAATTTTTGCCAGGGGTGGAGCTACCACGGCTTGAGGCTGAAGCCGCTGAGGCTCTGGGTCGGGACATTGAAGCGGGTGAGGTACGCAGTGCCATAAAGCACATGGCCAGGAATAAAACCCCGGGCACTGATGGGCTCCCTGTTGAGTTTTATGCAGCTTACAGGGATGTTCTAGCCCCCTGTTTGGTGACGATTTATAACATGGCACTCTGGGAGGGGGCCCTCCCTGTCTCCACGCGTGAAGCCCTCATAGTTCCCCTTCTTAAGTCGGGTAAACCTGCTTGGGATCGTTCCTTGTATAGACCCCTGGCGATGCTCAATCTTGACTACAAGATCTTAAGCCGCATCTTGGCTAGTCGGTTGATGCCCCATATGCTGGAACTGATCCATGAGGACCAAGCTGGATTCATTCCCTCCCGCAACACTGCAATGAATGTACGCAGGCTTCTGCGGATCTTGGGGTCCGACTCCTATGACAAGGAGGAGGCCTGCATTTTTGTGGTTGACATCGAAAAGGCCTTCGATAGCCTGGAGTGGCCTTACCTGTTTGATGTATTGCGGGCGTTTGGGCTGGGAGAATGTTTTCTACAGTGGACGGCGCTGCTATTCATTGCTTCCACTGCTAGGGTGAGGACAGGGGGCTTGATTTCTGCTGCCTGTGCGGTCGCTCGGGGGACGAGGCAGGGTTGCCCTACGGGGAGCGAGGGACTTGCTGGAGACCTTGGGGAGGGTGGAGGGCCTCAGGGTGAACTGGACCAAGTCATGTCTGTTTCCTACCAGGCCGGACGGGATAGTTTGCCTGGGGGATGTCCCGTGGGAATCCCAGTGCTTGCCATACTTGGGGACTCAGATCTATCATGCTCGCGCTGATCTGTTGGAGGGCAACGTGGGGCAGGCAGTGCGCAGAGCGAAAACCTCTTTTGATTTCTGGGGGACTCTCCCATTGTCGGTGGCCGGCAGGGTCGCCTTGGTGAAGATGGTCATCTTGCCCAGGTTTCTCTATTATTTTGGGACCCTCCCAGTTTGGATCCCGGGTAGGCTCTTCGCACAACTGAACACTTTGATTACAGGGTTCATCTGGGGAACTGGGAGACGGAGGGTAGCGTTAATTACTCTGCAGAGGCCCAGGGGGAGGGGGGCCTTGCGTTGCCAGACCTGGAGGCCAACTACCATGCCGCACAGCTCCAGTGGTTTACGAAGTGGGTGGCATGTCACATTAGGCGCCCGGAGGACCAGGGTGGGTTGGATCCGAGCTGGCACCATTTGTCTTGTGTGTTGCTACGAGTAGCGATGAGAGAGGCTTCAGTGCCACCGGACTTGAGGACGATCCGACAATGCTGGGCACGCATGGCCAGGAGGATGCATGTCGCGATCCCTTATGCGCCTGAGATCCCTTTGCGGATGTGTGGGGTGTTGCCTCATGGGGGAGATTGGAGCCGGTTGTTGGCTTGGGAAGAGGCGGGAGTTATGGCACTAGGTGATCTTTATGAGGATGGTAATCTTCTCCCTTTTAACGACCTTAGGGAGCGCCATAATCTCCCGCGGGGGGACTTCCTCTTGCATGCAGCTCTATTTGCGGCTGTCAGGAAACACTGGCGAAAGGGACTGGTGGAGCCGGATACATCTCTCGCTTGTCAATATATAGTGATGGCGGCGGGTACTTTTAAGGCGGTGACCTGCCTCTACCGGCGGATTACTTGCGATATGCGTCAACCCCTGACGGCATTGCGACTCAAGTGGGAGGCGGATCTGGGGGAACCCATTGCAGAAAAAACTTGGGAGGAGATCGTGGAGCGGCCATGGACGTGTTCCCGAAATGCGCGTTTCCAGCTCATCCAATTCTATATTTTCCATCGGGCATACCTCACGCCTAGTAAAATTGCTGAGTATTTTGGGTGGTCGGACGCTTGCCCCCGTTGTGACCATGATGGGGCGGACTTTCTTCCCATGTTCTGGGACTGCCCACGGGTGGGAGATTTTTGGCGGGAGGTGACGACTGCGCTGCTGACTGTGACGGAGAGTGAGCTGGAGATGGTACCGGGGGTCTGCTTGTTGCATTGGTTCCCGCACACTGCCAAGACTAAGGTCACCAGCCGGTTCATTGACCTGGGGCTATTCCTGGCTAAACAGGAAATTACTTCCCACTGGAAGGCGAGGCAGTGGCCTAGTCTCTTGCGCTGGAATAGGGAGATGGTGAAATGGGCAGGAAGTGAAGGGAACTATAGACTATGTCTGGCCCAGCGTAATGGAAGTGAGAAATCACAAGAAATGGCCCGGGCATGGATGGCACTCCTGGAGCTGTTCAAACAGCTGGCTGTAGATGACGAAGAGGCTCCTGAGGAGGGGGAGGTGGCGCGGGGCCCCTGTGACACCCTTCACTTTCGTGGGAGTATAGGACGGGGGGAAGACGCTGGATCCATGATAGGCAACATCCACCTGTGCTTTTGATACACTCACTGATGTGCCCTGCGGGATGGGAAGTCTGACAGGTGGTACGGGAGGCTTCATTGCCCTCTTGCATAACTCAGAAGTTGGCGACATGCTTGGGAAGGTGGTTGGGGTGGGGGGTTCTGTGGGGGGGAGCTTGAAAGGGAGAGGGGTGGGGGGGCTTTTTATTGCATCACACCATTGTCCTGGATCATCCCTGTGGACGGTCTGCGTTGCATCACAGACGCCTTATGGGAAGAAAGGTGGGATTGTGCACTCAGATTAGCGGACTGCCCGTTATACTTCATCCTGGCTTCCTCTGGTGGCCAGTTACTGGGCGGGGGGATTGAATGTGTTACTGTATGAAACTCAATAAAAGTCTGTTTAAAAAAAAAAAAATTAGATATAACAGTTTGCAGAGTGTATATGGCGTACAAAGTGTCGACGGCGTTTCGATCCCTTAAATAAATGCTGGGATGATCTTCAAGACATTTGAATTAACATGCCTGTATACAGTAGCCTGTAATTACAAGATCCATAGGAGAAAATGAAGAAAGAAAACAGTGAGTTAAAATTTGGGAAATTGGAAGTACATCAAAAGTGATTGTGAGGTTATCTCGAGTGTAATATCCAACGTGATGTGCGGCGCAACTGGAAAAATGAATGTGCACGCGAATCGACCGCGCTATAAAAAACAAGTGAAGTAAAGGGGAGAATGGAGAGAGAAAGTCAGGGATCACGTGAGTGGAGATGGCATGATCTGGCAGAATGTTGGAGGAATGGTGAGAAATAATTATTTCTATCTGTAACCGTGTTAAAGAACAGATGAAGCTGAAAGCGGCGCAAGAGAAAAGGAGATTGCTAATTACCTATATAATGGCGAAGGGAATGCACGCCCTGAATGGGGGTGTAGCCTTAAATAGTATAGGCGGTAGTCCTAAGGGAGGGAATAGGAAATCCTGAATTATGCTGGGATTGATAAGAGAGTGCTTGCGTTAAAGAAAAGGATCATACATACCTATCCCTATGGGAAAGAGGTGCTTAATGGCACTGTGGCACAATTTAGGAAGATCCCGGTCAGTGGGGATGACGCTGCAACTGTGGGGTATTTGACTGTCAAGGAATTAATGGATGATTTCTGTAAAACATAACGAGCACTATGAGGATAATGGACATCCAGTAAAGCACAAATAAGTCACGGAATTGGAGAGCGAGCTTACCGCAGGTAATGTGATGCCGGAATCGGCATCTGGATAAAGGCGAGCCGTGACCGCGGTCTCGAGTCACGATGAGGCTCAGGGCTAAACTAGGGGGAAACATACGGGGTAAATTAGTCAAGGCTGTTTGAGCAACAAGCCCAATAACCGGTGTGCAGGATTGGCGTGCTTACCGAGTCAGTTTTCAGTCGTGTCCCAGCGTGTGCTTCCGGTTGTGGTGTGGCATAAAGCCGGGTTGTGGTTTTTAAGGAATTTGGATTGGCGGAGGGCCGGTCAGGGGACCGGGAGAGAAGGGGCTAGGAGTTTCAGTGAGATGGATGCAGTAATGGCGGCCATCTTGGAAGGGGAGAGAATTGGTATTGCGCGCTAAGCAAAAGCGATTAGAAGTGGATGACACAAAGTGTGTGATAGGCGAAAATGCAACAGTTGCATCATGGCATATTTAAAAGGCATACAAACGGTAAAAATTGATGAGAATTGGAAGCTACATTTCTTAAAAACTAATATAGTCCTGATGAAACCATAAGAATACACATAAGAGAACAATTGAAACGGAAGAACGCCCGATGTTCAGGTTGGCAAAAATCAGATCAGAGAGGTCCAGTCCTCCAGGCGGTTGAGTCCAGTATGAATACTGCCAGTCCTCAAAATCCATTTTAGCTCCTCCTTGTTAAGGAGTTGGTAAATGCCAGCGCATTGGCCTCTGAACACCTGTCTGCAACGCAGCTCCCTGGCGCATTTGGAGATGCCTGTTGGGCTATTTGACCCTCAGTATTGAAAGAGAATTAATTCCCCAACTTAAAACGCGCCACAGGGCGCGTTTGCACAGTGGTGAAGGAAAGGGGCGTGGCCTGAGTTGATATGTCTGCAAACACACCCTGTGGCACGTTTTAAGTTAGAGAATTAATTCCTCCTCATTCCTGTGGGTCCCTGGGGGACAACTAGCCCACCAGGTACCTCCAGTATGTGCCAGGAGGCTGCGTGACAGAGAGGTGCTTGGAGGCCACGCCACTTTTTACAACACTCTGCAACGCAGCTCCGTGGCGCTTACTGGAGGTACCTGGTGGGCTAGTTGGCCCACAGGGACCCTCAGTATTGACAAGGAATTAATTCCCCAACTTAAACCCCCCTTTACATAACTATTGCCCCCGGGATTTGCACGGCAGGGTGCGCATAGGGTGCGCGGATCCTCCGAGGCCATAGATATATATGTACTTTTAAATGTCATTTTCTCAGGAACTACTGAACGGATTTACACCATTTAAGCAAAAGGCATGAGTCTGAACTAAGGACTACCTCTTTGCCAAATTTGGTGTAATTCCGTTCAGCAGTTCGGGCTGTAGCTGCGGCTAAAGGTCCTATGGGAAATTGAATGGGGAAAACGCATTTTGGGACCCCCTTTTTTTCTCGGCCCCCGCTTCACGCATCACCGTGAAACTTTCAGGATAGGAGCGGACCGGAGCTGGCCAAAAGTTTTGAAGATTCGTCAATTGGCGTCAAAGTTATTCCAAATAGAATGTTACGGATTTCCTATTGAAAATAGGTCCTAACTTTATCTATCTACTGGCGACCGCCAGTAGATAATGTGTATGTATGTATGTATATATGTATGTATGTATGTATATATGTATGTATGTATATATGTATGTATGTATATATGTATGTATGTATATATGTATGTGTATGTATATGTATGTATATGTATGTACATATGTATATGTATGTGTATATGTATGTATATATGTATGTATATATGCATGTATATATATGTATGTATATGTATGTATGTATATGTGTGTGTGTGTGTATATATGTGTATGTATATGTGTGCATATATTATCTACTGGCGGTCGCCAGTAGATAGTTATAGTTAGGACCTATTTCCCATAGGAAATCCGCAACATTCTATTTGGAATAACGTTGGCGCCGGTTGACGAATCCTCGCGAAAGTTTCCAAACTTTTGGCTAGCTCCGCTCCTACCCTGAACGTTTTGCGGTGATCCGTCAAGCGGGGGCCGAGAAAAAAGGAGGGTCCCAAAACGCGTTTTCCCCATGCAATTTCCCATAGCCCGAACCACTGAACGGAATGACACCAAATTTGGCAAAGAGGTAGTCCTCAGTTCGGACTCGTGCCTTTTGCTTATATGGTGTGAATCTGTTCAGTAGTTCCTGAGAAAATTAGGGTAAAAAAGTTAGTGATATCTATGGCGGCGGAGGATCCGCGGACCGTACCCGCACCGTAAGCTCACCTTCCTCGAACCGAGCGCGCACCCTCCCGATCGCGCGCTGAATGCTAATTGGCTGTCGAGTGTCTCTCTACATTCGAAACCAGGAACTGTTGGCGGCCATTTTCTGCCTCGGTAGAAGCGAGGCTGAAGAAGCAAGGGGAATAAGTGTGTAAAACATATAAAGTGGGCAGAGTGGAAATACTCTGACCCTCTAGAGGTGCTTAGGGGGTCCCAGAAGGACCCCCTGGGGGCCCCCCTTTTTAAAAAAAAACGGCGAAATGCGCGCACGGTGCGCGCATCCTATCGCGTTGGATGCACGGATCTTCTCGCGGTGGGTTCGCGGATCCAAGGGGAAAAAAATGAAATTGTTGGGAGATAAAGATAAAGCTTAAGTGTTTTGTTATTGAGTGGCTCTAAAAAGAGCCGTTGTGTTCATTGAAAGTTTTTGGTACTTATAAGTAAGTACCTATACAGAGTCTAAAGTTGTTGAGGAAGACTCTGTTTCCGTCATCAGTAAAGTGTACTCCATCTCTCCTATACATCTCTTGCATATGAAAGCGCAGATTGTTATTGTAAATGGACCCCATTCTGTAGTCTTGGAGAAAAGCAGAAACCGGTTTATTCACATGCTTCCTAGCTTTCTCAATCTGTGGACAAAAATGATTGGACCAGTTCCATTTCTGCCTTTGGCATATGTTAGAGTACACAAAGGCAGTTTTAGGGAAAAGTGAAATCAGTTCTGCAAAGGTGTACTTCATAAGCATTTCCAGACCTACCCCAGTCAAAGTGCCTAGGTCATTGCCGCCACAGTGCACTATTATGAGGTCAGGGTGTTGGATTTGCATGAAGGATTTCACCAATGGCATCAATTGGTGCCACTTTAACCCTCTCTGTCCAATCCATGTAATGTCTACATTTGGCAAACCTAGGTCTTTGTGAATGCCTTTGTTTTCTGCATACCTTTGGCTCCAGAAAATGTAGCTGTGTCCCACAATCCACACTGTAAGCATCTTGTAAGGAGGTCTGGATGCTCTCAGATGGTCTCTGTAAATGAAATGGCAATTTGGAAAGTAAGATGTTTCTAAAATGGTAGCTAAGATGCAATTTTGAAAAAAGACAAGAAATCATTGGTTGTTTGACAACCTTCTACACTGAAACGTAGGGTGCATTTTTCTGTTTTTTAAACGCATGATTCTTATTGGTTAACAAAAACTGATTGTAAGGAACATTATATATGATAAGCTGATATGTTGAGAAGTCAAGCACACTTGCTGTTTTGATTAGCAACATTGTGTGTGCTGAACTTGTGACCTGTGTGCTCAGTACAGTGTTCCATGACCTATTTCTATGGTAACGGGCAGAAGGCAAATTGGGGGAAGGGTTGAAGTTTGTCATTTGGAAAGGGTTGAAATGTTTAACCAATAGAAATGTGTGTTTGCTTTTGAATTTATGTGGGAAGGAATGTGATTTGATGTTTACATGTATATGTGTGGAAAATGAGAGGGAAACTTTGCCATTCTTTGGTTCTGCTGACAAGTGCACAGTGCAGAGATTCTGTATAAGAAAATCTGGGGTGTGTGACTGATATACTTCTTAATCTACAAAACAACTTGAAAGGTGAGTTATTTAATTGTGAGGGGATGTATGTAGACTATTTTTATTTTAATCAGACTTATGTATTTCTTCTGCTAAAGTGTAGGGAGTACTTTTTTTTCTCTACAATGTTATTGACAGTGTGTGTGCATGTAGAAACCATTTTGTGATAAAGATTTATTTTTCATTTGTTTGTAGACAGATAACTATGCAGTTTTTATATTTTGGTAGAATAAGAAACCAGTCATTGTTTATAAATTTGTGAAATGAGTTATGTTTCTGCATTAAAATGTAGTACACCTTGTAGATGAAGAAATGTGTTTTGGTATAGTGCAAGGGATAGTGTTGTTTGTCTAGAATCACACAGTGAGTATGTGTGCATTTGGGAACCACTGTGAGAGAAGCATTTAGTAATATGTTGTATTTGCTGACAGATAACTCTTTTAAAACCTGTCATGTTGTCAAGTTTTAGTAGTATGAGAAGCCAGTGTTTGCTTATGCGTTGATTAAATGAGTCAGGCAATGATACAAAAGTGCACTTTAGAAATATGCACATTGTGTGCAGTTCTCTTACCACTTCCATAGTAGTAAATAAGGATTGGTAAACTCGTAGGGATAGTGGTTGTTGTCTAGAATCACACTGTGAGTCTGTGTGCATTTGGGAACCAATGTGAGAGAAGCATATGGCAACATTGTTTATTTGCTGACAGATAACTATTTTAAATCCTGTCATGTTGTCAAGTTTTAGTAGTATTAGAAGCCAGTCATGCGTTGATTAAATGAGTCCGGCATTGACACTAAAGTACAGTCATGAAATATGTAGATTGTGTGCAGTTCCCTTACCACTTCCAGTGTAGTGAATAAGTTTTGGTAATCTCCTAGGGATAGTGGTGCTTGTCTAGAATCACACTGAGTCTGTGTACATTTGGGAACCACTGTGAGAGAAGCGTTTGGTAACATCGTGTATTTGCTGACAGATAACTGTTTTAAAACCTGTCATGTTGTGAAGTTTTAGTAGCATTAGAAGCCAGTCATTGCTTATGCTTTCATTAAATGAGCTAGGTATTGACACTAAAGTGAAGTCGTGAAATATGTAGATTGTGTGCAGTTCCCTTACCACTTGCACTGTAGTGAATGAGTTTTGGTAAAGTCCTAGGGATAGTGGTGCTTGTCTAGAATCACACTGTGAGTCTGTGTGCATTTGGGAACCACTGTGAGAGAAGCGTTTGGTAACATCGTGTATTTGCTGACAGATAACTGTTTTAAAACCTGTCATGTTGTCAAGTTTTAGTAGCATTAGAAGCCAGTCTTTGCTTATGTGTTGATAAAATGAATCATGATTTGACACTAAAGTGCAGTACCATGTAGTATTGTCTTCACTGCACCAGAGCTGAAAATTTAAATTTTTTACCCAGGCACTGTCCTAGAAGTAGTCTGATGATTTAGTCAGTTTCTAAGTACTTATGTTGTGAACCAACCATTACCAAATAGAGTGCTTCAAATGTCTATGCAGTATGCATGTAGTTCTCTAAACACCTATACAGTTGTTTTCACACCTTAAATTCCCTAGTCAGTATCCATACACTTCTAGGAAACACCCTGTCAGTCCCTTTGCAGTCTTCTAGTGACCCATTCAGCACCATGTAGTAATCCATTCACTGTGCCAAAACCCAAACACTTATAAATTCACTAAGACACTCTGTTTACAGTACTCTAATGATTCAGTCACTGTCTAAGTATTCATGCACTGAGCCAGGCCTTAGCACATGGACTGCTTCAAACCCCTATGCACTATGCATGTAGTTTTCTAGCCACCTACAGACTTGTCTTTTACACTTTCAATTCCCTAGTCAGTATCCATATAGTCCAGCAAACATCCTGTCACTCCCTTTGCACTCTTCTAGTGACCCATTCAGTACCAAGTACTAATCCATTCCCTGTGCGAAAACCCAACCACTTATAAATTCATCCAGGCAGTCTCCTTGCTGTAGTCTAATCATTCAGTCAGTACCAAAGTACTCATGCAGTGAGCCGGGCCTTAGCACATGGACTGCTTTAAATGCGTATGCAGTATGCATTCAGTTCTCTAATCAGCTACACAGTTGTCTTTTGCACCTTCAATTCCCCAGTTAGTATTCATATACTTCTAGCAAACACCCTGGTACTCACCCAGTGTGTCTCCTTTTAGTAGTGTAATCATTCAGTCACTTAGCATGTAGTCTTTTAGTGAGGTAGGCTTTAGGGCATGAACTGCTTCAAAGTAGTATGCACTATGTATGTAGTGTTTTAACCATCGTCACACTTGTGGTTCAGGGCTATAGTCTCTTAGTCTGTTTTTATATAAAATGTGTTTGTACAATAATTGAATACTGTAAATTTGAAAGATATTAATATACATTTATTTGTGATTCTTTTTTGCAGATACTGTTTTTCAATGTTAAAATTGAGAAATTATGCCAGAAAAAAAAAGTAAAGAACAGAGACAGGAGGATTATTTGAAGAAACATCAACCACAAGTATTGAATGAACAAGATAATGTGGCTAAAAGGAAAAAAAATTCTGGTAAGATCACGAAGCAATTTATTAAAAATGTTTGTAGGAGCAAACAGAATGTAGAGAATGCTGCAACTTCAGAAAAAATTTTAAGTAAGAAAAAAAATCAAAATAAGAGGAAAAGTAGAAAAGCAAATGTTCAGTCAAAGGAGATAAAGTATGGTAAAAGAAGACCAAATCAGTATAAGGAATTACGCAAAAAAATATTTTACAAGAGAGTAGTGCATAATTTGCTGAAAGATGTGAAGAAATATAAAAAGAGAGCTTTATTTTATAAAAAGAAGAAGCATATTGAAAGCATTGTGGAAAAGGCTTTTGAAGTAAAAAGGAAACTGTTTATTTTACTGTTAAACAGAATTCGATCACAAGATAAACCAATATTTGTAATGAAGGCCAAAAGTAGGAGTAAAAGAGTTATTAATAAAAAAAAAATTGTGATGTTTATTGGGAGAATGGAAACACAGTTCTAGTTCAGAGCCTGTTTTTAATGAAGAGAGTTATTCACTAAGTGAAAAATTATTGTATGCAGTTGACACCAGTGGTAGAGGTTATGAGGTTAGTGATGGTTGTCCAATGGAGAAAGAGAAAATGATTGAAAGAAATGCAGAAGAAGTGATAGCTGATGAAGTTTTAGGGAGACGTGCTAAAAACCCTGTGTACACTTGGGATTGCAGTAGTGTTTGTAGTGTACGACAGGAATCTATTGAAAAATTATGTAGTTTTTTACGAGTCTATACTTAAAAAAAAGTGTAAAACAAAAGATTAAGCTGTTGCAAGGACTAGACCCTTGCAGAGTGAGAAAACATACTGGTTTGCAAGGTCATTCTCTGGCTTGTCTTTCTAGGAAAGTTTGTGAAAGTTTTTCACCATTTCAGAATGCTGGCAGTTCATCATACTCAAATGCGGAAGTTAGTGAGAAGGTTGTATTATGCAAAAAGTCCAGCACTAAAGTTAAGTGAGTTGAACAATGCTCTTTTGCGTGGGTCAGTTTCAGATGTGAAGCAGGTTTGTGAGGATATTGAGTTTTGTTACTTTGGGCCTCAGCAAGAGAGTGAAGAAACTGACACATTAGTAGAACAAAATGTTGAAGACAATGTAGAACCTGTAATTACAGAAACATTTGAGGATGAAATCACAAAGTTTAAGGTAATTTCAGGTGGAAGACCAAATGTTTCTTGTATTTGTTGTCGGCAAAGTCACTATAAAAATCAGACTAGGGGTGTCAATCTGTATTTAAAAAGTGAAATAGAAGATAATGATAAGTGGATGGAATTTGCAACTTATTTGTTGGTAGAGGATTGTTTTGATTTGGGATGTGAGCAGCGTATTTGCAAATATTATTATAATAAATTAGATGAGAATAAAATGCCTGCTAGAGCTGTTCATAATAATCTAGAGTTGGTTGCTATTCCTCCAGAGCTGATTGATTTAAATACGTATGAGTCTATTCTGATACAATGTGTTCACCCGTTTCAGGCTATTGTTCGTATGGAGCCCAAAACAAGTAAATTACCTCCATCAGAGTTGCAAAGAGGATTGAAAGGAAGAGTTGTGTATTTACCATTAGATTTAAGGAAAAATGTTGAAACTATTGGTGTAGATCATGCAGAAAATGAGCCACTAGTCATTCTAGTTAATGGTGTTCCTACTAAGAATAAGAAAATCTGGCAAGAGTTAGTGGATGTTAGAAAAGTGCAAAAGGCATCATTGTATCTGATAAAAAATAATGAGTACTATAGAAATGTGTTTGTTGGAGAAGAAGAAATAGATTTAGCAGAAGATAGTGAAACATTAAGTGGACAAATTGAAAAAGTGGACATGTCCAGATGTGAAGAGATCTATGAACATTACAGTGTACATCCACCTCATTCCAAAGAGGTGATGGGGAATACAATTGAGTTGTTTCAAATGAAAAAAGCAACAGGAAGTCCCATGAGTGTATGGGAAGAGAGCTTGGAAGCTCGTTGTTTCCCGCAGTTGTTTCCAACAGGAAAAGGTGGACGATATGATGAACGTCCTGTGCAGATTCCTGCATCTGAATATCGGACAACAAGATTATATGCAGAAGATCCAAGATTTCGACAATGTATCCCTTATATCTTTCATCTTGTGTTTGAAAGTGACTTGTCTGGACTTTCATATGCAGTAAATCGCATTTTAAAAACTGGAATGCATCTGCAAAATGTAACTGCAAAGGATTTTATGGATAAAGTGCATCAGAGAGATGATCATTTAGAATCTCAGTTGATTAACCTGATGGCATGTCAACGTGGGACTAATGAATATTGGTACCGTCGACATGGAGAACTGAAATGTATGCTATGGAACTTGGGAACTCCTACGTGGTTTCTTACCCTAAGCTGTGCTGAGTACGCTTGGGATGATTTACTTGAATTTCTTCGAGAGGCAAATTCCAATATAAAAAATATTGAATACAAGACACCTGGAGAATTGTGCTCCTTGGATCCTGTCAATGTATGCAGATATTTCAATCATAGATTTGAAGCTATGATGTCTTTCATCTGCAATAAAAAGAATCCTCCTCTTGGAGAAGTTGTGGATTTCTTTTGGAGAAAGGAGTATCAAGCAAGAGGTGCTCCTCACATACGTATGTTGTTATGGGTCAAGGACGCCCCCAAATTTGGAACAGATTCAGATGAAACTGTTTTGTCTTTCATTGAAGATTATGCTACATGTGCTCTTCCAAATAGCAGAGAAGAGAAAAACTTAAAACAGCAAGTCTGACGATTTCAAAGCCAGAGGTGTGGAAAATACTGTCGACGAAAGTACAAGTCAAAGGATAAGTTCTATACCAAATGTCGTTTTGGATTTCCACGTCCTGTATTAGCCAAAGGAAGAATGAACAGTTTTATGTCAGCTGTACGACATACCATCACAAAAAGTCTCCGAAAAACACCTACAAGTTAAGAAGAAGCGAAGAATCGAAATACATAAATGACTACAATCCAGTTATTTTATCCATGTGGAACACTAACATGGATATTCAGTATGTTGCGGACAATTCCATTGCTGTTGCTCGATATGTAACGTCTTACATTACTAAATCAGAAAAGACTGAATTGAAGAAATGTGGGAAGAGATTTCTCACGAGAAGACTCTAAGTAAGAAATTATACAGTTTCAGTTTGAAGATGTTATCGCATCGTGAAATTGGAGCATATGAATGTTCAGATCGGTTATCATCTGCAAGTCTATATTCCAAAAGTAGAAGAATCATTTGGGTGAGTCTAGGTCTTGCAGGAAGGCAAAATCGGGTACTGAAATCTGTTCAAGAAATTGAATATTTAGCAGAAAATGACCCTGAAAGTACAGATATTTTGAAAACCAATATGTTGGACACATACTATCCAAAGAGAAGTCATCATCTTGAGAACATGTGTCTCTATGAAGTGCTGCAAAACTACACTTTTAAACGGAATATTACAGAGAACATCAACGATGGAAAATATGGAGTGATTGGTTCTGAAGGATGTCTGGTGAAACAAAGGAAAGGAAATTTAATTAATCGCAGAAAACTGAGTTGCGACACTGCTGACAAAAGGGAATTTTACTATTTAGCCCTTTTGCAAACGTTCAAACCATGGCGTTCTGAACTGGAATTACTTGGACATTTTCCCAGCTATGAAGATTCATTTAATGCTTGTAAAGATAACATACAATGCAGTGCTTTCGCAAATTATGTGAAAATGATGAAATTGATCAAGAAGCTACAATTGCAGCTGAGATTGCTAGAGACAGTTCTCAAGACAGTCAAAGTTCTGCTGCACTGAGTCAAGATCCACTAGGACAACCAATTGTTGAAAATTAAGCAGCGATTGCAATGAATGAGGTGGAAACAGCAATGTATCAAGCACAAGAAGATGCAATACAGAAACAAATATATCAGCAAGGGAAAGAGCAGATTGACCATGGATTACTTCATGAAAAGAGTGTTCTCGTGTACATCATTTCAACCTATCCGAATGTATGTGAGTGGTCAAGCTGGAACAGGAAAGGGTTTCTTAATTGAAGTAATTACAAGTTATCTGCAAAAAACAACTGAGTCGCATTTGTCTTGTGTTGTCACTGCTCCAACTGGGTTGGCAGCACATAACATTAAAGGAATTACTTTACATTGTTTACTAATGCTGCCAGTAGAGCATGAGAACAAATTGGAATACCACAAGCTATCTGAAGAAGCTTGTTGTGAAGTTTCAAGAGTGCTGAAGAAAATGAAACTTCTCATTATTGATGAGGTGAGCATGGTTTCAAACTTGATGCTTGCCTTTGTGCATTTAAGAATGTAGCAACTTCTTAAAACAGAGTATGACGTGTTATTTGGAGGAAAACACGTCATAGTTTTGGAGATCTACTGCAACTGACACCGGTAAAAGGACAACCGGTATTTAAAACTCTTGCCCATGAAGATACCAGAAAGTCTCTTGGCAGTGTTGGTAATGTGAACATTTGGAGTAATTTTGAATACAAAGAACTGACAACAAATATGCGACAGGCAAATGATGCTGAATATGGAAGTATTCTTCAAGATATAAGAATTGGAATTCTTTCAAAAAAAGGGAAAGAAGCTTTGGAGAGTCGATTACTTTGCAATGTCTTTCCAAATGAAAATGCAGTCGCTGCAAAAGTGTACGTGGAAATTGCTAAAAATAAGTCCGTGATTTGCTTAATGCTGACACTGCGTGAGTGTTCAATATTTAACAAAGAATTATTAAAATTGGAAAATGAAGAAATTGTTAAAATGGAAGCCATCGATGCAATACTACATGAAGGAATCACTATTATTTTGACGGGTAAGTTGAGATCAAAACTAGATTGTTTAGAAAAAAAAAATATCTAAAACTGCTGGTTTGGAAAAGGCACTGTATGTGTGTGTAAACTGTCGGGTAATTTTAAGGCGTAATTTGGATGTAGAGAAAGGTTTAGTTAATGGTGCAAAGGGAAAAGTGGTGGATTTTGTGAATTATCAGAAAAAAGAAGGAATTGAATTTTTAAAAATGAAATTTGAACAGATGGATGAAGTTAAAGAAATTGGTCGTTGTTCAGTTCGTTTTTTGCTTGTTAAAGATTTATATGTCCGTAGGAAACAATTCCCATTTTCTCTGGCATATGCAGTGACTATTCATAAATCTCAAGGATTAAGTGTGGACAGTGCATTGGTGAACATTGGATCTACTGTATTTAAAGAGGGTATGGCATATGTTGCTTTGTCGCGAGTTAGAACATTATCTGGTTTGTTTTTGATTTGATTTTGATGAGACAAAGGTTACTGCAGATGCAAACTGTGTAAAAGAGTATAATAGGTTAAGAAGGGTGTATGCTCCAAATTTAGGTCAATATCCTGTATTTGAAAAGCGTATGGTTAGTCGAAAAAGAAGGCTAGAGAATATCTGTACTGAAGATGTCAAGAAGGGAAAAGAACAAGATGATAATGCGATTGCAGGTAAAAAGAAATTGGACACTGTTGAAGAGATTGTTGGTTATCAGTTTGAAAATGTTCTGGTGTCAACTGCTATGCTAATGTAGTGGTCAATGTTGTTTTTTATCTTGAAGGTTTGCAAGAACAAATTATGCAAAATCGGGAAAAAAGATTTTGTTCTCCGTTGCATTCCTTTTATGAAAAATTGACAACAGATAGAAGTAAAATTCAATCTGTTTCAGATGTTCGTAATCTTTTGGCTGTGTGTTCTGGTTCTACACAATTTACACAAAATATCCAACAAGATGCTCAGGAATTTTTAATGTATATGCTTACCATTTTTGAAAATGAAGGTGTAGAAATAGAAAATATTTTTGGCCTTTCTTACAAATGGGAACATGATTGTGAAAATTGCATGTATACATGTAGCACCAATGTAGACACTGAGAGATTTCTGTATTTAATATTACCAGACTGTAAATCAGTGTCTTTCAATAAATTAGTGAAAGGTGCAATTCAAAACATGGAGTGTAGCCAATGTAAATCAGAAATGTTATCCACATTATTCTTAACAAATTATGGAAAATACATAATTTTAATGATGCAACGTTGTACAGCTGATGGAAGAAAATTGGATACTTTAATAAAGCAGTTTGTAGCAACACAAGTATCAATATCAGGAAGGACTTTTGTAGCAATTGCAATAATTTTCCATGATGGTCCTTCCACCACATCTGGACATTATACTGGCTATCTAAAATGTGACAAAGGTTGGACACTTTGTAATGATGCCCAGTTGGTTTTCAAACAACGTTTGCCTAGGGAATTACAAAATTCCTACCTAATATTTTTAAAGCCAAAGTTTTAGGAAGATAATTCAGTCTCTGAGGAATTTATTATTATAATTTAATAGGACTACCATTAGACAATTTACATAAAGAAGAAGTGCAAAAATACCATTTGGCGTGAAAAATCTTATTAATTTGTTGCCAGACTTTGATCCAAAAAGTATGAACAGATGGACAGGTGAAGAGCATGTGATGAAGATCTGCATGAGGGGCAGGGCATGACCAACAAGTAGAGGAAACAGTAGGGTCTATATGATGTAGTTTGGCCGGGGTGATTAGAAGTCTATTGTAAATAAAAAATAGAGTTTGTGTGGTATTAGCTGCTCTTAATGACTTCCTTATTTTATTCCAAATCTTCTCCCATGTTAAAATGGAGAAAGTGCGACCCAAATCCATTTCCCAGCTACATTCCGTTTTAGATTTAGCACGGGAGAGAGATGAGGATCTTAATTTTTTATAAATAGTGGATGCCGAGGAGGGGGTGTGTAGAGAAGAAAGTGTAAGGGGAGAAGCAGTTGTATGGGTAGGAACTGAGGATAAAGTATTGAAAGAATTTAGAGCTGTAGAAGTCAGTAATCGATATTTCGAAAGATATGAAGGGGGAAAAGAAAAGCGAGTGCGAAGTACAGAGAAGGGGACACATGTATCATCCTGAAAAAGTTGATAAGTCCATATCCCCTTCTCTCCTGTTCATATTTTTCTAGGTAGTATCTCAATGCATGCTGAAATGTTCAGCATACATTGAAGGAGAAAAATGCATTTTCTCATTGTTTTTGTACAGGAAGGTGTGTCTTCCTGTAGAAAAACAAACAGCACATGACACAGATATCCTTGCACTATTGTGCAAGGGTGCCTGTGTCACCACATGGCTGCAGTTTAAGCAGCCGTGCAGACAGAAGCATAGATTTGCAACATATTTATGTACATATGTTGCATCCCTGTGCTTCGGAAGTACTACAGCACACTGCAGCTAAAGAGGTTACTGTGTGATGCTGCAGCACTTCCTTATAGTTCTGCACTTATACATTCACCGTACGCTACTAATGCATTCATTCAGTCAATTACGTACTACACATACATTCATGTAAACTTTCACTCATGTAAACTTTCACACACTAACAAAGAAATTTAGCTTTTTTTTTTAAACCAGGAAAGTTAGTTCTTACAAGAACTTTTTTTTTCTTCTTTCTTCTTTTATATTGTTTGGGGGGTTTTCTGAACAATTTTGTGATTTTTTTTAAATTTTTTGAAAAACAAAAAACAAAACAGGAGAAACCAAAGAATGAACTTCAGGGAACAATAAAAAAAATAGCAAATATGACTTTCTTGGCGGCGGCAGATCAGATCGATCGACTGCTCGCCATAGCACAAAGTCTTATTGCAGTGGTTCCCAAACATTTGACTCCTGAGGACCCCCATTGAGTCACCACTGAAAGCTGGGGACCCCCAAGCCATTTGTAAGATGTAAATTTCAAACATTAAAACAGTAATTAAAAAAAAATAAACACACGTGTGCACACAAAACAAATACTCGAACTATTAAGGATTTCAGGGGCATATTTACAAGTCCCTATCGCCATGGGAATGTCACTTTTAGCGATGTTCCTGTGGCAATAGGGGCTTCGCCTTATTTACAAGGCAGCGTTATGCCACTTATTGTGGCTTAACGCTGCCTTGTAAATAAGGCCCCCTTTCATGCAATGCTTAGTGTGAAAATGGTGGGCAATGGGAGTTACAGTGGGCGTTTCACTCCAACACCCATTGATTTTGACGCTGCCCTCTATTTACAAGGTCAGCTTAAATAGGAGACAGCACCCAAATTAAGACCATGAAAAACCTGGTCTTAACTTGGCGAAATGAGGAGAAATGCCTTATTTCTCCTCGTTTTTGCTTTTTCCAACGAAAAAAGCAAAACACCTTTGATTGTTTATATTCAGGAAGGTGACCCTTCCTGCACATAAACAATCTTTAATAAAAATGACGTTTTGTAACTTCCATGTGTGCTGCATTAGGCAGCACACATAGGAGTGACAAAACAGCATTACAAAATTGTTCATGTGCAGGAAGTGGGAACATAGCAGCATCAGGATAATGATAGACTGGGAATAAACATATGTTGCTAACTTTTACCATGCAGTTTGCAAGCAGCTCTTTGATGACAGTTTATAAGACACTGCTAGATTATGATTGTCCCTTATGAATGGCACAGTGACGAAAGAATCTCTGTGACAAAATCAGTAACCCATGCACGTAAAATACTGTTTTTTAAAATGCATTGTACACGTTCTTTGCAGTAGGCATATTAACTCTCTGTGTCACCTTAGATAAGCCAACGCTGCCACTGGACAAAACTCTCATCTCTCTCTCCAGCAGGTACATTAATCACTGGAATTTTCTTGACACTTTTATAGTTGCTCGAAAACGGCTAATTTTACAAAGAACTTTGCAGTGCTTTTAAAATTGCTAGCTGAGGACCCCCTGGGAATGTGCAAACGGACCCCTGGGGGTCCTCGGACCCCAGTTTGGGAAACACTGTCTTATTGCACTTAGTGCAGAGCACTTTTAAAAATTGAAATTGAGGACGGATGTCCAAGGTTTGGTCTGATGGATGCACTCTTGATGTGCTCGGCTGCGATGAGGTGGATGGCGCAGGAGTGTTTCTCATCCGTCGGCACTCTTCTTTTGCAAGATTGTTTGGATGAAGGGTCCTCATGTGCTTCATCATACTTGCCGTGCCGCAAGAGTATTTCTTATTAGGATCCCCTCTCGATAGGACTCTTTTGCAAATCTTGCATGTGACCAAGGTGGCATTGGTTTTATTCTGCCCCTCGGGAAAAGTAAACATTTTCCATACCGCTGAAGAGAAACGTTCTTTGCGTGGTAACTCCGGCAAAAATTCATCCTCAGAAGTTTGAGGTGATGCCTGCTGCCCTGAAGCCATTTATGGTTGAAAAAAATTAGAGCGAAGTGTAAACTTAGTCTAAAAAATGTTCTTCTCTCCAAAGAGGTGGTTCTCCAAAGAAGCTCAAAGAAGAATGATTGAAATGGGTGGGGTCTTTCAATAGTTAGAACAGGAAGTGTAATGAACCAATCAAATCTCTTTTTTTGCAGGTCACATGGGATCCGCGCACCGTGCACTTACGCAGCACGCACCCAGTGCGCATCCGCGAAAATGAATTAAAAAGAAATATAGGATTAGATGTCAAAATATATTAGTTTTGAGACTAGTTTAGAGTTTGTCTTCAATTAATATTCACATGCAATACATAAATATGTTTTTTTAAATGTTAAATTCTTCGCGGGATCCGCGCACCCACCGCGTCATAGACGCAGATGACGCATCGCGGAAGCGCGTAAACGTCGCGTTACGTGCATCGAACGTGTCACGTATAGGCTAGGAGTCACGTACCGGTCACATTAGAATCGCGCACTAACCACGTACCCGCCGCATACCATGCGCGGATGCTATCGCATAGGGATCGAGAACGGCGCGCTTAGGCTGAACATTGAAAAAAATATATAAAATAAAGTTTTGCACATATAGTTAAATAAATATTTTGAAAAATATTTTAAAAAAATTTGAAAAACCCATTAAGTTCAAATATTTTTTAATTAATTGAAAAAATACATTTAAAAATGGTGATAACGTATTTTAACAAAAATGTAATTAATGAAATGACACACTGAATTTGAAAAATATAGAAATCCAATCAAAATCATTAAACATGATATCTTCAGAGTTAAGTTATAGACAGGAATTAGCATTTAAAAAACCTTAGAAATTCACTAAAAAAACCATAGGTTTCAGGGGCGTTATAGTTAGCTGGACATTTCCCTCGTACAAAACCCTAGAAATTCCCCTGTTATAGTTAGTTCAGCTAACTATAACTCATGCCCCCGCAATACACTGCTGATGACGTCACATATTACATCACTCATGACATGGTCAGTGACATCACTGATGACATCTCAAATGATATTACTGATGACGTCATCCATGTGATAAATTAGTGCATCTTCTCACACCCTAATATAACCTTTGATACACCTCAAAATTTCAGACTTCCATTCTCAAAACCATAGATACTCCAATACCAATAACTACATACACACTCAATGACTCTTAGGTCTACACACACCTCCACTCACTCACCTGTAGAGTCACTCATACTTACAGTCACTCAGTACAGGACTATCATATGCATTTATATACCTATATAGACACTCAGACACCACCAATTATCCATAGACATACTCACACACCTAGTCAGTCATGGAAATAATTAATCACACTCCCATTTACTCACCTATGCAGTTGTACACACACAAGTTCACTTACTCATAAAAATAGTACCACATTCTTACGCTCTTATACAATCACTGATACAAGCACACAACGTCCATACAGCAACTCACAATCACACACTCTCACATATACCCACTTATATACTCTTACACACATATATACTGCCTTTCACATATGTAGTTACTAAACACATGTACTACTGAGATATACATTCAATCACTAACACACCTATACATACTCACCCAACCATACAGTCCATCACAGATACACTCTTAAAAACATGCACCCACTGAATCACCCACTCACACATCTAGTCACAGAGTCACACACACCCTACCCACACAAACACTCAGGCACCCATACAGATACTCAGACAACCAATCAATAACCCATATAGACACTCATATAGCTATTCAAAAAACCATGCAGCCACATATACACCAACACACAGACACATACAGACATTCACACAGTTTAGTCACTAGTCTGCAGTAAGATACATTTAATGACTCACTTATAAAGTCAGTTACGCACCTAGAAAATCATCCATTCACACACTTGTACACCCACTTATTTTTCAACAGGCCTTTCCCTATATATATTAAACATAATAAAACTGTTCAGAAACACATACTCAATGGATGATGTAATCAGTGATGTCACTGACCATGTCATGAGTGATGTAATATGTGACGTCATCAGCAGTGCATTGCGGGGGCGCGAGTTATAGTTAGCTGAACTAACTATAACAGGGGAATTTCTAGGGTTTTGTACGAGGGAAATGTCCAGCTAACTATAACGCCCCTGAAACCTATGTTTTTTTTAGTGAATATATATATATATATATATATATATATGTGTGTGTATATATATATATATATATATATATATATATATATATATATATATATATATATATATATATATATAATTCACTGAAAAAACCATAGGTTTCACACACGTTATAGTTAGGAATTAGCATTTAAAAAACCTTGCAAATTCACTGAAAAAACCATAGGTTTCACACATGTTATAGTTAGCGGAAATTTTACTGATAAAAAACCAATGAAATTCCCCCGTTATAGTTAGTGCAGGCAACTATAACTCACGCGACCGCAATCCTCTGCTGATGCTAATACTGTATTTAGACACTTATTTGCCCATGTCTTCTTCCATACATTTTTAGCTATACATATATTACAAATATTTTTTTTTCATAAAGACACATATGTCATCAGCAGAAGATGGCGGTCGCGTGAGTTATAGTTGCCTGCACCAACTATAACGGGGGAATTTCATTGGTTTTTTATGAGTAAAATTTCCGCTAACTATAACATGTGTGAAACCTATGGTTTTTTCAGTGAATTTGCAAGGTTTTTTAAATGCTAATTCCTAACTATAACGTGTGTGAAACCTATGGTTTTTTCAGTGAATTTGTACGGTTTTTTAAATGCTAAGTTACTTTACGCCATTCGTGGCGTGCACGCCCACTTAACGCAGTTCGTTCCGTGCGCGCACGGTGCGCACACAGTGAGCACGCGGTGCGCTTCGCGCACCGCGCGCCCACTTTACGCAGTTAGTGCCGTACACGCAAGGTGGGCACGCGGATTTTTTATTAACAATTTTAGCGTAAGCGCACCGTACGCGTACGGTAAGCGTAATCGGCGAAATTTTCAAAAAATAAAAATTTACCGTTTTTGGCCTTAGGGGATCTTTGAGGACTCAACTAACATGGCTATGTGCATGGGCGCTGTCTAAACAGCCCCTTTATATGTTTTTTGCCTTTGTTTACAGCCCCCCCCTCAGAGTGCGAGAGAGAAAATGGCGGCCGCCGCTTCCTGGTTTCGACCGATTCGAATGTTTACTTAGATGTAACAGCCAATCAGAATCGCGCTCGCGCACGCCACCGTACGCGTACGGTAAGCTTACGGTAAGCGTACCGTAAGCTGGCTCAGATATATATATTTATTTAAAGGCTATTTTCTCAGAATCTACTGAACAGATTTACACCAAACCTACAAAAGGCACTTCCTTGACCTGAGGACTACCTCTCTGCCAAATTTTTAGTAATTCTGTTCAGCCGTTCGAGCTGTAGCCCTGTCTAAAGGTCCTATGGAAAAATGCATGGGAAAAACGCGTTTTGGGACCCCCTTTTTATCTCAGCCCCCGCTTGACGAATCCCCCCGAGACTTTCAGGGTAGGAGCGGAGCGTAGCGCCCCACCTATTTTGAGAAATTCGCGAGGATTCGTCGACCGGCGCCAAAGTTATTCAAAATAGAATGTTGCGGATTTCCTATGGAAACAGGGTCCTAACTATAACTACCTACTGGCGACCGCCAGTAGGTAATGTGTGTGTGTATATATATATATATATATATATGTGTGTGTGTGTGTGTATATATATATATATGTGTGTGTGTTTATATATATATGTGTGTGTGTGTGTGTGTGTGTGTGTGTGTGTGTATATGCACTTGAATTCCAGCGTTTCTTCCGATAACATCCACCTAGCGAGGTTGGTGCAGACAGGCGGGTACTGGACCCGCTAACATATTGAACAGGAATTTTCTCGCGCAATTTCCAGGCGCGTGGAAAAAATAGTCGCACACAAGTTTTTCTTAGAGAAGTTTAGTTTAGTAATTCGTGACTTAGACGCGTTTCAACACCACGGTCTTCGTCAGTAAGTCATTACAATGAACCAGGAAGTAATTTTGTTTTTTAAGCAGTTCCTGTTGCCAAACAATAAACATAGAAGAGATACTTGTATTAGTACTTGACACTACTGATTTCTTTAAGTTTTTAGAAAACAGACTTCAACAACTTTACTCATAACAAAAAAGAAAAACATTTTTTGTTGACATCAAGTGAACAGTTAATATAATCACTGTATTTCCTTAGTTCGCTTTTGGAACTATTCTCGAATAATGTTCTTATTATAGTTCATTGATTAATTTTCAAAAAATTTACGTTGAATTAGTCGTTTTTAACATCATAATACACCACACTTACAGGATAAATGGCCAGTGCCATACACTATTATCCATCTTATTCGTGGTCTCAATAAAGAAAGTAAAAAATTAAAAAATTATTAAATTCCATTCCTGATTCTTTTTAGCATACGCTTAATAAAAATCAGTAGCTAAAGCGGTTGTAGCAGGACTGCCAGAAACCCCCAGAGATCGAGAGAGCGTCACACAGTAGTGGAAGGACAGAGACAAGGTGATTTAACTGCTCATTTTGTCAACCCAGATGGACATAAAGATCTTCCTCATGATTCAGGCCTCTTGGGGTCTTACTCTGAAGCTTGATAATGTATTCAGATTCCAGGCGTCGTAATTGACGTTCCCGATCTCCCCCTCTGGCTGACGCTTGCACCCTGTCAATGCCAAAATATGAAATTTTAGATCTGATATCGGACATGTTGGGATGTATCAGATCGCAATGTTTCGCAATGGCGTAGGACAGATCTTTGTTTTTAATAGCACGCAAGTGCTCAAGTATACGTTTCTTCACTGGGAAGATCGTGTTCGAGGCATGTGGGCTGCTGAATTCATATCTGTGCATAGATCGCCGCCTAGTGTTGGGTCCGGATGTTTGCACGTTGTTGTCCTGGAAGAGTCTTCGAAGTATCACGAGATAGGTGACTCCTCCCCTGGACCACAGTGCGCATGGGCATCCTCTCCATCCTTAGATTGTTTTTTTCCGCCATTGGGTTCAGATGTGCTTATCTTAGCTCAAGTTAGGAAAATTAGGTTTAAGGTCAAAAGGCCTTTAGATTTCGTCGGAACTGTTCCCGTTCGGTATCGACTACTTTCTTTACTATTTTAGAACCTTCTTCCAGCCTTTCGGATCCGTTTGGTCCGAACATCAAACTTACATCGACGATGGAATCGAGGACTCCATTCAAACGGTGTCCTTTATGCCACGCAAAATACCCACACATCGACGTCCACCCGGTATGCAACAAATGTCTCTCACCGGATCACGATGAGTCGAAATGTATGGCCTGTGCCCGATTCCGATCGAAGAAGACTCTCCGGAATCGACGGGCGGCGAGATTAGAAGCGCAGCAATCGGCGCCTGCCCCGGCCAACATCTTCAGCACCGAAGACGAGGACGCCGAAAGCGTGGAAGAAGTAAACTCCAGCCCCGCTTCCGAACAAGATTCCCGATCGGAAGACGACGATGAGGTGCTTTTTCAAAGGGAAGAAGTCATCGACGAGGTAGGAGACTACGATGAGGCCTTTGGGGCCGAAGAAGATAGCTCTAGCGAGGAGCCAGGCCCACCCGTCGATACGGAGGCCGACAAAGTGCGTCATCATAAGGCTCAGGTCGAGGGATCGCCTCCGGGCCTTACCCGAGATCAATCTCAAAGTTCTTCGGCCCCGCCTTCAGGGCCGTCCTCGAACATCCCGCACGAGCCCTTATTAACGAAAACGACTGGATTCCCTTCAGCGAAACCGAAACCAATCGTCGCACCAGTTCCACCGAAACCAAAAGTGAAACTGGCTGTAATCGGCTCGAAGGCCTCGAAGCCCTCCACTCCTTCGATGCCATCAAAGGCCGTCGGCCCCGAACGCAGTAAAAGGGATTTCGGCGCCGAGCTCACTGCAGCGGATATCGGTACCGAGCCGAAGAAAAAGGCCCTCGGTCCTCACAATACGCCTCGGCCTCTGGCACCGAAGCCGTCGGCCCCGACCACCAAAGTCAAGATGGCCGCACCATCTGCGTCGACGTCGAAGACAATGGCACACGCCAAGTCGTCGACTCCAACGACCCTCGATACCTCTCTTCGGATCGATGACCCCATGGCTCCAAAGCAGTCGACGCCTACCTCCAAGGCGCCGACCGGCTCCAAAGAGCCTTCTGCGTTCTCCGTGCAACAAGTCGCGGCATCGTTGCAACGCATCAGGGAACAGGCAGCCCTCCGATCCACGTCGGGCCCCGACACGCACAAGGCCCCAAAAGCACCCTCGGCGCCGACCAACATAACTTTTGGCTTGCCGCTGTCCACGGCGCCGAAGATGTTCGAGATTCGAACACGTGTCCACCAGACGCAATCCCCGTCTCATGGACACACAGATTCTGGGCCTTCACAGCCACAATTCATCGACGCCAACACTGGTAAACTGATGCTCCGCAAGCGGAAAATCACGCCAGAGAGAGGATTGGACTCCTACAGAATCCCTCTCAAGCACAAATTGCCAGCGGGGTCGGAACCAGTTCTTCATGAACGCTTACAACCCTCCTATCAGGATCCCCAGTCCTTTTCTCCTACGCCTTCAGAGACAGACGCAGTAGAGGATTATATGGGAGATGATACCATCTACCCTGGGGATGTAGATCCTGATGAGCATCTGCAAGAGCCAGATCAAGCATGGGATGACCCTACAGACCAGGGTAGCACGCCAGATACCCAGGACACGCAGCTTTACAGCACAAAGACATCTCCCACAGAGGACACTGCTGCCTTCAATGCCCTCATAGAACGGGCTGCTGCCAATCATGGAGTAGAACTCCATTCCGACACTGTCGAAGAAGAATTCTTGGTGGACACTTTCGCCTCTTCCGAAAGAACTGTCAAGACTCTGCCCATGTTGAAAGGAGTTCTCAAACCTGCCAAAGACATTTTTAAGGAAACAACCAGGGCATGGGTGCTAAACCCCCAGGATTGAAAAAAAATACAAGCCTGCACCCGGAGACCCTATGTACATTAGGGGTCAGTTACCTCTGGACTCCATGGTAGTTGCTAACGCTCGCAAACAAGCCCATTCGCAGACAACCGGTGATGCTCCTCCCCCAGACAAGGAGTCCAAAGTGATGGAGACATCCGGCAAAAGGATTGCAGTGCAAGCGGCAAACATCATGTGCATTGCCAACACACAGGCGCTCCTGGCCCGTTATGATCGTTCCCACTATGACACACTAGAGTCACTACTCCAACATTTGCCAGATGAATACAAAAAGGCAGCGGAGCTCCTCATCAGAGAGGGGCAACTCCTTACCAATGCATCCATCAAGCGCGCCCTGGATGCTGCCGACACAGCGGCAAGGGCAATCAACACAAGCGTCATGTTGAGACGACACGCATGGTTGAGAAACTCAGCCTTCAAGCCGGATATTCAGAACAACATCTTAAATCAACCAGTCAACCCCGACTACTTATTCGGCCCTGAAGTTGACACTACCCTTGAGAAAATAAAAAAAGACACTGACACTGCGAAATCAATGGGGCCTCTGCAGACGCAGCAGTTTCGTAGTGGCTCCTTTCGTCGCCCCGGGAATAGAGGAGCAGCTAGAGGCCAGGGGTCACAGCAGCAATACACTAAAGGGGGCACGCAGAGTACCTACGATAAAACCAACAGAGGTGGATATCGTGGCTCCAGCACCAAGGGCAGAGGACGTGGTTACGGCAACACCAGGTCCTCACCCAAAAACAAAGTGACGCCCTCTCCCTTCCCCCCGACCACATAACACCTGTTGGGGGGAGACTCCAGCTGTTCCTGTCCACGTGGAAAACCATCACCACAGACAGGTGGGTCAGGGACATTATCCAGCACGGTTACTGTCTCGAATTAACCTCCACTCCACCCAACATACCGCCAAAGCACCGTCCTATGTCCGTAGAGCACTTAGCATTATTGCGGCAGGAAGTGCTAAGCATGCTGCAAAAAGGTGCAATAGAGGTCGTGCCCGTCAACCAGCAGGGGACAGGGGCGTACTCTCTGTACTTCTTAATCCCAAAAAAGGACGGGTCGCTCAGACCTATACTAGACCTGAGACCCCTCAACCAATACATTCTCTCAGAGCATTTCCATATGCTCACCCTACAGCAGGTTCTCCCGCTACTCAGTCAGGGAGACTTCCTAGCCACACTAGACTTAAAAGATGCGTATTTCCACATACCCATACACACTTCACACAGGAAATATCTCAGATTCACTATTCAAAACCATCACTATCAGTTCAAAGTTCTCCCCTTTGGAGTAACAACAGCACCCAGGGTCTTTACCAAGGGCCTAGCAACAGTGGCTGCACATCTACGAAGACAACACATTCATGTCTTCCCTTACCTGGACGACTGGCTTGTTCAGGCAAAGTCAGCCCAGCAATGTGCCAGCCACATGTCCCTCACCATTCACCTTCTTCACAGTCTGGGATTCTCACTAAATTACCCAAAATCACATCTCCAACCCGCACACGTACGACAGTACCTGGGCGCAACCAAAACCACTTTGGCAGCCACAGCTCAGCCAAATTTAGTGAGGATCAACAGCATGCAACTGCTGATCTCAAACTTCAAACCTCAACACTCCCTTCCTGCGCGAGTGTTCATGCAGTTGATAGGCATGATGGCCTCCTGCATTTTCATAGTCCCGCACGCGAGACTACATATGCGCCCGCTTCAGGAGTGCTTAGCACGTCAATGGAATCCGGCTTACGGGCAACTAAAAGACCTAGTGTTGGTGAGCGGTCGGGCATACAACTCTGCATTGGTGGAATCCACAAAACCTTTGCAAGGGCCGACCGTTCCAAGAGCCTGTTCCACAAATAATACTGACAGCAGACGCCTCTCTCCAGGGTTGGGGAGCTCATGTACTCACTTACACAGTGCAGGGACTATGGACAACGCAACAAAAGAAGATGCACATCAACGTTCTGGAACTGATGGCAATCTTCCTAGCCATGAAGGCATTCAAAGTACACTTGTGCAACAAAGTCGTGTTGATCCGGACGGACAACATGACTGCCATGTACTACATACAGAAGCAGGGAGGGACACACTCTCCACAGTTGTCTCATCTGGCTCAGAGCATGTGGAAGTGGGCCATTCAGAGGAACATATTCCTCATGGCGGAACACCTCCCCGGCAAGGACAACCAGATGGCGGATCTGCTCAGCAGACACAGCCACCAGATGCACGAGTGGGAGCTACATCCGTCAGTTCTCCAACCGTACTTCCAGCAGTGGGGTCATCCAGAGATAGACCTATTCGCCACAAACGAAAACGCAAAATGCCAAAGCTTTGCCGCCAGGTTCCCACATCCACAGTCACAGGGCAATGCGATATGGATGAACTGGTCCGGCAGATTTGCGTACGCTTTTCCCCCAGCGCCATTAATACCTCTAGTGGCACGCAAACTGCGACAACACTCACTGACACTCATCCTAGTTGCTCCCACATGGGCACGCCAACCATGGTACACCACCTTTCTAGAACTTTCCGTGGTGCCGCATCAAAGGCTGCGGATCAAACCGGCACTTTTAACGCAGAACCATGGCGAGATTCAGCACCCAGATCCGCAACAGCTGAACCTGGCAATCTGGCTCCTGAAGTCTTAGAGTTTGGCTACCTAAACCTGCCATCTGACTGTATGAATATCATCAAGGAGGCCAGAAGACCCACTACCAGAGCTTGCTATGCGGCTAAATCGAAGAGGTTTGTCATTTATTGTAACAACAATGACATTAACCCGCTGGACGCATCCATTCAAAACATCATCTGTTACCTCTTACACCTATACCGATGCAATCTGGCATACACCTCAATACGTATCCATTTAACCACAATAGCAGCCTATCTCCAAAACAGGCAGCACCTCTCTTTATTCAGAGTGCCTGCCATCAAAGCCTTCTTGGAGGGACTCAAACGAGTAATTCCCCCAAGACACCCACCAGCACCGGTGTGGAACCTCAATTTGGTCCTCACCAGACTAATGGGTCCACCCTTCGAACCTCTCCATTCATGTGAGATTCAATTCCTCACCTGGAAAGTAGCTTTCCTAGTGGCAATCGCTTCGTTAAGAAGAGTTAGTGAACTCCAGGCACTAACCATTCAAGAGCCATTCATACAGGTTCACGCAAACAGGGTTGTACTACGTACCAATCCCAAATTCATGCCCAAGGTGATATCGCAGTTCCACATGAATCAAACTATTGAACTGCCTGTTTTCTTTCAAAATCCACCAAACGCCGCAGAGAGAATGCTCCATACACTAGATGTAAAGAGAGCCCTCATGTACTATATAGACAGAACTAAGGTCTTTAGGAAGACAAAACAACTTTTCGTTGCCTTTTCTCCACAACACAAGGGCAACGCCATTTCCAATGCAGGTATAGCCAGATGGATCGTTAAATGTATTCAAATTTGCTATCAAAAAGCTAAACGCACTTTAACTATTCCCCCACGAGCCGACTCAACACGAAAGTTAGGGGCGTCCATGGCTTTCCTGGGAAACATTCCTTTACAGGAAATATGTAGAGCAGCCACATGGTCCACTGTACATACATTTACCAAACACTACTGTGTAGATGTACACTCAAAGCAGCAGGCAGCTGTAGGACAGGCTGTTCTCAAAACTCTTTTTCAGACTGCTGCAGCTGGCACGGGTAGCCGCCGCTAATAGGAGGTACTGCTATGTATTCTATGCACAGATATGAATTCAGCAACCCACATGCCTCGAACTGAATATGCTACTTACCAGTATGCATCTGTTCTTGGCATGTAGGGCTGCTGACATTCATATCGCCCACCCTCCTCCCCGGCGCCTGTAGCAGCTGCAGCTCTCAGAATTACTGTATAGCATGGTCATCACTTACTGTATCTACTCCATCACTGCCACAATGGCGAAAAACAATCTAAGGATGGAGAGGATGCCCATGCGCACTGTGGTCCAGGGGAGGAGTCACCTATCTCGTGATACTTCGAAGACTCTTCCAGGACAACAACGTGCAAACATCCGGACGCAACACTAGGCGGTGATCTATGCACAGATATGAATGTCAGCAGCCCCACATGCCAAGAACAGATGCATACTGGTAAGTAGCATATTCAACTTCCCACGTAACATAGACCGGAAATGCAGACTAACACATATACAACAAAATCAGTGTTACAATTGATAAAAACATTGATTTTACCCATTTTTCCATTAGGTACTTGGAATTTTTTTACATTTGTGCTGTTGTTGCACGCTTTGCAACACCCGCATTTATGAAAACCTGGTAGCTCTCGCAGCCATGTCCCTTTCGCCTTTGTTTTCATGTCCAGATGGCTGTGGACTAATATATCCTGTAGTGATTGACATTTCCTGTATGTAATGTGTGGTGATGGACTGACCAGTTTTCCAATTATTAAATCTTTCTGAACTATGTGCCAGTGCTTGCGAATAATCCTGTGTATCTCATTTGAGGCATTATTGTAGGTCGTGATTATATGTGTGTGTGTGTATATATATATATATATATATATATGTGTGTGTGTGTGTGTGTGTGTGTGTATATATGTGTGTGTGGGTGTATATATGTGTGTGTGTGTGTGTGTATATATATATGTGTGTGTATATATATATATATATATATGTGTGTGTGTGTGTATATATATATATATATATATATGTGTATATATATTCACTTAAAAAACCATAGGTTTCACACATGTTATAGTTAGCTGGACATTTCACTCGTAAAAAACCAATGAAATTCCCCTGTTATAGTTAGTGCAGGCAACTATAACTCACGCGACCGCAATCCTCTGCTGATGACGTCAGATATTACATCACTGTATTTAGACACTTATTTACCCATGTCTTCTTCCATTAATCTTTAGCTATACATATATTACAAATATTTATTTTTCATAAAGACACATATGTCATCAGTGATGTAATATCTGACGTCATCAGCAGAGGATTGCGGTCGCGTGAGTTATAGTTGCCTGCACTAACTATAACGGGGGAATTTCATTGGTTTTTTACGAGTGAAATGTCCAGCAAACTATAACATGTGTGAAACCTATGGTTTTTTCAGTGAATTTGTACGTTTTTTTAAATGCTCTTATGTATTTATTATTTTTTTTTTCCAGGTTTTTCACCGTGCGCGCACGTGCGCTCGCAGTGGGTGCTCGGTGCGCTTCGCGCACCAAGCACCCACGGTTCACTGTGCGCGCACCTCGCGATTTTTAATAAAAAAATAAAAAAAATTCGCCCTTGGGGTCCTTCTGTGACCCCTGACCAAGGCTAGGGGGTCAGGAACTGTCCACTCTGCCCCCTTTTCACGTTCTCCACCTTTTTTTTTCACCCCCTCAGACTGCGAGAGACAAAATGGCGGCCGACACTTCCTGGTTTCGACCGATTCGAATGTTTACCGACATCTAACAACCAATCAGAATTGCGCTCGCGCACGGCAGGGTGCGCACACAGTGCGCGCACGGTGCGCGCGTATAGATATTGATATGCTTTTAAATGCTATTTTCTCAGGAAATACTGAACAGATTTACACCAGACCTGCAAAAGGCACTTCCTTGACCTTATGGCTACCTCTCTGCCAAATTTCAAGTAATTCTGTTCAGCCGTTCGGGCTGTAGCTGTGTCTAAAGGTCCTATGGAAAAATGCATGGGAAAAACGCGTTTTGGGACCCCCCTTTTATCTCAGCCCCCGCTTGACGAATCCCCCCGAGACTTTCAGGGTAGGAGCGGAGCGCCCCACCTATTTTGAAAAATTCGCGAGGATTCGTCGACCGGCGCCAAAGTTATTCAAAATAGAATGTTGCGGATTTCCTATGGAAACGTGGTCCTAACTATAACTACCTACTGGCGACCGCCAGTAGGTAATGTATGTGTATGTATATATATATGTATGTGTGTGTGTGTGTGTATATATGTATGTGTGTGTGTGTGTATTTATGTATATGTGTGTGTGTATATATATGTGTGTGTGTGTATATATGTGTGTGTGTGTGTGTATATATGTGTGTGTGTGTGTGTATATATATATGTGTATGTATGTGTGTATATATATGTATATGTGTGTATATGTGTGTGTATATATATATTCACTTAAAAACCATAGGTTTCACACAAGTTATAGTTAGCTGTACATTTCACTCGTAAAAAACCAATGAAATTCCACGTTATAGTTAGATCAGGTAACTATAACTTGCGCCCCCGCAATGCACTGCTGATGACGTCACATATTACATCACTTATGACATGGTCAGTGACATCACTCATGACATCAATGATGACATCTGAAATGACACATTGTGCATTGCGGTTGCGCAAGTTATAGTTACCTGATCTAACTATAACGTGGAATTTCATTGGTTTTTTACGAGTGAAATGTACAGCTAACTACAACTTGTGTGAAACCTATGGTTTTTTAAGTGAAGTTGCAAGGTTTTTTAAATGCTAATTCCTAACTATAACGTGTGTGAAACCTATGGTTTTTTCAGTGAATTTGTATGGTTTTTTAAATGCTAAGTTATGTATTTATTTTTAATTTTTGCGCACCGAGCGCCCACGTTGCGCATTTCGTGACGGGCACGCCTCGCCATTTTTTACAAAATATCAATTGTTTTTTTCTCCCTTGGAGGTCCTTAGATTTATATATTAAATGTGATTGTTAATTCTTTTTTTTATTTTTATTTTTTTTTACCGTTTGGTACGGTAAGCTTACGGTACGCGCACTCCGCGATTTTTTTTTTAAAATTATTAAATTTATTTTTCATACTTTTTGGTCCTTCGTGAACCCCCTGAAGAACGCTAGGGGGTCTGCAACTCTCTTCGTTGCCCCCTTTTCATGTTATCAACCTTTGTTTTTCAGTGCGAGAGACAGAAAATGGCGGCCGATACTTTCTGATTTCGACCGATTCGAATGTTTACAGTCAAGTAACCACCAATCAGAATTGAACTCGCGCACGTCACCGTACGCGTACGGTAAGCTTACCGTAAGCGCACGGCGCGCGCTTACAGATATATATATTGATTTAAATGCTATTTTCTCAGGACCTACTGAACAGATTTACACCAGACCTGCAAAAGGCACATCCCTGACCTGAGGACTACCTCTCTGCCCAATTTCAAGTAATTCTGTTCAGCCGTTCGGGCTGTAGCTCGGACTAAAGGTCCTATGGGAAAATGCATGGGGAAAACGCGTTTTGGGACCCCCCTTTTTTCTCAGCCCCCGCTTGACGAATCCCCCCAAGACTTTCAGGGTAGGAGCGGAGCGTAGCGCCCCATTAGTTCTGAAAAATTCGCGAGGATTCGTCAACCGGCGCCAAAGTTATTCCAAATAGAATGTTGCGGATTTCCTATGGAAACACGGTCCTAACTATAACTATCTACTGGCGACCGCCAGTAGATAATGTGTGTATATATATATATATGTATATATATATATGTGTGTATATATATATATATGTGTATATATATATGTGTGTGTATATATATATATATATATGTGTGTGTGTATATATATATATATGTGTGTGTGTATATATATATATATATATATATGTATGTGAGCAAGGGCGGATGCCCGAAACGCGTCAGATTGGTGAAACTCGGCTTTAAATAAAACGAAACAACTGTGCCTTACTTGGATTTGGATATATATATGTATTTATATATATATATGAGCCGCGGAGAGAGCCTTGGTGTTGCGAAGCACTCCAGCTGCGACGCCAATCGACGCCGACGCCTATGGCAACAGGAGCTGGTTAGTGAAGGACGATAATGTACAGCGGGGACCTAAGCCATGCTCCACGACCCACTGGGGTTTTATTGAATCGAATTGGGGGTTTTAATTACGGCGGCTCACTGCAGCAAGATTACAGCACTACAACAACCATCGGGCCACAGTCGTGGTCACGCCCATATGGGCGGGGTTTCAACATACAAATGTGGTGCCAAGAATTGCCGTTTTTTTCAGCCCTGAAGTCCGTTGCCCATGAAGAAGTGTTTAATACACGAAACGCGTCGGCTGGACAGTGATTGTGGTGAAGCAGGGCAGCTGATCCTCGTTGTACCCTTCATTAAAGATTGTGGCTTAGAACTTACCTGTTGTGGGCTCCCTCCTTAGCAGGCAACAAGTGTTTTGTATATATATATGTATATATATATATGTATATATATATATGTATGTATATATATGTATGTATATATATATGTATGTATGTATATGTATGTATGTTTATGTATATATATATATGTATAAACAAGTTAGAATGGGTTTTCCTGGGACCAGTCCCGAGTCAGGTGATGCGTCAGCCGGCAAAGCCCTAAGTCGGAAATTAATAATCCAAAATTCGTCAAGGTATTGGACGCACTCTGAGGTCAAGTTACTTCACCATAAGTTTTTATTCTTGTTAACCGCTACGCGTTTCGACACCAACAATGTGTCTTGATCACACGCGTAGCCGTTAACAAGAATAAAAATTTATGGTGAAGTAACTTGACCTCTGAGAGTGCGTCCAATACCTTGACGAATTTTGAATATATATATGTATATGTGTATATATATATATATATATATATATATATATATATCCACCGAAAGCCCCTCATTCAAAGAAGCTAGAAGACACAGCGGGGAGCATGACGGGAGTTCCTTTATTACAGCTTGTATGGCATGATGCATTTCGGCTACAATTAGCCTTCCTCAGATGCCGCCGTACGACGAGGTAGCTCCAAACTCCTCCCTTTAAATTTCTATGGTCCTCCCAATGACGGAAGGTCAGCTGGCTCCGCTTTGCGTGATTGTGGCTGCAGTCTGGTGTCATAGACTGCAGTTCCCAGAATACCATGTTCCGGTGTGGAGCCTGAATAATGTCCTTCAATGGACGCTGTAATACCAGGTAAGAGTATGGGTTTAATGATGTGGCGATACCCCGTGAATGAAGTCCAGGACTCCCTTTAGTCCCCAACGTTCCACCCCAATATGCAGAGTCGAGCCGGGCCGTGAAGCGGTGATTCAATGATCCCTCTTCTCCATGAAGTCACGGACTGTTGCTCACAGCGGCCACTTGCCTGGCCTGGACCTGGGGCGTTCCTGCATTTAGCCGATACCTCGGAAGAAACTTGCCACATTGCCAGAAAAAAATGCAGGAAACTTGAGAACGGGTCCTCTAAACGCGCACTGGTAAGTTCGTAAAATATCCACCGAAAGCCCCTCATTCAAAGAAGCTAGAAGACACAGCGGGGAGCATGACGGGAGTTCCTTTATTACAGCTTGTATGGCATGATGCATTTCGGCTACAATTAGCCTTCCTCAGATGCCGCCGTACGACGAGGTAGCTCCAAACTCCTCCCTTAAATTTCTATGGTCCTCCCAATGACGGAAGGTCAGCTGGCTCCGCTTTGCGTGATTGTGGCTGCAGTCTGGTGTCATAGACTGCAGTTCCCAGAATACCATGTTCCGGTGTGGAGCCTGAATAATGTCCTTCAATGGACGCTGTAATACCAGGTAAGAGTATGGGTTTAATGATTTGGCGATACCCCGTGAATGAAGTCCAGGACTCCCTTTAGTCCCCAACGTTCCACCCCAATATGCAGAGTCGAGCCGGGCCGTGAAGCGGTGATTCAATGATCCCTCTTCTCCATGAAGTCACGGACTGTTGCTCACAGCGGTATATATATACAGCTTTGATGCCCGAATTGCTGTTGTTTCAACACACAGGTACGGACCTCACAAAAATCTTCAAAGATGAATAAGTTGCTCCAAACACAGGGGGTTACTTCATAATAGTAATTTATTTAACCAGCATAGTAAAAACAGACAAGTGTCCGCCCTGTATATATATAAATGTATGTGTATATGTCTGTATATATGTGTATATATGTGTGTATATGTCTGTATATATGTGTGTGTATATATGTGTGTGTATATATATATTAAAAAATATATTAACATATTATACATTAAAACATCACTGTATCATGCCCTAGTGGGCGTTAATTCATGCACTGAGAAACTTTTCACCATCATTTTGTAAATTCCTTCGAGTCTGACCTACTTATATTCTTTCTTTTTCTTTTTATAAAAAAAATCTCTTTATTGATCCTGGGTGACGCTTCTATTCTCAAACTCTTACAAATGTGTATGCAGGTCCTCTTCCATATTCAGGCCTCCTGGTTGTTTTGAGTTTAACTGTATGATATAGCGAGATTCCAGTCTCCTCAACTGTTTCTCCCTATTGCCTCCTCTTGCATTTAGCAATATAGAGTCAATAACCTAGTAGGCCAAACCTCTTGTGTCCTTGTTATGGACTCTTTCAAAATGCCGGGTCACCGGATATGTCTTATCTCCATTCTTTATTGCCCTAAAATTTAGCAGGATGCGCTTATGGACTTCTAAGATCGTGCTGCCCACGTAACACAGGCCACATGGGCACTGCAGTACGTAAACAGCAAAATCGGTTTTGCATGTATATTTTCCTTTGATCTTAATCATTCTGCTGGTTAATCCTAACCTATACTGCTCTGTATTGATTCCATGTGCGCATGCCTTGCATTTTGTGCATTTGACAAATCCCTGCTTCTTATTTAACCATGTTACCTTTGCCTGTGGTTTCTTTAGGGTGTTTCTTACTAGTGCCTGCTTAAATGACATCACTTTCCGGAAAGTGATCTGTGGTCTTTTTGTAACCTGTTTGCCCAATAGTGGATCATTTTTAATGATATGCCAATGTTTATTTAATATTCTTCTTACTTCATCATGTTGTTTGCTAAACGTTGTAATGAATCTACACTGATCCTTGCCCTCTATATTTTTCTTGTTAACATCAAAGAGGATTTCTTCCTTCTTTTTCTTTAAAGCTTTGCTAATTCCGCTATCAATCCACTCATCTGGATATCCTCTGCTTTTTAATCTTTTTGTTAGTACATTAAGTTCTTTTTTTGTTTCTTCCGATTCACTACAGTTTCGCCTCACTCTTAAACTCTCCCCATAAGGAATACTTCTCTGTAGATTAATCGGGTGAAAGCTATGAGCGTGTAGCAGTGCATTACCTGAGGTTGGCTTTCTGTATAATTTGGTTTCAACTTTTCCCTTCTCAATATATACTGTTACATCAAGGAAGTTGACATTCGTCCAACTGATTTCACTTGTGAACTTAAGATTGAGTTCATTGTTCTGCATATTGCCAATGAAGGACTTCACTTCATCCACTGTGCCTCTCCACACTATGAATAAGTCGTCAATAAACCGACTCCAATGCATAATGTGGTTGTCCCATTCTTCCTGGTACTGAACTCGGATCACCTGCTCCTCCCACCAGCCCATATGCAAATTAGCATAGCTGGGGGCGAAGCAGGTACCCATTGCAGTACCACAGATCTGGTAAAACAGCTCACCATTAGACAAAAAGACATTATTATTTAGGCATTTCTCAACCATATGAATAATCATTTGAGTGTGGGCCCATAGTTTGATAGACCTTTTTCCTAAGAAGTGTCCTACTGCTCTCAGACAATCAGTATGAATGATGCTCGTATAAAGTGTAGAAACATCTATGGTCACCAATAAATAGTCTTCTAAGGAAATCCCCTGTGTCCTGTATATACGAGGGAAGTGTTTTAACCAAAGGACTCAAAAATGAATTAACAAACTTAGACGTATGCTCTATATATATAATATATGTATGTATATATAAAAATATATATATTTGTATATGTGTATATATTTGTATATGTGTATATATGTATGTGTGTATATGTATGTATATATATGTATATGTATGTATATATATGTATGTGTATGTATATATATGTATGTGTATGTATGTATATATGTATGTACGTATATGTATGTGTGTATATATGTATGTATATCTATGTATGTATATGTATGTATGTATATGTATGTATATATGTATATATATGTATGTGTGTATGTGTATGTGTATATATGTATGTGTATGTGTATATATGTATGTGCGTGTGTATATGTATGTGCATGTGTATATATGTATGTATGTATATATGTATGTATATTTCTGATGGATACATCTGCCAGTGGATTCCTCACCTTGTGACTATCCCCTGCGCCAGCATTCCACGGAACTTTTTTCCCCAGCTCTCTACGCCGACGTGGACGACGTCATAATGCAACAGCTCCGCTCGCGACTCCGTATAACGTCACCGGAGCCATAAGAGAGCCACGTCGGCGTGATGACGCCAGTTCCCTTTTTTCCGCGCCGCCGACGCGCAACGGTTTTTCCAGCACTCTCCTGCTACTTTGTAGTCGTTTGGTGTGTTACTGTTGGAAAAAATTGTTATGTCTTCGACTAGGAAGTCGGGTTTTAAACCCTGTAGGGAATGTGGGGGCCAGATGTCTATGACAGACCCACATGAAGATTGCTTGTGGTGCCTTTCATCCGACCACGACGTGGAAGATTGTTCCAGCTGCAGGAGGATGAATCCCAAGGCCTTGAAAGAAAGGGAGGCGAAGCTCTTCATGGCCAAGGCTAAGAAGGAGAAGAGAGGTAGGAAGAAGGAGAGATTGAGGCCGGAGTCGTCGACTTCGCATTCTTCGAAGTCGAAGAAACATCACAAGAAGAGGAAGCATTCCTCTCGGCGCCGGTCTTCGAAGAGCAAGGCGTCGAGATTGGCTTCGCCTCGATGTCGAAGTAAGGATGTGTCTCCTTCTAAGTCTCCAGAGGGATCTCCTTCGCCGAAGCGGTCCCCGGCACAGTCCCCGGCACAGTCCTCGGCGCAGTCACCGGCGCCGTCACCGGTTCCAGTGGAGTCTTCGGCTTCTGAAGATGAGCAAGAGCAAAGGAAAGAGCCTACACCAGAGCCAGATGATCCTGCGGGGTCGCTTGAAGACACTGCGGCGCCGGTACCAGGTACTCCGCAGCCGGATCCGGGATCAATCCCTTATCCGCAGTTCCCGACTCCGGGTACGGATTCGTCGCATTTTTTAAATGCAATGTATGGGATTTTTCAACGGGCGTCCTTCCCATCCGGCGCACCTACTGGTCCCGTGGGTCATATGGCTTATACTCTGGGGGTGCCACAGCATTACGCTCAGGCCCAGTTTATGCCCTTTCTGCCAATGGCGCCTTCGTGGCATTTTCCGGCGCCGTCTGGGGATCCATCTCGGTTTCGACTGGATCGTCCTTCTTCGGAGTCTTCCTCGACGCCGTTGCCGACTCCCTCGGCTCCGCGTCCGGCGCCTCCGACTCCGGCGCCACCGACCCGGACTCCTCTGGCTCCACGTTAGATTCCACCGACTCCACGTACGGCGCCGCCGGCTCCACGGATCCGCTCAAGGAGAGAGGCCCAGAGGGTCTTGGAGGAGGAACGTTTTAGAGTGGAGGTGGAAGAAAGTGAGGTGGATACGTCCTCTGGTGAATTTGAGGGGATTCAAGAGGCTAGTGGCCTGGATACAACTCCGGAGTGGGAGCATTCTTCCTCTAGGTCCTCTCCACCGCAGGAACTGGTTCCCTACCATCTGGTTATAAAAAAGGCTGCAGAGTTGTTGGATTTGCAGTTGCCCTCTGCGGAGTATAAGCCTAACCTTCTTACGGAGGTGTTGCACTCGCCTACCTCGATCTCTGAGCCCTTGCTGCCTTTTAATGAGGCTATTTTGAAGCCGGTTATGGATGTCTGGCGTAAGCCGCTCTCTTCGCCAGCAGTTTCCAGGCAGGTGGCGAGAAGATCTAGGGTGGCACCTGGGGATCCAGGTTTTTTATCTTCAAACCCTTCTCCAGAAAGTCTGGTGGTGCAGGCTTCTTGCTCGAAGCATTCTTCAGGAGCCTTCCCTCAGACTCCGGCGGACAGGGAGTCCAAAAAGGCTGATCAGGCAGCTAAGAAGACCTTTTCTTCTGGGAGCATGGCGCTTAAGTCTACTAATGCCACGTGCTTGCTAGGGCGCTATGTTCATGCTTTAATGGACTCAATGAAATCTTTAGCCCCTAAGTTGCCAGAAGGTGATAAGGCATCCTTTATGGGAGTGGTCACGGACACTCAGGCTGCTGCAAGGCAGGTGATTCAGTCGGGGCTTGACACGGCTGATTCGGTGGCGAGGATAATGGGGTCATCTATAGCCACTAGGAGGCAAGCGTGGCTTCGTTCGTCTGGCTTCTCTACGGACGTTCAGGCCACATTGGTGGATTTGCCATTTGACGGACAGAGGCTTTTCGGTGAAAAGGCTGATTCCGCCTTGCAGAGGTTTAAAGAGAGCAGGGTGATAGCGAAATCGTTAGGCCTGCAGGCTCCTGCTAAAGGATTTGGACTTAAAAAGTTGAGAGGTTTTGGGAGGTCTTCATTTCGCTCCTACCGGCAGTCTCAGCAGCAGCAGCAACAGCAGCAGCAGAATCCCCTCTATAGGTCCTATAGAGGGAGACAAAGAGGTCGGAGAGGTTCTGGCTGCAACCCCTCTTCATCTTCTGCCTCCTCTGCTCCCAATGACGCCTCAGGGAAGCAGCCCTAGATCCCCCATCCCGGATCATGTAAGACCTGTGGGGGGGTCGGGTGTCCCACTTTCTGCGAGGTTGGAGATCTGTTACAACCGACCTTTGGTATTTTAAACCTCGTGGAGACTGGGTACGCCCTTCCCTTTCGGGAGTTTCCTCCCCCTTACCCTCCTTGCCAAGGTTACTGCTCAGAGGACCATCTACTTCTTCTGCGGAAGGAGGTGTTAGCTGTGCTTCAAAAGGGTGCGATAGAGGTGGTTCCAGAGCAGGAAAGGGGTCAGGGATGCTACTCCCGGTATTTCCTGATTCCCAAGAAGGACGGCAGATTGCGTCCGATACTGGACCTCAGGGTCTTGAACTTTTACCTGAAACAGGAAAAATTCAAGATGCTCACCCTTGCGCAGGTTCTTCAAGTGTTGCAGCAAGGAGACTGGATGGTGTCGCTCGACTTGCAGGAGGACATGTAACCACCAATCAGAATTACGCTTGCGCACGTTATGGTGCGCGCTTATAGATATTTATGTACTTTTAACTGCAATTTTCTCAGGAACTACTCAACAGATTGACACCATATATGCAAAAGGCACATGCCTGATCGGAGGACTACCTCTTTGCCAAATTTCAAGTAATTCTGTTCAGCTGTTCGGGCTGTACCTTCGACTAAAGGTCCTATGGGAAAATGCATGGGGAAAACGCGTTTAGGGACCCCCCTTTTTTCTCAGCCCCCGCTTGACGAATAACCCCGAGACTTTCAGGGTAGGAGCTCAGCGGAGCGCCCCATTAGTTTTGAAAATTTCGCGAGGATTCGTCAACCGGCGCCAAAGTTATTCAAAATAGAATTTTCAGATTTCCTATGGAAACTCGGTCCTAACTATAACTATCTACTGGCGACCGCCAGTAGATAATATATATGTATGTATATGTATATATATATATGTATGTATATATATATTCACTGGAAAAAACCATAGGTTTCACACACGTTATAGTTCGGAATTAGCATTTAAAAAACCTTACAAATTCACTTAAAAAACCATAGGTTTCACATATGTTATAGTTAGGTGGATATTTCACTCGTAAAAAACCAATGAAATTCCTCCGTTATAGTTACTTCAGATAACTATAACTTGCGCGCCTCTAATCCTCTGCTCATCATCTCACATATTACATCACTCTTGACAGGGTCAGTGGCATCACTCTTGACATCACTGATGACATCATCCTTGTGATAGAGTGGCGGTCGCGCGAGTTATAGTTATCTGAAGTAACTTTAACGGGGGAATTTCATTGGTTTTTTACGAGTGAAATATCCACCTAACTATAACGTGTGAAACCTATGGTTTTTTGAGTGAATTTGCAAGGTTTTTTAAATGCTAATTCCTAACTATAACGTGTGTGAAACCTATGGTTTTTTTCAGTGAATTTGTATGGTTTTTTAAATGCTAAGTTATGTATGTATTTTTATTTTTTATATATATTTATTTTTCAATAAACTACGTATTATTATTTTTTTTTTTTACGGTTTTTCACCGTGCGCGCACGGTGCGCGCACCCCCGCGATTTCTAAAAAAAAATTAATTTAAATGTTTTTTTCTGCCTTCGGGGTCTTTCATGGACCCCCTGACAAAGGCTAGGGGGTCAGGAACTCTCTACCCTGCCCCCTTTTCACGTTTGTCACCTTCCTTTTCCACTCTCGCACTGAAAACAAACAAAATGGCGGCCGACACTTCCTGATTTCGACCGATTCGAACGTTGACTGACATGTAACAACCAATCAGAATTACGCTCGCGCACGTTAGGGTGCGCGCACGGTGCGCGGCTATAGATATGTATGTGCTTTTAAATGCAATTTTCTCTGGAAATACTGAACAGATTGACTCCATATATGCAAAAGGCACTTCCCTGACCTGAGGACTACCTCTCTGCCAAATTTCAAGTAATTCTGTTCAGCCGTTCGGGCTGTACCTTCGACTAAAAGTCCTATGGGAAAATGCATGGGGAAAACGTGTTTTGGGACCCCCCTTTTTTCTCGGCCCCCGCTTGACGAATCCCCCCCGAGACTTTCAGGGTAGGAGCTGAGCGGAGCTCCCCATTAGTTTTGACAATTTCGCGAAGATTCGTCAACCGGCGCCAAAGTTATTCAAAATTGAATTTTGATATTTCCTATGGAAACACGGTCCTAACTATAACTATCTACTGGCGACCGCCAGTAGCTAATATATGTATGTATATATATATATGTATGTATGTGTGTATATATATATATATATATATATATATGTATATATATATATATATATATATATATATATATATATATATTCACTGAAAAAACCACAGGTTTCAGACATGTTATAGTTAGCGGAAATTTTACTGATAAAAAACCAATGAAATTCCCCCGTTATAGTTAGTACAGGCAACTATAACTCACGCGACCGCAATCCTCTGCTGATGCTAATACTGTATTTAGACACTTATTTGCCCATGTCTTCTTCCATAAATTTTTAGCTATACATATATTACAAATATTTTTTTTTCATAAAGACACATATGTCATCAGCAGAAGATTGCGGTCGCGTGAGTTATAGTTGCCTGCACTAACTATAACGGGGGAATTTCATTGGTTTTTTATCAGTAAAATTTCCGCTAACTATAACATGTCTGAAACCTGTGGTTTTTTCAGTGAATTTGCAAGGTTTTTTAAATGCTAATTCCTAACTATAACGTGTGTGAAACCTATGGTTTTTTCAGTGAATTTGTACGGTTTTTTAAATGCTAAGTTACTTTACGCCATTCGTGGCGTGCACGCCCACTTAACGCAGTTCGTTCCGTGCGCGCACGGTGCGCTTCGCGCACCGTGCGCGCACAGTGAGCACGCGGTGCGCTTCGCGCACCGCGCGCCCACTTTACGCAGTTAGTGCCGTACACACAAGGTGGGCACGCAGTGCGCTACGCGCACCGCGTGCCCACGTTACGCACCGTGCGCACATGGAGGACATATTATGCGCTTCCTTGTGATAGGTAATCTGTTAAATTTAATTTGTAAGTGATGACAATAATATGCCATGCGCAGTTAGTGCCGTACACGCAAGGTGGGCACGCGGATTTTTTATTAAAATTTGTAGCGTAAGCGCACCGTACGCGTACGGTAAGCGTAATCGGCGAAATTTTCAAAAAATAAAAATTTACCGTTTTTGGCCTTGGGGGATCTTTGAGGACTCAACTAACATGGCTATGTGCATGGGCGCTGTCTAAACAGCCCCTTTATATGTTTTTTGCCTTTGTTTACAGCCCCCCCCTCAGAGTGCGAGAGAGAAAATGGCGGCCGCCGCTTCCTGGTTTCGACCGATTCGAATGTTTACTTAGATGTAACAGCCAATAAGAATCGCGCTCGCGCACGCCACCGTACGCGTACGGTAAGCTTACGGTAAGCGTACCGTAAGCTGGCTCAGATATCTGTCGTAATTGTCCAACCACTCACCTGAAATCCAGGTAGTTGACAGGGGCGATGAGACGGTTATTCCCAAACCCTCCTGGACTATCTCTCAACCTCACTGATACTAACAATGACGTTGGCAGATACTCCAAAAGGAAAGGGGATTGGGACAACGAACAACACACAAAGAAAGAGACACTGCTACTTCTCTTCTGGACCAGCCGGGTTCTTGTTAGAGAAGCTTGCTTGTATTCTTTCAAGACTAAAGAAAATACAATAACACATTCATAACTTCTTTCAAGCGACAAGATCTAATAAACACTCTCTTTGTATGTAAATATAAATTCACCTCGTATTAATTGTACAATAGCCTTCAAAGATGCACCTCTTTCTGCAAGTTAGGACCGTTGACAAACACTTCTCACTTAGTCCCTTTCAGTATCCTTTTGAATCTTGCTTACTTCTTTCCTGAAAAAGATAACCCCTTTGGAAAACAATCTAAGTACTACTTATTATATTTTGGCTAGTGGTTACACTAAGACCACAGAGTGATATACTTGTAACTCAACAAAACAGTGCATGAAATATTCCTCAAATACAACATAATAGGAATTGGTCCTTTTAAATACCATCTAGCTTTTCACTCCAAATGCGCTCTTATTCAATGTCACACTTTCTAATGTGTCCGTTTTGCTATTGTCTCTTTCTGTCTAGTTCAAAGGCCAAAGAACACAGGAGTGTATTCACAAGTCTTTCCAGGCTCTTAAATAACGAGCGCGCCCTTTCATGTCACTCGATTTCCTGCTGGTTGAGAAATAGCACGGGAGCAATGCCAGATGAAATAATGCATTCACAAGTCTTTCCAGGCTCTTAAATAACAAGCACGCCCTTGTCATGTCACTCGGTTCACTGCTGGTTTGGAAATAGTTTTAGCGCGAGGCACGGGAGCAATGCAAAATGAAATAATCAAAACCCAGGACTTAACTGAAGCTCTCTCTTCTTCACAATCTCGGTTTCAGGCTTCAATCACTTGGGAATCCAGTCTCGACGATGTTCAGCTCACGGACGTCTTCCTGGCTACTCGATATCTCAAGACGAAGTCAAGCCAAGATTAATAGCGCGCTGGCTATTTATAGACGTTACCAGGTGTTCCCTGCAACGCACGTGTTTCCAAGCAATCAGGGGGCGTTTCAGCGCGTGCTTGGCAAACACGTGAAAAGGAACGTTTTCTAAACGTGCAAAGTGAACAAATGAGCATGTGTTGTAGAGAAAATAAATAAAAAGTGAAAGGAAAACCTCAGTCCTTTCTGGGAAAAAGAAAACAAACAAACATTGTTCATAATGACTATAATGAATATGCCAAACAATTACCTTACACAGTTTCTGACATATAAGGAAGGCATACATGATTGCAAAGAGTGTTAATGTCGGAAGCACAAATCAGACAATTTCCCCAAAGTCCACAAGCTTGCAGTTTCCTGACAGTCCTCCCCCTCAAAACCCTCGATATAGGACGAGGCTTCGTGGGATGTTGCAGATGAAATAACTTAAGCAAACGGGGAGCATGTATGGAAGAAGCCGGCTCCCATGAATTTTCGTCAGAGCCATAACCCTTCCAACTTAACAGATAATACAAAATACCATTGGTTCTTTTTGCATCCAAGACTTTTTCGATCTCGTACTCCCATTGCCCATTTACCTTAACAGGAGGAGGAGGTGGACCAGGTCTAGTTTGAGTTACATAAGGTTGCAAAAGGGAAACATGGAATACTGGATGGATTTGATAGTCAGTGGGTAAACATAATTCCATAGTGACTGGATTAATGATTTTCTTTATTGGGAATGGTCCTAAGAACCGTGGTTGAAGTTTTCGGGAAGCACTTAACCTAAGATTCTTAGATGACAACCAAACTAAATCTCCCTCGGAATATTGTGGAGTTTCCCTTCTATGTTTATCTGCTTGCGTCTTTACCTGCTGTTGATAGTGAGATATATGATCAATGACTTTTTTCTGTATATCATGTAAATTCGCATGATGAACAGGAACAGCAGGAACAGGAATGTCAAGATCCAGTTGTGGAACAGGTAACATGCGTGGGTGATATCCTAATAAACAATAGAATGGGGAAACCCCTGTTGCTGAGTGAACAGAATTGTTATACACAAATTCTACCAAGGGTAAAGCCTTATCCCAATCTGAGGACCAACTGGAGGAAAAACAACGCAATAATTGCTCCATAGTTTGATTTAATCTTTCAGTTTGTCCATCTGTCTGAGGGTGGTAAGCAGAAGACAGACGGACATCAATTTTCATGACTGAACAAAAGGTTCGCCAGAACCTAGAAACAAATTGAGGACCTCGGTCCGAAATAATGGCAGATGGCAAACCATGCAATTTTACAATATGTTGGATGAATAAATCGGTGAGTTCCTTGGCAGTAGGCAACTTTTTAAGAGGAACCAAATGAGCCATTTTGGTCAAATAGTCTATCACTACCCAAATTACATGACAACCATTAGAAGCAGGAAGATCTGTGACAAAATCCATACTTATCAAGTGCCACGGGGCTGAGGGGATAGGTATAGGGTGAAGATATCCTGCTGGAGCCATATGAGGACTTTTTGATTGAATACAAACTGGACATGTTTGAACATATTGCTTAACATCAACTACGAGAGTTGGCCACCAAAATTGTCGCTCAATAAGCTCAACATTTTTCTTACACCCAGGATGACCAGAAAACACAGAATCATGAGTCCAAGATAAAATCGTTTGTTGGAGTTCTTTTGTTGGAACATAAACCTGATCGTCATGATACCATAAACCCCTTTTTTTTTTTAGATCGGGTAAGATCTTGTTTTCCTTTTGCGCTTTGTCAATCTGTAACCAAAACTCCTGTGGACCACAAAGAGCAACAATTTTATCGTCAGGAATAATCGATTTACTCTCTTCCTGATCTACCTCAGTACCTTGGAAACTAAGGCGTGACAAAGTATCAGATTTCTGTTGCTCTTTTCCGGGCTTATAGGTGATGACAAAATCATACTCATTGAAAAACAGAAGCCAGCGCAGCTGTCTAGGTGTTAAAGCTTTGACATTCTGATAGAATTGTAAGTTACGGTGATCTGAGTAAATAGTGATAGTATGACGTGCTCCCAACAAATGATGACGCCATTCTTCAAAGGCCAACTTAATGGCCAGTAATTCTCGTTCTGCCACCATATAGTTTTGTTCGGCTGGTAACAGCTTTTTAGAAAAATAGGCAACAGGATGGAGATGACCAGTAGCAGGGTTTCGTTGTGACAAAATGGCCCCCACCGCTACTTGCGAAGCATCTGCTTCCACAAAATAAGGTTGCGTGGGATCAGGATGCTGCAAAACGGGTGCTTCGGTAAAGGCCTTCTTTAGACTTTGAAAGGCTTTCTCAGCCACATCAGACCAACTGAAGCGGACCCCTTTTTTTAACAACTGTGTGATTGGGGTCACCAAGGAAGAAAAACGTGGAATGAAGCGTCGGTAAAAGTTAGCAAATCCCAAAAACCGTTGAATATCTTTCACTGACTTAGGGGATTCCCAACGCAAAATAGCCTGAACTTTAGAATGGTCCATGCCAATACCCTGAGGAGAGAGTACATAGCCAAGGAACTCAACAGTGGAAACATGAAACATACATTTCTCTAGTTTAATGAACAACTGATGTTCTCGTAAACGTTGCAACACTGCCCTTACGTGGAGTACATGTTCCTCAGTAGACGTGGAATAAATCAGAATGTCATCTATATAACAAATGACACAGACATCCAAGAAATCCTGTAATACTTCATTAATGAAATATTGAAACGCCGCAGGCGCATTACATAGCCCAAAGGGCATCACAGTATATTCGAACAATCCGAACTTAGTTCGGAAAGCCGTCTTCCACTCGTCACCTTCCTTTACACGAATAAGATGATAAGCACCCCTAAGATCAAGCTTGGTAAAGATAGTGGAATTCCTAATTTGATCCAAGAGGACAGGAATGAGTGGTAGAGGATAACGGTTTTTTACTGTGACCTTGTTTAATGCGCGATAGTCTATGCAAGCGCGGAGTTCTTTGTTCTTCTTCGGTACGAAGAATAAAGGAGAACTTACTGGAGAGGTAGAGTGACGTATAAACCCCTTCAAGAGTAGATCATCTAGATATTCCCGTAAGTATCGTGTTTCTGGGTCTGACAGAGCATAGACTCTGCTACAAGGTAAGTTAGCACCTGGAATGAGATCTATTCGGCAATCAAAAGACCGATGAGGTGGAAGTTGAGTGGCTTGTACCTCAGAAAAGACATCAGAAAAATCTTTGTAATGATGAGGTACCGGAGTCTCTTGTTCTTCACACGGAATGCTAACAGAGGCACAATGTAAGGGAGCGATGGGCATCCTCTTGTCTGCATAACAAGAGTGAGCACAAAAAGAGGAATCCAAGGTTACTGTCCGTTTTACCCAATCAATCTTGGGATTGTGTGTCTGAAGCCAAGGTATTCCTAAGATAGCCCCAAAAACAGGTGTGTCAATCAAATCAAATTGAATCTCTTCAGAATGCCCATCAGCACAAACCATGGTTAATGGTTGAGTCTGAAATTGGATCAAACCTGAGGTTAGTTCAGATCCATCAACTGCTCGAACGGGTTCTGGAATCAATTTTTTGGATGTTGCTATATCCAAGGTTCTAGCTAAACCGATGTCTAAAAAATTTCCGGTAGCTCCTGAATCTAACAGAATCGGGATAACCTTCCTAACTTGTTTAGACAAAAGTAAGGTGACAATGAGTGTTAAATGTCGAGAGACAGTCGTCATAGTATTAGCTAAATGTTGATGAGAGACCCGGGAATCCAAGATGCTCGATAGGGGGGTCTCCTTCCTTATCGGGCCAGTACGTTTCCCGAAGGATCATCAGTAACCAAGGGAGAATCACTGCTACCAACTACTTTCCTGGGCATGGGTGGTTTAGAAGAGCATTCTCGGGCAAAATGCCCCGATTTCCCACAGTACAAACAGAGTTTCAGTCTACGCCTACGATCCTTTTCCTCTTTTGACAGTGGCCCCCGAACTCCACCTATTTGCATGGGCTCTATGCTATCCGAATTGGTATGAGTCGGTTCCTTTCTTTCCTGTTTAAACACTAAAACCCTTGGTGCATCAGGTCGCGATTTCTCCCCTTTACGTTCCCCTAACCGATGGTCTAATCGGACCACTAGGTCCATAAAATCTGAACAATCTGTAGGGAGATCAACTATTTGAGCCAGAACATCTTTGAGCTCATCCCGCAGCCCACGATAGAACAACGATGTTCTTTTCTCTTGTGGCCATTCAGTTTCAGCAATTAAACGATTGAAGGACGTCATATAAGTCAGTAAATCCTTAGAACCTTGTCGTAAACTTAGGAGTTCATTATCACTGGCCTGTATGAACTGGTGTCTAGCAAACAGTTTACGCAATTCAGATCTAAAACGAGAAAAATCATGTAAAATAGGGTCATCCCTATCTACAAAAGGAATAGACCAATTAGCTGCGACACCACCCAAATATGATAATACAAAAGCCACCTTAGCCTCATCGTTAGGGAAAGCCGCTGGGCGACATAAAAAATGCAACTGACACTGATTAAGAAAAATATCAAACTTTGCATGATCCCCAAGGAACCGCTCCGGGGGAGCTAAAGGAACAGCAGTTGGAGTGGTAACTGAAACATTTATAGGTGGCACTGAAGGAGCATCCGAATTAGTAGCCTGAAAAGTGAAACGAGATGGCTGTAGCACAACTTTGGGTCGCACAGTAGAATCCCAAGGGTTATCTCGAGGTTTATAACGCTGTAAATCATTACGTAACTGGGAATTTTCCTGTCTTAAATCAGCTACTTCCTGCCTTAGAGTTCGTAGCACTTGCGACAACTCCTGCATGGATGGGATGTCTTTCTCTACCGGGGAATCCATCGCCCAGGTCAACTATAAATGTTATGGCTTGACTTTCTGTCGTAATTGTCCAACCACTCACCTGAAATCCAGGTAGTTGACAGGGGCGATGAGACGGTTATTCCCAAACCCTCCTGGACTATCTCTCAACCTCACTGATACTAACAATGACGTTGGCAGATACTCCAAA